>NC_140663.1:178064411-178751911 GCF_054131305.1 Coturnix japonica | reverse complement strand
AGACTGTACAGAACTGCTTTGGGTGTAAGGCTGGACTGAGGGATCTCCAAAGGTCCCTTCCAACCCCTGTGCTCCTGTAACACAACAGCAGCCTCGATGCAGGGCCATCCAGCCCCCAGCACTGCCGCAGCCTATTGAGAAGGCTGAGCAAGCTGAGAACCCTGCTCAAGTTTCTCAGCTTGATATTCACAACCCTCACTCCTTCCTTTCCTACAGCTGTTGTACCCCACGTGCCTTCTCAAGCAATGGGACAGGCTCCCCACGGAAGCAGTGAGGTCACCATCCCCAGAGGTGTGTAAAAGATGTGTAAACGTGGCCAGGACGTGTAGGAAATTACAAGGATCAAAGCTAACTCTTTTTTTCCCCTATCTAAAACTCCCAGTTCCCCATTTATTTCCCACACTGCGTGAAATCCTCTAGAGACGCTTCAGCTGAGCCCCAGATGAAGTTGCTTTCATGGATAAAGGGGCTGCAATTCCTATGTGCTGTTCTTCAGGAGCCCTTCTTCCAGTGTCTGATCCCTTTCCTGGCTCTAAGCATCGATTGCTGATATTGGCATTGAATCAATAAGAGAGGCATGAATGGAGGTTTCCCTTGCCCAGCAACTTCAGCTCTCTTTACTACCTTGTAATCTCTTTACTACCTTATAATCAATGATGCTCTTCCCCTGCCCAGAGGGATGGACTCTCAGTCCTCAGCAGACAAAAGATTCCAGTGATCTAAAGAGCCTGAAACAGCACCAGAACCAAGTGCTGATCCAGCAGATTCCACTGGTTCCTTCAGAGATCTTTCCTTTGATTGAAGCCAAGACCACCTGATCCCCCAGAGGCTCTCAGAGCTGCCCCAAGGGCTCTACAGTCCTGGATACAGCTTAGTCTGCTCTTGACAGTGTTGATGGTGCCGACATGGAGTAACAACCTGGAAACTGAAGCTCCTCAGACCAACTGCTGATTGCCTGACAACAGCTCCTTCTCACTTGCTTCACACTCACTGCTTCATGATGTCCCCTGCTTCACATTGGCACAGAAAGCAGTGGGTCCCTGCCTGCCCTTCACCCAGCCAGGACTTCAGAGGCTTCCACCTCCCTGCTCTCATCCTGGCATATCTGCAGGCTGAAGCTGAGGAGCCCTCACTTCACATCTCGAGCTGGGATCCCACTGCTCTGCAGGCTGCCCTCAAGGAGTCCATGTCACCCTTCCAGCTCCAGGTCATCACCACCACCCACCTCCATCACCCCACTGTGTCTGGGCAGGAGGAGCAGCACGGATCCTGTATAGCCCCGGGGTCACCTCCTCTCCCAGCTCTACACCTGCTGCTCACTGATGTAAGTAAGCAGAGGAGCTCAACACGCTGCAGGCGAACATCACTTACCCCGCAGTGTGTGGCTGTTGTCTCCTGGAAGTGGAAGAGCAGAGACCAGATCACGCAGAAAAGGAAACCAAACAAGGGGCAAAACACGGTCCCAACAGCCAGAGTGGTGAAACGGAGCCGGAACAGGATCCCATCACGATCCAAGGGCAGCGGTACCTGCAACATGCTGATGGACCTGAAAGCAAAAAGCACACGTTGGGATTTGCTGCCCTTCGGCTCCCCAACAGCTCCCATTGTGAATGCATCAAGCTATAAGCTGCAAACAGAGAAACCTGAGCACAGCTGGTGGTGTTTCACAGCAGCCTGAGAGCTGGATGAAGGCACCAGCAGCCGAAAGCAGCATCAGCTGTGTGGGACATGCTTCCAGCTCCGGACCACGAGGCTGGGAGACACGCGACTGCATTTGTGCTGGGTAGAGCCATCCAGATCCTTCCTGGGCTGAGCTCGGTGCTGCTGTGCTGACAGTGCACAGCGTGCTGCCCCAGGCAGGGCCCTGCGAGCACAGCACAGCCAACACCACACCTCAAGGAAGCTGGAGGGTCACAGCATTCAGCTTGAACGATAAAAGCATTGCTCAACAAGTCACACAGCTCAGGTCAGGCCAGTTATGGAGCCTGGCAGCTTGCCCCTGGCTCAGTGTCCCAGCATCAGGCAGTGCTGTTTGTACTGAATGCCTCAGGCCGTGGTGGACAAAGCTGCAGTCCCCAGCACTGCAACTTCAGCCCCAAACCATCGCTCTGCTTTGCATGGCACAGATCTCTCCCATCCACACCGGCTCCCCTCCACCTGGGGACAAGGGACAAAGGGCCACGATGCTGAGCTCCGGCTTCCTCTCTCACCTCGGGCTCTGCGACAAATCCTCCTCGCAGACAATCCCCATTGAAGCCAATTATCAGCAGGACCAAGGGCAACACAGGGTCACATCCTGCAACGTGACCTCGGGCTGTATCCCAAAGAGCTGCTGCTGGCTGAGGGGCATAGGGCAGGATCCCATACAGTGCTACCATGGAGCAGCAAAGGGTGATGTCAAAGCATACAACCACCTCAGGGTCTGCTGATCTGCTTGGATTCATTTATTAGGGGTAGAAGCTTTAGAAATGCAGCAACAGCCATGGAGGTGAAGACAGAGCTGGACCCCCTGCCCAGCCAGCCCCACTGCTGATGCTTTGAATGAAGGACGGGGTGCCTGATCATAGAACATCAGGGGTTGCAAAGGCCCACAGTGCTCATCCAGCTCCAACCCCCTGCTGTGTGCAGGGTCACCAACCAGCAGCCCAGGCTGCCCAGAGCCACATCCAGCCTGGCCTTGAATGCCTGCAGGGATGGGGCATCCACAGCCTCCTTGGGCAACCTGCTCCAGTGCGTCACCCCCTCTGGGTGTAAAACTCCCTCCTAAGATCCAACCTAAACCTCCCCTGTGTCACTTTAAATCCATTCCCCCTTGTCCTATCACTGCCCACCCTCACAAACAGCCGTTCCCCCTCCTGTTTATTCACTCCTTCAAGTACTGGATGCCCACAATGAGGTCTCCTTCTCTTCTCTTCTCCAACCCAAACCAGCCCAGTTCCCTCAACCTTTCCTCATATCAGAGCTGCCCCTTTGACCATCTCAGTGTCCCCCTGTGGACACAGCAGGCAGGGCCAGCACTGCGCTATGAAGTGGAAAAGCTGGGATCCAGCTGGGCCCAGCAACCCAGGGAACATCACTGCCCCACACAGCGCAGCCCCATAGGGCACAGTGAGGCCGGTTCATAACATAACAAACCCACAACCCGCAGCTCCCCCGGCTCCATAACCCACCCTGACACCCCCAATGGCCGCCCCCCCTTTATCCCGGTATCCCCCCATTACTCTCCCCTCATTCCCCCCATTATCTCCCCGCACCCACCGGCCCCTCCCGTCTCACACCGCTCCTCGCTCGTCCATCCCCACACGGAGCCGCCCCCGCCCCTTCCTGCTGGGCCAGGCCCACAGCCCGCACCTGCTCATCCCTCCTCCCCTTCGCCCCACCCCGTTCTGGTTCCCACCCCCCATCGACCCGCAGCTCCTCCCCAGGCCCCGCTCGGGCTCATCCCGTATATCCCGGCCGCAGGGGCAGCGCTCAGGGCCCGGCCGGAGCGACCCCACCAGGCCCAGGCCTAGGCCGGGCCGCACTAGGCCCGAAGCCTCCCCTTATAGCGCCCCCTGTCGGCCTGGAGGACCGCTCCCTTAGCGCGGCATATGAGCATTCTGATTGGACGAGCCGCGATAAGCCCCGCCCACTGAGCCCCCGGATGCAGCGGGAGGGATGTTCTGGACTCTTCCGCAGCATCAGCCCCGCCCCCTCATAAGCTGAACCAATCGGTGCTCAGAGCCGAGCTTCACATTAACCAATAGAAAAAGAGAAAGCAGAGAGAGCGGGTGGGTTAACATACCACAGATAAAAGGCGGCAGCCAATAGGTTGAGAGTTGAAAGGGGGGGGCGTGGCCGGGCGCGGGGGCCGCTGGGAGGCGCGTTGAGCGGATTGTGACGCAGCTTCCTCTGTGCGAGGCGGCGGGAGTGGCGAGTGCTGCGGGCCGGGCCCGGCCGGAACCGCCGCTCGGTGCGATAACACGGTGAGTTATGGGTTATATGGGGAATAACGGCGGGTTGGAGACGGGGTGGGGCCTGAGAGATACGGAGCTGGGTTGGGAACGGCGAGATGGGCCCGTGGGGAGTGGGGGTGAGGGGGGATGTGAGGGGACGGGATAGAGCGGGGAGATGGGGATGGGAGGGGGGTGAGGGTTAATGGGGGCCAGTGCTGTGGGGGGGGGGGTTCAGTGGTGGTTAATGGGGGTCTGTGCTATGTTGGGGGTCAGTGGTGGTTGATGGGGGTCGGTGCTGGTTAGTGGAGGCCAGTACTGGTTAATGAGGGTCGGTGCTATGGGGGGGGGGTCAGTGGTGGTTAATGGGGGCCAGTGCTGTAGGGGGGGGGGGGTCAGTGGTGGTTAATGGGGGTCAATGGTGGTTAATGGGGGATCAGTTCTTTGGGGGGGGGTCAGTGCTGGTTAATGGGGGTCTGTGCTGTGGGTTGGGGTCAGTGGTGGTTAATGGGGGCCAGTGCTGTGGGGGGTGTGGGTTGGGGTCAGTGCTATGGGGGGGGGGTCAGTGCTGGTTAATGGGGGTCGGTGGTGGTTAGTGGGAGCCAGTACTGGTTAATGGGGGTCGGTGCTATGGGGGGGGGGGGGCGAGTGGTGGTTAATGGGAGTCAGTGCTGTGGGGGGTGTGGGTTGGGGTCAGTGCTATGGGGGGGGTGAGTGGTGGTTAATGGGG
The DNA here is from genome assembly GCF_054131305.1 of Coturnix japonica. Lineage (NCBI taxonomy): Eukaryota > Metazoa > Chordata > Aves > Galliformes > Phasianidae > Coturnix > Coturnix japonica. Next base: position 178,747,249 of record NC_140663.1, on the reverse strand, counting down.
GTCAGTGCTATGGGGGGGTCCAGTGGTGGTTAATGGGGGTGAGTGCTGTGGGGGGGGGGTCAGTGCTATGAGTGGGGGTCAGTGGTGGTTAAGGGGGGGGGTGAGTGGTGGTTAATGGGAGGTCAGTGGTGGTTAATGGGGGGTGAGTGCTGTGGGGGGGGGGTTCAGTGGTGGTTGATGGGGGTGAGTGGTGGTTAATGGGGGCCAGTGCTGTAGGGGGGGGGCAGTGGTGGTTAATGGGAGTTAGTGCTGTGGGGGGTGTGGGTTGGGGTCAGTGCTATGGGGGGGGGGGGTCAGTGCTATGGGGGGGGGGCGAGTGGTGGTTAATGGGGGGTCAGTGCTATGGGGGGGTCAGTGGTGGTTAATGGGGGTGAGTGCTGTGGGGGGGGGTCAGTGCTATGAGTAGGGGTCAGTGGTGGTTAAGGGGGGGGGTGAGTGCTATGGGGGGGGGGCGAGTGGTGGTTAATGGGGGTCAGTGGTGGTTAATGGGGGTCAGTGCTGTGGGTTGGGGTCAGTGGAGGTTAATGGGGGTGAGTGGTGGTTAATGGGGGGTCAGTGCCGTGGGTTGGGGTCAGTGCTATGGGGAGGGTGAGTGCTGGTTAATGGGGGTCAGTGTTATGTGGGGGGGGGCAGTGCTGTGGGTTGGGGTCAGTGGTGGTTAATGGGGGTCGGTGCTGGTTAGTGGGAGCCAGTACTGGTTAATGGGGGTCAGTGGTGGTTAGTGGGAGCCAGTACTAGTTAATGGGGGTCGGTGCTATGGGGGGGGGGTGAGTGGTGGTTAATGGGGGTCAGTGCTATTGGGGGGGGATCAGTGATGGTTAATGGGGGTCAGTGGTGATTAATGGGGGTCAGTGCTGTGGGTTGGGGTGAGTGCTGGTTAATGGGGGTCAGTGCTATGGGCGGGGGTCAGTGGTGGTTAATGGGGATGAGTGGTGGTTAATGGGGGTCTGTGCTATGGGGGGGTTCAGTGGTGGTGAGTGGTGGTTGTTGGGGGTCAGTGGTGGTTAATGGGGGTCAGTGCTGTGGGTTGGGGGTCAGTGCTGTGGGTTGGGGGTCAGTGCTGTGGGTTGGGGGTCAGTGCTGTGGGTGGGTGTATTGCTGCACTGAGGTTACATGGTGTGATGTGAAGGCTGCGGGTATCGGCCAACATGGGGGGGTGTCTGGAGGTCTCAGTGCAGGAAGGTATTGCAGGGTTCTGTGGCTGTAGGGCTGTCATGGGTTCATTCCTGTAGGATCTATTCAGACACACAGAGGATGGTTGGGTTGTCAGGGAACTCAAGGATCACAAAGCTCCAACCCCACATCACACACAGGGCCACCAACCTCCACATTGATACCAGCCCAGGCTGCCCAGGGCCCCATCCAAGCTGGCCTTGAACACCTCCAGGGATGGACGGGGCATCCACAGCCTCTCTGGGCAGCTGTTCCACCACCTCCCCACCCTCTGTAAACAACTTCCCCCTGACATCCAACCTAAACCTTCCCATCTTCAACTCCAAACCGTTTCCCCTTGTCCTGCTGTTATCTCCCCTTTCTAAGCTCTATTGTGGATGCCCCATCCCTGCAGGCACTCAAGGCCAGGCTGGATGTGGCTCTGGGCAGCCTGATCTGGTGCTTGGCAACCGTGCACACAGCAGGGGGTTGAAACCAGGTGATCATTGTGATCCATTTCAACCCAAGCCATTCTATGATTCCATGGTCCTCCTTCACCAGGAGGGGCAGCTGGTCTCAATGATTTCTTGAGTCTCTGTGATTCTGTATCCAGTTTGATTCTTGCTGAAAAAGTGGATTTTCCTATTGCGTTAGGAGACATGCTCGGAGGTAGCGCTGCTAAACCTTCCCTTAAGTAAAACAGCACGAGGTATAAGGGTACATCACACCCTCACCCAAGTCAGCAGCTGCATAGAGCTGTTCAGAAGGTTGGATTAAGGATGTCTTGGTGAGCCCAGCAAGCAATGAAAGCAGAGCTGGAGGAAGGTGTGTTCCTGCAGTTCTCACACATTGCATTCCCTTGTGTTAAGAGAAGTTAGAACATATAGGGTCTAACAGAAGAGTCCTCATGGACAACCTTGGGTTTATAGTTCAGTGCTTCATTTGTGCTGCCATGCGTCTGAACTACTCAGTTTCCTGACTATCAACAGTGAGAAAGATGACAAACATCATTTAATTCTTCCTTTGCGACTCACCTGAATTCTTCTTTCCAGGTTTAAGGAAAGAAAGCTGATACGTATCGACAATGTTTAACAAATCCTTCGGGACTCCTTTCGGGGGTAACACTGGCTTTGGAACAACATCGACTTTTGGACAAAGTAAGTCATGCATCTCAATCTGTACTCTAGATATTTCCATTGCTTGGGGTGTATTCTTTTCACATAACAACTGCTTGAGGATCACACAGAAGTGGGGGTTCTCTCTGTGTGATGCTGTGGGCTGCCCAGCTCATTAGCTTGGCTGTGTTAGCAGAGAATCAGGACCCCAAGCCTGGTTCACAGGGTCTTTGTTTCATCACACACCAGAATTCCCCATGCAGTTGATGGAGCTTCCTTTTATAAAGGAGTGGAAAGTTGGATGCTTTGAAGGCATCTTTGCCTGGACTGGGAGGAAGGTTCATTCAGTTGGTGCTGGAATATGGGAAGGAAAATGCACGTAGCCTGGGTGCTCTCTAGAGATGCACATTGTGAATAGCACAGTGAGGTTGCTGACCATTAAAGCAGAGCATCCAATGGTGTGAGTGCACTGCTTGGTAGGAAGAAAACACAGCTTTTGCTCTTCTCATATTGCTCCCAAACTGAGGTGGGTGCAGAGCAGCTTCCAGGTACCACCTTGCAGGCTGGTGTAGGACTGAGCATTGCCAGGTGTAGCAGTAGCTGACTCAGTTCCATAGGCTCTTTCTCTAAGAGCTGTGAAAGCATTAATGGTGCTGCTTTGTGTATCTCAGATGCTGAGCTCTAGCTGGTCAGGCTCAGACTTTGGTTTGGAAGTTAGGAAGGCTGTTTCAGTGTTTAGTTTCTAGTGCATGTGTTTAGAATATGCCTTTCTCTAACCTGTGGTGCTGATTTTCCAGATGCTGGCTTTGGTACTTCAGGTGGAGGAGCCTTTGGCACATCAGCCTTTGGGGCAAACAACAACACTGGAGGCCTCTTTGGGAACACCCAGGCAAAGCCAGGTACTGCGGTGTTATGACTATAGGCAAAATTCCATCCTGAAAGCAATTCCTTTTAACACCAAACAGCGAAACAATTGCAAATGATTCACTGCTCGTTTCTGTCTGCAGGAGGGCTCTTCAGTTCGAACGCCTTTAATCAGCCAGCCACCTCCTCTACCAGCACTGGCTTTGGGTTTGGAACATCCACTGGGACATCCAGCAGCTTGTTTGGTACCACCAGCACCGGTGGGGGCCTCTTCTCATCTCAGAGCAATGCCTTCGCACAGAGCAAGCCTGCTGGCTTCGGAAGTGAGTCAGACTTGTATATCTCTATTAGCTGAATTAGCTTGACCGAAGAGCGTGGAAAATTGGATGTGTGTGTGGACCTGGTACAAGGGTTAATGTGGAGTGTTAGTGTTTGGTTTCATTGTTACAGCTACAAAATCCATAGCGGTGATTCTAGCCATGAGTTTTAAGCTAATTCACACGTGGTCACCAACTGGTGTTTCCTATTCTTAACTAGACTTTGGCTTTACGTGATTTTAGCTTTTCATTCTGCTGCTGTAGTGATGGTTGGTTTTGCTTCTGGTGCAAGAACGTTTGAAATGCCCCTTACTGAAGCAGAAACAGCAGGATGGAATTGGCTGCTGAGGTTCCTCTGGGTTGATGAGATGGGGGGTGGGAGATCTACACTGTGTTAGACCACAGGTTTCAAACACTGCTGTGTTTATTTTTCTCCCTTGCGGTTTATTTCATTTCCAAACTGTTTTCTAATTCAAATGGGATGTTTGGCATCTAATTCAAACGGGATGTTTGGCATCTAATTCAAATGGGATGTTTGGCATTAATTTTGATTTAATGGCTGTTTTAGTGCTTATCTTTCTGTTCCCATCTATTTTTCTCCTAGACTTTGGCACAAGTACCAGCAGTGGAGGTCTCTTTGGAACCACCAACACCACTTCCAATCCCTTTGGGAATCCATCTGGCTCTCTGTTCGGCCCAACCAGCTTTACTGCAGCTCCAACTGGCACAACCATTAAGTTCAATGTAAGTTCTCACCTCACCCTCCTCATTCAGCCTCTTTGCTGTAGGAACTGTTACCTTTTGCAGTTCTTTGTGTGAAGCACTGCCTGGATTCCTGAGCTTAAAAAAAGAAAGTAGGTAATGCACAAGTATGAAGTGTTTAGAAATTGCTTGGAATTACCTTTAGTCAGACTGCTGAAGTGAAAATGAGGTGTGTAGTTAAGTGCAAAGAACCAGACTTTCCTTTTGTTGTAATTAAACATCCCAGAGTAATGCCCTGTGTAGGTGTTACAGGGTGGGCCTTCCTGGGCAGGCAGGAGATGATCACAGCTGAATGTATCTGGAATATGGGTCCAAATAAATGCTCCTATCAGTCACTGTTGCATTGGGAATGTAAAGGAGACTTGAACAGTGATTCCCTGTGTGTTTTATGGATGAGTTCCCTTTAAGAGGGGGGGGGTCCTTGAAGGTTCCATGGCAGTTAAAAATGGAGGACGGCCTGGAAGAAGAGCTGTTGGAAATGGGGTAACTGATATCTACCCAAAAGGCTTCTTTCTCCCCAATAGCTGTTCAGTTTAAGGGTGAAGTGAGCTGGGAATTACGTTAATTGATATGACAGGGCAGGGCTTTGCCTGGATGAAGGCACAGCAATGATGAGAAGCTTAGGTAGTGCTGGAGTGACACTGTGTACTTCTTCCTAGTACAATAAGATGGAAACAGGGCTGGAAGATATCAGGGATAGTGAAATCCCTGTGTGCAGCTGGGGGATTTGTATCCTGAGCTTAAGTAAACTGCTTCACAAAGTGAAACTGAAAGCTGATGACGCTGCATTGTTCCGAGGGTTAGCAGGGTAAATTCCTCTATTGCTTGCCACTTTGTTACAGCTCTTAAGTTAACAGACATATGCTGCTTCAGTTCCTGTATTGAATTTAGGTTTTTACAGAATGGCTTGGGCTGGAAGGGACCCCAAAGATCATGAAGCTCCAACCCCACCACTGCAGGCAGGGCCACCAACCTTTACATTGATACCAGCCCAGGCTGCCCAGGGCCCCATCCAAGCTGGCCTTGAACACCTCCAGGGATGGACGGGGCATCCACAGCCTCTCTGGGCAGCTGTTCCAGCACCTCACCACTCTCCATAAAGAACTTAACAGCTTCTGCTCACAAACAACTACAACAATCAATAGACACCTCTCTGGATTTTACATCTGACAGTTTAACTTCTTCTCTTGCAGCCCCCAACTGGTACGGATAGTATGGTCAAGTCTGGAGTTAGCACCACTATCAATACGAAGCACCAATGCATTACTGCTATGAAAGAGTATGAGAGCAAATCTCTAGAGGTCAGTCCGTGATGTTCCAACATCTTTATTTGGTACAGCTGTTAATGAGTATTGTTTTAGCAGAGCTTTTTTGGACTGTGATAAATACTGTATGTGCTTGTAACAAGTGCAGCTTTCAGTATCTGCATCATGCACAGAAGTGGCGTGAAACAAAACGTGTCGCTGTGTTGGTTTTTAATGTGTTCGCTGCAGCTTCTGAAGAGCTGAAATTGCATTTTGCTGTGTCTCAGGAGGGTGAGATCCTGCTGGGAGCACTTGTGCTGACGAGATAACAGCAGAAACCACAACAAAACTCAGTTGTTTGATGTAAACCACTGCTCTCAAGGATACAGCCAGGAAACCCTCCTGTTCCTGTTTGCTTAACTGATACTTGAAAACAGGTGTACTCTAAAAAAGCCCTTAGAAACAAAGTTGAAGCCCAGGCATAACTGCAGCGATGCATCATCTCAGCTCAGGTCTTGTTCATTTTTTTCCTAAATGTGGAGCTGTCAGCAGCTGTTGTTGGTACCTTTGTCCTGGATCAGGCTGGGAGCTGTGTGAGCATATTGATGGAGTGGCTTTCACTTTATTCTGTGCAATGAGAAACGGGGTTTTCCTTTCCTAGGAGCTGCGTTTAGAAGACTACATGGCGAACAGGAAAGGGCCCTCGAATCCTGTGGGAGCAGGAGCCACTACAGGCTTGTTTGGGACTTCCACTGCTACTTCAAGCACAGCTACGGGACTTTTTGGCTCTTCTACCACTAATACAGGCTTCTCATATGGACAGAATAAAACTGCTTTTGGAACTAGTAAGTACTGCGTGCGTGCTGCTCAACTGTGCCTGGATATGCCAATGCTTTATTAAGCTATTTCAATGTCAGCCATGAGAAGGGTGAGGAAACACTGGTGTGAGCTTAGAGTTTGGCTGCATCAACATTCCATAATCAGGTGTTTGCATTGAGATGTGTATGTGATGTAGAGATGTGCATTGGCCATATTCAGGGTTTGTATGCTTCTACATCCCCATTGTTTTGCTGGCTAGAAGTTCATTAGAGCATCTCTTTACAAGGGATTGTGGTACAGTTGGAAGTGAAACAACCAGGATACTGCTGCTGTTCAATTGAGGGATAGCATCAGTGGGTTAAAGATGAAATCAGGGTTCTCCTTCTGCTAATGAGCAGATGTGAATTCCCTGACCACAAACCTGTACTTTTATAATGACCTAATGAGACTTTGCCAGGATCTGTTCTCTAGACCCTTGCATGTTGTGTCAGCCTGGTTTCACATCGTTCAAGCATTCTTGGATGGAATGGAAAAGCCAAGTGGTTAACTAGGAACAGAAGCAATGATTTGTTGCTTCTGAGGTTCGAATGTGTCTGTCCTTGATGGCAGACCCTGCTGGGCTTTATCTTTGGGCGCTGCGGGGGCTGACCTAAGCTGCAGTCCTTGAGAGAGATGGACCTGCAGGAGGTTGTCTGTGCAGCCTGCAAACTGAGGCAGAGCTGGGCTTCCTGTGCTTCCATTGCAGTCAGCTCAGAGGAGAGCTCTGCAGAGATAGCGAGGAGAGCTGGCAGAGAAGAACTATGGGCAATGAGAGTTACAGAACAGTGTTCTTCTATGAGTGTTACAGAGCAGTGTTAGCAGCATAGGGAACTCTGGCTGCCTGTCCTTTTCTTGCCACGTGGCTCTTTTTGCCTGCAGGTGGCACAGCTTTCCTTGTACTGTGAATAACTAATGGACCATATAAAAACTGGTGTGTTTTTGATCAGATTTGTCTGTTAGATTAAATTTGCTGATAATTCTGGGTGTTAATCATAGAATCATAGATTGACTTGGGTGGGAAGGGACCTCAGGGATCATCAAGATCCTACCACCCTGCCAACCTGCAACTTGTTTGTGTTGTAGCTACGACTGGCTTTGGAACAGGAACAACAGGAGGCCTTTTTGGTCAGCAGACTCAAACTACAAGTCTGTTTAACAAACCATTTGGTCAGGCCACGACGACGCAGAACACAGGCTTTCCCTTTGGGAATACCAGCACTCTAGGACAGCCAAACACAAGCACAATGGTAAGATGAGTTGTTTAAACCCTTCATATGCTGTGGTGTGCACATTTCAGCTGTAAGGACTGGGGTTGTGATGCAGTGATCCCAGTCTTCCTTTAGATAATGAAATTCCCATCGTTGTTATTGGTCGGTTAACGTTATTAATTAATAGATCTGTATTTCCTGCTGGCTATTGAGTATCATCGGTGGGTTCGTTTGATGAAGAGACACTACATGGCTGTAATGTATTGCATACCCAGATGACAACATATGTGCTTTATTCCTTGGTATGCCATGACTTCTCTCAGAAAACCCTCTGGAATGGTTATTGCCCGTCTTTATTGCTCGCAGTGGGGGAGGAAATTATGGGATGGAGCACAAATTCCTCTGTTTGTTTTCCTTACTGTAACTAATTGCCTGAATGAATAAAGCTCCTGAAATGTTTCTCCCCTGTCTTTTCCCTTCGTCAGAAGGGAAAATACTGCAGTATTTATTCACACATTTTAGTGCTTGTTCTTTTGTTGTCAGAGCTGGACTTCACAAAGCTTTGTGGCATTATCTTAATGGAGTTCCTCTTTCTAGGGTATCTTTGGGGCCACTCAGCCCTCGCAGCCCGGTGGCCTTTTTGGAACAGCAGCCACAACCAATGCTGGCACTGCCTTTGGAACAGGAACCGGTCTTTTTGGACAAACAAACACAGGATTTGGTGTTGGCGGTTCGGTACGTCCATTCTTTTCAAAATAAAACTTATGAAAATCAAATGCAGTGGCATTTAGAGTCCTCTTACTGTGTGTTGACCTCACTCAGAGTAGTGATGAAGTTAAGGTGCAGAAGTAGTGCTGTTCCTTCTAAGCAGAACTAGTCAATAGAGTCAGCAATGCTTTCATTGATGCAGGGCAGTAAGAGAGGCCAAACACGTGGCTGAGGATGATGCCTTGGCATGCTGCTGACAGTACAGGCCTTTCCATATTGATGTTCCCTTACTGAGAGTGAACTTAATTCTCAGTAGCCAGTTATTTGGGTTTTAATGTGTTCACTGTGGGGAGAGGAGTGAAAAACTGTTTCTAGGAGGTGTTTGCACATAACGCCATGGCTGGGAGCTGGGGTTGTGCTTGGCTTTAGTTCTGCTTGCTTGCCTGCAATCAAACTCTTAACACGCTTCTAATATCATACTGTCAGGTTTCCAAATTGATGTTTTCTTCCTTCCAGACCCTGTTTGGTAGCAAACCTGCTGGATTTGGAACCACCACGACCAGTACCTCGTTTGGTACAACCACTGGAGGCGGGCTCTTTGGTAACAAACCAACCCTGAGTTTAGGAACCAATACAAACACTTCCAATTTTGGTACATATAAAAAAAAGTGGGATTCAATCACTTAAAACTGTACTGCATATACCACACACCTGGCTGCTGAGTGTCGCATGCTAATGGTTGGGTGTTAGAATCCTCAGGTAAGCCATCCTTCTGATGGGTGTTGCTGCAGAGAAACACCTTGGATCCTGCTTTGTTCCTTTCCTCTGAGGTGCTCCCTGACTTATGACGTAGTTAACGAGAGGTCCCACTGTTTCAATTAATGCTTAGGAAGGTGTAACCTGTAATTAAGAGCTATTGAAATGAAAGAACTTATACAACATTGTGCAGCCTGTTACACACTTGTGGTTGCAAAGGAGTGCTCAGGGACAGAGTGCTGTCTGTGGTTTGATGGCAGATCTAAAAGTATATAAGAGAGAGAGCAGCTGTCTTTCATACTTTGAGAGTCTATAGTTCTGGAGTCTGGGGGTCTTGTATTACTGTTTGCCTCTGACACTGATGGCGTTTGTTGTTCAGTGTGTGATCAGGCAGGAGAAATCAGGGCTGGATGTGGCTCTGGGCAGCCTGGTCTGGTGGTTGGTGACCCTGCATGTAGCAGGGGGTTTGAAATGAGGTGATCATTGTGGTCCTTTTCAACCCAGGCCGTTCTATTAAAGTGAATGCTGAGAGCAGCAGAACTGCATTCCTCACAGGGAGCAAGACTGGGTTTACAGTGTTGGAGATCGTGACATCTCTTCTTTTTCTTCCTGTCTACAAAAACAGATGAAAAAAGTGATGTTCTGCCATATCCATCTTCCAGAAAGAGGGAAGGACTTGTCCAGCTTTTAGGCTGCCAGGGCAGCACTGCATTGCACTGCAGTCCCATTGTGGTGACTGAGCTTGGGCAGTTTGTTACCACATTTTGCTTGGAAGTTGCTTCCAAATCCCTTGTACTGAGAACCAAATAGCCACGTTAGTTAGGGCACTGATGCTGTGTAGTAGAGAGCAGTAGCAGCCCCGGTGTCTGTGTTAATTTCCCTGCATTGATTGCAGCAATACAATGCACAGGAATAGTTTGGGCGTAGGGTGCTTCTGATGTCAGTTTGTGACTGTGGTTTCCTAGCTTAATTCTGTCCTTACACTAAATTAATGGATGCATAATTAACCATTAACAGAATGGTTTCACAGCCTTCAGTTTACACTCTAACCTGTGTAGTGGCAGCTTGGGGTGACGTTTAGAGATGTGTTTTTGAGCTGTGCTCTCTCTTGAATTGGAGCTGTTCCTTGCTTTGTCAGTAAGAATCAGAGGTGTGTGTGTGGTATAGGCAGTGTGCAGTGGGTATGTTCCCTTGCAGGCAGTTCAAGAAGCTAAATGTGCTTTATTCTGTTGCCTGTTAGAGCATCGTAATGTCCTTTTTGGCTTTATAAAATACTGAGTTTTGTAACAAATTTAAAAGCATTAGAAAGCAAGACAGTACATTTCTAAACTAATGTGTTCAGTTGTATATTCATAACACATATACATTTATTTTTACCACTAAAGTCTCTTCTTGCTGCTTATTTAACATGCATTTATGGGAATGGTGTGTTAAATTTGACCTTAACTGTAGCAGAGCTGTTTTTGAGTGGCTGATGCTTATTTATGTTTGAAATTTCCTTGCTAATAGCTTTAGATTAATGAGCTCCTGTTTGTGTCCTTGAAGGTTTCGGTGCCAACAATGCTGGAAATAGCTTGTTTGGAAACAAGCCTGCAACAGGGACCCTGGGAACTGGGCTTGGGACGGGGTTTGGAACAGGTAAGCAGTTTGCTGGCTTGTTTTGTGTCAGCTTAAGCATTGTCCTTAAACTTTGGTGAAGTCTTTGTATCACTCTCTAACTCTGGTTATATAGCAGTGGCTGTGTAACCAGGTGACATGCCTTGAAGGCTCTGCTGGTCTGATTGCATATTGTCTGTAGCATTCATGCACACCTCAAGTCTTGCAACTTGAGAATGGATTCTTTATGGGCTGAATTGGTTATTCAGAGTGTTACAGTGAGTTTTCTCATGCCGTAGCACTCGGGGCTGGACAGACTTCGTTATTTGGAAACACCCAGCCTAAACTTGGTGGGACGCTGGGAACAGGAGCCTTTGGAGCACCAGGATTCAATACCTCCACTGCTACTCTGGGCTTCGGAGCCCCTCAGCCTGCTGTAGGTAAGTGTATATCAGCCTGAGTTCAGTCACTGCTTCCTTCTTGGTTTCAGATATGTCTGAGCATGGAAGTACACCCTGCTCCAAAGATGCTGTTAATTTAGGATGAGGAGATCCTCTGGGTGAGGGGGATCTGTCTTTTCTGTCTCCCTTGGTTTTACTCATGTTGACTGCTAAAATCTGTTCTTTTTACAGCACTGACAGATCCTAATGCATCAGCTGCTCAGCAGGCAGTTCTCCAGCAGCACCTCAATAATTTGACTTATGCACCCTTTGGAGATTCTCCTCTCTTCAGAAACCCCATGTCAGACCCAAAGAAGAAAGAGGAGGTGAGAATATTAAACTCAGTTTTTCTGGGAAAGGTTTGAAATGACTTCAGTTTACATACTGTGTTCTCTATCTTCACTCAGGTGTGCAGTGAGCAGCATAAGGACTTGCCATCCCTATGCTTGTACTGATGCAAGATTGGCTTTTTCTTAATGCTATTCCAGAACAAACTGCGTGTTCTGGGGCTTCATTTACTTCTCTTGATACATCATTACTTGACTTTGGAGTTCCTGCTGAGGGTCGTGTTTTGTGACTGTCTGTGTTTGGCATATTTGTAGCTTGAGCTTTGCTTATGACAGTCTCTTGACCTCTTGACCAAAACACACTTCTCAGACTTGTGAGGGTTAAGGGATGTATAAATGGCTGCTGTCCTTCCATGTTCTGGAGGGTGAGTGTTCCTTCTTAGTTGGTGGAACCTATCACAGTGCTCCCAGGGGTCTCTGTTCCAGGCAGAAGGACTTAGAAGCATAGAATGGCCTGGGTTGGAAAGGACCGTAATGAGCTGTCATCAGCCAGCTTTGTGTCTGTTTCTGTTTATCGGTCTCCCATCATGTCTTTCACTTCTTTAAGACCCTTGTCTGGGTAACAAAGCAGGTACTGTCACCTTTCACCTATCCGTTCAGTACACGGTATGGAAATTCCAATTCTCCTTTTTCTTTTCCAGCGGCTGAAACCAACCAACCCTGCAGCTCAGAAGGCCTTAACAACACCCACCCACTACAAACTGACTCCACGTCCAGCAACCAGAGTGCGCCCAAAGGCTTTGCAGTCTGCAGGCTCTGCCAAGTCTCAACTCTTTGATGGCCTCGATGATGATGAGCCATCCCTATCCAATGGTGTCTTCATGCCAAAGTTAGTTCTTCTTTTCTGCATATTGGAGGGTGGAGGTGTAGGAAGAACCGTAGTATAGCTTCATTTCTGATCAGATGAAGTCCTGAATTCCATCACTTCTTCTTACCTGATATAAATAGGAATAGCAGTAACAGGATTTGTTACACTTTGGAGATAAATATTTTCTATAGAGAAGATAAAAATGATCATCTTAAACTGTTAAATGCAAAGAAGCTGTGAAAGAAGGTGATAATTGGAAGTCAGTTAGAAATTAGACAAGGGAAGTTTGTATAGTATGCAGCTCTATGCAACTCAGAAGGGCTGCTAGGGTTGTTAATGCCATCAGTGCGAAGGAGGATTGACGATGATTTCATGGCCTGTCTGGTTCTGGATCAGATTCTCAGTGTTGGAATGGAGCAGTAATGCTGTGCATGTGTCCTACTGAGGCTTTTGGTTTCAGTCTTTAGGGACATTGGTGGCAATCCTGAAACGGACATTAGACAGTTCTTGTTTAATCTGATGGAGGTACATTGGAGGAAGATGAATCAGGCACTGAAAGACCCTCTAAGCATGAACTAAAAGAAAAAGTTATTTTTGAGCTTAGTTTGTATTTCTTTTCTTTGTTTTCTTTGTTAGGAAGAGCATCAAGAAGTTGGTTTTGAAGAACCTCAGTGGCAGCAGTCTGTTCTCTCCTGTCAATCGTGAGAATGATGACCTGGCATCTCCATCAGAGTACCCAGAGAATGGAGACAGGTACGGTGATAGGTGACGTGTGTGTTTAAGCTTGAAAGAAGTACAGACTGGTTGTTCTCCTTTCTAAATGACTGTTGAGAAAGTAGGTAGTTATTTCTAGGGATGTCTTAACTATGTTCATGGGAAGCAGGTTGACCTGTTGGGTGAGTGACCTGCCCTTAGGCTGCCCATCTGGTCTGTCTGTGTGCTCACTGCACCCAAATCAGGAGTTCAGAGGGCTGACTTCTCTCCCCTTGCCTCCTGTAGAGACAAATTCTGGTATTTCTTGAGGGAAATGCTGAACATGAGCCTGAGGGGAGGAAAAATATCCAGAGTAGCTCAACATTTTGATCTTATTGAAAGCTACTAAAAGTAAAAACTGATGACAAGAGTGGAGGAACTTGTTTCTAACCACCTTATTCCTCACCTGGGTGGCTCTTTGTAGGACAGGAGCGTTTGTTAGCTGGGTTGCCAGCAGCCATGTAATACAGACATTGTTTTTAGAACGACTGTAACAACGGTGCCTTCATATTTGATCATGGTGTCTGCAGGATTTAATCATTCCATGCTTCTAAAGCAGCGTATTTGGGGCAGAAAGGAGTGTGATTCTTTAGAATTATTGCATCTTTCAGGTTGCAAATGATCTTGGGAGGTGTATCTGTTCAGCAGAGTCAACACTGAATTCAGACTGGGTTGTTGAAGACTTTATCCAGTGTGGATAGAGATCCCACAACCTCTGTCCCAACACTTAGCTGTCCTCATTGATTTCCTTGTTATTATTTGACCATTGTTTCTCACCTTCCTGCCATGCGTGTCAGTGCAGACCCTGACTCTTGGCTTTTGGTGTTGAAATGCTGCTGTTACGTTTCCCTTCAGCCCTTTTCTCCAGGCTGAGCAGCCCATTTCCCTCAGCCTCCCCTATGGGCACCCTGAGGGCGTTGTGCTATGCCAGCATTGAGTGTGTCAGTATCTTTCTTGCATTGTGAGGCCTAGATGGGATGCAGATTGCCATAGTGCTGAACAAGGGCAGAGTAAAGGGGAATGAAAAATGCTTTCCCTTTACCTGCTGCCTCTGCAGTTCATTGAGTGGTAAAATTTGCTTTTTGTACTAAAAGACACTGAAGTTTAATGCTGACGTGAGCACATTAGAACTAAATGATGCCATTTGGTTTGTTCTTCATTGTTCAGGTTCTTTTTGTCGGTACCCCCTGATGAAAACCACAGACAAGATGGTGAGCGCGAGGAGGAGGAGGATCACCACGAAGTGACGAGGTTTTACACCAACCCCATTGCCAAGCCCATCCCACAGAGCCCTGAGAACACTGCACACAAACACCAGAACAGTGCGGATGACACCATTGTGGCCCTCAACCCACGGGCAGCCCTGAGGAACGGCCTGGAGGGCAGCAGTGAGGATGCCTCATTCCATGATGATTCCCTCCACGATGAACGTGAAGAGGAGACTGAGACAGTGCACCACGTCCATCCTGCAGGTTGGGTTGTTGGTGGGGTAGGGGTTGTCCTATGTAAATATTGGTGACGTTTAACGTGTGCTTCTTGTGCTGTTTTGGATCCTCAGCTCTTTGTTTCACTCCCTCCTGCCTTCTGAAGGGTACAAATCACATTTCTCACTCTCACATCTCACACATGAGCAAATTGCATTTCATCACCCACTGTTGTGTTAGTAGTGTAGTGAGGTGTGCGGAAGGGAGAAGAAAGGAGCCCAGTCTGTAATTCTACCATAGCAAACAGTTGTCTGCAGTCCTGACATAGGACTATCTATTAATCTACTCACAGTTCATAGCAGTGGCAAAGAGCATTATAGAAGTTTCCAGGAAAGGAGTGGGCCCACATGGTTGTGCCTCTTAATGGATCTGTATTGCATTAGTTCAGTGCTTTTAGTTCTGGTTCAGTGTGGAGTGAAATTGGAAGACAAAGGCTGAGGGCCCTCAGGTCACTTCCACATAATTGAGGCTTTACAGCTTCACAGGTGGAGGGTTGTCTTGGCTTGTTAAACTTGCGAGGGTCTGGAGGAGCTGGAGATGAAAAGACTTGTTCACCTTTTCTTTTTATATAACACACCTTATAAAACCAGGAAGTGCTGTGCTCAGAGTAAGTGTTCTCAGAAGCCTCAGCAGCAAGAAATTGCAAGTGCAAAATGCTTACGGATAGCTCGTGGGTTTTAAGAGTCGTGAGACAAACTAAGAGCTGAAAAGAGCATCAGAGGGTGCTGAATGAGAAGTGCTGCATCACGGTTGGCAGGTGCCAAATAAGGAGCTCCGAAATTAGGAGCTGGAAGAACGTCTGTCAGGCGTTGCTGTGTGTATTTGTGTTTTCTGTTTTTGCCTGTATATCTGCTATTGGTCTCTGGTAGAGATGGGCTGTAAGGCTGAGGAGCCTGCCATGGCTCTGCAGGATGTGGAGCTGGAGCATTTCCTTGCTTGTGTTGCACTGATTCTCAGTTTGTTTAGAACCATCACTCTATTTCTCTCACAAACCTGGACAGCTGAGTCACCAGAGGTGTTTAAGCTTTGCCATCAGCACAGATCTTTGTTCTTCCTATTGTAGGAATTGTTCTAACCAGAACTGGCTATTACACCATCCCACCTATGGAGGAGCTGGCCAGGTTTATCAATGACAGAAATGAATGTATTGTGACCGACTTCACCATAGGCCGTAAAGGTGAGCACCTAAAGCATTTTTACATTGGAAACAATCGTTTTTAAAGCTGTGCCATCTGAATCTGAGTGCCATAATTCAGCTTAATGACAAGCAGTGCCTCTGCATTGTGAACAGCTTGCACTGAAAGGAGAGGTCTTTCAGATTGACAGTGCTCAGCTGGGATGTAAGCTGTCAGTCAGGAGATGTTATTCAAGGGCAAATTGTGATGCTTTGCTATCTTTGTTATGCTTTCCAGGTTACGGATCGATTTTCTTTGAAGGAGAAGTGAATCTAACGAACCTAAATCTGGATGAGATCGTACATATCCGCAGGAAAGAAGTTATTGTCTACCCAGACGATGAAAAGAAACCACCTATTGGTGAAGGCCTTAATAGGTAACGCTGTGCATGCACTGTCGGGGGGCAGCAGTCTGTAAGGATGTCCTTAGTGTGTTGGCAGTGTTTGCAGGCAGCTACTGGGAAATGTAAATCCACAGAGGGTGATCAGGCTGCAGCACTGTGCAGTTGCTGGGTATCTGCAAGGTTCTTAACCAGAGGTTATAAACCTCTTCTGAGGTTCAGCAACTTAAACAAGAGGCCCAACATTCAGCTCCTGATTGTACTCTGATAGCCCTGTGTAAAACCTTGTTGTCTCTTGTGCTTTTGTCCACCTCTAACAGACGAGCTGAAGTTACATTAGATGGAGTTTGGCCTACGGATAAAACTTCTCGTAGCTTGATAAAAAGCCCAGAACGACTGGCAGAGATGAATTATGAGGGCAGACTGGAGTCTGTATCTCGGAAGCAGGGCGCTCGCTTCAAGGAGTACCGCCCTGAGACTGGATCTTGGGTGTTCAAGGTAATGGTTCTATTCCCATTGTGGGCTAACTTGAGTATCAGAGGCAGTGTGAAGTTAGAATCTTCCAAGAGCTGAATTCAAACTGTGCTAAACTCTCAAGTCCTTTCCTGCAGCATAAACTGTCCTAACTGAACTGGCCCAAACTTCTGTGAGTGGCAGAAGGTGTTCAGTGGAAGTGCTTCCTTACTTAGTGGGTGACTGAGTACTGGCAGTGGTACTGAGGCTGAGGAGTCTCAGAGCTCTTCAGAACCACTTGGATATAACACTGGGCACCCTGCTCCCAATGTTTCACACATCAAATCACAGAATGGACCGGATTGGAAGGGACCTCAAAGATCATGAAGCCCCAACCCCCCACCGCAGGCAGGGCCACCAACCTCCACATTGATACCAGCCCAGGCTGCCCAGGGCCCCATCCAAGCTGGCCTTGAACACCTCCAGGGATGGACGGGGCATCCACAGCCTCTCTGGGCAGCTGTTCCAGCACCTCACCACTCTCTGTAAACAACTTTCCCCTGACATCCAAACTCAGTCTTTCCTCCTTCAACTCCAAATCATTTCCCCTTGTCCTGCTGTTATCTGCCTGCTCAATGTGTTGACTCCCCTCCTGTCTGTAGGCTCCCTTCAGGTCCTGGCAGGCTGCAATGAGGTCACCCCGCAGCCTTCTCTTCTCCACGCTGAACAAGCCCAGCTCCCTCAGCCTGTCTTTGTATGGGAGGTGCTGCAGCCCTCTGAGCATCTTTGTGGCCTCCTCTGGACCCTCTCCAACAGCTCCATGTCTTGTACTGGGAGCTCCAGACCTGGATGTAGTACTCCAGATGAGGCCTCCCAAGGGCAGAGTAGAGATGGTCAATCCCCTCTCTGTGGAGTTGATTGCTGTCCTGCTGGGCACCCCTTTGACGTGTTTGTCCTTCTCATTGCACAGGTGGCACACTTCTCCAAGTATGGCTTACAAGATTCCGATGAGGAAGAGGAAGAGCATCCTTTAAAAGTGGAAGCAAAGAAGTTAAAAACCACCCCGGTGCCACCTCCAGGCCATCTACCACCCCAGCAAATGGCTTTAAATGGCAAACCAACGCCTCCAGCTCAGGTAGAAGGAGGACACTGACAAAAAGGGAATTGGAAAAATGAAATGTGAAGAATTATCTGGTGCCTGGGGAGGGGTTATTCAATTGAGAAGTAGCCTGGAAACCGAAGAGCAAAACAGTATACAGACTTTCATAAACTCAGTAGCTCTTCTGACCTCTCAATGAGTGTTTGCATGTTCTTTTTCATTAAGATACTTGGCACTTCATACTGAGGATGTAGGGGGCTGGGAAGGCATTCAGCCTTTGTTTCTTGATCCTCTTCTAGACTGAACTTGGCATATTTGGCACCTATGGAAGAAAAGCTTGTTTTTTGTAAATACTGCTTATATTCTATATAATTATAATGCCTTGTGCTACCTGCCTTGAGAATGACGCTGTGCATTGCTTTGATTTGACAGTCATTTAGTAAGTGAGACTGTATGCTTTATATGCAAAGAATGTGCCCTATTTTTTATTAAAAACTTCTTTTTGAGGCTGGATTTTTAAGCATACTGAAGTTGAATGTAATGGCTTCTGAAGCTTTGTGATACACCTTCAGTGTATGACTGCGTGCGTAGGGGAGGCAGCACTCTGTCCCTTTACTGCTCAGCTCTTATGATCTAACATTAACTGCCTTCACACGGTCTCATTGCACCTGATACACTCGCATTTTCCAAGTGTGGCAAGCTAAACTAGTTTGGATTTTGTCACCCACGGTTGAACAGATCCTATTTAGAAGGCAGTGTGGCATTGATGGGATGTGCACTTAATGCCGGGTGCTGAGGGCGTTTGTGAATAAGCTGTGGTTCTTTTGAAGCAGCTTGTCATAAAACAGCATAGAAGTGCAGAACAGGAGCCTTCTCCAGAGCTTCCTATGGGGTAGAAAGCACCTTTGGCAGTCAGGGCAGGAGGGCTGAGTACCCTGCAGCTGGACAGGACTTGCTGGAAGGCTCAGCCAAAGCTGGCTTTGTTTTCCCCTTCAGTAATCAGTGACTGACTGCAGTGAAAGCAGATCTCTAAGCTTGCAGCTCACTGAAGCACAGATCCTGTGCCAAGGCGCGTGTGCTGTTGCTCCTGACACCTTATATCATGGGGAAGCAGAGGAGTTCAATTTCTGTGTCTCTAAGGTCTAAACATGAGAGCAGCTTCAGAGACAGTGATGTCGAATAGGTTGAACACTCACCTTCTGTAGCAGCACTTGGAGCTGGTCTCTTCATTGGCCAGTGGCTTTGGGTAGCTTGAGGATGAGGGTCTGCTCACTGCATTGTAACCAAGCATAACTTGCTATTTCTCACTGCTTACACAAAGGAATGATTTCATTACTTCTGTGGTAGGAATTCTCATTCAATCAACCTTGAATGTGTTTTTATTTTATCTTATGCAGTCTGTGGTTTAATTTCAATTTCTGGAGAAGCATGTGAGCCTTTGCAACACTGCCACCTTATGTTGTAGGGGCCTGGACACATGGCAGCAGGTGACACAAATGCTTTTCAGTACAGCCAGCTCTGCTGTATTGTGGGATCAAAGAATGATAGAATGGCCTGGGTTGCAAAGGCCCACAGTGCTCACCCAGCTCCAACCCCTGCTGTGTGCAGGGTCACCAACCAGCAGCCCAGGCTGCCCAGAGCCACATCCAGCCTGGCCTTGAATGCCTGCAGGGATGGGGCATCCACAGCCTCCTTGGGCAACCTGTTCCAGTGCGTCACCATCCTCTGCATGATCCTAAGATCCAACCTAAACCTCCCCTGTCTCACTTTAAACCGTTCCCCCTTGTCCTATCACTGCCCACCCTCACAAACAGCCGTTCTCCCTCCTGTTTATTCGCTCCCTTCAAGTACTGGATGCCCACAATGAGGTCTCCCCGCAGCCTTCTCTTCTCAAGACTAAACCAGCCCAGTTCCTCAACCTTTCCTCATAGCAGAGCTGCTCCAGCCCTCTGAGCATCTTAGTGGCCTCCTCTTGTTTATAAACCTGTTTGCAGTTGTCTTGTCTGCATACTGCAGGCACTGCTTCCATCTGCTACCAGTGCTGTTCTTACAGACTCATTTTTGCCTCGTCTGATGACCTTCGTGGCATTTCTTGGCTTACTTTAATATGCTCAGTAGGAGCCCATTGTAGTATGCTACTAAATTCCTTGGTGTGGTTGCCTGTGGGATGTGTGCCATGGGTTCCTTGCTTATATATGTGCATTGTTCCCAGCAGTGTGTTGTACATCATTGCATCTGGGAAGCAGGCCAGCTGTAAAGATGCGTCTTCCCCAGGACAACCCTATCTAAAGACATGGGATGGACTGGAGCAAAGGCTGGAGCCTGGGTTAGAGCTCATCAGGAGGGTTAGAGGGCTGGAACCTGGAAGGTGCTCGGTTCATTAGGCACACACTGTTTGCTATTGGCCGAGTGCTGCTTTCAGGCCGACCCATTAACTGCACTGAGCCAGCAGTGGATGCCCTTCTCCAAGGGTTTTATCCTATCAGGTTTACAATAATAATAAACTACATGAGCATACATACTCTGTGAGCCAGTATTGTGTGACCATGAAGGTTATTGTGTCTGCTTGTAGAACATGGCCTTGTATTACACTGCGTCCCAGCTGGGGAAGACAAAGCAGGTATCACAGTGTGATACAGCCAGTGCTGCACAGTCCTTTGGTCCTGAGCTGCCATCTAAAATGTCCCAGGTTCAGTTTTGGCCCAGGGAACTTGTTTGTGTGATAGCGTTGTGGGGAGAAGGGGATGCACCAACACTGCTTCTATTCCTGATCACCTGGAAATGGAAAGCTGAAGAATAGCTTCTAACAGGAGGACACAACTAAGCTGTGACTTCTCCTTCACTTTAACTTGCCTTGTTACGTTGCAACACTGAAGAAAATGGGAACAGGTTATATGTATTCCTCACTAAACTTAAATGGGAGTCTTGACAAGGCAGCGCTCCGCTTCGCGTGCAGGTGATGGTTGAAGACATGAAG
Source organism: Coturnix japonica (assembly GCF_054131305.1). Taxonomy (NCBI): domain Eukaryota; kingdom Metazoa; phylum Chordata; class Aves; order Galliformes; family Phasianidae; genus Coturnix; species Coturnix japonica. The sequence continues at coordinate 178,726,793 of NC_140663.1, read as the reverse complement.
CACTTTTTCTTAGCGAGCTGTTGGAATCTGTTGTTGTCTGATGCCACCTCTGCCTGTATCTGCAGAGCCCCGAGGTGGAGCAGCTGGGCAGGGTCGTGGAGCTGGACAGTGACATGGCAGACGTCACCCAGGAGCCTCCCCAGGAGCCTGCAGTGGAGGACAGCATGGCAGAAGAGCAGGAGGCAGTGCCTGCATCTGCTCACATCGCCTCGACGCTGGGCATTAACCCCCATGTCTTACAGGTGAGGTCTCGTGCTTTCCTCTCTGACAGAGGTGCTTTGGCTGTACCTGTCAGTGATGCTCGGTGTGCCTCTCCTGTCTGTGTGCTTCTGTGTTTGTGGGGGATCTTCAGAGGTCCAGAAAGCGTAATGAAGAAACACCAATTAACGATATTAAGTTCTGAATTGGTGAGTTAGTACCTAACCTGCGTTGCTTCAGACCCAGTCTGGGGCCAGCCATGTTAATAGGATGGCTGGGTTTGACCTTGTGGCCCAGAGCCCCATCCAACCTGGCTTTGAACATCTCCAGGGATGGAAGTGGCATCCACAGCCTCTCTGGGCAAATATTGGTAATGAGAGCTCAGATCTGAAAACCCATGGTTATTGTAGGACCTCATGCCCATCTGTTTATCCATAACTGTCAAGCTTGCTTTCATTTCTCCTAGACTGAGGCATGCAGTACTTGTGGTATAAGTACCTTTAGTTGTATGTAGTATGTGAAATTGATCTTTATTGGGAGAGCAGATGAGATCAGCTGGCTGCTGCTATTGATTGCTTCCATGTGGGTTTGTCTTCTGCCCTTCTAGATTATGAAAGCTTCCTTGCTTGCTGATGACGACGACCTGGATTTAATCCTGGACCATCACTCTGGAAAGCAACCTGCTAAAATGGACACTTCTCAGGAGATCTGTTCTCCAAGGCTCCCTATATCAAGATCCCAAGGACAGAAGAGATGCTCAGGTACTGTGGCAGACCTCACATATTGCATGAAGAGTTCACTTCTAACATCAGTATGCAAAACCCTATTGCTGTCTGAGTGTGTGACAGAACAGATGTGTGCTGTGGCTTTGGCCTGCCCTCCTGCTGGCTGCTGCTCCTGCCTTCCTCCTCCGGCCTCACAGCACACACTGCTGTGTTCCATGCTTCTGTTTTCCCTCCCTCTGCCTCATGTTCCCATGGGGATGCTGTAAACCCCCCTGTTGCTCCGTGGTGCCTTTTGTGTCCCTCAGAGTGGTGATTCCAATAGGAGTAATATGTATCTCATTTAATAAGCATGGAATTGCTTCCTGAATTAAATAGCAGACCTGAAACGTGGGGGCAGTTTCAGTGCAGTTAATCAGTGCCTGCTTGCTCTGGGTTGTTCCTGTTCTCATGGTGTAACTAACTGTATCAGTTAAGGTCAGAATTACTTCCCAAATCCCCATTCTTGGGGTGTGCCTACACGCAATACCAGCTGCTTTAGTTTGGACTTAATTATTCTGTGCGTGGTGGATTTCGTGGCTCTCAATACTGCAAACAATTGCTTTTAGCTGTGCGTTGCCATAGCAGATCAAGGCGAGTGTTTTCGCTGGCTGGTTATGAAGGACTGAAATACCTCTGAAATCATAGAATTGCTCAGGTTGGAAAAGACCTTTAAGATCATCCAGTCCAACAGCAGCCCAACCACCCTACCCTAACTAACAGCCCTCTGCTGAATCATGGCCCTGAGCACCACATCCAAAGGGTTGTTAAACACATCAGGGATGGTGACTTAACCACCTCCCTGGGCAGCCCATTGCAGTGCTTAACAGCCCTTCCTGTAAAGTTTCTCCTGATATCCAACCTAAACTTACCCTTGTGCAACTTGAGGCCATTTCCCCTCATCCTGTCACACTGAGAAGAGACCAGCCCCACTCTGCTGCAGTCACCTTTCAGGTGTAGGAGGAGAGCAATCAGGTCTCCCCTCAGCCTCCTCTTCCCCAGACTAAGCAGCCCCAGTTCCTTCAGTCTCTCCTTGTAGGCCGTATTCTCCAAGCCCTTCTCTGGACCTGCTCCAGCACCTCCATCTCCTTTTTCTGTACTGAGGTGCCCCAGACTGTGCACAGTATTTAAAGTGAGGCCTCACCAGTGCTGAGTACAGGGCAGGATGACTTCCCTAGTCCTACTCACCACACCATTCCTAATCCAAGCCATATCAAATATCAGGAACCCCCTGATGAAAGGTGAATGTGCGTGTGCTTAACCATTCTTCCCCCTTCTTCCCTCTAGTCGCTGGGCTGCTGCAATCAAGGTTTGCTGATGCTATTTTCCAACCACCCAGCACTGCTCTGTATGACCTCAAGGAGCTGAGGACTCGCAGCTCCCCTTCCCCTGCCTGCTGGTCAGCATCCTCTCCATTAGCATCAGCTTTCGCCGTCCCTCCGTCGGTCCCCGAGGTGCAGATGAAGACAGTGGGTGTCCGCAGGCAGCAGGGCTTGGTCCCCCTGGAGAACTCCATCACTTACCAGAAGGGGAAGCTGCTGATGGACATGGCTCTGTTCATGGGTCGTGCCTTCCGCGTGGGCTGGGGGCCCAACTGGACTCTTGTCAATTGTGGGGATCAACTGAGTGGGTCGAGCGGGACAGAGGATCTTCCGTGTGAGGATGTGGAGTATGGATTCCTGCCCACTCCTGTTACTCCAAAACTGTGAGTAGTGTTTTCCCTCAGGGTGGTTCTGCTGTGCTCTTCATGTTTGAAAGAGCTCTGAATGTAAGTCGGTATCATTTGGGAATTTGGCTTAGGGTTCTTTCTGGGGTGTGAGATAGAAGGTTGTCATAGCTGTCAGCATCACAGAATGGATTGGGTTGGAAGGGACATCAAGGATCATGAAGCTCCAACCCCCCACCACACACAGGGCCACCAACCTCCACATTGATACCAGCCCAGGCTGCCCAGGGCCTCATCCAAGCTGTCCTTGAACACCTCACAGCACATCTAATTTGGTAGCAGAATGAAGTGCCCTTGTAAAATATGCTGGGTAGTGGTAAGATGTGCTCAATGCCTTTTGTGTGCTGGAGGCACCCAGCACAGTGAGACTGATTTGCCCATGTGTGATTCTGAATCCCAGGCTGTATCCAGGTTCTGCATTCCCAGCCATTGACCTCCAGTCATACATCTGTTATACTTACAGAGCAGTGTTACAATCAGGGCGAGCTGTGCAGTGCAGCTGCTTCATAATAAGAGTTTGTTCACTTGGAAAAGAACTCAGTGTTGTTTACCTGTTTGTTCTCTTTGTTCTTTTCCTGCAGACTCTCAGAATCCCCTTTCAAGGTTCATGTGGAGAAGCTGAACTTGGAACAAAGGAAGATGAACAGAGACAAACAGTTGTATCTTATCCCTCTGGAGATAAAGCTGAAGCACAGCACTGTCCATATGGACGAACAGTGTCCTCTCCTGGCTCCCAATCCAGGAGTTTCTGCTATCCATGACTATGCTGACTGGGTCCGAACAGCATCCGAGGATCCTGCCGTAATGGAGAGTGAGTAGAGAGTTCTTCTCTTTGCAGTGGTGGCAGTGGATCTGGATCTGTCCAGCTCAGGTTATTTTCAGCTTGCATCAGAGCATTTGAGTGTGATTAAAACAGGAACTGGCTGTTCCTCCACGTTCTTTCTGAAAGCAGAAAGGTGGTTGATTGCATTTGGGTGGCTGACTGACGTGTAGCAGTAGGATACCCTGTAAGATTACACTTTGACAACCTTAGGAGGATTTTCTCAATGTTCTCTTGCTTTTACCCCTCCTGACTGGCTAATTCTATACTGGCAGCTGTTGTGAAGCACTGGGCCTTGACGTGGACTTTATGTGAAGCCATCTGGGGGAACCTGAAGGAGCTGGAGGCCAGCCTGGAGGAGCCCAGTGAGTACGTCCTGGCCCTGGAGCGCAGGAGGGCTTTCTCTCGTTGGCTGTCAGAGACGGCTGCAGCACGAATTGATGAGGAGGTTGCTTTGACCCAACACCACAGTCATGTTGAGGCCGTGTTCAGCTGCCTCACAGGGAGGAGGATTGGCGAGGCTTGCAGGCTGGCACAGCAGGCAGGTAAGATGCTCACATTCACTTTTCTCTAAGGGAGGAGGGAGAGACGTAAAGAGAGCTTTGGCACTGAGAGCTAGTAGTGAGTAACTGGTTGCTCTGAGTGCTGAATGTGAGAGATGGATTAAGGCACAATCTGTCTTGTCTGCATGCTGCTCATACAATAGAGGCCACAGTACAGTTGGGTTGGAAGGACACTTAAAGCCCCCCATCATGGGCTGGCTTGCCCCTAGATCAGGCTGCCCAGCACCCCATCCATGGCCTCGAGTATCTCCAGCAATGGGGGGCATATGTAGTCATATTTCCACCACTTTACTGTCAGTTCTCACAGCCTCTCTGGGCAGCTGTTCCAGCACCTCACCACTCTGTAAAGAACTTCCCCCTGACATCCAGCCTCCATCTGCCCTCCTTCAACTCCAAACCATTTCCCTTGTCCTCCTGTTATCCAGCTTTCAAAGAGCTGAACTTCTTTTAAGCCACTTATATTTGTTTTAAAAGCTAATTTCACACCTTAATGGTTATTTTCATCCTGACCCTTTATGTCACCTCAACTCTTTAAACTTCTCCATTCATTTGATGTTTTTTTGGGGGAAGTCTGGCCTTCCCATTCCTTTGTATTTCACCCATCCCATTTTATTAGGTATGTAGTTCATAAGGAGATAGTTGAGTAGCAGTAAGCTGAGCAAAAAGGCTCCGTGGTTCACAAACAGGCAGCAGCTGTGGCTCAGCTGTCAGTGTGTTTTCCTGATGTGCTGCTGTCTCTTCTTCCAGGCAACCACCGGCTCGCCCTGCTCCTGTCCCAGCTGGTGGGCAGCCAGCCCACACGGGACCTGCTCACCATGCAGCTGGTGGACTGGCACAGGCTGCAGGCAGACTGCTTCATCCCCGAGGAGCGCCTGCGCATCTTCGCACTGCTGGCTGGGAAGCCTGTATGTTGTTACACCATTGCTTTGTCCTTCAGTCATAGAATCATAGAGTGGCCAGGGTTGGAAGGGACCTTAAGGATCATGAAGCTCCACCCCCCCACCACCACAGGCAGGGCCACCAACCTCCACATTGATACCAGCCCAGGCTGCCCAGGGCCCCATCCAAGCTGGCCTTGAACACCTCCAGGGATGGACGGGGCATCCACAGCCTCTCTGGGCAGCTGTTCCAGCACCTCACCACTCTCTGTAAACAACTTCCCCCTGACATCCAACCTCAATCTGCCCCCCTTCAACTCCAAACCATTTCCCCTTGTTCTGCTGTTATCTGCCTGCTCAAAGTGTTGACTCCCCTCCTGTCTGTAGGCTCCCTTCAGGTCCTGGCAGGCTGCAATGAGGTCACCCCGCAGCCTTCTCTTCTCCATGCTGAACAAGCCCAGCTCCCTCAGCCTGTCTTTGTATGGGAGGTGCTGCAGCCCTCTGAGCATCTTTGTGGCCTCCTCTGCACCTTCTGCAGCAGCTCCCTGTCTTTCTTGTACTGGGGACCCCAGACCTGAACAAAGCACTCCAGATGGCTCCTTGATTTGACTCTGCTTCTTGACAGCAGTCAGTTTAAGTTTTGATAGCCAATCCCAACATTATACATAGCAGGAAAGGAATACAAACTGACATTGGGGCTTCCTGTTTGTTTTACTAAGGAGACTTCTGTTGTGTGCTGCCTCTTGTCCTGTATGGTATTAACCTGTGTGTGACTTGTGTAATCCTCCAGGTATGGCAGTTGTCTGAGAGAATCAGCGTCAATGTGTGCTCACAGCTGGACTGGAAGCGCTGTGTGGCCATCCACCTCTGGTACCTCCTTCCTCCAACAGCTTCTATCTCCCAGGCACTTGCTATGTACGAGGCAGCATTTCAGGTAGGTCGTTGTGCCTGGGTGAAAGGCCTTTCCTGCTCCTGCCTGTTGCTGTGGACTGGTGCTGCATGGATCTGGTTGAGTGTTGTGAGCAGCCACACATTGCAGCTGAGGCTGCTTTCAGCCTATCAGTTGTCACAGTGTGATTCCTTCCCTGGTGTTAGTGATGCGTTTGTGCAGCAGCTCACATTGATACAGATCTTCCTTTTCCCTCTGTGGAGTGAAATGACTGATGCTGAGCCTCCTGGTGATACTTTTGTGAAGTGCCCCCCTCTTCTCCTTGCTGTGTCAGTGACTTATTTCAAACTGATCTCCCACCTGCTTCCTGTGCTTACAGTGAGACAGAGGCAGGGAGGTAGGAGCACAAAGCACAAAATCCATCTGAACCTGGTGGCCCATCAGTTTTCCTGCTGTGCTAATTAATACTCAGCTGTCTGCTGAAGTGCTCCTTGCCACGCCACTGGCTCTGCTTCCATCCCCAGCTCCTGCAGACAGTGTATGGCTGTGTGTCATGCAAGCTGTGTTGCTGTAAACTGGAAAATATGGTGCAAAATCATTGAACTGCAGGTAACCTGACCCTAAAGGTGGCCCAAGCACAGCCTCAGTTCTACCTTCCTAATGAGAGGTTTAATGCTGCAGCAGTGCGTAGTGTGAGCTTTGTACATGGTGTGGCAGTGTAAGGTGTGCTGTCTTTAAACTCACCCATAAAACAATTTGTTTAGACCACATCAGAGTCTGAGAAATACGCCTGCTGCCCCCTGCCTCCTTACCTGGAAGGCTCTGGTTGTGTCATTGAAGAAGACGATAATGCAGGAAGACCTCTCAGAGATGTCTGCTTCCATTTGTTAAAGCTCTACAGCGACAGGTGAGTGGGGAATGGTTCAAATGTGGTTTGGAAGAGCCTGGTCAGACAGTGCCCTCCCAAATGACGTGTGTGTAATTAGCTTTGCTATTCTCTGAACTTAAAGTGGTGGCAAATCTGCCTTGCCAGCATGGCCTTACAGTGTGTGGTGCTGCTGTCTGTAGGTGGTTAAACACCAGCTTAGGAACGTGATTTTGTTCTTTTCTGAGTGCTTCCTGCTGTAATCTTGCTTTCACTGAAGGCGCAGAGCAGCCTGCAGAGGGAGCACGGGGACACCCAATGGCTGTGGCAGTCTGGCTGCAGACTCAGAGGGGGAGTCTATGGAAGAGCTGGAGGTGGTGATGGAAGGAGAGGAACCAAACAACGCTGATCTCTGCTTTTGTGATGCTTGCACCATTAGCTGTTATTGTGGCACTGTTGTTTCCCTCCAGGCACTACGACCTGGACCAGCTGCTGGATCCCAGGAGTGTAACATCTGACCCCGTGGACTATCGCCTCAGCTGGCACCTGTGGGAGGTGCTCCGTGCCCTCAACTACAGCCACCTGTGCAGGCAGGGGCAGGGTGTGCTGAATGCCAGCTATGCTGCCCAGCTGGAGAGCGAAGGCCTTTGGGAGTGGGCCGTGTTTGTGGTGCTGCATGAGCCCGATACCCAGTAAGTAAACGTCTCATAATTCTCAAGGCAAAGAGAAACCAACCAGTGTCTGATCTATAGACCGTAGCTATCACAGCTTCTGGTTGTGCTGGAGCTGTGTGCAGAGCAGTGTGTCAGGGTTACAAAGCAGCATGAGCAGTTCTGCTTCGGGTGCCTTATTAGGTGTTACACAGCACTTCAATGACTGCTGAACTGCTCTGCAGAAACAAACGTAGGAAGCAAAGTGGGTGAGCTGGGCTTATCTTCTGTGGCTCAGGCAGTTTACTGTGCTGGAGAGCTTGGCCTGAAAGCATCATTAGTGCAAAACGATGGCCCTGTTCAGATCCAAAGGGAACAGATAGACGTGTGTGTGATTTGAACCTTGCTGAAATGTGGGTTTGTTTCTGTTGTAAAATAGATAGCTAACCCAGAATTATCTTACAATTGTAACTAACGCCATCATTTCTCCAAGGGTGTCTCTTGCTGTTAGTGTTTACAGATGCAATTAATACATTTCAGCATTATTTTTCCAACCAGTAGCTTCAGTTAAAGCTTATGGAAATCATTCATAGCTGCAGTGCTGAAGTTGTTAGTGATGACCTCAGTGGTGTTTAGGCTGTGCTGAAGTAATGCAGTTCATGGCTGTAAGCTGAGGGAGGGAGTGCTGGGTGGGATGCGAGGGGAAACCCTTCATCCAGCAGTGCTGATTGGAGCTGTGGGCCCCATCCCTGGAGGAGCCGGAGGCCATGGGTGGGCACTGGGACCCTGAGCTGAGGGCACGCACCTGCTCTGGGGATGGGGTTGGGGTCTCTGAGGTCCTTCCAGCCCAGCGTGCTGTGATGCAATGTGATGGAGCAGCATCCTGTTCTCTGCTCCCACCAGCATACGTGAGAAGGCCGTGCGTGAGCTGCTGGGCCGGCACTGCACTCTATGTGAGACCCCCGAGTCGTGGGCCAAGGAGACCTTCCTGACACAGCGGCTCTGCGTCCCTGCAGAGTGGATTCATGAAGCAAAGGCTGTTCGAGCCCGGATGGAGGGCGACAAGCATAAAGAGGCCCTGTTCCTGTTCAAGGCTGGGCACTGGAACCAGTGCCACAAGCTGGTTGTGCGGCACCTCGCCTCAGGTGAGCCCAGAACCACTTCTCCCATTCTCTTTCCAACACTGTGCGGGAATACAGTGAGAACAGAAGTGATGGAGCCAGCAGTGTGCTCCTATAGCTCTGAAAGCAAATGGGATCCTGGGCTCCATCATCAGTGGGGTGGCAACAGGGACAGGAAGGGGATTGTCCCTCTCCACTGCCCTTGTGGGGCCCCATTTGCAGTGCTGTGTCCAGGTCTGGGGCCCCCGGTACAAGAAAGACAGGGAGCTGTTGGAGAGGCACTGTGACACTGCAGGCACAGTCACACAGAGGGCTTTCCTGTAGCAGCAGATGTCACAGACATACAAAGAACCTGTTTGCTGAACTGCTTGTGTTTGTTCCCCTTAGATGCCATTATTAATGAAGACTACAAATACCTGAAGGGGTTCCTGGAAGATCTCTCCCCTCCGGAGCGCAGCTCACTCATCCAGGACTGGGAGCTGGCAGGGCTGGTCTACCTGGACTACATCCGAGTCATTGAGATGGTGGACAGGATTCAGCAGGTAGCAGCCTGTCATGGGTTGTTTTTCTCCTGTGGGGTTTCCTGCAGCTCGGACAGGACCTTGTTCTTAGAATAACCTTGCACTGTTCCATGCCAACGTTGGTGCACATCCTTGAGATGTGAGCACCTCTGGGAGCACAGAGCTGGTAGGTGATGTCAAACAAGGTGAGCTCTGCCCTGGCAGCATGAGAGCTTAGTGAAAGAGGAGGAGCAGAGCGAGGTGCTCAGTGAGGAGCCTCCATCTCAGTCCTGCTTAATTCAGTTCCAGGGTTCCCCTTTGGCGCTTCAGGCGCTGAGCTCAGCTTTTAAGGTGCATTTGGTGGGACAGATGTGGCTGAGTGCAGCTGGGCGGTTGGGGTTTTCCCTGCTGCAGGCTCTGGGTGGCTCTCAGCTGTGCCTGTTCTCCTTTGCTTCCAGCTGGATTGTTCCACATACGAGCTGGAGCGTTTGCATACCAAAGTGACGTCGCTGTGCAACAGGATAGAGCAGATCCAGTGCCACAATGCCAGGGACCGCCTGGCTCAGTCAGGTACGGGGGCACCGGGGGGAGCACGGAGGGTGGTGTGGTGGGGAAGGATCCCATCGCCACCCCCGCTGTGTGCAGCTGACCCCATTCCCTCCCTGCTTTATCTCCCCTTCCCAGACATGGCCAAGCGCATCGCCAACCTGCTGCGCGTGGTGCTCAGCCTGCAGCACAGCCCAGAGCCGCTGGCTGAGGGCAGCCCCGAGCTGCACCGCGTGCCCCTCCGCCTGCTGGCACCGCACGTGGGCCGCCTGCCCATGCCCGAGGATTACGCCCTGGAGGAGCTGCGGGGCCTGACACAGTCCTACCTGCGGGAGCTGACGGTTGTCACGCAGTGATGGGCACACACTGATTGATTCCCACCCGCAGCTCTCACGGACTCTTGCAGTGTTTCCTCGCCCCGCTCCAGCCACACACGGGTTTATCTGTGGAGCTGTGGGCAGCTTTACGGCGTTGTTTGTGAGCCGGAGCAGCACTGGGGTCTGTATGGACCTCACTGGGCGGCACTTGAACTCTACGGCTCTTTCCTAGAATCAATAAAATGCCTCTTTGTGCGACCAGGTGGGACTGTGCTCTGCAGGGGTGCCCATGGGGTTCGTCCTCCGGCAGTGTGGAGGGGACTGCAGTGCTCTATGGGGTCTGCAGTGCTCTGTGGGGCCTGCAGTGCTCTGTGGGGACTGTTGGCCTCCTCCTGTTGTTGGCACCGCGGGTGTTCAATGGTGACTCTCCAGCACCAGGACCGGCCCAGCAGGAGCACCAGGCTGGGTCTGTGTTTGTTCTGTGGGTTGGGGGGGATGCAAGGGGGGGAGGAACCCAACTTGGGGTCTTATTAGATCTCTTATGCTGGGGAGCTGCGTGGCTCCTTCTGCTCCAGCCCCAAACACCGGTAGAGCTGCTGCCCCAGCACAGAGCATGGGGAGCTGCCAGCTCCGTGTGTGCCTTAGGCTGGGCTGGGGGGGCTGCTGAGCGTTGCTGAGTGCTGCCATGGAGCACAGCAGGTCCTGATCTCAGCGCTCTGCAGTCCTGCACCGCTGCTGCCCTGTGCGCTCCGTGCTCCGCGCAGTCTGGCTGCATTGAATGCAAACCCACCTACATGGACGGATGCTAAAGGAGCACAGTGCTGTGTGGCTGTGCTGGGTGCTGCCAGCCGTTCCTCTGCCCGCTCTGCGGCCTCTTGCTGTGTCCTCCAGCACCGGGGGGTGACGGGAAGGTTTTTATGGCGAAGTTCTAAAGACTCGATTAGATTATTTTGCTGTCCTTTTGAAAACGAGAAATAAAATGTTTCTAGTATAACCCACCGCTTCCTTTGCTGCATCACCAGCTGCAGGGCTGCACTTGGGGGTGGGAGGGAGCGGATGGACCCACACTGTGGGAGGGTGGCCTGGGGACCCACAGTGCTGCTGTAGGGCTTTTCAATGGGCACCGAGCCCTGAAATGGGGCTGATGGGGCCCTGGGGCTGCCCCATGGAGCCTCCTGCAGCACCATGGTTGTGGTGGCAGCGGGGCAGTGCTGAATGTGACACCTGCCCGCGCTGAGCCGGGTCACGCTGCCTTCCATTACCCTAATTGCCTCTCCAGGAGCCCAGCTGCCGTCCTGGGATGAATAATTCACCGCCTGGAAACAAAACCTCCGGCCTTAAAACCGATCGGGGTCTGCTGGGCACCTGCTGCAGTGCCGCAGGATGGGGGAGAGGCGCGTGGATGCTGCCCCCAGGAACAGCCTGAGCTGTGCTGAGCACTGAGGTTGTTGGGCTCCATCATCTCTGTAGGTCCCTTCTGATGGATCCGCTTTATTCTCTTCGGTTCTCAGCAGCCAAATAGGAACAGATGTGCCTCCCTTGTCCTGCACTCTGCCCAAAGCCACCTGCATCCCCTGCAGCATCGCCGCCTCCATCATCACCTCCAGCACCTGCACCGTCTCTGCATCACCAGCATCTCATCCACCTGCATCGTTTCCATCATGCGTTGCCTCCACCCATCACCTCCAGCGCCTCACCCACCCCCATCCATTGCTTCCATCACCCGCATCGCCTCCATCTCCAGCACCATTCGCATCCACCTCCTCCAGCACCTCCATCCACCCCCGTGGGCAGCCAAGGTCCCATCCCCAGTCTCTGTTATGGTGGCACATCTCCACCTGCCCAGCACCAAATCCCCCCCAGGGGGCTCAGTGGTGGCACAGTGGGGGCACAGACCCCCACAGACAGCAGCCAGGACTGCTGAGAGCAGCAGCTGCCCATGGGTTGACCCCCACTCACAAGTCCACAGTTATTCCCTCCCCCTGAGACCCCAGCAGAGCCCTTTGGGGTGCCCCTCTCCCACCCTGTGCTGTGTGCCCGCCTCGAGGCCGCCGCCATCCCCCCCCTGACGTCACCCTGTGCTGAGCTCTTAAAGGCCGCCCCAACCCCTCCCGGCCCCAGGAGATGCTGTGCAGGTGACGCCGGCGATGCCTCCAGCATCCAACTCCTGACGGCCCCACTGCAATGGGGAGCACCGCGCTGCCCACCTGCCTGCTGGCGCTCAGCATCACCTGCACCGTCCTGCTCCCAGGTAAGCGCTGGGCTCAGAGCAGAAGGGATGGAGGGTGATAATGCCAACCTGGACGGGACATCGCCCACAGAGCCCCCATTTAACACCAGGGGTGAATGCAAACCCCCTGTGGGGAGGGTCTGCCCTGAGCCCCCCCCAAATCCCACCCCAGCTCCAACGCTGCGCCGTGAGCGAAACGCAATCCCATTCATCAAGCATTCAGCGACACAGGGCCGACAGTGATCCCTCCACCCTGGGGATCTCAGGGCAACGAGGGGCCCCAAATTGGGGCTGGGGGCTCAGAAACCTCCGTCTCCATCCTGGGGCTGGGATGTGTCCGTCTGCTGGGTTGGGAGGAGGGCAATGATGGGGAGAGTGGAAAGAAAGGGAGCAGTGGAAATAACGGGGTAATAATGGAGTTAGTAGGAATAGTGGGTATAGTGGAAAGAACGGGATCAACAGAGATGATGGGAATGGCAGGAATGATGGGAATAGTAGAAATAATGGGATTTGTAAAAATAATTGGAGCAAGAGACATTAGAGAGAAGCAAGCCTGGCGTGGGCTGCTGGAGGTAGCGTGCTGTTGGGATGGGGACGGATGGACCTGGAGCAGGGATGCGGCGGCTCCTGGCTATGGGGGTCCCAGTGGGGTCCCCCCATGGGGTCCCTGTTGCCCCATGGCTGTGGTCCTGCAGGCTGTGGGGCCGCTCAGGGCCGACTCGCCCACAAGCTGCTCCACGACCTCTTCGCCAACTACTCCAGCGCCCTGCGACCCGCCGAGGACACGGAGCGGGCGCTGAACGTCACCCTGCAGGTCACCCTGTCCCAGATCATCGACATGGTGAGCGCTGTCACCCCCCCCCCCAGCAGCCCAGATTCCCCCAGACCCCTGGGAATCGACTCAGAGCTCCCCTGGAAACCAGCACAGATCCCTCCTAGGACGGTTCAACCCCCTCCAAATCAGCCCAGATCTCACCCCAAACCTGCTCCAAACCCTCAGCATCGACTCAGACCTCTCAGCACCAGTTCACATCCCATAAAACCAGCCCAGCTCCCCACAAAACAATTCAAACTCCCTAACACCAGTCCAGATCCTCCTCCACAGCAGCTCCAAGTCCTCAAAACCAGCTCAGATAGCCCTAAAACAACCTCAAACCCTTCACATCAGCTCAGACCTCCTGAAACCAGACCAGTATCCCCCCAGCTAGCTCAGACCTCTCAAAACCAACTCACATCCCCCCAGACCGGCTCAGACCCCTGAGAAACCACCCAGACCCTACCCCAAGCTCCTCAAACCAGCCTGGATCCCCCAAGCCAGCTCAAACCCAGCACCACCCCCTGGAGACCCTCTCACCCTATGGCCATGCTGGGCTCACCCCATGGAGCCGCAGGTGCTGCCAGGGCCATTTCCCACCCTGTGCCCCCGCAGGACGAGCGGAACCAGGTGCTCACCTCCTACCTGTGGGTCCGCCAGGCCTGGCTGGACGCCCACCTGGCCTGGGATAAGGACGCCTATGGAGGCATCGACAGCATCCGCATCCCCAGCAGCTACGTCTGGAGGCCGGACATCGTCCTCTACAACAAGTGGGTCGTGCTCACCCCAACAAGAGGGATGTAGGGGAGCAGTGCAGGTTGGGGTGAAACCAGCAGTTCTGGCATAGAGAGGGTGAGGAGCTGTCACCTGTGCTGGGGGAGCACCATGGGGACGTGGTTGGGTTGTTGTGGGGTGTTATAGGGCGATGTAGCATGTGGGGATGTGGAGGGGACACGGCACAGTGATGTAGAATGGGGACAAGGCATGGAGGTGCACACTGGTGCCAGCCCACCGGGGTTGGGGTCACGGTGGCCACCCCCCTTCCCCCCTGCCCATCTCTGCCCAGCGCTGACGAGCGTTTTGGTGGCTCCATGGAGACCAACGTGGTGCTGCGCTCTGACGGACACATCATGTGGGACACCCCCGCCATCACCAAGAGCTCCTGCAAGGTGGACGTCTCCTACTTCCCCTTTGACGGGCAGCAGTGCCGCCTCACCTTCGGCTCCTGGACCTACAACGGGAACCAGATTGACCTCCGTAACCGCCTGGATACGGGCGACCTGACCGACTTCGTGGAGAACGTGGAGTGGGAGGTGCTGGGCATGCCGGCCACGCGCAACGTCATCACCTATGGCTGCTGCTCGGAGCCCTACCCCGACGTCACCTACACGCTGCTGCTCCGCCGCCGCGCCTCCTTCTACATCTTCAACCTGCTGCTGCCCTGCGTTATGATCTCCTTCCTGGCGCCGCTGGGCTTCTACCTGCCCGCTGACTCCGGGGAGAAGGTGTCTCTGGGGGTGACGGTGCTGCTGGCGCTCACTGTGTTCCAGCTGCTGGTGGCGGAGAGCATGCCGCCCTCGGAGAGCGTGCCGCTCATCGGTGAGCACAGGGGAGGGCATGGGGCTCCCGGTGGGGAGATGAGCACCCCACATTGACCCTCTTGCCCCATAGGGAAGTACTACATCGCCACCATGACCATGATCACCGCCTCCACCGCGCTGACCATCTTCATCATGAACATCCACCACTGTGGGCCGGGTGCCCGCCCGGTGCCACCATGGGCACGACGCCTCATCCTGCACCACCTGGCACGCGCCCTCTGTGTCTGCGAGGTGGGCGAGAGCTGCGGCCGCCCCCGGAGTGAGGGCACGGGAGGGACGGGGCCGCAGGACCCCCCTGGGGACGGCGTGGAGCCGGGGCTGTGCCCCCGCAGCCGCTGCCTCTGCCACCACCACGCGGTGCTCAGCAGCGTGGCGTACATTGCCGGCGTCTTCCGACGGCACCGCACGGCACAGCGCCGCGCCGCAGAGTGGAAGAAGGTGGCCAAAGTGATGGACCGCTTCTTCATGTGGGTCTTCTTCCTCATGGTCTTCCTCATGAGCGTGCTGGTGATCGGCAAAGCTGCGTGACTGCCACCCCATGCCCAGTGCCCCTTGGACTGCACGTCCCCATGGTGCCCATGGAGCTCATCCCCAGCACACACTGAAGTGCAGAGCGTTCAGTGCCCCGGACCCTGTTGGGTTGGTCCTGCCTGGGTCCATCAGGACTCTCTGGTTCAGCTCCTTTGGGGCACTCCCCTCAGCTGCCTCTTCTATGCGCCCATCTGCGTCCATGTTCTTGTCCTTATCCATGTCCATACCTGTGTCCCCCCTCCCAGAACCAAGGACATCCATCTCTATGTGCAAATGGATACCGGGGTGTTCCTGGCCTGGGGGCTGTTGGGGTGTTCTCTAAGGGTCCTGGCTGCCCTCTCCCACTCCAGCAAGATCTCTCCCAGCTGACAAGTTCTAACACTTTAATCTGTATCGATGCTGTCCCCGACCCCACAGTGGGCAGTGAGCAAACGGCAGAGTGGTGCTGAGCTGCTGCAGGGTTAAACCACAGCAGTGCTTCTGCTGCTCTATGTGAGTCCCAGAGGGCTGAGATATCAACAGAGCTGACCAGAAAGCAAAGACATTTCTTTACACTGTGGTATCTTCATTATTATCAGTGAATGACATCAGTTTGTTTAACCACCAGCAGCGTGCAGCTCAGCAGGAGCAGTGCCCGATTCCTTCCCTTCCCTTCCCTTCCCTTCCCTTCCCTTCCCTTCCCTTCCCTTCCCTTCCCTTCCCTTCCCTTCCCTTCCCTTCCCTTCCCTTCCCTTCCCTTCCCTTCCCTTCCCTTCCCTTCCCTTCCCTTCCCTTCCCTTCCCTTCCCTTCCCTTCCCTTCCCTTCCCTTCCCTTCGCTTCCCTGTTATGATGCTGGGCCCCACATTGAGGCTCGGAGGATCTTCCTCCCTGCGTGGTACCGGCTCTGCAGCACCTCCAGAGTGCGGAAAATGAAAGCAAACTGAAACCAAACAGACACTTCTGGTTCTGCCCCTTTCCTGTTTGGCTGCTCCGGTTGCGGGGCCCCCAGAGCAGCTGGGCAGCAACACGCAGCAGTGGGGACAGCCCCACCGGGAACAGCAGTGGGACGGGGACAGCGCTGGTATGGGGGCACTTTGGGGGGGACACCAGGACGGGAGCGTGGGGCTGCTGCCACCCCTGGGCGCTGCGGAGCGGGGATGGTTCTATGGAGGGCCCAGGGGATCAGGACTGTCCCCGGGGGGGTTATTGGGGGCTGCCATAGGGACCCCTTTGTGGGTCCCTTTTGGAGCCGACAGCCCCCGTCCCTTGGGGGTGAGCGGCCCCACATGGGCTCACCCCAATCTCTCCCTTGTGCCCACGGCAGCGCTGAGGTTTGACGTCTCCCATCCCTGTGGGACCCGAGGATGCTCCCGTTGCTGCGCTGTTCCTGGCTGTGCCTCGGGGCTCTGCTGGCTGCCCCCCATGTGAGTGGTGCTGCTATGGGGGCTCTGCGTCCCGGGACCCCCATCCCCGCTGCCTTTGGGGGAGGTTTCCACTCTGCCCATCGCTTTTGCTTCCGCTCCGTGTCGGGGCTGCTCTCCCTGCTCTGCGGCTTCTGCGGGGTGCAGGGTCCCCTGCGGCCCCATAGGGGAAGCGCTCCTTCCTGCTGCTCACCCCCCCTTGCATCAACCCCGAGCTCCTGCTGAGCCCCACGGCTTTGGGGGGGGTGGACCCACAACCAGGGCACGGACACAGCACGGAACGTGGGGCTGCAGCTCAGCCCCGTGTCCTGGAGCAGGACGGGACCCAGCAGCTGCTGATGGACATGAGCCGCGACGCCTTCGACGATCAGTACGAGGGATGCGCCGAGGAGATGGAGGCGGCGGGGCCGGAGCTGCTGGAGCGGGAGAGGGGACGGGGCGAGTCCCGGCTGTTCCGCAGGGTTTGGGGCCGGGCTGCGGAGCGCTGGCAGCGGGTGAAGGATGCGCTGTCCCCCCTCCTGCCCCCCGGCTTCAAGGACGAGCACGGCCAAGCGGTGATCGCCTACACCGACAACGACCTGCACCGCGTCTTCAACGCCGCCGTGCGGGCTGCCGGCCGCTCGTGGGCAGCCTACAACGCCAGCTTCCCCTTCAAGGCGATGCATTTCTACCTGACCAGAGCCCTGCAGCTGCTGCGGGTTCCCTGCGAGGCCGCCTACGGCACCGCCGTGTATCGGGGTATGGCGAGCGCCCGGTACCAGCTGCGCGGTACCAGCCCGTTCAGGTTCGGCTCCTTCGCCTCCTGCTCGTTCAGCAGGGAGCGAGCAGAGAGCTTCGGGCAGGACTCGTTCCTCAGCATCCGCAGCTGCTTCGGGGTCCCCATCCACGCCTTCTCTCTATACACGGAGGAGGAGGAGGTGCTGATCCCCGGCCATGAGATCTTCTGGGTCTTCCCCGACGGCGCCACTCACCGCTTCGTGCTGCGGAGCACCAACAGGACCTGCAGCCACTTCAACTGCGCCTTCCTGGGCCGTGAGTGGGGGCACAGCCATCCAGATGGCCGCTGCTGTGGCCTTCTGCTGCCCCCAACTCCTCCGATAGCACAACCCTTCTCCTTCCCGCAGATGAGAAGAGCCCCGAGTGCAGGAGCAGCACAGGTAGGAGCTGGGACCATCACAAGTGATGGCAGAGCTCATTGCAGCGCTAATTGCTGGGCTCTCATTTAGACCTATCCCTGCGCTCTGGGGTCTGGGTGCAGGTTCCAGCATCAGTGGGGTCAGACAGACCCCACGCTGGTGCCAGGCTGGGGTCGGCAGGTGCCTGATGTCCTCCATCTCACTGCAGCCACCCCCAGGCACGGAGACGAGCTGTGAGGGGCAGAGCAACGTGAGCAGAGAGCTGCACATGCAGGAGGGATGCGTCAGCACAGCCTGCACCAGGGCAGAGCTGCTCGGGTCCCATTTTCAGCGCTTCTTCAGCTCATGGACTCAGCCCTGAATCCCCTGTGGGTGGCTCTGCTGCCATGGGGGGCCCAATGTGGGGCAGCAGCACAGCCCACAGACCCTCACCAGCACATGGCCTGGGGTCTGCGGGGCTCTGGGCTCCAGGATGGGGCCAGTGCTGAGGAGTGCTGAGGGTCTGGAGGGAGAATGGGGAGCTCGGCATGGAGAGCTGCAGGAATTGAGGGGGAGAGCCCAGCGGGCACAGGAGCCGTGCAGAGGCAGCACTGCAGGGAGCAGCCTGCTCCAGAATGCATTAAAAGCCCAATTCTTGCTCCCAAAACGCTGTCTGAGCTGTTTGTGCTGAGGGGGACAGAAGCCCATGTGGTGCCCACCAAAGGGCCACTGCTCCAACACGGGCAGCACAGCCAGACCCATCCTCAGCTGCACAGCACTGGGGGGTCACAGCAGCTCAGTGGGGTTGGGGCAGCACTGCAGGTTGGAGCTGCCCCACAGCCTGGGGCCCACACACCCACCCCACTCCCACAGCAGACCCGGGTCCCCACACCACCCAGGTGCAACCAGGACCACAATGCAGCACAGCAACACAAACAGCATCAGAATGCTGACACTCAAGGTTTAATGAGAGAAATAAGAAGAGGGCACACGTCCTGCACACCACCGGCCCTTGGGCACACGTCTCTACCCATCCCCACACTTGGATTCTGCTGCTGCCCTTCCCCTGTACACCCCACGGCTTCACAGAGCTCTAAGTTGCTCAAGCTTCCCATCTCCCACCTCCCTCCTCCCCACAAACAGAGACGTTCCCTTCACCTCCACACTCCCCATCCCCTTACAGAGCTGCTGGGATGGGGCCACCCTCTCTGTGCCCCCATCCCCCTGAGACGTGTCTGGGGCAGGTGTCATGGGTTACCTAGATTTACCCGTGCCCATGATGGGGCAGTCACCCCGTAGGTTCCCCACACTGGAAAGGAAGGGAAAAGGGGAACTGGAAAAAAGAACAGCGGCAGCAATCTAAGGAGGAAAAAACTTATTTTACTAAATATGATATCAGAATACAAGATAACACAATATAATACAATATGATTGAGGCTAATAAATTGAACAAAACAGAGTGAGAGAGTCCCCGAAGACTGAGAGGCCGACTGTGAACTCTAGGTGACACGGCTGGAACGCTTCCCACTCCCCGGGAGTCTGATAGAGAGAGAGAGAGAGAGAACTCCAGCCTGGGAGCGAGATCATATATGTCCTCCTCCCGTGACTTATCTCTGACCACGACGTCCTCTGGGATATGTAGTTCTCCTCCGAGAGCTGAGTACTTGGGATGCTGCCATTCCACGGAACTGGAGCATGAATGATTCATACTGCACATGACGTTATGATGTGGAATATTGACAGCCACACCACAAAACCATGGCAGCAGGGCAGGGAGTGCAGAGCCAGCCCAGGGCTGTGTCCCAACCCCACCTCCTTCACAAGTTCGCAGTTGTGTCTGCTCTCCCTCCCCTTAGAGCGGAGTTGGATTTGGGGTCTGCCATTTATTCTGGTGAAGTCGGTGACCTCAAAGACTTCAAAGGGTGGGATGAGGACTTCACTCTGATTCTTAAAGTAGGATAGGTTCATGATGGGGACACCATAGCAAGTATTCACCACAAAGATGGTGTCGTTGCCAAACTTCTTTGTGACATTCTTCCATAGGGAGGTGGAGGTGAACTGGCCGAAGCGCACGGTTGTGCCTATTTCGGCAGTGAAATGGATGCCTCGAACACCGCGGTAGACGTTGTGGCAGCCGGGCTGTGATCTCTGCAGGGCTTGTAGCGCCTGGGTCAGGAGGAAGTGCAGCGCCTTGAAGTGGTATGAATGGAGGAAATGATGACGGGAGCGTCCGCCATCGCGGGTGGCTTTGTTGAACTGCTGAGACATCCCACCATCATCAGTGTACGCCAGCACAGCGATGGCCTGATCCTGGGTCAGCTGCGGGCAGGCAGAGTGACGGCGGCAGCGCTGCTGCCATTCTGCAGATGCTTTCTTCCAGGTGGCAGCATAGATGCTGTTCATGGCAGTCTCTCTACGGTTCAACTCCGGTAGCCGAGCCTTCATCTTGTCCTCACAGCCATTGTATTGGTCATCAAAGGAGTTCAGGGCCATGTCCATCTGCAGCGTGATGGGGCTGAGGTCTCTTTGGCGGAGGGTGCTGCTGGTGGCCGACGTGCTGAGCAAGGTGCCGGCCAGCAGCACCCAGCGCAGGGCGAGGAGCTCCATGGGTGGGAGCGGCTGCAGGGGCTGCAGGGAGAAGCGCAGCAGATGCATCGGGGTGAGCTACAAACCCACCTGCACCCACCCTGACACCAGAGGGAAGAAGCCCCCGTCTGTGTCCCCATCCAGGGCCGCCGGGCTCTTCCCCACCCCGCTGCCCCCAGCCTCCATCCCACGGCTGGCATTCCTTGTTACCTTCGCTGTGTCTCAGGCAGGACCCACGGCGTGATGCTGCTGCAGGACACCCAGAGCTGCCTGCTCTCACTTTATAGAGCAGCCCCAGCCTGTGACCCTGCGTAACTCACGTGTCATCACCTCAAAACCCACCATTGGTGGCCAAGTGTTTGCAGTGGCTGACAGCAGGAAACATCCACGTTCAGCCATCCCCCTCACCTTGGTGCACGTCTGGGGCCGGTCCCACGGGCTCTGAGATGAGCAGCTCTGGCTCTGCAGCTCTCGGTGCAGAGGGGCTCCCAGGCGCTGGTGCTGGACCCGATGAGCTGGGCTGGGTGGGATGGAGCTGTCAGCCTTCCTGGGGCTGATCGGATGCCATGTGTTGTGTTGGGGTGAGCATTGCTTCCAACAAGGTGTGCAATGTTCTGCCTGCAGGGACTCTGGGATGTGCCAGGAGCTGCAGGACACTGTGCCAGGCCATCTGCTCCAAAGGCCAAAGTATCCTGGACCACAGGGCACTGTGCTGAGCTGTGAGGTGGGGAGCTGGACCTGGGGGGCTGCTGCTGTTTTGGGACAGGCTGGGCCCCGAGCAGCAGCTACTGAGTCATTTCTTTCTGCACCACAAACCTTATTTCCTTTATCGTCTTCCTTTCTCACCTATCTGTCTCTCTAACAGCCAATAAGTTCTCACACTTTAAACTATATCTATGCTGTCCACAAGCCCACAGTGGGCAGTGAGCAAACTGCAGAGTGGTGCTGAGCTGCTGCAGGGTTAAACCACAGCAGTGCTGCTGCTGCTCCATGTGCATCCCAGAGGGCTGAGATATCAACAGAGCTGACCAGAGACTGAGAGCAAAGACATTTCTTTACACTGTGGTATCGTCATGGAGCTGTTCTTAAGGTTGCAGTAGAAGAAGAGAATCTACCACCTGTGGAAGGAGGGAAGAGCAACTCAGGATGACTACAAAGAGGCTGTTAAGATGTGTAGAGGGAAAATCAGAGAGGCAAAAGCACAGCTTGAATCTAAGCTGGCCGCTGGGGTAAAAACAAACAAGAAACTCTTTTACAAATACATCAAATGTAAGAGGAGGATAAAGGGGAATCTCCATTCTTTACTGGACGAGGTTGGAAATGTGATCACAGAGGATAAGGAAAAGGCAGAGGTTCTGAATGCCTTCTTTATGTCTGTCTTTAAAAGTCATCTCGGTTATTCCCAGGGCTCCCCACGCTCTGACCTGGTAGTCTCGGCTGGGGAGCAGACTGAACCCCCTGTGATTGTTGAAGAAGCTGTCAGGGAATTACTACTCCAACTGGACTGCCACAAGTCCATGGGTCCGGATGAGATTCACCCGAGAGTGCTGAAGGAACTGGTGGAGGTGATCGCTGAGCCGCTTTCCATTATCTTTCAGCACTCCCTATTAACGGGTGAGGTCCCAGAAGACTGGAGGCTTGCCAACGTGACTCCCATTTCCAAGCAAGGTTGTCAGGAGGATCCGGGCAACTCCAGGCCTGTTAGCCTGACCTCGGTGCCAGGGAAGGGAATGGAACGAATTGTCTTGAGGGAGATGACAGATGCGGCAGGTGTGGGATGAGCAGGAGATCAGACCTAGCCAGCATGGGTTCGTGAAGGGCAGCTCCTGCTTGACCAATCTGATCTCCTTCTACGATCCTGTGACCCATCTGATGGATGAAGGAAAGAAAGGCTGTTGATGTGCTCTACTTGGACTTCAGCAAAGCCTTCACAACTGTCTCTCATGCTATTCTCCTACAAAAGATGGCAGCCCATGGATTGGATGGGTGCACTCGGCTGGGTAAGGAGCTGGCTGGAGGGCCGGGCCCAGAGAGTGGTGGTAAATGGAGTTAAATCCAGTTGGAGACCAGTCATGAGTGGTGTTCCCCAGGGGTCAGTGCTGGGGCCTGTCCTCTTCAACATCTTTATTGATGACCTGGATGAGGACATTGAGTGCACCCTCAGTAAGTTCACAGATTACACCAAATTGGCAGGGAGTGGATCTGCCTGAGGGTATAGAGGCCCTGCATAGGGATCTGGTTAGGCTGGAGAACTGGTCTGAAGCCAACGGGATGAGGTTCAACAAGACCAAATGCTGGGTCCTGCACTTTGGCCATAACAACCCTGGGCAGCGCTACAGGCTTGGGGCAGAGTGGCTAGAGGATTGTGTTGAGGAAATGGACCTGGGGGTACTGATTGATGCTCGGCTGAACATGAGCCGACAGTGTGCCCAGGTGGCCAAGAAGGCCAACGGCATCCTGGCTTGCATCAAAAACAGTGTTACTAGCAGCAACAGGGAGGTAATTGTCCCCCTGTACTCGGCATTGCTGCGGCCGCACCTTGAGTACTGTGTTCAGTTTTGGGACCCTCACTGCAAGAAAGACATTGCGGCCCCGGAGTGTGTTCAAGGAAGGGCAACAAAACTGGTCAGCGGTCTTGAGCACAACTCTTATGGGGAGCAGCTGAGGGAGCTGGGATTGTTCTGTCTAGAGGAGGCTCAGGGGAGACCTTATAGCTCTCTATAACTTCCTGAGGGGAGGTTGTTGTGAGCTGGGGGTTGGCCTTTTCTCTCATATCGACAGTGATAGAACTAGAGGGAATGGCTTCAAGCTGCGCCAGGGGATATTCAGGCTGGACATTAGGAAATATTACTTCTCGGAAAGGGTAGTCAGGCATTGGAATGCACTGCCCAGGGAGGTGGAGAAGTCACCGACCATGAGAGTGTTCAAGAAATGTTTGGATGTTGTGATGAGGGATATGATTTAGCTGGGAAGTATTGGTGATGGTTGGACTAGATGATCTTCTAGGTCTTTTCCAACCTTGATAATTCTGTGAATCTGTGATTCTGTGCCCACCAAAGGTCCACCGCTCCAACACAGGCAGCATGGCCGAACCCGTCCTCAGCCGCACAGCACTGGGGGGTCACAGCAGCTCAGCGCTGCACAGCGGGGTCGGGGCAGCACTGCAGGCTGGAGCTGCCCCACAGCCCGGGGCCCACACACCCGCCCCACTCCCACAACAGACCCAGGTCCCCACACCTCCCAGGTGCCACCAGGACCGCAATGCAGCACAGCAACACAAACAGCATCAGAATGCTGAAACTCGAGGTTTAATGAGAGAAAAAAAAGAGGGCACACGTCCTGCACACCACCGGCCCTTGGGCACACATCTCTACCCATCCCCACACCTGGTTTCTGCTGCTGCCCTTCCCCTGCACACCCCACGGCTTCACAGAGCTCTAAGTTGCTCAAGCCTCCCATCTCCCACCTCCCACCTCCCCACAAACAGAGACGTTCCCTTCACCTCTACACTCCCCATCCCCTTACAGAGCTGCTGGGATGGGGCCACCCTCTCTGTGCCCCCATCCCCCTGAGACACGTCTGGGGCAGGGCAGGGAGTACAGAGCCAGCCCAGGGCTGAGCCCCAACCCCACCTCCTGGTGGTCCTGACCCCACTGCCCACCCTGATCCTTCACAAGCTCACAGTTGTGTCTGCTCAGTGTTCCATTAGAGCGGAGTTGGATTTGAGGTTTGCCATTGATTCTGGTGATGCTGGTGACCTTGAAGACTTCAAAGGGTGGGATGAGGACTTCATTCTCCTCCTTGAAGAAGGACAGTTTCTTGATGGGGACACCATAGCAGGTATTCACCACAAAGATGGTGTCGTTGCCAAACTTCTTTGTGGCATTCTTCCATAGGGAGGTGGAGGTGAACTGGCCGAAGCGCACAGCCTTGCCTATTTCAGCTGTGAAATGGATGCCTCGAACACCGCGGTAGACATGGTAGCAGCGGGGCTGTGATCTCCGCAGGGCTTGCAGTGCCTGGGTCAGGAGGAAGTGCAGCACCTTGAAGTGGTATGAATTGAGGTAGTGCTGGCGGGAGATCCAGCCCTGACAGGTGGCTGCATTGAAGTGCTGACACATCCCACCTGCAGCAGTATATGCCAGCACGGCAATGGCCTGATCCTGGGTCAGCCTCGGGCAGTCAGAACGACAGCGGCAACGCTGCTGCCATTCTGCAGATGCTTTCTTCCAGGTGGCAGCATAGAAATTGTTCGTGGCCATCTCTGTACGGTTCACCTTTGGTAGCCGAGCCTTCATCTTGTCCTCACAGCCATTGTATTGGTCATCAAAGGAGTTCAGGGCCATGTCCATCTTCTCCGTCCTGGGGCTGAGGTCTCTTTGGCGCAGGGCGCTGCTGGTGGCCGATGTGCTGAGCAAGGTGCCGGCCAGCAGCACCCAGCGCAGGGCGAGGAGCTCCATGGGTGGGAGCGGCTGCAGGGGCTGCAGGGAGAAGCGCAGCAGATGCATCGGGGTGAGCTACAAACCCACCTGCACCCACCCTGACACCAGAGGGAAGAAGCCCCCGTCTGCCTCCCCATCCAGGGCCGCCGGGCTCTTCCCCACCCCGCTGCCCCCAGCCTCCATCCCACGGCTGGCATTCCCTGTTACCTTCGCTGTGTCTCAGGCAGGACCCACGGCGTGATGCTGCTGCAGGACACCCAGAGCTGCCTGCTCTCACTTTATAGAGCAGCCCCAGCCTGTGACCCTGCGTAACTCACGTGTCATCACCTCAAAACTCACCATTGGTGGCCAAGTGTTTGCAGTGGCTGACAGCAGGAAACATCCACGTTCAGCCATCCCCCTCACCTTGGTGCATGTCTGGGGCCGGTCCCACGGGCTCTCAGATGAGCAGCTCTGGCTCTGCAGCTCTCGGTGCAGAGGGGCTCCCAGGCGCTGGTGCTGGACCCAGTGAGCTGGGCTGGGTGTGATGGAGCTGACGGCCTTCCTAGGAGCTCATTGGGTGCTGTGTGTTGTGTTGGGGTGAGCATTGCTTCCAACAAGGTGTGCAATGTTCTGCCTGCAGGGACTCTGGGCTGTGCCAGGAGCTGCAGGACACTGAGCCAGGCCATCTGCTCCAAAGGCCAAAGGGGTGTCCCGGACCACAGGGCACTGTGCTGAGCTGTGAGGTGGGGAGCTGGACCTGGGGGGCTGCTGCTGTTTTGGGACAGGCTGGGCCCCGAGCAGCAGCTACTGAGTCATTTCTTTCTGCACCACAAACCTTATTTCCTTTATCATCTTCCTTTCTCACCTATCTGTCTCTCTAACAGCCGATAAGTTCTCACACTTTAAACTATATCGATGCTGTCCACAAGCCCACAGTGGGAAGTAAACAAACAGCAGAGTGGTGCTGAGCTGCTGCAGGGTTAAACCACAGCAGTGCTGCTGCTGCTCCATGTGCATCCCAGAGGGCTGAGATATCAACAGAGCTGACCAGAAAGCAAAGACATTTCTTTACATTGTGGTATCTTCATTATTGTCAATGAATGAGGGAGACTTGTTAAGTGTTCTATGGACATGTAGGGGGATGGAGAGTGACTGGAGGGAGCTCAGAGATGTGTGTAAGACTTGCCGGAGCCTGCAGTGGAGGGGCTGGGTTTCAATTTGGATGGTTCCCACCTCACTCTGTGCCTCAATTGCCACAGCAGAGCAGTGGCTTTAAGCTAAAAGAGGAGACACCAAGTGGGCAGTGAGGTCCTGGCAGGGAGAAGCGCTGGTGCCCATCACTGCAGAGCCCAGAGCCACAGAAGTGCTGGAAAAACCCAATCATTTCTCACAACAGTGTCTCTAATAAAAGCAGACTTTATTTGCAGTTGCAATGGCAGTCGCCCCACGAGCAGAGGATTCACATTTCCCGTTGTTAACTCCATTCTGACACCGTTACATCACATTCCATCTTGTCCCATCCGGCCGCCATCCTGTTGTTTCCAAGACATCTCAATCCCCTTCCTATGGTCCTGCTGAGCTGATTCTGTCCCAGGCTGTTCCTTTCTGCCCCAACGATGGTTCTGTGTTACACACAAAGCACCAGGGGGTGCCAGGCTGATGGGAGCATCCCCTGCCCATGGGGTTGGCACAGGGTGGGCTTGGAGGGCCCTTCCCACCCAAAGCAGGATGTGGTTCTGCAGTTCTGTGCTACAGCCCCAGGATGGGTGCAGCCCCATCGCTGCCTGGGGGCACTGCAAGGCTGTCCGAGCCCTAGGACGGGAAGAGATCAGCAGCTCCAGGGAAGGGAAACCCTCCAATGGTCTGATCCGGAGGGGCTGTAACGGTGCCAGGCCCCACACTGGGGCTCAGAGGGTTTTCCTCCCCATGTAGGACCAGTGCTGCCAAAAGGGCTGTGCACAGCAGTGCTTCCAGCGGTCCTGCACCCACCGCCACAGCCTGCAGCACCAATCCTGCAGGCACTGCCCGGCCCGGCACAGCCCCGGGGTCACCTGCGGATGGTCCATGTCCTTGGGATCCCAGTGGGACCCTGTTGGGCTGGTCCTGCCTGGGTCCATCAGGACTCTCTGGTTCAGCTCCTTTGGGGCACTCCCTTCAGCTTCCTCTTCTACGCGCCCATCTGTGTCCATGTCCTTGTCTGCATCCGTGTCCGTGTCTGTGTCTTTATCCGTGTCCGTATCCATGCGTCTGTGCCCCCTCAGCAGCGGCCAGATCCCAGGACTATGGACATCCATCCGTATGCGCAGGTGGAGGCTGGGGGGCTCCTGGTCTGTGGTCTCGGCCGCCTCCTGCTGCTCCAGCACTGCCTGCAGCAGTTGGCAGCGGCGCTCAACAGCCGTGTGGTTTTCATGGATGGCTTGGAGCAGCTCCGTGATGAGCTCTGAGTGGGAGCTGTGGGGCAGGGAGGGCTCTGTGGGGCTCTGTGCTCCATCCTTCTGCTCACCTGGCCCCAGAGACTGGAGGGAGCTGGGGACTGCTTCCAGGAGAGCTGGGGGCTCAGGGCTGGGAATCAGGGCTGGGTCTGGCTCCACCTCTACCTCTACCTCTGGCTCTGGCTCTGGTTGTGGCTTTGGCTCTGGTTGTAGCTTTGGCTCTGGTTGTAGCTTTGGCTCTGGTTGTGGCTCTGGCTCTGGTTGTGACTTTGGCTCTGGTTGTAGCTTTGGCTCTGGTTGTGGCTTTGGCTCTGGTTGAAGCTTTGGCTCTGGTTGTAGCTTTGGCTCTGGTTGTGGCTTTGGCTCTGGTTGTGGCTCTGGCTCTGGTTGTGGCTTTGGCTCTGGTTGTAGCTTTGGCTCTGGTTGTGGCTCTGAGACAGGCTGAGCACTGAGGGCGGCCAGCTCTGCCATTGCACCAGGCCAGGGCTCCGGGAAGGAGTAGAGGGAGGAGAATGAGGAGGCAGAAGATGCAGCCAGGGAGCCCAGGGATGGCATGGATGCCAGAGGAGCAAAGATGGGCTTCATGCTCTTTTTCTCTGGGCTCGTCCTGCAGGAGGAAATGGAGGAGATGAGGGGACCCACTTCCCCATGCCCACAGGTTGGCTGTGACCCCATCAGAGCCCCCACCCATGGCCCCGTGCCCAGGCCCTGCAGCAGTGGGGAGGCAGGTCTGGCCAAGCAGCACTCACTGCAGTTTCGAGGTTGGCGATGGCATCCCCGCTGCTTCATCCTTCCACCTTGCATCTGCCAAAACATGAGTGTGTGAGGGGCCGGGACCCCCTGCTCAGCCCCACACTGGGCTGCCGACCCCTCGGAGGGTGCTCAGCGCTGGCACCAGGGCTACTCACCGCTCTTGTCCTTGGTCTGGGCTCTCTCCTTCCTCAGCATCTGAGAGAATTTCTGTGTGAGCAGTGAGTGGGTGGGTGAGGAGCAGCCCCTGTGCCCTGTGCCCCCAGCTGCTGGAAGGGGAGCACGACTGAAACCCCGCTGACCTGCATCAGCAGCTGCTTGGCCGTCCCAACTGGTTCTGTGTAGCTGGGGCTCTCCACGACCACAGTGATGCTCCTCTGCTGGCGCTCAGGTGATGTCCCGTTGCTTCCACAGGAGGAATGTGTCCCACTCTCTTTGTGCCCCGTGTGAACAGACCCCTCTGCAGGGCCCACATCTGTGACACACGTGGACCTCTCTTCATGATGCAATAGTCCTGGTGTTCCACTCCATCCCTCCGGCCTGCAGCACCAGATGGAACTTTGGGGTAACCAGAGCCCCTCAGTGCTGAGCACCAGGGCTGGGACAAACCCACCCCGTAGCCCCTCTCTGACTGCTGGCCCTGGAACTCCTGGGCTGCTGGAATTGGCCTGCACTGGGGCTTTGCTCCTGCACAGAGAGCAGAGGGCCATGATCCCACTGCAGCACCTCCAGAGTGTGGAATATGAAAGCAAAACGAAAGCAAACAGACACTTCTTGTTCTACCCCTTTCCTGTTTGGTGGCTCTGCTTGCAGGGCCCCCAGAGCAGCTGGGCAGGAACAGGCAGCAGTGGGGGCAGAATCATACAATCATAGATTTACAAGGTTGGAAAGGACCTATAAGATCATCTAATCCAACCGTCCTCCCTTTACCAGACCTACAGGAAACCCCTAACCCATGTCTCCTAGCTCCCTATCCATGCACTTCTTGAACATTGCCAGGTGTGTGATCAGTTTTATCCCCAGGTGGGGGTAGTAGAAACCCCAGGTAGGGCTAAGAATGCAGCACCAACAGCATTCAGATTGAAGCAGGGAGCCCAGCTGGTTCAGATTAAACAGTAAGCCCTGAAATTGGAAGACATGGATGACCCGATAGCTACAAAAACAAAAGAAATAATGCACAACATGGACAATTTGTTTACTGAACTTCCTCAGACTTAATGGCTATTGAGTTTCTCCATGTGGCACTGCCACCAGTAACCTGTTTGTGTAGTGGAATCACTGCTGGACCCCGAGCCTTAGGGAACAGCAAGGAAGGAAACCTCAGAATTCTGGGACCTCAAGCAGCCAAGGAGCTCCAGGCTTTCCTAGGGATAACAAGGTGGTGTCAGCTACAACTCTGCATCTTGCCCTCCAGACCCTTCCCCATCTCCACAACCTTCCTCTGCCCTGTCCTGCGCTGTGTGCACAGAACATGGCACTGCTCCTGCTGAGCTGCACGCTGCTGGTGGTTAAACAAACTGATGCCATTCACTGATAATAATGAAGATACCACAATGTAAAGAAATGTCTTTGCTTTCTGGTCAGATCTGTTGGTATTTCAGCCCTCTGGGATGCACACTGACCAGCAGCAGTGCTGCTGTGGTTTAACCCTGCAGCTGCTCAGCAACACTCTGCCGTTTTGCTCACTGACCCAACAGGAGATAGGGCAGAGCATTGATACAGATAAAGCTGTAAGAACTTGTCGGTTGAGAGAAGGACGGTTTGATGAGAGAGATAGGAAAGATGAACAGCAGAAGATAAAGAAAGGGATGTCCAAGGCAATTGCTCGGTAGTGCCTGACCGGTGGCTGTTCCTGAGCAGCAGCCCCCAAGGGCAACTCACGGCTCAGCACAGTGTCCTGTGGCCTGGGATCCCCCTTTGGTTCATCTCAGAGTCTGTGGGACCAGACTCAGACGTGCACCAAGGTGAGGGGGATGGCTGAACGTGGATGTTTCCTGCTGTCAGCCACTGCAAACACTTGGCCACCAATGGTGGGTTTTGAGGTGATGACACGTGAGTTACGCAGGGTCACAGGCTGGGGCTGCTCTATAAAGTGAGAGCAGGCAGCTCTGGGTGTCCTGCAGCAGCATCACGCCGTGGGTCCTGCCTGAGACACAGTGAAGGTAACAGGGAATGCCAGCCGTGGGATGGAGGCTGGGGGCAGCGGGGTGGGGAAGAGCCCAGCGACCCTGGATGGGGACGCAGACGGGGGCTTCTTCCCTCCTGTGTCAGGGTGGGTGCAGGTGGGTTTGGAGCTCACCCCGATGCATCTGCTGCGCTTCTCCCTGCAGCCCCTGCAGCCGCTCCCACCCATGGAGCTCCTCGCCCTGTGCTGGGTGCTGCTGGCCGGCACCTTGCTCAGCACGTCGGCCACCAGCAGCACCCTGCAACAAGGTGACCTCGGCCCCATCGCAGTGCGGATGGACATGGCCAATGAATCCTATGATGACCAATACAATGGCTGTGAGGACAAGATGAAGGCTCGGCTACCGGAGTTGAACCGTACAGAGATTGACACAAACAAGCCCTATGCTACGACCTGGAAGAAAGCATCTGCAGAATGGCAGCAGCGCTGCCGCCGTCTCTCTGACTGCCCGCAGCTGACCCAGGATCAGGCCATCGCTGTGCTGGCGTACAGTGCTGCAGGTGGGATGTGTCAGCAGTTCAATGAAGCCACCCGTCAGGGTGGGCGCTCCCACAAGCACTACCTCAATTCATACCACTTCAAGGTGCTGCACTTCCTCCTGACCCAGGCGCTGCAAGCCCTGCAGAGATCACAGCCCGACTGCCACAACGTCTACCGCGGTGTACGGGGCATCAATTTCACTGCCGAAATAGGCAAGGCTGTGCGCTTCGGCCAGTTCACCTCCACCTCCCTATGGAAGAATGCCACAAAGAAGTTTGGCAACGACACCATCTTTGAGGTTAAGACTTGTTATGGCGTCCCCATCCAGAACCTGTCCTACTTTGAGAAAGAGAGTGAAGTCCTCATCCCACCCTTTGAAGTCTTCAAGGTCACCAACTTCACCAGAATAAATGGCAAACCCCAAATCCAACTCCGCTCTAATGGAACACTGAGCAGACACAACTGTGAGCTTGTGAAGGATCAGGGTGGGCAGTGGGGCTGGGGACACCAGGAGGTGGGGTTGGGGCTCAGCCCTGGGCTGGCTCTGTACTCCCTGCCCTGCCCCAGACCTGTCTCGAATGGATGGGGGCACAGAGAGGGTGGCCCCATCCCAGCAGCTCTGTAAGGGGATGGGGAGTGTGGAGGTGAAGGGAACGTCTCTGTTTGTGGGGAGGTGGGAGGTGGGAGATGGGAAGCTTGAGCAACTTAGAGCTCTGTGAAGCCGTGGGGTGTGCAGGGGAAGGGCAGCAGCAGAATCCAAGTGTGGGGATGGGTAGAGACGTGTGCCCAAGGGCCGGTGGTGTGCAGGACGTGTGCCCTCTTTTTTTTCTCTCATTAAACCTCGAGTTTCAGCATTCTGATGCTGTTTGTGTTGCTGTGCTGCATTGTGGTCCTGGTGGCACCTGGGAGGTGTGGGGACCCGGGTCTGCTGTGGGAGTGGGGTGGGTGTGTGGGCCCCAGGCTGTGGGGCAGCTCCAACCTGCAGTGCTGCCCCAACCCCGCTGTGCAGCGCTGAGCTGGGAAGTGTCAGGAGCAGCTCTGAGCCAGAAGGTGCCTGGAGAACATGCCCAGCATCTCCTCTGCAGCTGCAGCAGAAAGGCAGCACCTGGGCTGGGGCAGCACAGAGCTGGGGTGCTGCTCTGCTGTCTGGGTCCCATGGGCTCCGCACAGAGCTCCCAGTGGAGACCCTCCATGCTGGGAGGAGGGGAGCCTGGCCATGCCCTGCTCCTCGGGTTCCCCACTCCCCAGTGATCCCAGTCTCCCTGTGCTCCCCTGCTCTCCACTCTCCCTATGCCCTCCAATCTCCCCATGCTTGGAGAGGTGGGGAGGATGAGGGGCAAGGGAAAGGCTGTGCCCCACTGGGTGGTAGGCATGGCTCAGCTCCCAGCACGGTGGGACAACCCTGAGCTGCTGGAGATCAGAGAGTGCTGGGACACTGCTCTGACATTGGGTGCTGTGACAATCAGGCATGGAGTCATATGTGAACGATCCAAATCCTTTATTACAGGTTCTCTCATCACTTGCATACATTCACAAGTTCCCTTCTTTAGCTTTCCCATCAACCTTTACAACTTTCCCATCTGCCTTTACGTGTCAACAAAGCAATCCACAAACACTCCATAGCCGTGCATGCAGGCACTCATCCAAACAGAGCCATGAGCCGTTCCTTTTGCTTTTCTCCCCTTCTGGAGATGTCCTTGGTTCTCAGCTTTGCTTTCTCATGCTTCTTATCTTGCTCCACAGCATCTGCTCTGAACAGGCTTTCTTATACTCCCATAGGGTTGGGTTTGTGGTGCTGTGTGGGGCTGGGGGTTGGGCCT
Source organism: Coturnix japonica (assembly GCF_054131305.1). NCBI lineage: Eukaryota > Metazoa > Chordata > Aves > Galliformes > Phasianidae > Coturnix > Coturnix japonica. The sequence continues at coordinate 178,694,590 of NC_140663.1, read as the reverse complement.
TGTGTTCCCTGTGGGTCCTTTCCAACTCAGAATGTTCCCTATGATCCTCAGTTCCTAACAGAGGCCTGGAGAGGGCAGCAGGACCGCTCCCATAAGGATTAAAGGATGAGAGGTGACAGCCTCAAATTACAACAGGGGGGGTCAGGTTGGGTGTTAGGAACATTCCTTCCCCAACGAGTGGTGATGCTGTGACACAGCTGCCCAGGGAATGGGGGTCATTGTCCCTGCGGGTATCCCAGAGCTGCAGGGATGTGGCACTGAGGGATGTGGGTAGTGGGCATGGTGGGGTGGGCCTGGGGATCTTAGAGGGCTTTTCCAGCCCTTGTGGGTCTAAACACCAGCAGAAGATGGGAAGGATGCTCAGCTGAAGACCCTGTTTCTCGAGGACTATAAGAATAACTTTATCTGGGCAAGTCTATGGCCAGCAGGAGCCCAACCCACTTATGGTACAAGAGATGCCCAGACAACAGGCAGGACAGAGCCCAGCAGTGCCACCTCACGTTGTCCTCATCCTCCCAGCAACCCACAGCATGTCCCCACTGAGTCAGGGGCAATTACACCACATCCATTAGCACAGCCCCGTGCAGCAGTGGCTGCTTGTTTGGAACAGTTCCCTCCCTCCTCCGCTCGAAGGAATTGGTGCACAGCAGCTGTGCTTTGATACCAGACTTGATAAGCGAGCAGACAGCTGTGGGAAGGCCCTGAGAGCTGACCTCCCCCGGGTCAGTGCTCCCAGAGCTTCCCTTCTCATCCCACGCAGCCCTGGGGATCCAAATGGATTTTAATAGGGGTGAGGAAAAGGGCTGCTGAGCAGCCAGGCTTATCTCGCCAACCAGAGCGCTTGCAATGCCCACAGACTGAGAAGGGCAACACGCGTGTCTGGCTGTCCCCATTGCGAGCTGTGACGGTTGGCCAGCAGTGACAGAGCAGTTCTGCAGCTCAGAGGTCACCCCCAGCCCACAGACAACGGGTTCGGCCCTCGTCCATTACTAAAATAGCACATGAACTTTACAGCAATGCCGGCTATTTCTGGAGCACTTTGCACCTCCAGGGGAGGACGGATGGGGGTTGGGGAGGGATATGGGGGGACCTCCTCAGCCCTGAGCCAGGGATGCAGCACCGAACCCAAGCAACTGATGTATCACCAACCTACCCCAGCATGGTACAACACCAAAGCAGCCCATTGGTTTTGCCCAAGTTTATTTCTAGAAATCTGTACAAAAAAAACCCCAACAAACAACAACCAACCAAAAGGGGTCCTCTGTGAGATAACAACAGTGAGATAACAGTGAGATAACAATGAGATAACGGTGAGATAACAGTCCATCAGATGGGACAGATTCCAGGAATGTGAAGGACCGTCCGCTCGCGTGGAAGAAAGGCACATTTCAGAGCTTGGAACAGCTGCAGCGCGGAGAAGGCAGACATGCAAGTAGTGCAATGTTTCAGCTTTACACACAGACGCGCTGTACTCCAAAGGAATCTCACTACAAGCAGCGTTAGCATCCATGTAAACATCAGAGAAACACTTTAAAATCCACTCACTGCACATCCTATGCGTGAGAAGGCTACTCCTTTACATTCACTGGACAGAAGAGTTAAAAGCCATCTTAGGGCACAAGTTACTCCTAGCTTTCCCCAAATGCTTTTAGGCTCCAAACCACCAGCAGCCCCACTGCATTTACCCCGACCGGCTTCCCATGGGTCTGCAGCACCGGGCCACACTATTGCACCACCCCGCTGCCCCTGGGGCTGTATGGCTATGGAGGAGTCCCATTGCTCCTGCAGCACAGCTCCTAAAGTGACATTCTGAACACAGGTGGTGAAGTGCCAGCCACCACAGCATCCCACACGGTGCAGACCCACTGGGCTCCAATATCTTTGGCATTCCTGCACCTCTCCCCAGTTCTGGCTTTGGTGCTTTCAGCGGGGCTTTTCCAAAGCAGAAAAGCTCCTGTGCTGTGTGAGCACATCTCAGCACAGCTCTTGTGCAATGCACCAGTAATACTGCTCACAATCCAAGCACTGCTCTGCTTGTTGGTGATGGATGCTGCTCTCCCCCCTGAACAGCTCGCCCAGCAGATGCAGGAACACTTCCAATCCACCTCTGGCAATCCAACAGCAGTACGCAGCAGGTGACAAAGGCGATCATTTCCCCCATCCAAATCCTCACAGCAATGGGGAGTTGTGCTCATTTGGATAGAAAGAGGTTTGTCATGGGATCGATCCAAAGGAAAGCTTTTCTTTTTTTTAGGTCAGTGTTCACATGTGGCCTAGCAATACTTTAAACATTGCCTTTAGAAGGACACGTACACCCACACACGCTTCCAGATACGCGATGACGGTTTGGAATCCCGGACAAGGTGCTGCTGAGCCGGACCCTTCAGTTGACTTCCAGCACCTCAGTCTCTGGCAACCCAAACTTGCCTTTGTACTTGTCAAAGAGTTTGATCAGGGAGTCCACGTACACGCTGTGGTAGAAGTCCACTTCCTTCTGAGATGGGTTTTCGATCTTTGGGATGGTGATGGGTTCACCCACTGATGGAGAAAGGGAAAAGGAGAGATCCACGTGTTAGGATGAGCGCTTCCATAGAGATCTGTCCTCCTGCACTACCAGTGTCAGTTCAGCACAGCCATGCTGCCATAGCACAGCTTGCTGTGCTGGGCCCAGCAGTACAGCCCTCCACAGCTCATAGGACCAAGAATTTGGATGCTTTCAAGGCCAGGCTGGATGTGGCTCTGGGCAGCCTGGGCTGCTGGTTGGTGACCCTGCACATAGCAGGGGGCTGGAACTGGATGAGCACTGTGGGTCTTTGCAACCGAGACCATCCTATAATTCTATAATTCTATGGTTCTATGGTTCTAAGACCCAAAGCTGTAGTCCTCATGCACTCCAACTACGGCCAGAGGGGAAGAAACAACTTTTTATCCCTAAAAGCATTATGGCCTTGGCCTGGAAGACTCAAAGTCAAATTCTAGGGTTTGCTTTAAGACTTAGTTATTAGGTCACATCACACTGCTGGTCCCAGGAGCACAATGGGGCAGGCTGATTTGGGTTGTCCAGAACCAGGGGAGGGAGCAGCCACAGTTTCATCCAAAATAAGCTCATGTGGTAAAGCTGCTAGGAGCAGAGAATGACAGGGGTCTTTCAGACACTGGAATCTATGGCAGCTCACTCTTGGTTTCATATAGCAGGAAAATGGACTTGTATCATCAAGACCCCAAGACCAAGCTAGAGGAAGGATATGGCACAGATTCAGTCATGCTGGTACCAACAGAAGCACACAGTATATTTATCCAAAGACCTTACCAACAGTGGTGATGGGCTTGGAGTATGGCAGCAAGCCCCACGTGTTTGAGGAGAAGAGCCCACGGCCATGGAAGATGCATGGAGCAAAGCCAATGTGCTTCTGAAACTTCTTCTGAACCCATCTTCCCCAGGAGCCCTCCTCAAAGATCACCTGCTTGTACACTTCATTCTCCCCAAAAGAGTAGACAGGAACCAAGTCGGCGCTGGAAAGATGGAGAGCTGTTACACCACACATGCCCCAGTCTGCAGCCCATATTACAGCCCCATATTACAGCCCCACAACCACTGTGTACTCTCCAGGCTGCACACTTGCAGATGTTATTGGGCGTGATACAGTTTTGAAGTGAGACAGGGGAGGTTTAGGTTGGATCTGAGGAGGAAGTTTTTCCCCCAGAGGGTGGTGACGCACTGGCACAGGTTGCCCAAGGAGGCTGTGGATGCCCCATCCCTGCAGCCATTCAAAGCCAGGCTGGATGTGGCTCTGGGCAGCCTGGGCTGCTGGTTGGTGACCCTGCACACAGCAGGGGGTTGGGATGGATGAGCACTGTGGGCCTTTACAACACAGGCCGTTCTATCGTTCTGTGATTCTTTCCCAGGCAGCTTCCTACCCCTGCCTGTGCTCAGAGCAAGCAGACAGGACAGGGTGATGCATCTGAGGCTTTGGGCACACAGTGTCTCAGCACAGCAGGGGATGGCAGCCCCCTCCATGCGCTAACAGTGCTGCTCTATGCTCTGTGCCATCTCTTACCCGTGCCGCAGGGCCAGTTTCACAAATCCCTTCCTGTTTCTCAGTGTCACCGAGTTCTTCCCAGGGGTGCAGTTGAGGGACTCTGCTGCTCCTCCCACCACGATGATGATGGCGTTGCCGCTGCCATTCTTGGACAAGATATAGTCTATGCTGTCACGGTTCACGGGACATATACCTGCAATAGTCAGCGGAGAGATGAAGGTCATGCTGCAGCCCAAACCATGCCTGGATGGCCCCAGGGCACCAGCAACACCTGTGGGCTTGATTGAAAACTGAGCTGCAACCCCAATGTCCCCATGGCCACGGAGAAGGGCTGGGTGTATTGGCAGGTTCCCTGTTCTTTGACTATGCTGCTAGTCTGCTTTGGTGCTGGATAAAATCCCTCACCACCAGCTCTCAAGTAGCTGTAGGAGCAGGCTTAGCCTTGGGGTGGAAGCAAAGCAGCTGCATTATTTTGATGGCTCCAAGGCTGAACCCAACCAGTTTCTCAGCAGAGCAAGAAGTGAAATAAGCCATCGTGTGAGGATGCTTTGGTCATACAAAGAACTGAGAAGCCTTCCTGATGTGGATCCATCCCCTCTCATATGGCAATGATGTTTTGCAGTGATACCCTCCAGGTCGGGTATGGAACTGTAGGGTATCCCAGGTTGTAATGATCACTGAAACAGGGGAATCTATAAAAAACACCAGGCCTATTTATCCAACAAGTCTGGGAGTTGGACTCAATGATCTCTGGAGGTCCCTTATAATCCCTGCAATTCCATCATTACTTATGGCTGCCACAGCCCTGTGACCCATCTGTAGGAAGACTTCCAGGGCCACGGCTCTTCTGAACAGCTGAAGCCACGCAGTACCCCCAAACTGAGAATTCTGGCAAGGGTCTGAAATCGTGATTGGATGAAGAGAGCATCCACCATAGCCATAAAACCTATCTGTGTGCCACCTCATGTTATGAGATGCACAAGTAGACCATGTTATACTGCTACTGACAGGCTGAGGGAGCTGGGCTTGTTCAGCCTGGAAAAGAGAAGGCTGCGGGGTGACCTCATTGCAGCCTGCCAGGACCTAAAGGGAGCCTACAGACAGGAGGGGAGTCAACTCTGTGAAAGGGAAGATCACAGCAGGACAAGGGGAAATGGTTTGGAGTTGAAGGAGGGCAGATTGAGGTTGGATGTCAGGGGGAAGTTGTTTACAGAGAGTGGTGAGGTGCTTCCAATGTGCAGGAGAATCTCTTGCACTCACCCCCAGACATCAGGTAGTCCCTCAGGATGGGCATCCTGAAGTTCCCAGCCAGGGTCGCCAGGTACGGCCGGATCCCGGGGAATTTCTGGCTGACTCCTGTGGCCTCTGTGCTGAAGTTGCAGAAGGCTCCCAGGCCCATGATGCCGTGAGGGTGGTAACCAAAGATGTAATTCCTGCTGGTCAGCAGGTTGTGGGTTTTCACCAGCTGCGAAGGAAGGAGTGAGTTTGCGTGAAGGCGTGATGCGGTTCAACAGGAAACAACAACCAGCAAGTTCAGAGTACAACCCTGCTGCTTTTGCCCTCCTTCTCCCCAAGAACAGCACAATGGGCTGCTCTGGATTTCGGGTTGCAACTCAGACTTCATGAATAAACAGATGGATCTTAGTCACCAGGAGGACAAAGAGCCATGCAGGGACAGGGGCAGCCTGCAGCCGCCTGCGCCCTTTGTTCCTGCACTCCTCCCAAAGGTGTTGCTGCGGGCCTGCAGCCCAAACCAACCCAGTTCCTTGCAGCGCTACAACCGCAGCTACGCCTCCCTCCCAGCCCTTTGGCTCCGTGGCAGTTCACACCCCGCGATGAAATGGAAGATCAGCCTCCCATAGCGTGAGCAAGTTTGTTTAACAGCTGAACACAGTCATTGTTCCATCCTCCTGCTGGGCACCTTCCAGGAAGGAAGTGTTGGCAGGGTGGCTCAGCATTGCCAGGAGATGCTGTGCTGAGCTCATAGGACACCTCCGCCATCCCCAGCAGTGCTGTGTGCTGCAGGAGCACACTGCTCTGGGGGTGCAAACATCCCCTATCTGCTCATCGGCTTGGACATCAAGGGCACCACGAAGTGTCCGTGCCCTCCAGCACCACGAGCCAACCAGCTGCACTGCAGCCCCCAGAGGGGCACACAAAGGTCCATCCATGTCAGCTCCCACTGGAAGAGGCTCAGCTTTCTGAGACGTCACACCGCTGTCCTGTCCAAGAAGTTCTTTGGCAGCAGCCAAATCTGTGCTGTTGAATCACAGAGCTTAAGTACAATTGCAACATGCTGGTCCAATGCCCAGAAATTGGATTCCTTCCTCCTGCTATCCTGCATGCACTATTTCAGACCACAGCTGCAGCATGGCATGACAGGACAAGGGGGAATGGCTTTAAAGTGAGACAGGGGAGGTTCAGGTTGGATCTTAGGAAGGGGTTTGACACCCAGAGGGTGGTGATGCACTGGAACAGGTTGCCCAAGGAGGCTGTGGATGCCCCATCCCTGCAGGCATTCAAGGCCAGGCTGGATGTGGCTCTGGGCAGCCTGGGCTGCTGGTTGGTGACCCTGCACACAGCAGGGGGTTGGAGCTGGGTGAGCACTGTGGGCCTTTTCAACACACGTCATTCTATGACATTACATGGCATGAACAAACTGACCGCCCCCTACCACACTTCCCCTGAGCTTGGAGGTCACTTGAGGCACTTGTGGTTGTTGCAGAAGCCCCATAGAGCCCTGTGCTCTGTCACACCAAGCCATCCTTTGTCCCCTTTCCCTTTTTGCCTAATGAGCAGATGACTTCCCTCCAGCTTGACCAGGCAGGGCTCCGAGATTGATCAGAGGGAAAGAAAGCAGTGATGTGATAAGTGGGGGTCACCCCCTCCATCCTCAGTTCTTGCTCACTTGTAGGAGAGACTCAGGATCCAGCAGCCAACCACACCATGGCTGTGGTTGGACCTATCATAGAATGACAGAATGGCCTGGGTTGTAAAGGCCCACAGTGCTCATCCAATTCCAAACCCCCTGCTGTGTGCAGGGTCACCAACCAGCAGCCCAGGCTGCCCAGAGCCACATCCAGCCTGGCCTTGAATGCCTGCAGGGATGGGGCATCCACAGCCTCCTTGGGCAACCTGTTCCAGTGAATGTAGAGCCTCTTCTTCTCCAAAGCTCTTCTTAAAGCCAAGGAGAAGAGCCATCCTCTGCCTGCACCAAGCTCTGTGGCTTTAAGAGAAACCTGCCTGCTTGTTGCCCTTGTCCCTCTGGAGCACAAGCTGAGCTCAGTCAAGCTGGGGTTGGCTCTGACCCCACCATGCTGTGCTGCTGCTGCCAGCCCAGAGCAGCACTCAGCTCCAACCCCTCAGCCACGTGAAGGACACGTGTTCCCCATGCAGAGCCCTTCACTGCTGTACCCTACATGCACCCAGCCAGGACATAGCCCAGCAGCCCAACTCCTACCAACAGGTATAGGGTTACACTCCTCCTGGCAAGGGTACCCCAATAGGGCTGACATAGGACAGGAGGCACGCAGGGAGCCAGCTCACCTGTTACAAGGACAAGGGAAATATCTGCTGTTCAGATACCCTCTCAAAGTCTTTTCCAGCCCTGCTTAGTTCCCCATAGCCTCAATGCACCCATGGCAAGACAAAGGCAGTGCATCCCATCTGCATCCCACCCAGCTGGGACTGAAGCTGGACCTTCACCCCTCCGTGTTAACACACCTATCCCAGCCTGGGACGGAGCACATCTCACCAAGAGCAAAGGTCCCTCCCTCTGCCCCACTGTTAACACAGGCAGATTTCCTTAAATAGATCTAAACCTGCCCACTGAAGCAGTAAAACAGCACAATGAAGAAAGAACAGCCTACTGTTAAATATAATGGAGTGCCAAATACACTCAAAGAATGGCAGTGCCAGTTGTGGGAATGGGAAAGGTAAGTGTCATGTTCAAGCATGGAGAAAGCTGGCAGAGACTTTGCTGCTCTGCACCAGGAGCAAAAAGCAGAACGAGGGGAGAGGTTGGATGGTGCTCCAAGCAGAGATCACTGAAGCGTGCAGAGAGCAGAGTGGTGAGGAGCTGGAACAGCTGCCCAGAGAGGCTGTGGATGCCCCGTCCATCCCTGGAGGTGTTCAAGGCCAGCTTGGATGAGGCCCTGGGCAGCCTGGGCTGGTATCAATGTGGAGGTTGGTGACCCTGCCTGTGGTGGGGGGTTGGAGCTTCATGAGATCCCTTCCAACCCGAGCCAGTCTATGATACCATGATTCTCATAGCAGCCTGGCAGGAGCACAGCTTGGCTCTTCCCCATAGCCAGTGAGGACAGGGTGCATCATGTTTGTCTCTGGACCAGCCTCTCTCACACTGGAAGAGGGATAAGTAGTTTATCCAAGGATGAGCCCTTCACAACCCCAAGCTGCTCATGTGGTTGGTACCACTCCCTACAACAGATTATAGGGATGCTTTATTCTTTAGGAGTTGTTCCATAATTGCACCTCCCAGCCCCACAACCCCTGCAACAAGTATGTTGTTTCCCCACAGTGGTAACAAGAGCAACCCCATAGCTCTCATCCCTCAAGTTCTGCCCTCTGCATAACACTTTCTGTGGGGTTCTATGAACCTTGGACAACTCTACCCCCATAGCCACAAAACGATTGCAGCCATGTGAGCAAGCAAGCATTTATCTCACAGCAGAAGTTCAGCTTGTCTATCTGCCCCATGTCATTTCTAAACACACTTCACCAACCCAGCTGTGTGCTCTGATGAGGAGATGCATCATGACAGTGGCCCCCTTGAATCACATCCCTGGGACAGAACAACTCCCTTTAACCTTCAGCTATAACAAGAAGGCAGGGCTTGCTGCAATGCAATCAAGACCTTTCTCCTCCATTATAGCATGTTCTCTTCTCCATGACTACAAGACCTGCCACCACCGGCAGCCTTTGCAGACAAAGTATTTTCCATGTACACCTAAATCACCAATAATTACCCAGCAGCAGCAGCAGAGTTTTGCTCACCAGCAGCACATTCCTTCACCTGGGAGTTCAGGTGGCTTTGGGAAGGAGGAATCCAACCTGAGCTGCTTTGGCTTCCCACAAAACTGCATCCTCTGCACTACAGGAGCTGGGGGGTTCATTCACAAGCCATGCAATGGTGCCTCCCTTTTGCTCAGCCTGAACGAGCACTTGCCAGCAGCCTTATATAACTGCCCTTCCACCTGCGTGCCTTCCCAAAGAGCACGGAGCTCCCTCCTGGCTCCATTTGCCCCCTGCTCACTCCCAGCTCCTTTGGGTAACGCAGCCCTGCAGCACACCCGCGATATCAGGGGAGGAGCAACACAAGCAGAGAACAGAAGCTGTTCCCACTGCTGGGTGCTCACAACCACAAAGCAGATGGATGTCAGAGCTAACGCCACTGCTCCCCAATGAAGCAGCTCTGTTGGTGCATGGCATTCCCATCTATCCATCCCCGTTATATGGCTGGAATAACTGGAAAACAGAACAGAACTGAGCGAGATTTATGAGCAGGGAGCAGAGACGGTGCCAGGCACAAAGCAGGACCGCTGCACTTGGGACAGGGAGCCCCACTGCTGCAAGCAAGGCTGCCTCAAGGAGTCTGCTGATGAAACCATCATAAGAACCCCTGCAAACTGTACCACCACGATTATTCATGTCTGATTTCACAAGAACAGCTGCTGCAAGCTGCTGCACTGCAACATCCTGCTTGTAGGTCAATGTCACAGATAGAACTGCGTGCCCAAAGTCATCTCCGATGCAGATATTACAACTATGTCTAAAGCATAAGTCCCGTAGCACGGAGTTAAGCTGTTACTCACTCTTATTGGAAAATAATCCCTGAAGTACCTCCACATTGCCCAATTTCTCACCCATTGGGATCTTCTTCCACCTGAAGAGAAAAAGCTGTGTTATTAAAGCCATTGGAACAGGTTGCCCAAGGAGGCTGTGGATGCCCCATCCCTGCAGGCATTCAAGGCCAGGCTGGATGTGGCTCTGGGCAGCCTGGGCTGCTGGTTGGTGACCCTGCACACAGCAGGGGGTTGGGATGGATGAGCACTGTGGGCCTTTGTGGGGCATTGCACAGAACAGTGCCTTCAGGAAGAGACCCAGCTGAGCCCCACCAGGAACTGAAGGCACCCATCACAAAGAAGGGCAGCTTTGCCCTAACAGGAAGACAAGGACACAGATATCAGTGGCCAAGTCAGAATCATTTACCTTTCCTTGGCGTGTTCCAGTCAAACACCAGCCAGGCTAAATACAGAGCAGCAATCGCCCAGCAATCTGTGCACAGGATGTACATGAGGATTAAAGTGCAAGCAATACCTGGGTACATGGAAGGAGAAAGTGATGTCAGGCTGTGGTCTGCAGAGAGCATTCCTGCTTGCATTAAGAGCCCCATGCCCAAGGACCTATCATTTCATACCAATGCCTACATAGAATTCACTTCTTATGCACTAACATTGCCCCAAAACTGGAAAGCTAAGAAGCTTTGCTCTGGGTCAGAGGGCATTACTTACCCATGACGAGGAACGTGAGGACCCATTGCAGCACGGAGATGATCTGCAGTTGTTTCTCTACTTTGGATTTAGACAGCCAGAACAAGTCTTGCAGAGCAGAAAGAATGCTCGACCCCGTACCTATGGGCAAAGCAAAAAGCAAAATCACATTGCGTGCTGCTGGGATGGGCTCAGAGATCAGCAAGCTCCAACCCCAGCTGTGCTCCGGAGCAGCCTGGGCTCACCATGAGACCCAGCAAGGGAAAAACGATGGTGATTTTTCTATAGCATGGAGAAGGAGGAGGTGAAAACCACTTCCAGAGCTACAACCATTCCAGTCAACAAACAGAAGCCAAAGATGTGGTTTCCATGAGGAACCACCTGCTCAAACACCTCCAGAACGCAGCACTTGCACAGAGGTTTTCCTTCCCATCTCCTCATTGCTTTTACTATCTGCAAGCACCATAATTGCTGGCTGGAATGCAAACCAAGGTGTGCTGACATACTTCCTTCTCCTTTTAAGGATCAGCCTGTTATTAGGAGGGATGCTGTGCTGCTAAGCAGCAATTATGCTGAATGTGTGCACCCTTGGCTAGCAATAGCCACTGCTGCAGGTCTTCAGGCAGCACAGCACCTAAACAGAAAGGCTCAGATCCTTCAGCAATCCACATTGGGCCACAAATCTCATAGTGAGTCACCGTGCAGCAGATGCTATCAAGCCCCATGTGCTCCCGGAGCTGCAATAGAGGCAGTCCCAGAAGGGTTGTTTAAAGCAGTCCATGTGGATGGACCTCCTAGATGCCAGCTTACAGCAGTAGGGATATGGTTGGGGACACCACTATGTCCTCAAGAATAAGTCCAAAGGGTCAGAGATGGCTTGTTATCCATAACAGGAGCAAAGCCCACCTCGTTTACTCTTGGGGCACCTGCAATTACAATGCTAAAACATCCATGGGTTGAGGAACCCAGCACCCCAGATCAGCTAAGCTGTACAACCTGAGCCATCCTATGGGGCACCAACCCATGGGCCATAAGGGGCTGTAGGGCCATGCAGAGCTGTAGGGCCACGAGGGGCTGCAGGGCCACCATGATCCTCCCTTCCACCTCCTCTGCTCTGGGCTGAACAACCCAAGGGACCTGAGCTACTCCTCACACTCCAGACCCTTCCTCATCCCTGTAACCCTTCTCTGGATGCCCCTGAATAGCTTCAGCCCTATGACCAGCTTTATAAGGCCTGTCAGACTTACTCACGATGAAGGATGAGGCAGACAGACTCCATACACCCCAGCCTCTGCCATCCATTTGCATCAGGCTTTCCCCAAAGGAAGATGTTTAATCCTGCAGAAACACGGACCCCCCCATTTTCTGCTGCTGACAGCTCTCTACATGCTGCCCACCCTGTTCACCCCACTGTCCTTATGGCAACCGGTTCTAGAACTGAACAGCCTGACAATTTGGGGTCATACCCATAGCAACCCACTCTCGTGTGTAGGGATTCCAGCGACTTCCCTGGTCTTATGTGAGATCCTGAGTCTCTCAACTCATTTCACAGCTATCAGGCTCGGGCACCAGAAAGTTCAGTCTATAGCACAATAACAGCAGCCAAACAAATGAGCCATGAGGAAGTACTGATGTTACAAATAGATACAAGCTGGAAGCTTGCTAAAGCCAGGCTTTATCTCATGCATTCACAAGACAACTTATTAACACATTAACCCTCTGCCAAGAACCACATTTCACCTTCCTTAGATGAGAACTGATGCTTATTTAGATGGAGGATGCGGCGCCGGTTGGTGGACACGGTAATGTTGGGTCAACAGTTGGACTGGATCACCTTAAAGGTCTTTTTAAATAATACCATGAAGGCTGAGCCCCTCCAGAGCACAAGGTGCCCTTCCATATCAGAAGGGAGGTCTACCCAACCCCAACTACATGGTAAGACCAACTCCGAGGTACAGCTGAGCAGAGCTGCCTTCCCCACTCCAAAGCATTCTACACCATAGTTCCATACGGCTAAAGTTCAGTCTCAACTGAAGCTCTTAGCCACAGATCAGCCAAAGCAGAGGAGCAAAGGTACTTCTCTAAGACGAAATGGGATAAGGATGAAACTACAAAGGACGACCTTTAATGCTTTGACGCCAGGATCCTTCCTGCTGCCCCAGAGAAACAAGGCAGCACCTCAGCAGCTTATGGCCAAAGTGGGTCAGGTCAAGATAAGACAACAATCCCTCATTGAATCATTCAGCTCGGAAAAGTCCTCCAAGATCCCCAACGCCAACCCACCCCACCATGCCCACTGCCCATGTCCCTCAATGACACATGAAACAGCCCAGGTTGGAAGGGATCTCATGAAGCTCCAACCCCCCACCACAGGCAGGGCCACCAACCTCCACATTGATACCAGCCCAGGCTGCCCAGGGCCCCATCCAAGCTGGCCTTGAACACCTCCAGGGATGGACGGGGCATCCACAGCCTCTGGGCAGCTGTTCCAGCACCTCACCACTCTCTGTAAACAACTTCTCCTTACATCCAATCTAAACTTTCCCTCCTTGAGCTTAAAACCATTCTCCCTTGTCCTGTCACTTTCTTCCCCTATAAAAGGTGGATTGCCCTCCTGTTTACAATCCCCTCTTAAATACTGGAAGGCTGCACTGGATACAGCCCAGCAGCACCAGAGCTCCCTTGCATGGAGTGCTGCACCTCTTTGTCTCAGCCCATCTTTGAGCTGCAGGATACCACCTGAAATCCCCAGCCCATCTCTGGTAAGAGCCCGCTACTCACATTGACCAGGTGCTCAAAGCAGCCCCACGTTGTATTGCCTGGGACAGGCAATAGAGCTGCATGACAGCTGCATGCCTCCCATCTCCAACCACACACAAAAATGGGTAAATCCACCCCAAATCACTGCAGGACCCCCATGAGCTGCCCCAGAGCAAAACTGGCCCAAGGAGAGTAAAGAGCTTTCCGCCACTAAGCGGGATTATCTAGAGATGAGGCCAATCACTGTCCCTAACCCACACTCCATTTTGAATTATGCACGTGTCCTAGATCCATGGCTAACACGGCAGGGCGGCCGCTGAGGGCTGGGGTCAGCCCTACATATTTTATAGGTCTCCTGAATGATTTATTCTCAGCCCTTGGCTCGCAGTTGACTCTCAGTTTAACAGCTTGCACGCTCTTAATTCATGTGACCCATTCGGCCTCTGCACGTCACATCCAAGTTGCCCTAAGGACCGGAGATGGGCACGGGGAACACAGGCAGATCTATGGGATCAGCTTTGAGCTGCTGGGAAGGCAGACCTGCCAGCCCCACATCCATGGGCACCACATCTATAGCAGAGATTTAGACATGGATATGTCCAAAAGCAAAAGCACAGGGGTTAACTCACCAGGTTCAGCGCCTCTTAGCTCTGCTAATGAGCCCCTTAATCAACAAGACAAGACATTTCCCATCTTTCCAGCCCAGGAGGAATTACCAGCCTGCTCCTTAGGGGCAGGAAGCCTTTGGCAGCACAGATTCAGCCACTGTTGAAGGCCGTTCTCAATGCATGGGGGTCAATGCTCTGCAAGTGCCCTGTCTTCAGGTCCTGACACATGTGCCACAGCAGCAGAGCGTGGCTGCACATCTCCATCACACAAATACGTTTTGAGCTGCAAGCTCTACTTCCTATTCACATCCTATGAGCTGCCCCAGCATCCCCCCCCGCCCGGCAGCAGGAAGCAGTTGGTGGCTGCTCGCTGTCACTGCGGTCACCCAACTCGCTCTGCTCGCCCAGGAAATCCCTTTGCCAACACGGCGCTGCAGGAGCGAACGTTCAGCCGCACTTTGCAACGCAAACCTCGCTTTAGAATCACACGGAGCCTTCCACTCCCCCGCTGTAAAGCAATAAGAAACAGCCACATGTTTATCCGTCTTTTTTTTTCCCCCTTCAGTGTTTAACCTGTTGCTGTAAGGGTGGGGAATCCAGCATCGCTGAGCCAAACCCGCAGCCGAGAGCTGAATTCTGCCGGCATGTTGATAAATTGATATTGATAAAACACTTCACCACCACCAGGAGGGGGGGGAAAAAAAAACCCGAACCAAAAATAAAGGAGAAAAGGCTCATTTTGAAGCCACACGCCCACGTTCGCCACCTCGATCCACCAAATCCTCCTGCAGCAGGGAGCTCTCCCTGCTCTCCGCGAAGCGAAACCTGCGCACGGAGCTGCGGCAAAAGCCCGCAGCCGCACCGCGCTTTCCCCATCCTCTCCCCCTATAGCACGATGATGTGGGCACGAACTTCAGACCTCAGCCGACCCCCCCCCCCATGGGGTCACCCCTCTCCTCCCCCCGGCTCAGCATCCCCCGGCCCCGCCGCCCCCGTACCTCGCAGCACCCCCGAGTACGCGGCGATGATGGTTTTCATGGCGCAGAGGATGCGGGGCCCGGCCCGGCCAAGCCCTCGGGATGCAGGGATGGGGGTACGGGGGATGGGGGGCACACAACTGCACGGCCCTGATGCTGTGGGTGTATGGGGCGGGCGGAGAGAGCGAGTCCCTATATAGCCCGGGAGGAGGAGGAGGAGGAAGGAGGAGGAGGTGGAAGGCGGGGAGAGGCGGGGCGGCACTCCCGGTCCCTCCGCCCCAATGGGGGCTGTGGGTCCTGGCCGTGCTGTTTGCATCACGGGGTACCCACGGCCGAGGTTTGTGGGGTGAGGGGGAAATCCCTATTAGCAAAGTGCTGGGTGGGATACCGTGCTCTCCTTCTTGCCCCACTCAGCTCTGTGATGCATTTCAGTGCCCCAGCAGGACTGGGGAGGTCTGGCTCCCTGTTAAATCAGCACAAAGGAGAAAATGCTAGGAATGTGGTTGCCTTCCTGGCTTTGTTCAGTGGGAGTCAGGCTGCAGGTTTACCTGAACCACCCACAAAACCTAATAGGGTCACAGAACCTCTCAGGTTGGAAAAGAGCTCTGAGATCTTCCAGTCCAACAAACGATCCACGCACCACCAGCACTGCCCCATAACTGCGTCCCTCAGCACCACCTTCATCCTGTAATTTGGAGGAAATTAAAAGAATCGCCAGCAGAGCAGCACTTGGAGATCCTACAAGGAAAACCCTATTGAAAACAAAGA
This sequence comes from Coturnix japonica, assembly GCF_054131305.1. Classification (NCBI taxonomy): domain Eukaryota; kingdom Metazoa; phylum Chordata; class Aves; order Galliformes; family Phasianidae; genus Coturnix; species Coturnix japonica. The sequence continues at coordinate 178,678,928 of NC_140663.1, read as the reverse complement.
GCATTTGGAGGAGGGACAGTAAGAACCACCTCGAGAAGCATTTCACCTTTGGCCTGGCTTTTGGGGTGGGAATGGGGCCGTGCCTTGCTGAGGCGGCAGTTTGCCCTATTGCTGCTGCAACAGCCGCTTCTGCTGTCCCAAAGAAACAAGTCCACCAGTGTTTTGCAAAACGTGGCCTTTTCAGCCAGGGGAGAGCTCAAATTGCAGAGTCAGGAGTGAGAGAGTTTTGTATTTCTTCTTTCAGTCCCCTCTTTCGGAGCCGAAAGGAGTCCCATTGGGCCGAAGGACGCCTTCCAGCAGTTGGAACGGCCTGTTGAAATCCATATAAAAATGGAAAATTACAAGAGTCTGCCTGAGGAAAAAGGGTCTTACCCAACAGCTCTTGGATAAGAGCTCCATAGGAGAGCCCAGAATAGAAGTCATTACCATTGAACTACTGCTGAGCAAAAGGGGAATGACCTGCTGCATGTCTATGTCTTCTATTGGCTTAGAGACCCCCAGAAGCAAAGCAAGGCCATGGCACTTTTCTTATCGTAATCAAGATAAAGAATCATAGAATCATAGAACTGCTCAGGTTGGAAAAGACCTTAAAGGTCATCAAGTCCAACCACAACCCAACCATCCCACCCTAACTAACACTGAGCCAGGCAGAAATCAGGCTGCGAGGTGGTGACAGCATGGGATGGTGGGTAAGTGTTGGTTTGGTGTTAGTGTGCTCAGACCACCGTCTGTCCTGTAACGTTCTCTGGATGGATACCCACCGTGCTGCACAGTTGGGTTGTGAACATTCTGGATCCCAATTGTCGCCTTGCTCCACATCCACAGTGGGGTCCCAGCCCCAATGGGGGCCATGAGCGAGGAAAGCTCATAAATACACTGCCATGAAGGGCAATAACAAAACCTTCATTGCTCCACAGAGCGGCAGGACTCTCATGAACATCAGCACCGCCACCAGGCTGGGCAGCATCCCAGTGCATGACTTACACGTGCAGATTGCAGCACTGCCGTCCTTGGGAGGAAGGAAAAGTCAAGCCTGGATCCGTGAGGACGCGGCTGAGCCCTGGGATGGCGGCTGCCACCCGGCTCTCATTTCACCCCTATGAACCCTGTGACTTCTTTTCCTCTCCCCTTCAGCTCAGGGAAAAAGCAGAACACCGTCCTGAACGGTGAGCAGCATCTTGGCTCCGTTCCCCACCAGGATAAGTTTTCCCACCAGGAGGACTCGCGCTGCGGCGCTCGTTCAAAGGTTGTTTTTGCAAATGCCCCCGGTTTGTTTTGCTCGGTGCTTACATTCCTGCCTTGGCACAGCAGACATACGGCCCTGCCTGTCATTAAACCACACGTCTGGCAAGATTACTCTTCAACAATAACATCCTTTCAGAGATCCCACTTCTCCTGCACCTGCAAAACACGGGCAGGAGTAGCCCGCAGCTCTGGGCACACAGCAACAGAGCAAAGTGCCTTTGGATTCCTTCATTCCTGCTTCTGCTTATCAGCACATAAAGCTCTCAGCAAAGCAGCAATGCACCCTTTTGCAGCCATGTTTTTTAATGCAGGCTGGTTTAGGTTTATGCCAACAGAAAGGTTTGGAGGGTGTGAGTTGTTTTTCTCTCCCCACTTCCATTTGGGGGGGTTGGGAGATACAGGCAAAGTGTGGAGTGTGTTCCAGTGCTTGGCCTGGCCACTGCTGCACTGAGCTGTAGCATTATTCCTGTATGCTCGTGGAGCAGGAAAATGACCTATTTTCAAAGCCTATCGAGGTTCAGAGTTCAGTCTTCACCCAAAGGCCACATGTTTGGGTGTATGTACGATACTGCCTGTATTTGGCACATGCTCAAGTCCAGTTTCTCTGTCTTAGTAATTTTCCTCCTCCTGCTTAAAGCACGGAGTCCTTCCCTCTGCTGTGGCAGCCCTTTGTTCAGGAATTCTTAAATGCTCTCTTTCCAGAAACTCCTATTTTTATTTTCTTATTTCTTACTCCCCAGGGCAGTGGGCACAGCCCTGAGACACTGCTCTGTTGTGGGGTTGGGGTCTGGGGGTGCTGTGTGGGGCTGGGGTTGGGCTCAGCAATCCCTGTGGGTCCCTTCCAGCTCGGGGTATTCTATGGTTCTGTGGTTAAACATAGAGGGTTTATAGCTGCCAGGGTTTCCCCATTGATCTGCCTCCATTTCCCTCTCACAGGCTTCAGTCACAGCATCTGAAAAAGACCTTTTTCCTCAGGTTCTCTCCTGTGACGCCTGCCTTAGCTCAGGCACCACAATCACATCCAGCCTGGCCTATATTTCTTCTGATGTCTACAGTGTAATGAATTTGGGTTGGGAATAAAGGTCTTCCCTGGGTCTCATTGCAGGATTGGGGGATGTGAGAAGTATCTGAATGGAGATGGTGCTGAGCAGGACTTTGTTGTATGTACACACTACACATGCAGCCAAATCACAGAATCATTCATGTTGGAAAAGAAGACCTCTAAGATCCCCAAGCCCAACCCCAACCCATCCCCACCATCCCCTCTAAACCCTGTCCCTAAGTAGGATCATAGTCATTATGTTTCATAACAAGGATGTTGTGGGATTAAGGTTGGAAAGGACCTCTCAGATCCCCACCCCCATCCCAGCCCACCACACTCACTGCCCACATCCCTCAGTGCCACATCCCCACAGCTCCAACCAGCCCCAGGGATGGTGATCCCCCATTCCCTGGGCAGCTGTGCCAATGGGAGTCTTATAATGAGCAATGAGCCAGCTGATAAGATCTGGGGTTTAGAGGGGAGTTTTGAACCCAAGTCACCTAGGTATTGACTTAGTCAACTTTCCAAGCCAACAAAGCAGAAAGAAAACCCCTCATGAGTCTCACAGTGGTTGCTTTTCCACCTGCCATGTTCATGGCTTAGGCTGAGCTCACTCTGCAGAGCAAGACTTTCCCTTTCAGACCTCGTATCCTCTTTCTCTGCTGCTAATTGTAGGCATGGGAGCCCTGGAGCTTCTCACATCAGCCCTGAGCATAACCAGAGCCTCCAGGTGAGAGGATTCATCCTTGCCTCCATCCTTTCTCCTGCCTTGATGATGACAGTTCACAGTCCAGGTGTTACATATGGAAGTGTGATGTTGGCTCATACATTGCCCTAGTGATCAATGTGAACTCTGAGCCAAGGGTGACAGCCAGGCTGGGGAGAGGAGATGTGATCCCAAACCCACACACGTCATCTGCTTCTACAGAGCTTCAGATAAGATGCAGAAGCTGCGTAAGACATCAGTATAAAGATATAAAAGCTGTGTATGGAGATGATGTAAACCAAGGCACAGCTGTGGAATCAATCCCATATATCATCCCATACCCTTTTGGATGTGGTACTGCAGATTCAGGTGGTTGTAGGAATCCCATACTTATCCTTCACCCCTTTTCTTAGTCTTAAATTCATCAGCTACAAAGCTCTCCGTGGTCTCTCTTTCTTCCTCACTGTGTCTTGCAGTGGGATCCTGCAGAACCTGTTTGTTAATCTGTGTTGGGAAGCAATTTGTCACCCTGGGTGCAGTGCCAATTACCAATGCTGGGCGTACTTTTGAGGTGTGTGTTGTGATCTTCCCAGCCTGGGCTGCTCCTTCCTGATGCTCCATCCTCGGATAGCTCTTTCCTTATGGGCAGAAACCACCCCCCGTTCCCGTTATGTGACAGCCAGGGCTCTTCTGACCCATCAACAAACTGCACATCCCACCCCTCCCCGCACCAACAGCGCAAACAGCCGTGGGTCATTCGCTCCATAACCAGAGCGTGACGGAGCAGGCGCATCCAGTTGCTCTGGCGAAGTCCATCTGCAGAGTTCAGCAGTCCCAGATTTTACCAGGGTTCAAAGGCACCAGCACCAAGTCCGGAGCTGGAAAGAGCTGAGTGAGCACAGAGCTCATCCAGGAGAGCTCACCCACACGTCTCAGCACCGCCACGCTCATTGCACATGCTGACCTTTGCATCCGGAGCAGAATCCACCAAAGCAGCATCAGACTTGCCCAGGCCCCAGCCCAAAGGTTTGGTTTTGACCTGGAGCTGTGCTTTACCCCCTGCCCCCAGACCCCGGTGTCACACGGAGCTGTTATCTCACAGGTATTTATCAGCTTTGTCTCCAAAGAGTTTGCCTGGGAAGGGGATGTTTGCATAGCAGAGCTTTGCAGAACCGGAGTGATTTATGAAGGTAATGTGGGCACCTCGGGCATGTGCAGGCTCATTCCTGGGCGTTTTCATCCACCATCCCAGGAAAGAGGCAAAGGAATGAGGAGAGCTTCTCCTCTGAAGCTTCATGAGGGGAAGAAAATTTGGGCCCAAACTGCAAGAAATGATCACAGCGAGCTTCGTGCTGGAGGGCATTAAGAAAAAGGGTATTAGGAATAATGAAATACTCACCGCACCCTCGCTTGTTCCTGCAAGGCTGGAAGATTCATGCAAGTCACTGAGCAAAGCCAGATTTTGGATGCTGGCAGCGGCTCAGGGCCTGGCTGCCTAGCTACGGTCTAAAATTAGAGCACCTAAAAATTAACTGTAAGGCTAAAGAACTTTGGTCCCTGCAGCCAGTGAGCACTGGAGGATTGGTGACAGGCAGCAAACCGGCTCTGCTTGTAATGCATTGTGACTGGGAGGCTTTTCCAGAACCACATCAGGCATGCAAGAAATAGGGAGGATTGGTGCTTTTTGCAGTTATGTTTGCAGCTTTTATTAAGAAGGACATGGACAGAATTACAGGCACAGAATGGTTGGGGTTGGAAAGGACCTCTGGGATCATGAAGCTCCAAGCCCCACACTACAGGCAGAGCTACCAGCCTCCACATTGATACCAGCCCAAGCTGCCCAGGGCCCCCTCCAAGCTGGCCTTGAACACCTCCAGGGATGGACGGGGCAGGCATGGCCATCTGGTTATAAATACAATGGAATAAAATAGCATTTCCCATTGCTGAAAGATGGCAGAGCTCTGCACTGAGGGCAGCAGCTCTCCTCTTGGCCTTCCTGCCCCCACCATGTGATTCAACACCAGGAGAATCCCTGATGAAAGCTTCTTATTCCCTCTGTCCCCAGGGCTCGTCCCTGTAATGCTATTAGCCAAGGCTGCCTGCCCCACACTGACCTCTCTGCCAGCCCTCCAGGGCACACTATTGCCTTGGCCACAACAGCTCCATCCTCAAATCCCTCACGGGATCCATCATCCCAAGATAACGAGAAAAAACGTATTAATAAAAGAAAGAAATCTGTGCTATGACCAGAACTTACATGGACATGACCCAGAGCCATCCCTTGGGATTCACCCATTTCTTTCCATCCCTGAAGCATTTTGCCATTGTGCCATCTACCATCAAACCCTTTGGAACCATCAGACAGGAGCACCTATGTGTGCACAGAGGAAAGGAGGGCAAACCCTCCCTTCACCTCATCCTACTGCTCTCCTCCCTTAGGATTCCAGCCCTGCAGAGATGTTAAGAGACCCCTCGATGTTAAGGCCATTCCCATACCCACACCCAGGGATTTATCTCCAGGGGAGGGGATGGAAACTGCACAGCAATGGCCAAATCTGCCTTGTGAGACAGTGGTGCCCCCCCATCCCTGGGGACACCTGAGATCAGGGGACTTTTGTGGCTTTTTTTTCCTCAAAAGAATGAGCGTTTCATAGTTGAAAATCCCACCTTCTGATGAATGGAGAAGAAGATCTTAGGACAGAAGTGCATCTCTTTCCTTTGGGAAGTCAGCTGAGCCACACTAATGCACTGCCACTATGGCACTCTACAAGTTGTATGGCAGAAGGGGTTGGTGGACATCCTGCAGGATGCTGGTTTTTGACTGCTCCTATCTCAGCCCATCTAAACAACAACCTGAGCCTTCCTGTGGTGTTGGGGCAGATCTACAGTCTGAAGGGCTGACTTCAGTCCCTCACAGTGTTAAGAGCAGAGGCTTTTAACACAGAGATTAATACAGAACAAGTCAGAGATAACAAAGTGTGCAAGGAATAGACACCAGCCTGATTTCACAACCCTTGTGGGTCCCAGTGGAGCCATTCCATAGATGCATGTGGGCATCAGGCACCAGACAGACCCAATCCTGCAACCCTTTACTTACCCAAGGAGTCCCATTCACTGCAGCAATAACTCTTCTGCAAATGATCTCCGTGCGCCCCAGGGTTGCATGATCAGGCCAGGAAATTCAGAGAAAGAGTGGTACCCATCGCTCTTAAAATAGGCACTTGCAAGATGGGGGTCTCAGCTCGATCAGGTCAGTATTGATTTTCTCTACTGTCTGTGCAGCCTCTAAATGGCTCTTTGTCTCATGCCATGACACTGGAGTGTCTAAGAAAGAAGATAGAGTAGGGTAGGGTAGGGTAGGGTAGGGTAGGGTAGGATAGGATAGGATAGGATAGGATAGGATAGGATAGGATAGGATAGGATAGGATAGGATAGGATAGGATAGGATAGGATAGGATAGGATAGGATAGGGTGGGGTGGGGTAAAATAGAGTGGAGTAGAGTAGAATAGAATAGAATAGAATAGAATAGAATAGAATAGAATAGAATAGAATAGAATAGAATAGAATAGAATAGAATAGAATAGTTTCATTTTCATAAGCCATCAGTTCCACCATTCAAACTGCTTTGGGGCTGACCCAAGTGCTGGGATGAAGTATAGGTATATAGGGAGAAGGAGAAAGAAGAACATCAGTCTAGAAAAGACCAAGTCAACAAGTTGAAATCAAGCAAGCAGAACTGATACTTTCTCACTTAAAAAGTGAGAAATAAAGAGATGATGTCCAGTTTTAACATACATTTACAAGGATAAAGCAATAGGCCTCTCCATTTTAGCCCTTTTACTACATAATCCCTAGGGCTTCATCTCCACCTGCGGCAGCCATGTCTGCTAGTCTCTGTTAGGAAGACAGTGGGGCTGGATGACCTTGTAGGTCTTTTCCAACCTTGGTGATTCTATGATTCTATGTTTCTATTTCCCCTCTTGCTCTTTTTTAATCTGCCAGAGTAGTTGGCTTCAGCTCCCTCGTACAAACTTGCAATCCTGTTACATCAGAGCTCCTTGTCTGGGATATCCACATCTGCCAGACAAGGACTGAGATGAGATGGATTTTACATCTAGCTCAGAGCATCTGTGCAGGGCAGAGGTCAGTGCTGCCCTGACCCACCGCACTGATGTGTCTGCATTGCCAAACTCCGGGACAGGGCATGGCCAAGGCAGCAGCGGGAGAGGTGGCACAGCAATAAAACAAGGAAGAGTGCAGCCACCAGTACGGCTCAGCCCAGATCTGAGCTAAGCATGGAGATGACAAAGAAAACTACTCCATGTTTTAACCTGTGGCTGCAAGGAGATCTGTGGAGGTGGAGCTGAGGCTGGAAGTATTTAGGTTGGATGTTAGGGGAAAGTTCTTTACTAGAAGGGTGGTTAGGTCCTGGAACAGGCTGCCCAGTGAGGTTGTGGATGCCCCGTCCTTGGAGGTGTTCAAGACCAGGTTGGACAGGGCCCTGGGCAACCTGATCTAGTAAAGGTGTATGTTTAGTGGCCCTGCTAGGCAGGGGGTTGGAACTACATGATCCTTGAGGTCCCTTCCAACCCGGGTCATTCTGTGATTCTGTGATTCTGTGAAGTGCCCCTCATGTGTTGGAGAAGCAGTGTATAAGTTTATTTTGATCAAGAAAGCTCTCATCCCTTCATTTTCTCATGTATTGGTCAGAGGAAAGAACAAGAGAAGCAACAAAACCCAGTGATAGGGAAAATGTTGGGTATTGATCACTTCCTAGCAGGTCGTGCTAAAGCTGGCCCCACAAAAGATCTGTTGAAGCCTTATTAGCTAAGGCACATCCTGGGGGAAATCCTCTTAGAGAAGCTGGAGGTGAGAATGGAGATGATGTTACCATTCCCAGGTCTGCCAACAAAGAGAGATGGGGCTGGGAAGGGACGTTAGGAGGTCAGCAGGGCTGTTCCCTTTATTTAACAGGGAAGTTCAGACACAGCCATGTTGCTGGTTGGTGACCCTGCACATAGCAAAAGGGTGGAACTGGATGAGCACTGTGGGCCTTTGCAACCCAGACCATTCTATCCTTCTATGACCCTACGATTTATATTTTTCCCAAGAAATTTCCCACTTGGCCAATCCCTGCAACACAGGAGGGGGGGTAGCAGATGGGGATGCGGTCAGGAAAGGAGCATTGAGACACACAGGACACTTTTCTGCTTCTTTCCTTCATATATTTGTGAGCCAAACCCATTCTCATCCTCCTGTAGGACACTGTTGGGGTTGCTGTTATTTCCATCCTATTCTGCTGAGGTCTCCTCCAGTGCTGTGACCCTGGGGAAGATGGCTGGGTGTTGACACAGAAGGATCTGGGCCGTGGTGCTGATGATGGCTGGCTGTGATGCTCATGGGTTCAGGCTCAGAGCATCACTGTTGGGGTTACAGGATCTCCTGTGCTGCTGCTCTGGGAATTATGGGTTGCATTTAAGCATAAAGTGCTCGGCAGTTCTTGGAAATGAGGATCCTGGTGGGATTTGTAGGTAATGCCACGTCCTGATATAAAACACAGCCCTGAGAAAACCTTAACCCTCATTCCTTTGCCTGAGGGACATGGGTTAAGTTGGTTGAGGGCATCACATGCTGATTGCGGGTCTGTCCAGGGGAGATCTGGGGGGTAAAATGAGGCTCCGAGCTCAGTGGATCCTCTTTTCAGAACGGGGAAGTTAATCACTTTATAAACACTTCTTGGAATCCCGACCTCACGTATCACCCTGCTGGAAGAACCCTATAGCTGTGTGCACACGCTCCTGGCAGTGCAGGGCTGTTCTCTGAGTTCAAAGTACTCCGTGATGTGGAGCTGAATTCCTCCAGCACCCACACGTACCCTTGGCCATGAGGCTGTTTGCAGCCAGCCGCCACGTTCTGTCCTTGCAAATGCCCTGATGGAGGTGAAGATAAAAGTATGGCTTGCTTGCATTTGTTCCTCTTCAATTCTAGGTGATCAAATCAGCCTGGAGCACTTCCTTCCCTGGGGATTGGCCATGCTTCCATTTTTGTGCATGCGTTTTTTGCTGGGTTTATATATATATTATTTTTCTGTGCACGTGTGATTTTATGCTCAATTTTCTGCATGTGTCTCTTCAGCAGATGCGTTTTCTGCAATCGTTTGTTGAATCCAAGTGCTTCCAAGCCATTCCCACAGTGCTTTTGGTCTGTAAGTCCCAGTTCACACTGAGCTGCACACTTGGTCTGCTTTCATTCCGGTATATCAACGTCACCCAGTCCAGTAATCCAGTTGGATCTGAGGATCTTAGAGGCCTTTTCCAGCCTTAACGAATGAATGATTCTGTGATATGGGCAGGGCCAGGAGTGGGCACAGGCTTAAGAAATGAATCAGATGTCCCCAGTATGGAGCACGTGGGTCGCTGTGGGTTATTTCTCTGATGGTGATCTTTCATAACCTGAGCAAGGCAGTCTGAGTAATCAAGTCAAAACCCCGTCCTAGACAGATCCTACCCAAGAAGTACCCAAATGTTCACCCCAAAACAAGGTGCAGTGAAAGCTAAAACAACGGAGTGTGTTTAAGTGCAGCATTTCCACCGCCTCCTCCTGCTGCGGCCTCTTGGTTGGTCTCTTAAGTGCTTCATTTAGTTTTGAAAACAAAGTGACGGGTTTCAAATGCTTTTGCAGTTTTATTTCTCCTCTTGGAAGGGAAATGCTGTGTGGTGGAGAGGAGGGATGTTTAACAAACCACATTTGGGGACTTCATTGAGCTCAAACCAGGAAGTCTTCCAGTGAGCGTAAAACCACCATTTTCTCCCATATATTTTTTCTGCAGCATCAAGAAAACTTCCAGCCCCATTTTGGGGCCAGTGTGGAAGAGCTTCGGAAAGACAAGCCGTGTTTTGCTTGACTTCCCCCCTCTTTGGGAATTAGCCCGTATTTCGTATTCATCACTTGTCAGAGGTTTTCTTTTGAGCCTCGTGATCTGAACCCGCTAAGTAAGGCAAATCCAGATTAGAGCCTCTCGCAACAGAAATACTGGAGAGATCAGAGGCAGCTGGGTGGAGGCAGGTGAGGAGCATCAACTCGCTGCACTCCAAAATGTCACCATATTTTCTGATTCGGGATTTCCATAGAAGTCCCAGATTGCGCAATTTATTACTCTGACTTCATTCAATCTGCGAGGGAGGCACTGAGCTGAGCCCTCCTCCTTGGGCTCACTTCTCTAATCAAAGCAGGAAAAGTGAGTGGAATTGCTGCAATTAAACGTGCTCTGCTTCTTTCAGATTATTTTGGAGTCACAGCTTGGATGACCCTTTGTGTCTCAAATGGAGTCCATCCTGAGCTGCAGAGCCCAAACTCAAACATAGCTGCAGTCTGGGAGGGCTCTGACTGACCAGAGCTCTTGGCTTTCCTTGCTGTTTATCTTGTCTTGTGTTGTGTTGGAGGAGTTTTAATCCTCCAGACATGTGCCAAAATAGCACAAAAGCTTCTTGTCTTAGAGCACTTTGCTCAGAGGCAGCTCTGGTTCCTCAAGAAGTTGAGACCCTGCACTGCTCTGAGCCCCCAGGACAGCTCCCAGCAGCAAGGACGCCTGTGAATTATTATTCTCCATGTTATATTTAACACAAGCCCCAGTCATTGCTATATGGGCTATACAGGTCCCTGAGGAATCAAGGACACGTTCCAGCCTTGGAGATAAAACTGACCTCAAATGAAGCCAATTATATATAGACACTGCCCTTCTCTGACCCTTCTCCTCCAGCTCCACCATTTGCTGGCTTGGGGTCCCATGTGTCTCCCATTGCCCCAGAAGCCCGCAGGCAGCTCCAGCATCCTTTTCCCCATTTCCTCCTGTGATATTTTCCCAATTACCCATTTTCTGCTTTTTCTATCTCCAGGGTTGGACCATCCCATCTCTCAGATAGGTGCTTCTCTGGCATCAGAGGCATCACACAGGTGGATCCACAGAGGGAAGAGATGGACGGCCGGGGATTCCATCCTTTAATGTGAATCCTCTATCAGGCTGGGGCAAGGTCATGCCACTCCTACAGATCCAGCCCTTCCTGTCTGTACCCATACCTGTGGTCCATTTCCATGCAATGAACAAGACCTCATTCCCTGCTTCTTCCCCATTTCCTCCATCTCTACAATATCACCATCCAGCCATCCATCCAACATCTCCCCAAATCCAGCAATCATCCAATCCATCCCAACCACCCATCCAACATCTCCCCAAATCCCTCAAGCACAGGTAATTTCCCTCCCTCTTCTTTTCCCATTGCATCAAGATCCCAGCTCCTCATCCCTACCCCCAGAGCCCTCTCCCATCCCCAAAGCACCTGTATCCTCAGGGATATCCCCATCACTCGACATCCCCATCACTCTCCTCCAGCACCAGCCCCTACCAGGCTGCTTGCAGAGGTCACAGCAGAGTTGCTGATAGGAGGACCAGCACAAGGGAAGGCAGGGGGAAGGATGGGGAAGAGCAATAACGCTTGGGTGCTGACAAACAGCAAAAGAAAAGGGTGGGAGATAATTACCGCTCTTTTCCTAATGCATCTTCCTCCTGCTCAAGCACATCTGCCCTTAATTAAGGACGAAAGAAGAAATATCTATTAATAGAAAACAAGCAAGAAATCATAGCAGGTGACCTGCTTTATTTGACTGGATTAAGTGGGGGATTACAGGAGCGGTTAGCGATGTCAATAAGGGCTCCCTATGAATTTTTCCTATTGCTGCTGGTTTTCTGGGGACAGGAGGGATGTGCAGCCGGTCATTCGGGTGGAGCAACTTCACTGAGGCTGACACAGGGAGAAGGTGAAAATCAGAAACCCCACAGTGGTGGCCCCAGGAGCAGAGCTGTGTGTTCAGCTCGTTAAGTGCAAGTAACACAAATGCTGGGATCCCTGGCAGCTCCTCACAGGTCGGAAGGAGAGAAAGAAATGGAGGGAGGGAATGTGATTGTATAAGGGCTCTCTGAGAGTAAAATAAAGCTGATCTGAGCAGATGGCTTCCTGCCACCTAAAACTTCCATGCTGCAAAATCCCATTAGGCGCAGAGTTTAATAAAGTTCTGTATATCAAGGAGCAGCAGCTATTTAAAGCCTTGAGCACCTGCCAAAAGTGGCCTTGTGAGCCATATTTCCTGTCCCAGATCACTTCTCCCATCACCTGGCCATGCTCTCACCTTAGGAAACACCATCATTTGTGACACAGACTGCTCAGTGCTGCTGTGGCATCCCCACTGGAGGGGTCTGAGGCTCGTTATAAGCAGGGCTCCTCACACGAGAAGTGATTTTACCAGCAAAGGTCTTTATATCCTTTCAGATATCTTTGAAGATTTGGCTTTTTCCAGCACAAGCTTTACCCATCTAGCCTGGGAAAATGAAACTTTGAATTAAATGCAGAGGGAACAATAATTCATCTCTGCCTGGAAATATCTTGGCATGGAGGCCAGCTGGGAGCTTTGTGCTGGGAAGTTTCAGTGGTGTGGGGTCAGTCAGATGGGATTTTGTTTGCTTATCACCTCCTGTGTGTCCTACAGAGAGGAGTGATGGAAAGGCTGGGAAAACCAAGTCCTTCTCCCCACATTGTACGGACCATGAATTACCCACAAATGAAGTGAATCTGTCCCAGAGACAGGGAAAACTTGGAGCTTGATGTCCACACCTCCACCTTCCACAAGGTGCTCTATATAAATTCGAGGTGACTGTCTTCTGGGACGTTATATTTAGCTTTGTGTTCCTCAAAGAGCTTGCTCAGCTCTTCTAAGTATTTCTGATGGACTCGATCAACCTCTTCCTCCGTTGGCTTGTGTTTCTTCAGCACGGGAATTGGCTTCCCAACTGGAAAACAAGAGCAACCATTAGGCCAGGTCTCTATCAACGCTTTACATGTGTTAGTACAGAGATGGAGTCCAACCTTTCCAAAGGTGTGAAGAACATATTGATATCCCAGAGCTGCCAGCAGTGGGACACTTCTCCTGCTCTGCTCGCTGACTCTAATTGTGTTTGTCAAGCATCATCATTGTGTAACACTGTTCCTCATCGAACTAATGAGGAGCCCTTCTGATACTTTGCTGCTTGTAAAACCATTGAGTCAATCCAAACAGGCTGTAAAACAATTAGAAGTAATTGCTGACTGTCAAACCTAATCAGCAGGGTGAGCCCTGACCTTTCCAAACAGCCTCTTTAATTACATTAATTCGGACCATCAGCTGTACTGCGGGCCAAGCATGGAGCTGTTGAAACCAGGTGGAATTTCACCACAACCAACACCTTTCTTTTAATTTGGTCTCCTGTTTTGTATTATCTCTAATGAAACCAGCCTGGCTTGTTGGTGCGCAGATAGGTTGGGGCTTGTGCCTGCATCTGAATGGGATGCTGGGCAAATCCTGTAGGTCCTGTCTTACTTATGCTTGTGTGATTGGCTTGGAAGCTCAACCCAATGCTGCTACAGGGGTTTGTACAATTTAAAGCCTTGTGGTGGAACTGAGACTGGATGCATCTCATGAAGGCAATGGAGCATCTCAATTTGCTCTGGGGCTTTCTCAGCACTGTTCAGACCACTTGGGTTCTGCAGGATGACCAAGCCAGAGTCCCAGACCGGCGTGTGCAGGGAACCCTGTGTTATCCTTTCTCTGTGCTAACCCGTTTGCACCAGAGATGCTCCAATACTGCATTCAGCTGAGCGTGTCACACCACAGCTTCCAGAGCTGCCTGGACACTCAGGCAGTATTACCCAATTATGTTTTTTAACATATTCCTTCCATCCTAGGGGAATTTATCCTAAAGCCAAGGACTTCTTTAAAACATATATATATATATATATATGTATATATATATATATATATATATATATATATATATTTAAGTAAAAAAAGGGGCACAAGAGGGGCGTGTGAGCAGTGGGAGGTGCTCCACTGCTAAGAAGTTCCCAGCCCATCTCAGCTCATGTTCCTTGGCTCAGCAGAAAGACACAGCCCAGGGACCATCCTTGAACATGCCTTGGCCAGGCTTTTGCTGAGGAGGGACTTACTCACGGTGTAGACAGGCCGGCGGTAGGGGACCAGCCCAAAGCTGTACTGGAAGATACCTCTTGCATGGAAGAGGGGCAGGGAAATGCCCATGATCTGCTGGAGCCGGTGCTGGATCCACCACAGCCATGAGCCCTTGGGGTTGCTCACCTGGTCAAAGAGCTCATTCTCCCCAAAGGAAAAGGCAGGGACCAGTGGGGTGCTGCAGGGAGATGGACACAACACATGGCCACTGTGATCAGAGAGGCCAACCCCAAAACACCCTCATTTCCCCCCAGAATTCACCTGGAACATCCTATTGACCACCGCAGACCAGAGCATCCCTCCCAAGGCACCCTGTAGCCCCACCCTTTGCATCACCCCCGCTCGATGGCCACGCGGATAAATCCCTTCCTGTTCTTCAGCAGCAAGGTGCAGGATCCTGGCCGGGCTTCCAGAGCCTCCTGAGCCCCACCAACAATGATGGCCAACAGGTTTCCCCCCTCTGGCTTCTGCAGCACGTGGTACGCACTCTCCTTATCAGAGGATACAAGGCCTGGGAGGTAGAGAGGAATTAAAACTGAACATCTGTAAAATCTGCACCAGTGCTGTTTATTCCCACTTTCCCTCTTCATCCAACTCCAGAGAAATGGTGAGCTCAGCTCATGCAGAGCTCTTCCACATCACAACACATCACATTAGCTGCAGTTAAGCCCCAGCCTCCCCATGAGCTGATTCAGATGGAGAATTGGATGTACTCCAAGGTCACCAGTGAGAGATGGTAGGCCAGGTCTCCACAAATCAATCTGGAGCCCTTTTTCCCATCTGCATTTAATTTTTACCTACTCCTTTTCCTTTCTGCTTCCTGTCCTGTTGTGTATTGTGCAACTCCACGAGCTGCCATTGGCAGCTGCTTTGTTTCAGAGAGATTTTGGTGCTGAATCCAACGCCTATAGATGCCACTCATTAAGGACTCCTTGACCTTCTCAGGCCTCTCTGATCTTTTCCCTCTTTGCTCCCTAAAACACCCCTGATTCACCCACTCATCCCATTGCTCATCAGTGCTTCCACCCTGCTTACCTCCACTCATGAGGTAGTCCCTTAAGAAGGGGACACGAAACCATAAGGAGAGCATCATCAGGTGTGGGGTGATGCCTGGGAAGATCGTGGAAAACCCTGTTGCCTCTGTGCCGAAATTGATGAAGGCTCCCACTGCCAGGACCCCGTGGGGGTGAAATCCCACCAGGTAGTTCTGCCTGGGGTCCAACTCTGCTGTTTTCACCAGCTGGACAAGGGAAGGAACAAGAGTTAATGGCGTCACCTCAGCACACAGAGAGTTGGCTACGGAGAATAGAAGGGATTCCTGGCATCCATTCCTCCTTCTGCTAGGAAAGATCAACTGGAACAGCTCAAGTGTTGTTCAGTGAGATGAGTTTCATTGCCTGTTTTTGTATCTCCCACCATTTCCTGGCCCAAAAATGACGTTTCCAATGCTACATTTCTTCATAGAGTCATAGAATGGGCTGGGTCCACTACCATGGACAGGGGCACCTTCCAGTAGATCAGATTTCTCAAAGCCCATGTTGCCTTGAGCTGGTCTAGGTGTTGTTAGGAGCCAACTTCCTTTAAAACTTCCTCCAGTACATTTTACAATATGGGAAAAAAGAAATGCACAAAGTGGGATAACCCCATATGTAGCCCCTTATAGCCCACAACCAGAACCACCCTAGTAGTAATCACCTTGTCCTAAAACACATCGAGTAATCGAAGAATGATTTGTACATCATTAGGTGAAAACCTCAGCTCCCAGGGAAAAAAGTGATGGATTTCTTTGCATTATGGGCTACCCTACAAGAGCCCAACAGCTTGTGCCTTGGTTAGTTACCTAAAGTAACCTGCAGGTCCACCAGGGAGCAATGGATTTCTGCCCAAGGTTGTTGCAATTTTACCAGGAGGAGACAATTAAGGATAGATAATGGGCAAGATTTGGCCTCTGTGGGCTACAGTTGTGATGGCCTATCTGGAATGGAAGGACCAGTGTAACCAGGTCAGCCTTGAGCTGTGCCACTGAGATCCTGCAATCCCAACCTCATACAGACAGGGCATCCAACAGCCAAATGCTGATGTCTTGGTAACCTTTAAATCGGTGCTGAGGATTCTCTCAGCCCCAGAGCTGACCATTACAAAGCCATCGTGGATTTCCAGACAGCTCAAAGCACTTATGTACAAGCAGAAACAAAGCCCTCTGTGCTTCAAGTACCCTGGTTCTGTCCATATGCAGGGAGCAGCTAATGGGGCATTTGTTTTCCTAGAAGCACCCTGAGTTCTATTTTACTTTTTGACATCATGGCTCATTTCCCATCTGTCCTAAAGCACTGTTGACTGTACACATGTGCCCATTGAAGCGCCTGCTCCTAATGAGAGGAAGAGACAAACAAAGTCCCCATCACCACCCATGTGCAGGAAGAGGGGCAGATGGCCGAACTGCTGAGCCCCCGCCACGATTTGCTGAGTTTTTTGAGTAATCTCAGCTTGCATCAATGTATCCTGCATTTATCTTCAGCTTCCAAACAACCTTTCATCTCTGCATGATTTATAAGCAGGGTGAGATGCTGGGATGCGTCACAAGCCACTAAATCTCCTGCTGTGTGAGAAGGGAGGGCGGCAGCGGGCTCAGCACCTGGCTGCACCCCAAGGTCGTGCCACCCTCCTTACTAATGAAAACTGGACTTGGGCAAGCACCCAGCCCTGCAATCTGCTCCAAGCCATGTTAGGATACCTCCCATCCCTAAAAACCTTCCCTAGGAGATGCTGCTTGCTGCTCACCTCAGTGAAAGAGGATGGAAGATCAGCGTCCAGTGGAGCTTACAGGAGGAAATGCTTCTGATACATGATTTCTTGTACTTCTCAGTGGCCTCAGAGCCACCAATATCTGGAGTCCTACCAACTGCAGTTGGGTCAGAATTGAGATTTTACGTGGCTTCACGTGTTTTCTGGCTCAATCATGAGCTCAGTACCCAGAGCCCTGCTCTAAGTCAAGGATAACTGAAATGGACTGCCCAGGGAGGAATGGAGTCAGTCACTCCAAAAGCGTTCAAGCAACATTTAGACGTTGTGTTGAGGGATGTGGTTTAGTGAGAACTATTGGTGATGGGTGGATGGTTGGACTGGATGATCTTGTAGGTCTATTCCAACCTGGGTGATTCTGTGATTCTATGGTTCTATAAGTAGAAGCCTTGATGTTCGAGGTTTGATGGTCTGGTCAAGGTGGAGCCTCTCCAGCACCAATTACATCTTAATGACACTGTTGAAGTAATTGCTTCTTTCAGCTTTGCAAAGGAAGGGAGAGAGGGACATGGGGCTCATGGTTTGGCCAGAGCCTGCAGAGAAACCATTTCCCTGCAAAAGACCAGGAAGGAAATCAGTAGCAGAGGAGAGACTTGGGTGATGTATCTTAAGCCATAGGTCAGCCTCTGGATGCTAAACCACTATTCTCCTTCTTGAATCACTTAAACACAGCAACTCAACCCACCCATCTTTGTTGTCCCTGCTGTTTGTTCTCTCCTTCCCCTCTTCCTGCCAGAGGTGAAGCTCAGCACAGCAAGCTGTTCTCAGGCAGACAGCAAAGTTAACACCTGCAGCACCCAGCCCAGGCTCTGCCCACTGCAGCCCCAGTGTGCATAATGGGGTTCAGGTGCAAGAGGTGAGAATCTCATTCCTCCTGGCTTGGCTGGGTTGTCACCTCTGCTCCTGCTGAATGGCATCTACTGCTCTGCTGTTTCTGGGTGAGTTGAACATTAATCATTGACTTGAGGGTCTGGCCGAGCTGGTCTGTGTGTAAACACTGAAGGGAGACACATTCTTGCCCTGAAGTTTTTCTTGGTAAGGCAAGACTAGTTTCTCAAGGTACAGGGGTGACAAATTAATGCACGGGGCCTTCATCCCCAAAGCAAAGAGCTGTTATCAGCTTGGGGTCATGCACTCCAAGCTGAGCCATGGGTGTGTTGGCTTGCAGGGCTTCCCCTTGTCGTGGCTGGGATGCTGCCTTGTGTCTGATAGCAGCCCTGACCCCTCATCAGTGTGTTGTGAGTCCTGGTGGCAGGGCAGAAAGCCTTCTAGATCCCAGATATGGGGTGACTGGGGCCCTCCCAACCCATAAATATGAATTTGAAGGGTGTGGTCTACATTATCCTTCTTCATGGGTGTCATTGCTGTGGATGTTCAGTGCTCCCAATGACTTCTTGGCCGTAGAAACCTCCTCCTAATCTATCGACCCAGAAGTGGGTCCAGAACACGGGAAAGGCCCCGTCCCCAATCTCTAGTGAGATCTGCTCCATGCAAGGTCACCATCCATGTTAGGGCAACACATGCACAGGCTTTTAGAGGCTCCAGTAAGAGACCAGGTAGGGTGAGGATCTCAAGCAAATTTAATTTTAAACTGGATTAGCTGAACCTCGTTAACATCACAAGTAGATGCTCTCAGCTGGAATTAAAGAGGCCTTCGTTTGTTATTTGTTTTGTTTCTCATTTCATTTTGCAACTGAATTAGCCTAATTAGGGCTTCCAAGGGACTGTATCAGCTCAGGATTTCAGCGCTGGTTTAATGTGGCTGTTTTAATTCACCTTTTGAGGTGTGGCTGGGGCTTTTTTTATCATCTGTGTGCCGGATGGTCTTGCTCCAAACCAGAGGAAAAGGGAGGAAGGGTGATTCCCCATGTAAAACTGGTGCAAAAGTGCTTGAAGGAAGCATCATTCTGCTTTACACCAGTATATCCTGGGGTCAAAACAGGACACTTAGCCCCCAGCTGGCCTTGTTTGTAGGTCTGGAGGGATCTACAATCAGTTAAGTGGTGAACTGGATGGAGTCAAGTTGAGATGAGCTTGGTCAATGCACAGTGCTTGCTGTGCCCGCAGGCAGACAGACAGGCAGTGTGCTGACTTCCCATGTCATCACATCCTAAGGGACAGGGGAACACATGTTGGGAGACAGGGGCTGGTCGGGAAAGCTGGTCAGAAAAGTTGTGCCTTCTTCATTTAGTCTCCCAAACTGAATTGCTATTGTATTTCTATCACCCTCTGGCCCTAAACTCACTCCCAATGATGTTATGTTCACTAATCTGATCTTAAGTAGGATAAACTTCTGTTCAGTTTCACCCTAAGCAAATCCTCAGGTCACTTGCTTTCCACCCAGGCACCTCCATAGAACATCTCATGCAGGAAGAAGCATGCAGTCAGGTTCTCTATGGGATGTCAGCAACCAATGAGCAAACCCAAGGAAGAAGAAATTGTACTAAGGAGAAGTCAGCACGTCACATAAGGGTGATGGGAGACAAAGGGGAAAGCAAACATCCGAGTGCTGGCAGCTCCTCAGGGAAGAATGAGGTTCTGGTCCCAGCAATGGAAGGAGTCTGAGACAATGTCTCTGGGCTCTTGGTGTTTCCTCCAGGTGCCACAATACCACATGAGGGCAGAAAAGGAAGGTCCAAGTCACAGGGTAAGGAAGCTCTTCAGAAAATGGGAGAGAGTTGACTTTGGGTCACTGGACTGTATGCTGCTTTTGCCTGAACAAACCTTCTCCTCTCCTCCAGCCAACAGAAGGAAGCAAAACGAACAGCCAGAAGTACTGGAAACCAGAAGTGCTGTTTAACGTCATGGGCCAAAGCACAAGATCCCCAGTTACAAACTGTACTGTTCTGCTGTGAAGAGTAAGAAAATATTCCTGGTAGGGTTTGGTTCACGTGCACTTGGACCACATGTGATGCCCTGTGCTTACCCAGAACCACAGCACACGCAAACAACCCCTGTCATGGTTTATGCAATTATGAGAATGAATGAGCTCCTGGGGGTCCACTAAGTCTCCAGTGACACATTTTAGTTAAGCTAGCAACAAAAAGAAACCCAACAAGAGCCCAAGAGGTTGGGACTCTGCCAGTTGCTATAGATAACAACATCCAGCTGGCACTTACAGAACCACAGAGTCATCAAGGATGGAGAAGACCACTAAGATCAGCTAGTCCAACCATTGAACCTTCAAAAATAACCCCAAGGGTGATTAAAAGTGTCCTGTGGCTCTTCAAGGATGAGGGGAAATGGCCCCAGGTTGCGCCAGGGCAAGTTTAGGTTGGATATTAGGAAGAACTTCACAGGAAGGGTAGTTAGGTACAGGAATAACTCCACAGGGAGGTGGCTGAATCGCCATCCCTGGTTGTGTTTAAGAGCTGTTTCGATGTGGTGCTCAGGGATATGATTTAGTGTAGGGTTGTTAGAGTCAGGGTACTGGTAAGGCTGCGGTTGGACTTGATGATCTTCAAGGTCTTTTCCAACCTGGGTAATTCTATGATTCTAATATTCAAGAGGGGAAAACAGCACCTAGAGGACTACAGGAACCTTCTACACACAAAGACATTTATCAGGTTGCCCTGAATAAATCTGGTGAGATGACACCTGCTGGGCTGCTCTGATGGATGGCAGCACTCGAAGGCAGGATTTGTTGAAGGCCTTTCCCTTAGGCATGCCCATGGTGCTCCTCAGCTGAGCTTACCAGAGCACCTTGGCTGCAGGAGGAGGGTTGGTGACGAGCTGTGAAATAGCTGTGCTATTTCTTGGCCAAATGGGAGACACACAGAATCACTTTTAGGTCTTTTCCAACCTTGGTGATTCTATGATTCTATGAATCCCAGCATAAGGAAGCCTTGTGATTCTATGATTCTATGTAAAAATGAAGGTGAGAATATGGTTGAAATACAGGGAAAAAAAGCCTTCCTGGGGAAGATGCTCCTGGGAAGATGCCTGGGGTCTCAGTGCTCGTCCACCTTCTACAGTCACCCAAACTCACTCAGATCCTGGCAGTTCCCTAACAAAAATAAGGCAAAAGCAAAGAGCAAAGCAATTCTGCACGACTGGGATCAGCAGAGGGTGCTCCTTGCACGCGTTGGGAACCCGAGTGCTCCTGCATGGCAGATCCCTGCTGCAGCACACTGCAAATTCACTCCGCCTCAATCTCTGGAAAGCAAATGCTCATCCCAACCTCTCGTTGCTTCTGCAGCAGCAAACATGCCCAGGGATCCCACAGGAGCAGCATTTAAATCCCTTTCCTGAAATACCCAAGGGCAGAGCAGCGCAGGCGGCTCTTGCTGCCTCCCACCTCCCGGCACTGATGCTTGACCACAATAAGTTTGCAGTGGGGATCTGGGAGGATTAGGAGCCACATTTAATCTTCCCAGAATAACTAATCCTCCAGGGCTGAACAAACTCAATCTACACACAAATGCAGCCCGTGGTGTTGGATCCATGTTCCCCAGGTCCTGCTGCCCATTTACCTTTGTTCTGGTTGGGACTTTGAGCAAGCAGGAGTGTGCAACTCAGACCAAAGCTCAGCTCGGTTCAGCTCCTTGTGAGCTTACAGGATGGCTAAAGCAATATCGCATTGCTTAACGTCTACACTGTTAGGAACAAATAATTTCTCATTCCCAAATAGTTTATTCGAGCCCATGCTTGAAGGATGTGAAATGAAATGCCTTACAAGCAAGGGAAATGCATGAATTCTCACAGAGCAGCGAGGATAAAGGCTGCTCCAAACCCTCCCTGTGCACCCCAGTGTGCTGCAAGCAAAACCAGTAGCTAGGCTCCCTCTGCTGGTCCCTCTGCCTGGCAGTGCCACCTGGTAGGGAATCAGAGTCAGAATTAGGTTGGAAAAGATCATTAAAATAATCTAATCCAACCATGAACCCATACCCAACCATCAGCTCATCCCCAACCATCAACTCATCCCCAGCCATCGGCTCATCCCCAACCATCAACTCATCCCCAACCATCAGCTCATCCCCAACAATCAACTCATCCCCAGCTATCAGCTCATCCCCAACCATCAGCTCATCCCCAACCATCAGTTCATCCCCAACCATCAACTCATCCCCAACCATCAGCTCATCCCCAGCCATCAGTTCATCCCCAACCATCAGCTCATCCCCAACCATCAACTCATCCCCAGCTATCAGCTCATCCCCAACAATCAACATATGCCCAACCATCAACTCATCCCCAACCATCAACTCATCCCCAACCATCAACTCATCCCCAACCATCAACTCATCCCCAACCATCAGTTCATCCCCAACCATCAACTCATCCCCAACCATCAACTCATCCCCAACCATCAACTCATCCCCAACCATCAGTTCATCCCCAACCATCAACTCATCCCCAGCCATCATCCCATCCCCAGGACAGACAGGCAGCCCAGGGCTCTGCTCAGGAGGGAGTGTGCATGGGGAAGGCAAGGAGGTGTCGCTGGGCTTATCTGGCCTCTATGTTATAGCACACAGATCAGTCTGACACTGCTCAAGCTGTGCTTTATGGCAGTGTATGATGTATAATCTTTACAACCACATAAACAGCATGCAGCATTTCTAGCATTTTCTACAGCGACCTTGAGAATAATGACTTGGGAATTTGGTGATTCCTGATGGATGTCCTAGAATATTACCTGTCTCTTATGGTAAGAGCCACCAGGAGCTCTCCTGGGTTGTGTTCCCATTCCTACCCGGGAGACTATGATATACATCCTGGGGGGCTGCCCAGAGCCACATCCAGCCTGGCCTTGAATGCCTGCAGGGATTGTGGAGGATGTCCCCCTCCTTGGGCAACCTGTTCCAATGCATCACCACCATATCACGGTGAATGGGCATGGGGAGATGGCCCTATCCATGCAATGAGGTTAAATGGGCGCATATAAAGCAGGTGATTAAAGGACATGTTGGGAAAACACTGGGTCACACATTGACTCTAAGCTGGGAGGACGATCCCTGCATTGTAAGCATGGAGGGCACAGAGGGAGCTCACCGAGACGGGGAAGAAGTCCTTCATGTGTCTCCAGACTGCGCTGTTCCGCACCATGTGGATCCGTCTCCCACCCCTGAGCGGTGCTTCCCTGTCTGTGAACCACCAGGCGGCGTAGAGGACGCTGAGCAGCCAAAAGCGGGTGAAGAGGAGGGCGATGAAGGCAGCGGTGCAGCACTGTGCTGGGAGATAAAGCAGGCAGTGAGCGATAAGAGCGGTGGGGGAGGGATGGCTCATATGGAGGGACCTGCCCTGCACAGCCCTGCGATGGAGCCCAAGCCTTCCCTGTGCTCACTGTGGGATTATTCTATCAGTGTAAGGGCAGCTATGATGCCAACAAATGGTTTTCATCCCATCTGCCCCATGGACTAGAAGAGCAGCTTAACCCCAACCCCTGGGAAGGACCCCTTTCTCCAAGGGCCACCATGTCTGCCTCCCCCATGGAGGCTGCTGGACCTCATTTTGAATGGCTGTCCATGATGTTGAATTTTTCATCTTCCCATATAGAAGAATTTTACTCTTCATTGATTTTTTTCTTTCTTTCTTATTGATTCTGAACCTTTTCCTCCTCCGTTTGGCTTCACTTTAAACTCTAATCCAGTCCAGCAGAGGATTTTCAGCCTTTTTGCCATGGTGTCATCACAGATTTTATAGGCACGCTCTATTTCGTTCCCAAAGTCATTAATAAGTTGGGCCTTTCCCAAGTCATTAAATACCTTTCTGAGCTGTTTCCAGTCAGTACTCAGCTTTGTCCTCTACCCCCTGCCTCCCTCATGCCCCGTGTTTTGGCAGGAGAACAAGAGAAGGAAAGTCTGCATGCAATCACGCATCACTGGGAGCATCAGATCCTACTCAAACCCAGCACAGTCTGGGAAGCACTGATGACCACCGAGCTGCCAGTCAGAGCTGTGCCCTCTCCATCTGGAAGCCCTGTCCATCAGAGTGCTCACTGAGTGAGAATGGGCTGGAAATACACATTGACCCAAGTCCTTTTTTCTTCCCCAGCTCATGAGTCACATTAGGACGAGAGGCAGCGGCCTCAGGTTGTGTGAGCAGAGGTTCAGGATGGGTATTAGGAAG
The DNA here is from genome assembly GCF_054131305.1 of Coturnix japonica. Taxonomy (NCBI): domain Eukaryota; kingdom Metazoa; phylum Chordata; class Aves; order Galliformes; family Phasianidae; genus Coturnix; species Coturnix japonica. The sequence goes on along the minus strand of NC_140663.1, from coordinate 178,655,006 downwards.
AATTTCTTATCCCAAAGAGTGGCCAGGATGTGCAGGAAGGTGGTGGGGTCACCGTCCCTGGAGATGTTGCAGACCAACAGGGTTGTGGTGTTGAGGGATGCGGGTGGTGAGGGAGGGAGAAAGGAAGGGAGGAAGGGAGGAAGGGAGGAAGGGAGGAAGGGAGGAAGGGAGGAAGGGAGGAAGGGAGGAAGGGAGGAAGGGAGGAAGGGAGGAAGGGAGGAAGGAAGGAAGGAAGGAAGGAAGGAAGGAAGGAAGGAAGGAAGGAAGGAAGGAAGGAAGGAAGGAAGGAAGGAAGGAAGGAAGGAAGGAAGGAAGGAAGGAAGGAAGGAAGGAAGGAAGGAAGGAAGGAAGGAAGGAAGGAAGGAAGGAAGGAAGGAAGGAAGGAAGGAAGGAAGGAAGGAAGGAAGGAAGGAAGGAAGGAAGGAAGGAGAGGGGGGAGCTAGAGGTGGAAAGGCAAGGCAAGGCAAGGCAAGGCAAGGCAAGGCAAGGCAGGGAAGGCAAGGGGAAGGGAAAGGGGAAGGGAAAGGGAAGGGGAAAGGGAAAGGGAAGGGGAAGGGGAAGGGGAAGGGGAAGGGGAAGGGGAAGGGGAAGGGGAAGGGGAGGGGGAAAGGGGAAAGGGGAAAGGGGAAAGGGGAAAGGGGAAAGGGGAAAGGGGAAAGGGGAAAGGGGAAAGGGGGAAGGGGGAAGGGGGAAGGGGGAAGGGGGAAGGGGGAAGGGGGAAGGGGGAAGGGGGAAGGGGGAAGGGGGAAGGGGGAAGGGGGAAGGGGGAAGGGGGAAGGGGGAAGGGGGAAGGGGGAAGGGGGAAGGAGAAGGAGAAGGAGAAGGAGAAGGAGAAGGAGAAGGAGAAGGAGAAGGAGAAGGAGAAGGAGAAGGAGAAGGAGAAGGAGAAGGAGAAGGAGAAGGAGAAGGAGAAGGAGAAGGAGAAGGAGAAGGAGAAGGAAAGGAAAGGAAAGGAAAGGAAAGGAAAGGAAAGGAAAGGAAAGGAAAGGAAAGGAAAGGAAAGGAAAGGAAAGGAAAGGAAAGGAAAGGAAAGGAAAGGAAAGGAAAGGAAAGGAAAGGAAAGGAAAGGAAAGGAAAGGAGGTTGGCTTAGGATGGAGGAGCACTGAGCTCTCTGCACAGCAGCAGGTCTCACATGCAACGCAAATCTCCAGCTCACAACACACCACTGCTCATGCCTAGTTCTGCTCCTTTGAAGAGCCACAGCCACAGCTCTCAGGCAAAAGAGCATCCAGCATGAAACCAAGCTCCGAGGTGCACACAAGACACAAGCACTGCTTGAGGAACACTGCAGAGGTTGCAGTTACTGCTCCTAACAGCCAGGTCATTGAGTCTGCTGCAAAGCTGTGCAATAATGCCTAACTCTCTTTTTATCACGCTGTGCAAAGCTCAAGGTGTGCCCTGCAAAGTGAAGGTGTTGTTCTGGTCCATATCTATCCACTTATCATCCAAGTGAGGCATTTATCTTGCATTACATAGTTATTAATGCATAGTTATTAATTTTACCCTCAATTCATTTGCGGGATAAATTAATAACATTTGCTCTTTGATTCAGCTTTTTTTTTTCTTTTTCTTTTCTTTTCTTTTCTTTTCTTTTTTTTTTTTCCAGAGCAAAATTTGCACACAGTGACCTTCACTTAATCCAAAGAGTTCTTTTTTGCCCGTGTGAAATCTTATGATGCTCTGAGCCCATTCCTGTCCCAGCATGAACATCCCAGAAGCCTGGAAGGCCAACAGGATGTTGAGCTGCATGAAGAAGGGGTGGCCAGCAGGGACAGGGAGGTGATTGTCCCCAAGGAGGCTGTGGATGCCCCATCCCTGCAGGCATTCAAGGCCAGGCTGGATGTGGCTCTGGGCAGCCTGGGCTGCTGGTTGGTGACCCTGCACACAGCAGGGGGTTGGAGCTGGATGAGCACTGTGGGCCTTTGCACCCCAGGCCATTCTATCATTCTATGATTCTATGAACCCAACTTGCTTGCAGAAGTCTCTGTGTCATGTCCTCAAACCCTTCCACAAAACCCTAGCAAAGCAGTGCAATGCCATGGGTGAGACACGAAGCCTTCCTGGACCAGCAGTGTAGGATTCATCTCCCAGAGGCAGAGCAGCAAGGACAACTCAAGGCCGCATCCCTGTCCCTCCATGCAGGACAGGGGAGAACAGAAAGTCTTCCTGCAGCAGTGTTTGCTTATTGTGACACCATCCCTGTAATCACTGCTTTCTTCCCATGAGAAAAACGGGGAACCAGAGGAGGATGAAATGCAACAGAGATGGTTTTGTAGGGAAGTGAACCGTGCTGCACTACAGCCATGGACACACCACATACGTGCCATGGTCTCCAAGTGAGCTGTGAGCTCTCAGCATATCCATACAAGAACCATGTCCTGTCAGAGACCTGCTGGGCTCAGCACTGCTGCTCCTCTGGAGTTTACTACTGCAGCCTGAAACTGCAGCAGCTCCAGAGCCAGGTGAGATTTGCAAGATGCACATTGCTGTCCTCAATGCCAGCCCAGAGCCTTTAGCAGTGCCAAGCTAAGGCTGTGGACTATGCTCAGCCACCAGATTGCCTGACTCACACTGGCACTGCTTGAGTCAACCTTGCTGATTGAGAGGGTTCAAAGGCTGGCTGCCCATGCTGGGCATGCAAAGACAGTGTGCACAGAACTCCTGCCCCTTTGATCATAGAATATCCCATGTTAGAAGGGTCCTACAAGGCTCAGGTTGTGCTGAGTTGGTCCTCTTATCAGTCAACCTCATCACTGAAAAGCCAAGTGCCAGCCTGACCCCACTACTGGGTAAGTTGTTCTGCTGGAAAACCCATCCATCCTCCTTAAACCTTAGATACATCCATGCTGCAAACAGGACCCAGGTATAGTCTGGCAAAGCATTACTTAGCATGGGCTAAAGTTGTGCCACAGAGCATGCAAACAGCCAGACATCCATCTGCACCAGCGTGGCCCAGTGCTCCAGGCCTGCAGACACTGGTGCAGAGTCCATCCAACCCCTGTAGCAAAGGTTTGAGCCATCTGAGAGACTTAATGAGGCTCTAAAGCACAACTTATACTTCATTTGCTGATACCAATTTGGAGACGTGTGTGTCCCAGGATCCATATATACCCCCAAATCTGCTGCTGTTCTGCTGGGACACCCATCCACTGTCCAGCCATGGCCAAGCAGAAGCTTTACCCAGGTTAAGAAGGCAGAGGAGGAAGAGGAGCTGCCTCTTACCTAGACATAGGAAGCTGAAGACCCACTGGACCACCGCCGCAGTCTGAAGTCTCCTCTGCAGCGGCAGGGAGAGCGGAGCAAACTCAATCTTCATCCTGGGCTCTGCCTGCAGGTCTCAGGAGGAGGAGGAAGCTCAGCAAGTGGTGAATGCAAAGTGCAAAGTCACCTGTCAATAGTTATGCAGCTTTACAGTAAAAGGGGTTGTGCAACATGCAGGGGACGGTGCTGGGACGTGTCACTGACTTTATTCCAGTGTGAAGCTTGTGGTGTTGTTGGGTGCTGCAAGTCTCCTCCAGCTCTGCAGCTCCAGAAAAGCAAAATCCATCATTCCTTGTGCTACAGCAACTGCAGGAGAGAGCAGGAGGGAAAGGCGAGGAAGGAGCTTGTGAAATAGTATTGGCTGGGGAGGGAGGAAAAAGGCTTTGCAGAGGAGTGGCTTTGCAATTCAAAATGTATATTGTGTAGATAAAGCTCAAGGCTGTGTCTGCTGGGCGTGGAAAGGGCTGGGAGCGGAAAGGTATGCAAAGTATGCATGAGTGTTTCACTGCCCAGCACAGGATGCATGAGCAACCTCATGCCTCTGGCAGGGGTAGATGGATGGATGGATGGATGGATGGATGGATGGATGGATGGATGGATGGATGGATGGATGGATGGATGGAGATGAATGGAAGGATGGATGGATGGATGGGTGGATGGAGATGGATGGATGGATGGATGGATGGATGGATGGATGGATGGATGGATGGATTGAGATGGATGGAGATGAATGGAAGGATGGATGGATGGATGGATGGATGGATGGATGGATGACAGAATCACAGTGGTTTGAGTTGGAAGGGGCCCTTAAAGGCCATCTGGTCCCACTCCCCACAATGAACAGGGACACCCACAGCTCCATCAGATGCTCACAGACCCATCTCCTGCCCAAGATGCAGCTGGCCTTAGGGCAACAAGGGCACCGTGCTGTTCATGCCCAGCTGCCATCCACCAGTACCCCCAGGTCCCTTTCGACAGGGCTGTGCTCCATCCTTACACCCCCAGCTTGTACTGATGCAGGGGTCGCCACGACCCAGGTGCAGGCATTGCACTTGGCTTTGTTGAATCTCATGAGGATGGATGGACATGGATGGATGGATGGATGGATGAATGGATGGATGGAGATGGATGGATGGATGGATGGATGGATGGATGGATGGATGGATGGATGGATGGAAGGATGGGGCAGACACGTGTCTATGTGCCTCCTTGCATAGTCTTACATGGGTGCATGAGCCTGGAAACACTACCTCCTTTTTGCATTTCTACGTCCTCCTGTCTGTACCTTTGAAAACTCACATGCATCAAATTCCAGCCTGTGATCTTCCAGCTGAAAAGGAAACAAACAAAACTCCAAGATTTCGGGAAAAACATCCTTTGAGAACTGACAAGCTGCTCAGGTAAACAAAGGAGCCATCTGAGAATACCACGGGGCTCCGGCAGTAACCAGGATACGGAATTAACCATCCATTGGGCTGAATGAAACAGTGGGCTGACTGCGCACATACAAAAGCATCCTTTGCTTCTCGGAGGGCACTGCAAATCCCTGCACTCACCCCGGCCAAGGATGACAGAACAAAAGCAAATAACAATCCTTGGCAAAAGCAAATCAGAGGTGCGAGCTGGAAAAGAAGCCCTCCTCTTTGTCAGGCCCTTGGAACATGCCAGGATGGGAAGGACAGGCATCTTTCTGCCTCCATCTTCAGGACTCCCTGACCCTGGGGCTCTTTTCCTAAGGACACTGGTTGATTTAATTGAGCTAAAATGGGCTCTGATCTCGTTTGCATCTCTCCTCTTTGTCTTCTGGCCCTGTCTGCTCTGGGAAATCTTTTAACTCTTTCAGCTCCATCACTTGGAAACGGTTCCTGGCAATTTCCACCAGCAGTTTCTAAAAGCATCAACAATTCCCAAAGCAAAACAAACAGCAGTAACAAAACAAACCACCCTGCAGAGATCATGGGATCACAAAGGCTGGAAAAGCCCTCCAGGATCCCCAGCCCCAACCCATCCCACCGTGCCCACCGGCCACGTCCCCAGGTGCCACATCTCTACTCAGGTCCTGCTGGGCTTGGGTGGTCACTGAGGCACAGTGGGGACCAGGGAGGGGACATTCCTTGCAGGGACACTCCTGGTGCATGGGTGATGCTTAAGGTGTGTGTACCATCCCGAAGTCTCACTGGGCAGCTCTTTACCTGTGCTGTTAGGAAGGATCCTACCTGAGCCCCATAGAAGATCCAGATATTGAGAAGAACCTATTGCCCCCAGTAATGTCATGCTAACCCCTGCAGCTGATGTATGACTGATTCCCTGAGCAGCTCTTTTCTTGTGGTTCATTATTAAAGGAAAAAAAAGATCATGTTCTGGATTTATTGATGTACAAGTTGGCCCTGTAGAAAAGCTGACCAAGTGCTCAGCTGGGTAATAAATATTGATGTCCTGCTCTGTCATGGGCATGCCATTTGCCTTTTGTATCTGTTTCCTTAGATCAGGAGAGAAAAATGCTTTGAAATGGTTTTGAGATCTTCCAAAGCCTGAAAAGATTCAGAGGTTTCCAGTTAGTCAGGGGGAGGGATGTAGATATTGCTGTGCATTGGTGAAACCACATCTGTGCTTTGTGCTACAGGGGGGCAGAGCCCTGCACTATGGGGTCTTCCAGCAATTAGATGTTATTTGCATGTCTGCTGCCGGAAATTTAAGCTGATGCTGGTCACAGAAGGGGAAGATACTTATTCATATTTAGGGGATGGGATGGGATGGGATGGGATGGGATGGGGTGGGATGGGATGGGATGGGATGGGATGGGATGGGATGGGATGGGATGGGATGGGATGGGATGGGATGGGATGGGAGGGGATGGGATGGGATGGGAGGGGATGGGAGGGGATGGGATGGAGTGACTGAACATCTGCTTCTTTCTTTAAAATAAAGAGGTTGCAGTCTTAGATGGTGGGCCAATGGATCTTAGTCAGCTAGAAAGGGAAATAGTGTTCTAACAGCATTACAAAAGATCACAGATAAGCCATTTGTACATGGTGGAACAGATGGAAGCATACTTCCATCCCAGCTCTCCTGCACGTTTCTCTGATTGCTTTCACATTGACCTGTTCTCTGAGCTGACTTGGGTTTGGTTGTGGGGAGGCTGGAGGGGAGCATCAATGAGATACCACTGAGCTGTGATTCCATGCACTGGTGCCACCCAGTGCTGCTCACTCCTTCTCCCTGCCAGTCCCATGGCAGCACCTCCAGGGAAATTTGGCTGCTGCTTCTTTTACCCGATCATTTAATTCTCAGTCACTGAAATCTCATTTTCTCACCATTCCTCCTTCTCCATGTGCTCCATAGTCCCTCTCTGGTGACATTCCCCTTGGCCTTTTCCTTCTCAGGTATCACAGTCAGTTATCGCATCTCCAATGGCTTGTATTTAGCTTGGGAGCAGAAAGCCCTTTAATCCCTCAATAGGTTGTTCTCTGTAATCCCTTTATCAGCAGCCCTTGTGATTGGGTTGATCAATGTCCATCTCTAAATGCCAAACCACGAAGCCCTGAGTCACCCAGCTGTGGGCTTTGCAAGTCATCAGGCTTTGCACAGCATCACAGTGGGGTGACCCCATAGGACCCCATACCCAGAATGGAGCAGGTTGCATGTGGGGAGCTGGATGTGCTCCAGGACCAAGGACCCAAAGGGTCACCTGCAAGGAGCAATGCAATGATGTACATCCAGTGGGAGGGAAGTTACTAGGAGGAAGCAGAGATGATGCTTCAAGGATGCAGCTTGGACATGGAGATAGCAGAGATATTGAATATGAATCTAGCTAAAAAGAACTTTCTGCACCTAATCAAGGTGGTGTGGAGCTGGATGCACTTCTCCAGGTGAATGAACTTCATTTGGAGAGCTGTGACCTGGGTCTAAATTGGAGCTGAGGCCTCACAACTCTCGTGAGGATGCCAATGGTCTCTCTATAATCACAGAACTGAGTTGGGACAGACCCATATGGATCACTGAGCTGAACTCAATTAAACCATCTTCCCTTCCATAAGGTCTTAGACTGAGCTTTGCTGCACTGCTCCTACAATGGCATGCCATTATCACCTGCTGCAGCTGGTGGGTATGTGTGCATGGGGAGAAACCTTGCACACACAGCACGTGGTGAGACCTCAGTTGGTGATCAGAGACAAGGAGACAATCCCTGTTTGTCATCAGATTAGCAGAGAAAAATAGAAATGGCACCAATTTGGGGTGCTGCAACATTCCGGGTTTGCTGTGCTTTCCTCCCCAATGTGATACCCCCAGCACCATGCAAACCAGCTTTCTTGGGTGGCATCAAACCCCATTGGGCAAATCCCAATGCAGTGACAATGGCGTCCTTGGTCATTCCCAACCCAACCCAGCATCCCACCATGACACCATGGCCAGGAGAACAGGGGATGCTATCCTTCAAGCCAACCCAGTGTCCCATCGTGGCACCACGGCCTTTATCTAGGAGAAAGGGGAAAGCCATTCCTTGACCCAACCCAACCCAACATCCCATCACGGCACCACAGCCAAAGCCATTCCTGCTTTCTGCTGTAATTTGAACTCTGAGGCACTTTTTAAACTCCTGTGCTTTCCGAGAGAGGTTTGCAGCCAGCAACTCCATTGGGCTAATTAGAACTAATGGATTTGACTTGATGTAAGTGATTAGATTCTTTCTATTGCTGATTCCTGAAAGTGAATGAGCAGCTTCAGGGTATATATAGAACCACACAGTTCACTCTGGGAGACGCCGAGTGATTTGTTCTTTCTGCAGCTTCCAGTTTCATCCAGCTCTGCTCGTTATCTGCAGAGCATCCTCACCCTGCCAAACCTTGCAGAGCTCAGGAAGAAGCAGAGATGGGGGATGCATGACTGTGCGCTTTGCTGCAAATCCAGCCCATTGCTTCGTGCACATGTAAAATCCCAGAGCCCAGAGGGATGCAGGGTGCTGTGCAAAACCCCAGCGAGCAAGTTGGATCCATGTGCACATGGATTTGCAAGTGTGAGCCTGCATGCGTGTGATTATGCATGTGACAAACATACATGCACACACATATGCACACATGTTTGTGTGCACAGGCACATGCATGCACGCTCACACCTGCAAGCAAATGTGCACATGCAAGCAAACATGGATACACATCTGTGCATGCACCTATGTGCAAACATGCACATGCATACAGGCACATGCATGTGCACATACATGTGCAACATACAAGTATTCAGACATGCATAACCACATACATGCATCCACACACAGATATGCACACATGAACAGCTGCACAAACACACAGTGACCGAATGCACACAGCGCTGTGCACGCATGAAGACGTATGCGTGCACATCCGCAGTCACACATGCACATTCACATGCAGACACACGCTTGCACATGCAAGTGCATTTATACCTGCACACATCTGTGCACATGCAAACACATTTATGTGCACACAAGTGAAATCACATGGATGTAGGCTTGTGCACACAGTTGCAGCAACACACCCCTACATTCAAACATGCACACGCATGCAGGTCCACACATGTGCACATACATGCAAGAATTCATGCATGCATAACTCCATACACGCATCCGCATTCACAATAGGTTTGCACACATGAACACACGCATGACCTGAATGCACGCAGCTGTGTGAGCATGCACAGTCACATGCATACACACAAGGCACACGCTTGCACATACATGTCTACCTGCATGCACACACCCACACACAGCCCTCCATGCAAACACAAACCAACATGCAAGGCACATGCATGCACATACATGCAGCTACATGTGCAAACACGTCCTGATGCATGCACATACATGCAGGTATATGTGCCAACATGTCCTGATGCATGCACATACATGCAGGTATATGTGCCAACACGTCCTGATGCATGCACATACATGCAGGTATATGTGCCAACACGTCCTGATGCACGCACACACATATATAGGTGCCTACATATATTGCGCGTGTGCGATGAGCGCAGGTGGGCGCCCCTCCCCATTCTGAGCCCCTCCTCCGATAATCCCCTCCCCCATCACATCCCCGCCCCGTGCCGCCCTGCGCTGCGCGGGGGTTGCGCGGGGCTTTGCGCTCCGCTCGGCTCCCTGCGCCGCTCCGCTTTGTACGTGCGGCCGCTGCGCGGAAAGTGCGCGGAGCAGCGCGGAGCGGGGCCGCCATGGCGTGGCCCTGCATCACCCGCGCCTGCTGCATCGCCCGCTTTTGGAACCAGCTGGATAAAGCCGATATCGCCGTCCCTTTGGTTTTCACCAAATATTCCGAAGCCACCGAGCAGCCCCTCCCCGCGCAAATCCCGCGCAGCGCGGCGGCGCCCATCGATACCCAACCCGGCGGAGATGCCGCTGCTGCGGGAGGGGGGGACGCGGCTCCCGGTCCCGCACGGCTCGGAACGGCCCCGCACGGCTCCCCACCCGCGGACTCGGTGATGCGACACGACTACAAACCATGGAAGGTGCAACGCCCCGAACCCAGCTGCAAACCCAAAAGCGAGTACCAGCCGTCCGATACGCCCTTCGAGAAGGAGACGCAGTACCAAAAGGATTTCCGCGCTTGGCCCATCCCTAAAAGAGGGGACCACCCGTGGATCCCCAAACCGGGTCCTTCCCCCGTGCTCGGCCCTGAGCGCGGATCTCCCGAGAAAGCGGCTCAGGAGAAGAGGAGGAAGAAGGAGGAGGAGGTGGAAGCGGACGACGAGCATCCCAAGGCGGCCCGGTCCGGGGATGGCCGAGAGAAGGGGAGGCAGAGGGGCGATGAGGCGGGCGGGCAGGAGGGCCGGGGTCGGGCGGCCGCCGATGCTCTCAACCGGCAGATCAAGGAGGAGGTGGTGGCGGCGGGGGTCAGCTCGTCCTACAGGTGAGACCCCCCTTCTGCCGTCCCATCCGTCCGCGGGGGGCGGGGCGGTTTGGTTCCCGAGGATTTTCGCTGTTTCTTTGTCACCCCGTTGCCGGCTCTCGGCCCGTTCCGCTTTATTCGGGTCCTACGGGGAGGGTCTGCAGCGCGGCCCCCACCCGCTGTGATGGGGCTTTGGGCATTTCCCTGCCGTGTACAAAGCTCTGCCAGTCCCTCCCAGGAGGATTTCTGGGTGCTCAGAGACCTCACTGCATCCCGACAGCATCCCTGCATCCCAGCAGTGAGCCTATATCCCAACAGCATCCCTGCATCCCAGCAGTGAACCTATATCCCAACAGCATCCCTGAATCCCAGCAGTGAGCCTATATCCCAACAGCATCCCTGCATCCCAGCAGCATCCCTGTATCCCAGCAGTGAGCCTATATCCTGACAGCATCCCTGCATCCCGACAACATCCCTGTATCCCAGCAGTGAGCTTATATCCTGACAGCATCCATACATCCCAACAGCATCCCTGTATCCCAGCAGTGAGCCTATATCCTGACAGCATCCCTGCATCCCGACAGCATCCCTGCATCCCAACAGCATCCCTGCATCCCAGCAGTGAGCCTATATCCCGACAGCATCCCTGCATCCTGAAAACATCCCTGTATCCTGAGAGCATCCCTTGGGATTCAGCATCTCTGAATCCTAATGCAGCCCTCCATTCCCAAAGCATTCCCATCTCTTACTATCCAGAAGCCTCACTGCATCCTGACATCATCCCTGCATCCCGACAGCATCCCTGCATCCTGAAGCATCATTGTCCCTGGCTGCACAGACCCCCCCCTACATCCCAACAGCATCATCCCCAGCCCCCAGCCATGCTGGACCAGCAGCATCCCTAAGACAAAGCATCCCAGGGCCGCGTTGGGATGCGGGTGATGCTTGCCCTGCGCTGCTTGGGTGGGGCAGCCTTGGGATGCTGCCATGTTGAACGCGGCGCAGTGTGGGGTGGCACGTCCCTGTGTTCCCCCCCCTTTCTCCCTCCCCCTCTTATTCCCCTCCCCAGTCTCAGTGCCCTGATTTCACCCCTTTTAGCATTCGCAGCGTTAATCTCCTCGCTTTGCTTGTGTTTCTCAGCGGGGTCGGATGCGTCGGGAATGCAAAACAAAGTGGCCGCTGCCCTGAACGGCTGTTTGCAAGGAGGGTTTGCTGTGATTGTGGTTTCCAGAGCTTTCTTTGGCAGAGCCCACCTCTGCTGAGGGTGGGGATGGCAGAGAGCAGAGCTGGGGGGGCTGCTTTGTGACCTAGGTGTGGCTGCAGCTTATTGCTTGTCCCTGTGCCTATGTGCACAGTGGTGAGTTGGGGAAACATCAGTTTTCTTCCCTAAGGGGGGGTTTGGAGATCGTGCTCTGCCACCAAACAGGTAGTAAATCCTTGCAGGTTTGCTGTGAAGCTGGGTTTTCTGTCCCACTGCCCCTATTCTCCAGTTGGGAAGTGGGTCAAGCAATGGGATTTAGGGTTTATATTTGCTGTATTTTGGAATCACGTCCAGCTGTCTGGGGATGCAGCGATTCAGGTGCTCTGAGATAGCATAGAATGGGCAGGGATATTTGAGTTGCCTGTTTTGGGGTTGGGAATGGAGCTGCAGAGCTGTTGCCTTGCACTCTTCCACTGCTACAAAGGATAATTAGGCTTATTTATGTAATTATTTAGATGCGGATTGCTTGCCATTCCACCCCTATCTGCACCCCATAGTCTGCTTCCAACAAGTCTTACAGCTGCATCTTCCCCTGTGCAGAGGGTTCAGATGGGTTCAGGTGCTGGACTCAATAGGGACCAGGTTTGATGTTGTGGCTAATTGCTCTCACCTTCTGTTCAAATCAGGCATCTTTTAATTGTTTCTTCTTGTTTGTGTTTCTAAAAGCCAGACTCTGTGAATCCCTGTTACTATGGAAAACCTCACTGCTCTTGGGTCTCCCTGCCTGTATAGGATTTGAACATCTCCAAGGATGGAGGTTCCATTTTAAGGATGGGGCCACCCAGCAGCCAGAATTGCCCCCTAACAACCCAGGGGTGGCTAAGATGGGGCTTTGTCCTCTGTGCCCTTTGCTGGTGTGTGGCTGCTGGCTGGAGGCAGAGCTGGGGGAGATTTCCTTCCAGTGCTACGCATCAGCGTAATGTGATGCTCCAGGGCTGGGAAGCGGCCTTTGGTGAAACCAAAGAACACAGCACTAATGTCTTGTCAATGCGCTGTGTTGCTGTGTTGTTTACTGGGCTGTTTGGAGCAGAGCACGGGATGTGCTCAGCAATGAGCCCAAGGTCGTCACTGCATGAAAAACAGGAATTCCCTTCTTCTTTTTGCTTTCTTATAGAGAATATTGCAGGGACCGCGTGCTGTGACCACTTGGGTCTGCCCAGGCTGGATAAGGAGCTAGGAAATCTGGTTTAATGGTTTGCTGTAGGTATGATAAAGGGAGGATGGTTGGACTAGATGATCTTGTAGGTCCTTTCCAACCTTGTCATTCTATGATTCTATGACTGATGGAGCAGGAAGAGTTCCTGATGGTGCTGGCCATGGAGGACGGAGGCTGCTCCCAGCCCTGATGCTGGAGGATTATTTAGAATATTAGAATCATTAAGATTGGAAAAGACATCCAAGGGCATCTTGTCCAACCACTGACCCCTCCCCACCGTGCCCACTCATAGAATCATTAAGGTTGGACAGGAGCTCCAAGATCCCCAAGTCCAGCCATCACCCCATCCCTACTGTGCTCACTCAAGCCTTCAGCAAGTCCAGAGCAGCTGTGGCAGCACTGCACGCCTGCGGGAGACTCAACATGCCCATGAGATCCTATAGAATAAGTGGGAAAACCATTTATGTAGGGAAATGACCGAGCGCGTATCCAATCCTAATGCTTTCTGTAAGTGAAGGACGCCTAGGACAGTGTGTTGTTTGAACTCCTTGGGAGCAAGTTGGCTTGAAGGTGATCAGGTTGTACATGTTGACATCTGCTTGCCATGTAGGGTCTTATTTCTCTTCTGCAGTGGGGAAACAGAAGCAGGGCTGCCCAGGGACCACCTGATCCCTTCCCAAAACACAGGCTGCCCAGGCAAAGCTATGGGGCCAGTTTGCACTGCTTTCATCACCCTCCTCTCTGCTCCCTGCAGACCTTGAGGGACCACACAGTGACATCTTCCAGCAAGGAGGAATGATGGGTTTGTGTCTTTTTCCCTGGAGATAAAAATAAAAGGGAAAGGGAAAGTCCCATGTGAGAAGCATCACTCCCTTTGTATTGAAGCAAGTAATAATGCAATGAAGTTCCCCATGAGAAGCAACACTGTGAGGCTTTGTTTTCAGGTTCATCACCAGAGACATATAGAATCGTAGAATCACAAGGTTGGAAAGGACCTATAAGATCATCCAGTCCAACCGTCCTGCCTTTACCATACCTACAGAAAACTACTAAACCATATCTCCTAGCTCCCTATCCAGATGCCTATATATATATATATATATATGTATGTATATAGACCAAAGGTTTATTTATTTTTCCCACTGATTTATTTTCCTATCAGAGGAAATGAGAGGAGTAGTGTTGACTCCTGTAGCGCGAACCAAGTGCCTGTTGCTCATGCACTGTCGCTCATCTCAAGCCCTGGAAATGTGGAGCAAATGGGAAGTGTAGGAGCTGCGGGGATGAATGAGTCAGTGCTGGAGCTGCTGTGTGCTTTGTGAGACGCAGAGGAGCTGACTTAGGAGGGATGTCCTCCCCGGAGCCGCTCACATGAGGATGGGGAACTCAATCTCCATCACTATGGAAGTAGGAATGTAGGGTTGGAAGGACCTCCCGATGTCATCTGGTCCACATCCCAGTGCTGAGATAGGATGGAGGAGATAATAAAGCACAGCTTTTCTGGGCAGAGTTAATCTCCCAACATCATTTAGCTATGACCTCTCATCTTGCATGGGAGCGATGTTAAATTAATCCATATGGATGTGTGGATCCAAATTTGCTGTTGGCTACAAAGAAGGGAAAGGAGCAGGGAGTTTTTATCCATCCAGCAAAGGAGGTTGAATGGGAGATGCTGAGTGGCTTTGGCTCTGTACATACCCTTAGTAGATCCTGGTGGTGCTTCAGGGACCGCTGTGTGGGATAATGGCATGGAGAAGACATAAAGAGAACTGAAATGAGTGTTGCAGCTGTCTTACCATTGGCAGGGACTTCAAGGCATAGGACTGGATGGAACCCACTGGACCACTAAGTCCAATTCTAGGCATCCCATTGCTTAGTCTTTTTATGTACCCCTGATCAGCTGTTCTCTCCTTCTTCCTGGGGGAAACCAGCATTTCCGAAGTGTGGATCCAACTTGCTGTTTGTGGGTTTGTGGAGGAGATGCCCATCTCTTCCTGACCCTACCACACCATCTTTGTGGCCATCCCTATCTCCGTTGACCCCATCATTTTCCTTAAGGACTTCCAGCTGCCACCCCATAGCAAGAATTAATTAATCCCAGTAATTAGAGCCCAGCCTGGAGCTTCATGCTGGATTTTCACCCATTTTGAGCATGGCAGTCAAGGTCAATCCCTTTCTTCCTCCATGCTGTCTCCTCCTCCCTACCAGTGCTGTCTACAGTGTAGTGCCATTAGGAGGTCTCATCAGCATTGCCCTACTTTTGTGTCATCCCCAGCACCGTTAAGCACTGCTAACCTCCTTCCAGGCTGCAGCTCAGCATGCAACACTTTGCATTTTCATTTCCCATGCCCAGTTTCTCGTTCTGCTGATGTTCATATTCGCTGGCTTAATTAACAATCTCCCACGTGGCACGGTATCAAATGCTTTAGATAGATTTTCACATTTCCTTTGTCTGCTAAGTCAGTTATAGTATCAAAGGACGTGTCAGACATCCCTCCTCCTCCCCTCCCCATCACTGCTGTGCCTGTTTGGACCACCGGCTTCCTCATGCAGGAGCAGATGCTGTTGAGCAGACCCCAGTTCCACATGGCAGCTTCAGGCTATTGCTGTAGAGCAAACAATAAATAAAGATAAGGAGAGATGGTCTCATGTAGACAGCAGGACTCTCTCTGCCCTTCCATTGCCAAATAAATCACAAATAGCTGTTGTAAATTTGTCTCCTCTCACACTTAGAGCATGACCTTTGCTTTCCCTGTCTCCTACCAGCAGAACAACCCTTTGATTTCTCAGTACTTTTGCACTCTCCCCTCCATCAATCTTGCTCTCCTTTGCTCTTTGCTGGATGTGAGCATAGCTCTGGTGCTGGTATCTGCAGGTGAGCCTTGCTGCGCTGGGCTGAGCAGCAGGGAAGGGCAGCTTCAGGGAACCCACAGAGGATGCAAGTTTAATTTCCTTGGGTTGGTAACTCAGCGCCTTGGATACCCTTCAGACGTCCTCTATCTCACTGTGTTTATATATACACCCACACGGGGCTGCTCAGCGACTGCTTTAACCTCCGTGTCATCTCCCCTCCCCAAGCTCAGCATTGCAGGTGCTCTGTAGCAAACACGTTTTGCTTTCCTATTAATAGCTCCTTTTCTTACACAGTGCCTTCACCTGAGGAAACCCTGCAGCACTGCAACAGTGCGTGCATGCAGAGGCTGCTGCTGCTTTGGGATCCCAGGGGTTTGCATGGGCTGGTGCAAAGCAAGCAGCAGTGCACAGGGTGCTCCATGCCAGGGCTGCTGTGTATACCCACACCCTGTAAGACAGCACGTTGTGGGTTTGTTGAGGATTTAAATCCTCATCCTGATGCCTCAGATTTGCTTTTCCATGCTTGTCCTCATCTTGCTGCAACTCAGCTTTTCCCATTCCCCAGATTGGGAAGCAGTGGGGCTGATGGTTTCCTGGCAGAGACCTTCATGGAGCAGGTGCCAATAGGATGCCATTCCCAGCAGAGCAGGGTACCGTTTTCCTTTCCCACCTCCACTTGATGGATCTGGGGGCTCCATCAACCCTGAGCTCTGCCAGAAGGTCACCTTGCAAGGTGTCTTGCACTGTTCTTGCAGTTTGAGCCACACTTTTGCTGCCAGTGCAATAGAGCGAGCTCTGTTTTGGGCAAGTTTTGCATCTATTTCCCCAACTAAGGGGGAAAATAGATGCAAAAGTCTGATATTTCCACTGCTTTGCTGGGTTTGCGGAAGCCAGGATACATATTGGGGCTTATAATTTTGAAGTCCTGACAGCACTGTTGTAGAATCACAGTTTCAGAGAACATCCTGAGTTGGAAGGGATCCATGAAGATCATTAAGTCCAGTATTTGAGTCAGCCATTGCAAAGCCTGGCTCCTGGAAGTTTAGACTGGGAGTGGTGGGAGATATGAAGATGGAAGTGAACAACTGGAAGATGATATCTCGTTAAATGTGAAGTGCTGTTGCTTTGAGCAAGGGAGATACTTGTATGTTCAGTCCATCCTATCTCAACATCTACTACCATCTACAATCTAATATCTACTACAATATCTCTACATTTGCTTCTCCAAAAGAGTGGTCAGGCACTGGAATGGGCTGCCCAGGAGGTGGTGGAGCCACTGACCCTGGAGGTGTTCAAGGAACGTTTGAATGTTGTGTTGAGGGACATGGTTTAGTGGGAGCTATTGGTGGTGGGTGGATGGTTGGGCTGGATGATGCTGTGGGTCTTTTCCAACTCAGCGTTGGTGATTCTGTGATTCTATGATCTGATCTTCCAGTATCTCTTCAGGCATTTCTAGCAGTCTTGGTGCTTCTACACAATGCTTTCAATGTGATGCAAGATGGGAAAAACAAAGGCTTGTGTTGTTCTTTGCGGTGGGAAGGGTGAGGATGTCTCAAGGTGGTCTATTTATGTACACGTTGCTTTCATAGCCTCTCCACTCTTCTTGCTTATTTATTTATTGAAGTACGGAAAGGCTAAGTTTGCTCTTGAAACACAGGCAAATACTGCTGATTGATGTGGTCTGAGTCCTGGACTTCAGCAGACACCAAGTCCTAGCCCATATGAATGGGCTGTGAGACCAGAGTCTGGTAGCATCCAAGGTTTGGGGCTATGCACTTGGTGTAGAAGTTGCATGGTTGTGTTATGCAGAAGGCAAAATGAGAGGAATCACTGTGGCCCTGATTGCTGTGGGCACTTCATCCCTCTGCTGTATTGGGAGACATGGAGACATCCCTTGGGAAGGGGAAGGAGTGCTATGATATGATATATGCAGGATAAGTATGCTATAATAGGAGGGCGGTGTATAAAGTTCTGTGTGAGACCATATGGAAAGAGAGGATATTTATACGGAAAATATATGAATGTGTTGGTTTTACCTCTTTCTTGTGTAGATTTTATTCATTTACATCCATTCCATACTCTCAGCTACCAGTATATTCAGGTGATCTGACCATTGATGTGCAGCACATAGGCCAGAAGGCACCAGCCACTGAATCCTTACAGCATCTCCTGGTTTCCCTCAGCTGATGACAGCAAACTAATTTTTGGACAGATGTTTAATATCATTTAGAACATACCAGTTGATCTGTGTGGGCTTTTGCTCTTGTATGTCTTGTTAGTGGGCTAAAGAAAAAGGATTGGAAGAAACACCGTATTTTGGGGTTTGGAGCTATATAGTCTCTAAGGTCCCTTACAGCCCAAGCCATTCTATGACTCCATGACTCCTTGATTCTGTGGCTTCATGACTCTGTGGCTCCATGGCTCTATGGCTCTGTGACTCCATGACTCCTTGACTCTGTGGCTCCATGACTCCTTGACTATGTGGCTCCATGACTCCTTGACTTCAGGGATGGTGAACCCTCACTCCCTTGGGAGCTGTGCCAGTATATCACTGCTCTTTGGAGAAGGAATTTTCCCTTATATCCAACCTGAACCTGCCCTGGCATGGTGTAAAGCCATTACCTCTCATCCTATCACTAATTATCTGTAAGTTACCATGGACAGCAGAAAGAGACTTTAGGACCACCCCGTCTGACTGCCTATACAGTGCTATATTTCATCTGTATGCTGAGTCCATCACTTGTGTTTGGTGAAATCATTTTGCATGCTGGAATGGGAATTCAAAGACATCCTGACATACTGGTGGAACAGCCTGAAATAAATGTGAAGGGGTAAGTTCTTTACTCAGAGAGTGGTGAGGAGCTGGAACAGCTGCCCAGAGAGGCTGTGGGTGCCCCGTCCATCCCTGGAGGTGTTCAAGGCCAGCTTGGATGGGGCCCTGGGCAGCCTGGGCTGGTATCAATGTGGAGGTTGGTGGCCCTGCCTGTGGTGGGGGGTTGGAGCTTCATGATCCTTGAGATCCCTTCCAACCCAGGCCATTCTGTGATGCTGTGAAGTGGTTCAGGAGAGATGGGAGTGTGACAAACAGGGAGAAATCAACAGTGGTAGCTCTAAAAACAAATGTCAGAAATATTATTGCATTAAAAAAGAAACTCTAGAAAAAAAAACACAATTAAAAAGCCACACCAAAACAAGTAATGTGCTGGTACGTATGTAATGTGGTGCATAAGGTGTGTCATTCTTACACATTAGTAAAGCCTCTGGTTGACTCTTATTCAGGATTTGGCTTTGTATTTTTTTCAGGACTGTGGACCAAAGGTATCATACAGGAAGTATGGTCAGTAAAGAGGGGGGAGGCGTTCAGTTACTGTGGGCAGGATGCAGAGCGCGAAGGAAGCGGATAAGGAAGGAAGGAAGCGGATAAGGAAGGAAGGAAGCAGCTCCTTTGCAGAGATATGGCGTTCCTTTGGGATGCTCCAACCTATGGAGAGGAGCAGGGCTTGGGTGCAGAATGGAAGAACATGCCCAGTGTTTTGCTGCAGCAGGGCCGGGAGACGTTGTGGTCTCTGGAGATGGCAGCAGGATGTCTCCACAGTCCCTCCTTTTGAAACTAGGGGGAAAGAAAGTCATTAGCATTCATTCCCCGCATTGATTTTCTGCCTGCAGTGACCTTGGTGCCGCTTGCTTTTCTTTACGTTCCCCAGGGCGCAGGTTGGATCAAGCAATTAAAGGTTTAATAAGAGCTGCCTGGGTGTATGCACGATGACATTTGATTGATGTTATCAGCCATCACTGCTCTCCCTGCCTGGTTCCTGATCCTATTTCCCGTGCTGAGGTGCAGCTGTTGGAGGCTGATGCCATGTTGGACCTTGTGTTTCTCCATGACCAAAGACCGAATAACCCATTAATGGGTTTGAAGCCTGTGTGCGTAGCTGATGGTTTGAAGTCAAAAGTCATTGCTCAGCAGTTAATAGGGTTAATGGGGGACTGCTGACCCCGCCCAAAGCCTTTGCATGGAAAACCACACAACTTCCATACATGAAAACAGATCCATATTCTCCTCTCATGGAGATCAATGGAAAAAGCCCATTTGTTGGGAAACCCTTTAACTCTGCAGAGAAAACCCAATGTGACAACCTCAGGGCAACCGCTTCTCCCCACCCTTCTTCCTGGCTGCAACCTAAGTTATTATTTTTTTTTAAGGCAATGCAATATTTAATTATTACTTAATATAAACATTTTATGAACTGTTACGATGGGTGAATTATTTATGGAGGGGGAAGGAGTGCTTCTTCCGAGCCTTTCTGCTCTGTCAGTTGCAATAAATATCAATCCAGGAGTGTGCTTAAAGCATGCGTGCTGTGCCTGGGAGATGGCGCCTTCATCTCTTGTCTCGGCTCTCAATTAAGTACCTTCTTAATAAACTTACCCCTTGCATGTCTTATTTCTTGATGAAGCTTGGAACAGCTCCAAAAGAAGAAGTATTTGCACATCATCTGCTTTCCAAATGCATATTACTTACCCAGTGGAGAGGCCGTAAACCTTTGCTACGCGCATGGCGGTGCTTAGCAATAATGAATCCTCCTTCCTGTTCATTGCAGAGGAGCTGTAAATGTGTGCTTTTAATTTTTATTCCACCTCTTTTTGTTGGTGTCTGGTTTGGTTTTGCTTTAGGAAGGGGATAGCAGCGCACCTTTGTAGATGTGGGTTTGCAGAAGGTGCAGACCTATGAAGCTTCCCCAGCCCTCCTTGCACTCTTCTATTTATGACAGCTTTGGTGCAGTCAGTGTGGGTCCAGCAGTGCCTGGTAATTGCTTTGTGCATTTACGCCAGCCCTCGTTTTGGTTAATTAGGAGGAGATGTGGCCATGCAGCCATCTGCCACACTGCCCCTTTCTCAGCCTCCCTCGAGATGGTCCCAGTGTTTGCAGATCCAATACTATGGGACAAATCCTACAGTGGGGAGCTGGAGTCAGTGTGTCTTCCCCTCACATCCTCATCCATGCCCCAGTGATGCTGATTTCTCCCATGCTCACAGTGGGCATTTTCAACACGTTTTCTACAGTTTATCCACTTTTATGCCTTTTGCAAGCAGGGATATCTCCTAAGGAAAGACTAGACCATAAACCACATGGACTGAGTATTGCTCCATTAAAAATGATGTGTTTTACGAGCATAATATCTTCAGAAATAGGCACCAATATCTGCTCTCCGTTACAAAGCAAATTCACACCTCAGTTCTGGGTCTGTTAAAGGGGTCAGGGCGGGGGGAATGTGGCTCAGCCTCACATTGCTTTCCCTTGGCTCCATCATCATAGGATCGTAGAGTCATTATAGCTGGAAAGAACAATAAGGTCATCCAGTCCAACCAGCAGCCCATACCTGTGACTGCTCTAACTCACATCCCCAGGTGCCACATCTCCCCTTTTCTGGGACACTTCCCTGGGCAGCCTGTGCTGCCGCCCTGCTGGAATGCTGAGGTCAAGACCCTCCACCAAGACTCATGTCACATCCATCTCTATTATGCTTCTTCCACTTAAAAATAATTACCATGTTGTAATTTTAACTCAGTGGCTACATTGAACAGGAAGGCATGAAAGAGAAAGCAGAATTCAGCCCTTTCTGTCAAATCCAGCAACTCACCATATGTGCTAAAAGCAATAATCTTGTAAAGAAATACCACAAGCTCAAACACG
Organism: Coturnix japonica; assembly: GCF_054131305.1. NCBI lineage: Eukaryota > Metazoa > Chordata > Aves > Galliformes > Phasianidae > Coturnix > Coturnix japonica. The sequence goes on along the minus strand of NC_140663.1, from coordinate 178,633,910 downwards.
TGCACAAACATTGGCACAGAACAAGCACGTGGTCAGACCAAATGTAGGTTAATCCTGCACTCGTCTGCTTCATGTTGCATTACTTGTAACCGTGTAGTTGTCACCCTGCATATGTTGTGCGCAGCTTTCCTCCCCATGCATGACTTCACCTGCTTGTGTTGCATGCTTGGGACACACAGCTCACTGAGCTGTGGAACTGTTTGCCCTGAAATACACGTTATACTGGAGCTGGCACCCTGGTTCAGTGCTGTTCTACTCAGTGGTCCTTATTTCTCAGCGCTTCCTCTATGAATCGTAGTATCATAGGGTGGGTTGAATTGGAAGGGACCCCTAAGGGCCATTGGGTCCCACTCCCCACAATACACAGAGACACCCACAGCTCCATCAGTCCTCCCCTGACCTCAGGTGTCTGCAGGGATGGGGCTCCACCACCTCACTGGGCAACCTGTGCCTCACTGCCCTTATTGAACATGACTCCTTTCCTATCTAAACCTCCTTTCCAATCTAAACCTCCCCTCTTTGGTTTGAACCCCCTTGTACTGTCACAACAGACCCTGCTGAAGAGTCTGTCCCCTTGAGATATTCAAGGGGATCCCAACCCAAGCTCTCACTTTCCCTTGCGTGGCCACATCGTTGTTGATTTTGCCTTGTCTTGTACACCTCTTGAAATCAAGTAACTGCATCTTACATGAACGCTGACACCAGAGTGGCATTTTTTATCATAACTGAAATTCAGACTTGCTCTCTCCTTCATTTTTCATGTGTACCATTGAGTCTTAGAACACCTGGTGCACAAATAGCATACAAAGGATATTCAGATGCAGGAATATAGCAGCTCCTGTGGTGAGCAGCCTATGACCAAAGTCATCAATGCAATGACAAGCCAATAGCTGCTGTCTGAACTGCGTGCTGATCCTCCTTTACCCCATACACCACTGGATTTGTTTCTGCTCCCATATCAGGGTGAGCAATTACCATGTCATGCAGATGAGAAAGGCAGTCCAAGTGCAACGCTAATTTTGAGCTGCATTAGAATCACAGAAAGAAGGGAAGTAATGATTCCCTAAAGGGAGGAGAAACACACAGCGAGTCGAATAGCATTGCTGCAGCAGAAAGCCAGAGCTTCCATTTCGTCTCCTGACCTTCCTTTTGAGACGCCCATTCTTCTGCACCAGGATCTGTGTGACCATTTCAACCAATTTGGACTAAATCTTACCTGCCATCCCCAGTGCTGCCTGTCTGCATCTTCTGCCTCAAGGACAAACCTTGCGGTTCTGATGCAGCTGAACTGCAGCATCATTAAAGCATGGCTGGAGGAGGGCCAGAATCACGGGAAGAGGAGCTGGCATGAAGCTTATGGGACTTCAGCCAGAGCTTCCCAGAAAGTCAGGATGGGACTTTTCCCAGCAGACCCTTCTTGGGGGACCACAGGGGTGAATGGACTTTGTGAGCCCTCCCTCAGCAGCTCTTCATCCTTGCTGAATGGGGATGCCTTTGGATTCCCACCCCGTCGTGCTGTTGGATCTCTGGGTGGACTGATCTTATTATGGGTCCATGAAACGCAACTATAAAACCTTAGAATCATTAAAGTTGGAAAAGACCTCTCAGACCATCTAATCCAGCTGTCCACCCAGTGCTGCCCACTGAGCACCTCCAGGGCAGTGACCCTCCCACCCCACCATCAGCCCATTCCAGTGCCTGACCACTCACTGGGAGAAGATTTTCCTAATAAGCAACTCGAATTGCTTTTCTTGACCCAAAAAGCTTCATTTTCCTCAACGTCAGGTAGCATTTCTTGCTGAGTTACGTTCCCTTCTTCAAATTCACTGTAGATTCACGTGTAGCTTTTTCAATGTGTGATTCAGGATGCCCATATTTACGTGTAAGGAGCAGCAGGAAGCCACTGTGCGTGCAATAAAGTGTTTTGCTGAACTGAAATAATGTGTTTTTAAGTCATATAAAAATGCTGGGAACTTTTCTCCACCAACAGCCTTGTTAGTGAGTGTATCCATTACTCAACGGTAGCTGTGCAGTTGTCTTCATCTTGCTACCCTGCCCTGTTTGTGCTGCTCTTGTGTCAGAGCATCCATACCATGAGCTGTTTTGTTTGCTTAACCTTGTGGTGAATTTCACACTCCCATGCCCATTGGGAAGGGAAATGGGATGAGACACCACTCTTGTTCCAACCAGCTGGAGAACAGGCCATTAAGGAGGATGTCAGCAGTGCTTCGACCTTGCCCTGACCCATTTTCCAGGGGTGAATGTGACATTTATAGACGGGTTACTTCTGCAGGCTTGCTCAGAAACAGGCTGTGATCACCCTGGGAACTTTTCTTAGCAGCCTTCACCAGTGACATTAAATTCACTGACTTCAGAGGCTTGAGCTTGCACAGTGACAGCACAGCAGCTTCCAGAAGGTATGGCCAACGTGCGGACCATTGGTGTCAAGGCCTGGTGTAGGATATGGCTGTGGTTGCCAGAATGGGATACTGAGACCGTGCCTTATCTTTCTGTTTGAATGGAATCGGGTCTTTGGCTCTGGGTCTCCCAGTTGAATGAGACGTGCTGTGGGTAGTCACCTTTTAGACCCTGGGAAAGTCATCTGTTACAAAGTGAATGCTGGAGTTGCATTGAGTTGGATTACAAATAAGATTATTAGAAACCCAGTAGTGTTTTCACATCTTCTTCCCTTTATCCCTTCCTCAGCAGAACCCATGAGCTTGTAACATCAAGGGAAATTTAGGCAGGAATAAACTAGCAAGTCTCCATGAGGTTATGATTCACAACAGGGAGGTTGCTGAGGTCTCAAAGCTGTTGGGTTTAACCTCTTCCCAGACCTCTAGATGAACATTTAAACAGTGGGATCTCCCATTATCTTTCCCCAGAGGTGATCACAGGAGTGTTGGACCACAAGTAAATGGGCCTTGGGTGCCCAGATGTGCCCTCAGCTATGAATTTAAGGTCCAGTTCACCCTTTTCTATCATACATGGACCTCTCCATGTTATTCAGTGTCCCAGAACTGACTGTTCCTTACGGAAAGTCATCAGCTCTCTTGGACATCTCTATCTCAAGGCATGAGCAATGCCAGGGCTGTTAGCATTTGGTCTTCAGCAGTTCTGTGACTCTTTTAGCTTCTTGGCCCTTCGCAATGTTCACTATCCCCTTCAGTCATATATTTGGGACATTTTGAACACGAGCAATAATTCTGCATCCTTGGAAAACCATGCTATGGGCCCTCGGGCAGTGCAATATCCATGATTTGTAGGCTGCTGATTCAAGCAGCTTTCATAAATGGATTGCAGCATGGTTCTGTTCTGCCAGAAGACTTGACTTCATCCCTTTCATTAATCATGTCTTGCTCACAGCCTGCTTCAGCCAGCATTGAAGTTGTTGGAGGCTCAGCACATCCCTCTCTTCTATACCAGTGCTGTACGTGACAAGCTTTACCCAGGGATATATGGATTTTCACCCCTCCTCGGGCACCAGGAACTTCATGGCACCATTCACAGCTCCCAGCGCAGCTTTACAGTGAATTATTGTGTACAAAATAATAGCGTGGGCATTAGGATAAAGCTGTCTTTAAGCACACACATAAGAGCTGCAGACTTGGTGCCTTAGGGACGTTAACAGTGGGTACAGTGGGGTCGGGTTGGGCTTGGGGATCTTGGAGGATGTTTCCAACCTTGATGGTCCCATGATTGTATGAACATGTTGCTGAAATTTCCTTTGATAACTCTAAATATTCTCAAAGTCCATCTATGCAGCCAGGACTTAATTAAACCTCACCATCTGCTGCACTTTGGCGACATTCTTTAGCTGTGTGTTCCAGGGGCTGACCAGGCATTGTCCTTGTTTGTAGGTTTCCCACTGCTTCACTCCAATGGATATTCTTTTCCTATGTTAAGAGAAAGGAAGGGAGCTGGAAGTCTCTTGGGAGAAATCATTTGAGAAAGGCAAGATTGAGAATCCCAGAATAATTCAGTACTTAATTTGGCCAAAATGTATATTTTTTTTCACTTATTTCTTTTTTCTTTTTAAATTTAGATGAATCTTAAAGAGAAATGTGATGTTCTGAAGTATTCCTTCTGAAGCACTTTACTTTCATATTGGTATCTATTGTCATTTCATGTCACCGTGATCAGGATGAGCCAAACAAAAGGGATGGAAGAGAACTAAAGAGACTGAAAAAGAAAGTTAACATTTGTTTTTAGAGTGAATTGAGCCTTTCAGGACAAACGTTTTGTAAAGGAATTTTGTTTTTCAGTGGAAAATTGGACTGTTTTCCATCTGGGGTTGAGCTGCCATTTTCCAGATTAAGCTGGAGTTCTCCCCTTGGGGAAGTTCCCCATCTCCTTGGCTTGTGCCATTGGATGTTTCCTACTTGCACACTGGGAGGAGGGAATCAGGTTGGGTCAGCGCCAATAAAACTGCCATCAACAGAATTCGTTTGGCATTGTGGGCTGATTTGGAACCTCTCCTTAAAGTCCTTTTTGAAGTGGTTGAACCTGACCCTGTTTCCCCTCCTTTTGCTGGGAGCCACCAATCACCTCCCCAGCTGCTGCCATCCCCTGAGATGATCTGCACCCACTGATTTGCAAGGTTGCCTTCTCGTCCTGAGATGGTTAAACTCCCATTATCCTCGCTGGAGTTTTTCCTGCTGCATTTGGTTTACAAGAGTTCATCTAATGTCTCATCTTTCTTTTTGCTGATGAGTTTAATTTCGATTTCCATTTGAGGTCAGCATTGAGTTCCTGATTAATTCTGATTATTCTTTACAAGGCTCAGAGCTGGGCAGAAAATCAGGGGACCTGGATTTTGCTGCTGTTTCAGCTCATCCCCTTCATGCTGTGCAGAGATAGCGATGCTTCAAACCTTCCTCCAAAAAACGAGGAGCAACAAAGATAAAGAAAGCAGAACTGGGGGTGTTGGGTATGGCCACACTGACCCCAGCCCATACTCATGTCTCATCATGCAGTGTGAGCAAAGGGATTTCCTTAAGGTGTAGGTGAACTTTAAGTCTGAGCTCTGTGCTCTTTTAGACTCTTCACAGTCCCGATCTGCCAGAGCTCAGGGAGCATTGGGACACCACTGTCAGCCATAGGGTGGGGGCTGTGGATGCTGTGTGGGGCAGGGGTTGTGCTCCGTGATCCCTGTGGGTCCCTTCTGACTTGGGGTATTCTGTGGTTATGTGATTGGTTGTGATTGGCAGTAGTAATATTGGTTGTAGCTCTGCAGACATCACAGCTCAGCTCTATGCTTGAGCTCTTGCTTTAGCATTTTGGCAGCCCTTATTCCCACCCCATGTGTCTGTCTCGTCTATAGAGATTTTGGGCTTTCCGGGAGCATTCGTCTCTTTCTGTGTGTTTGCATAATGCTGTGCATAATGAGGATACCAGACTCTGTGGTAACAAACACGGTCACGCTGCTTCCAAGCTTTCTGTGAGCAGCAGAATGAATAAATCCTGCCTTGTCTTCCACCTTTAGGCTCCAACCCCTGTGTGCATGGAACTGCTGCCCCCATCCTTTGTCTCTTATCCATTTGTTGGATGCAATAAGCGATAGCTCAGGTTTACTGGTTGGCTTGTTGGTAGGCGTGGGTTGGTTGACCACCTATTTGTGGCCTGAGAATGGGTAGGAAAATGAATTTTGCCTGGCATTCCCTCAGCTGAAGAACACCATTTGGATGTTCCCTCTGTTCATTGTAATGCAGTGTATTGTCATTTTCACATTTGGGTTTTCTGCTGCAAATACAATTGAAAAGATAGAGTGGGTTCAGGAGTTGCTGGGAAGGGAGATGAGTGACAGACAGACTTGAACGTGGAGAAATGTTGTATGATTTTGTTTCCTTTAAAAGCAATTGAAAATGTAATCTACTTATGGACCAAAAGTGGGTCTTAGGAAGAAGCTTACTGTCTTCTTTACGAGCTGCAGCTGGACTTTATCAGTAAAACCACATCTTTAATCCAGCTCTTTAAAGATGTTTCCTATCATTTTTTAATCAAGCCTTTGTTTGGAAGAGATATTTTAACAATGGGCTGCAGAGGGTTATCTGTAGATGAATGGGTGACATTTGGTGAATGGCAGCCGTGGGGACACAGATGAGCCCATTCATGTGTTCCTGTTCAGTGCAACACAACTCCATGAAGAATAGCATCCTTCATGCAGGCAGTGTCTGTGGCCCTGTGGCACTATTATCCAAGCTCAGGAAGGGCTTAGCAGTAACAGACTGGGAAGAGATGTGAAGAAATTGAGGGAAAAAAATAGATGTATCTGGAATCAACACTAAGGAAGGGTGGAGAGATAGACGTGGAATTTGGTTCATCAATATAGCTGTCTAAATGAGCCCAAGGAGCCATGCAGGTCACCCTAAGGCAATCTCCCACCTCTGGCATAGGAACGGTTCTCTGGGCTCTGCAGACTTTGTGTCTGTGTTAGATACAAGGATGTAGTCATCCTGCAGATGTGGTGAGACCGTAATGCAGGCATTCCATTAATTGAAGGAGGAATGTTCGTGTATTAAAGCTTTTCCTGAGCCTTTGGCCTCAGCCCAGCTGCTGACTTTAATAAAAGTAAAAGCTGAGCATCTTCGGGACCATTTGTCAGATTTTGTCAAAGCTGATTAAGATGCTCAAAGCTGTTAAGGGAAGGACTGACTGGCAGGGATGCAGTACCCTGAGATGGGGCTTGGTGATGCATCCTATGGGGCAGCTATATGGAAGGGATGGGGTCTGCAACCCCCCACACCCTTGCCTCAGAGGTCACAACGTTAAGAACAGAGCTTTGTTCTCCAAAGGAAAATCACCTCTTTGCAGAGGGTTTCTACCACTGCTTTTGGAATAACTCCTGGAGCTTGTGCTGGAGTCTTCAGGATCTAAAGGGACCATGCCCGGGCTGGATGTGGCTCTGGGCAGCCTGGTCTGATGGTTGGTGACCCTGTTTTATAGCAGGGGGTTGAAACAATATGATCGTTGTGGTCCTTTTCAACCCAGGCCATTCTATGGTTCTATGATTTCTGTGATGATTTGGTGTCTTTGCACAGCCTATCTAAGGCAGCAGCACACTGGAGCTTCTCCATCTCCATTCTCTGATGAATGGCAGATTTTAGAGACAAAATGAAATGGTTTGCTTCAAAACCACAAAGATGGTGGTGCTCTGCTGGGAAAATGCAAGAGAAAGATGGGGATCAGAATGTGTCCAGCAGATTCGAAATACCTTCGAAATGTGTTTTGGTTTTTGTTTAGTTTTGTTTTCAGAAAGCTGCAGCTCCATCCAAAGGAAATGAAGGACTCATTTTTTTCAGTAACTCTGGAATTCATTTCATTTTTGCCTAATGTAATGAAATCTGTAAGGGCAAAACCCCTTCCATTAGACCTTGCTGAGCAGCAGATTGTGTTCCCACACCACTGTTGCTCCTCCCTTGCATTGACTCATGAAACCTTTTCTTTCTCGATCTTCAGAAACGAGTTCAGACCTTGGATAGACGTCAAGCCCGTGAAGGCTATAAAAGCAAAGGCTCAGTACAAGCCTCCAGATGAGAAAATGACCCATGAAACCAGTTACAGCGCTCAGTTCAAGGGGGAAACCAGTAAGCCTGCTCCAGCTGATAACAAATTCCTGGAGCGCAGAAGGATACGCACTCTCTACAGTGAACCTTACAAAGAACCTCCAAAGGTGAGGAACACATCAGAAGGGCCCCAGGGCCACCCCTGCTCCTGGTAGGACATGTCCAACACAGTAAGGTTGGGCTGAGCACCGCTTGTGTTTGTTCCTCTTATGTGGTATCTCCATTTCTGTCCAATGGGTGCATCCTCAGGGCTGGCTGAGAATGGTTTAGGTTGGAAGGGACATTAAAGGTCAGCTAGTTCTGTGGCTGGGTTCTAGGCCAGTTGATGTACTTTGGAATCAGAACTGGACGAAAGTGAGGGTAGGGCCCATATGAGCTGTATTTGGCTTTGTTATTTCCCAGGTCATTAATCTAGATGGCTTTCTCTTTTTCCCTTTAAAGCTATTGACACATCATGTTACACTTTATCCCAGGTACAACCTGGTGAGAGCCAGATCTTCATCTGCAGTTAACACTGAGAGCTTCACGGATCCTGGCGTTAAGCCCTTTGTGCTTTGGTTAGATGGAGGGTGTGTCAAGGAGGGCTTAGGCTGAAATCTCACCCAGCCTCTGTTTTCTCCAAGTGTCAGAGGTTTTGACTGTAATTGGATTCAGTTTTTAGCCTGGGATCATTTTCCTTCCCACAGTTTGTAACTGCTTGGATTTGTGAGGTCTTGGTGGGACAGCAAGGCCAGCATGGAAGAGCTTAAAACTTCTGTTCCTTCTTCTTTTTGAAGTAATCTCCCCTACTTTGGGGGCTGTAGAAACAGGTGGATGCAGGACACTGCTGTAGACTTCGCTCAGACACCACTCAGTGTCCCGCACCCCAATATCCCCAGGTAACTTGGGTTTGTACCTGCCTCTTTGGCCTGAGCATTGTATTTTGGCTTTCAACCCAGAGAAACAGCCCCTTTTGGGCTTACAAAGCCCTCCTGAAGTCAGAGAGCTGCTCTCCTCCCTTCATGGCAGGGCATAGCTGAATAGATAAACAGCATTCCCTATGGCTCTCGACTAAATCCTATTTTCCACCTGTCCCTGTGTCTCTCTCTCCCTCTCTCTTTGTCTCTGTGTTGTTTGGCATGTCACCCTCCATGCAGGTGGAAAAGCCTAGCGTAAAGCCTTCCAAACCAAAAAAGACCACAACAAGCCATAAACCCCTGAAAAAGGCCAAAGACAAGCAGATTGCATCTGGACGGGCTGCCAAGAAAAAGAGCGCCGAGACCTCCAACACAACAAAGCCAGAGGACAAGGAGAAAAGTAAAGAGATGAACAATAAACTGGCTGAGGCAAAAGAGTAAATGTCACTGCACTTTCCTTTCTTTCTCTTTTTTTCTTTTCCTTCTTCCTTTCCTTTTCTTTTTTTTTTTTTCTTTTTCTTTTTCCTTTGATTAAATAAAGGCCACAAAATTAATTAGAGGCTTCTAATCTGCTTTTTGTTCTGACTGTATTAGAAGCTTTTCTGTTTTATTTCCAAGGAGGATTAGCGAATCCTTGTTTCTGAGGTCAGGTTGTTCTGCTTTGCCTGCACAACACGGCTCTGCACAGAGTGAGGATGAGCGCAGGAGGGATGTGGGAATGCATGAGGATTGTAGGAGAGGGAGGTTATGGGTCAGCCGCCATTGTGTGCAACAGCCTGTCCCTGCCCTTGGTCCTTCAGTGCCCATCGTGCTGCCAAGGGGCTGTGCTCTCATCCCACAAGGCCCTTTTTGGGGTTAGGCTTGGTCATCTCCCACTGGTGTCAGCAGGCCTTTGAACATGGAGAGGACCTGTGGATTTGCCGTCAGTCCATTAGAACTGGTGACATGGCCAAGAGCCATTTCTCCTGCTGACACTAGTTGGAATTTTGCTCCAGCAATGGGGAAGGAAATCCCATTGCAAATAAAGGGCCAAATTATCCCCTGGTATAGCTGTGGTAGATGTTGCATCAGGGCAGCTTTGCTCATCAGAATCACTTGAAGGCCTTGATACAAGATAGGAGTGAGGGAAGGCGTGGAGGTCAGTTGGAGACTTCCCAAGTGTGTGGCTGGTCAGACCAGGTTACCTGCAGGCAGTTCTTCCCAATTGTTTAGCTTAGGATGTGCATCTTTTTGATTGTCTCTGGTTTGTTTTGTATCTTGGTCTGTTTTCTTTACTTCTGGAGTGCCAGTAGGCAGAGCTAAATTCCAGAACAAGGTTTCGTTTGCAGATGTGGCTTTCCAAAGGGTAGAAAGGAATGACTCTCCAAGGTTAGCTGGAGCCAACAGACTCTGTTATTTTGACTCTGGCTGTTGGAGCTCATGTTGGCTTGCAAGCAACCTACCAGGACCATAAACCAGTTACTGGGATCCTCAGAGTGCCTTCAAGCAGGATCTCAGGTTTTTAGTGCTATTTACTGTTCCCAGCAAGGCTAGTGTGGAAGCTGCATGCAGAGCGGGACCATTTGTTAGTGAGTATGAAGTAATTCTGGTGGGCCAGACTTAGCACAATCCAGAATTTGGGTCGTAGAGCCATTGGGAGCCGGATGAGGTGTGGTCCCAATCCAAATCTGCATGCGTAACTCTTGGATTTGGTCCTAATTATATCCGGATTAACTCTGATCTGATCAAGCTGAGCTGTGAAACTCTCCCGTGGCAACTGCACAGAGAGGGTGCAAGTCGAGATGCACGGTCATTCTTTGTTTTTGCAGTTCTACGTTTCCATGCAGAAGCTTTCATAGAGCAGACAATTGGGAAGAACAAATAGAGAGGGATGGGAAGGGGGGCAGGGCGGTGATAGAGGAATTTCAGAATTGTGTTGCAGTAGAGATGTTGGAGTGAGGAAAGTCTGCTAGGATATATTAGAGATGTGAAACTATCCAGTAGGGAAAGAAATGGGCTGAGAAGGTAAAGAGTCTCAGTTTTGCAATCTCACCCCATTAGAATTGGATCTTTTGGAAGCACGTGTGAGAGTGATGGGCTACGAGGCTGAGAGAAAGTTTCCAAGGAGGAGGTAAGCTCTGTGGTATACAGATAGTGACATTTGCTGGCCTTAGTAATGAATAAATGCCAAGTTCAGTGTATTGTGTGATGTGTCCTGTTTGCCTTGCGCTAACAGCCTGAAGCTTTGAGTATAAGTAAGTGTAGTTTTCTGAATTCAGTGGTGTATTTCCAAGCTTAGCTGTGTTAGAACTGTGTGCTATGAGCTAGTCAGGTTGTGTATGTGGAAAATATATATTCATATATAGAAATATATATATTTAAGCCTCCGATATTTAGGAGGAAACCAGGGAAATCCTCCAGGAAGTAAAACTGTGGAAATCTTTGCGAATGTAATGCATTTTTGATGTGCATGCTCCATGGAGATGCTGACCTGTCCATAGCGGCCATTGCTTTTCTGAATGCTCAGAATCCCCCACAGCACTGCTGGAGCGCAAAGCTCAGCTCTGCCTGCAGAGCAGCTCAGCAAAAGGCTTGCATTGAGCTTGCAGAGGGGAGTGCTTTCCTCAGCCCTTCCCAACCCATCACATTAGGGACAGCTGGACAGAGGAGCCCGAGCTTCCAGGGCTCTGTGTGGTTTCCTGGCATTTAGATGCTCACATTTAGATCTTCAAACTCTACAATAAAGTCCATTCTTGTCTCAGGATGTAGCAACAGCTGTGAAGATGACGTGTCACAGCAGGCAGAAAATGTCAGGAAAGCATGTAGACAGTCATCAATAGCCCACCACGCCATAAGAAAAGACCATGCAAAACCATTTTTTGTCCCTGAGTGTCACATTGGAAGAAATAGTGCAGCTACCACCACTTTGATTTGAATTCAATGCAAACTTACCCCTTGATTCAACGGGGACCAAATTTTGCCCAAAGGAATGTCAGTAAGAGCCATGCTCAGACCACCTACTGCAAACATATCCACGGTCTGGATCAACTGCTTGATATCCTGGTCTTCAGGTTTATTTCTTCACAATAAACAGCATCCATCGTGGTGTTTGCATTAAATATGCACAGCGAGTGGTCAGAATATGGCCTCATGTTTTTTTAATACATGATGGTTTGGGTGGCATCCAACTACAAAGCTAGATGTGAAGGGATAGCCAGCCAGAGCTCCTGCAGTGGAGACACCTTCCAAGAGCCATTGATCCACGTGCTCTGGACACCTCTTTGGGTGGGATGAACGACCCTTGGAAGGCTTCCATTATTACAGAATTAAACTGAGAGACTCTCAGGGCCTCCATCTCCGATAGCCACAGAGTGGAGCTATAAATTCTGGCCGTTGCTCCCAGGTCTTTAGCACACATCTGAGAACAGAGTTTAGCTGTACGTTCAATGCCAGGAACAGCAGCAGTCAGGCCTCAGGCTGAAATCCCACATTGCTCAACCTTCCGCTGACTTCACACCCATCCGACCCACTCAGGTTTATCAGAAGCGAGACCAAATCTCTGCCGTTTCAAGTTCACTTTGGACTCTGAGCTTGTCAATCCCATGGGGAAAGAGTGCTCTGCTGTTCTGTGTTTCCAGCTACCACGATGCTGATTCTGTTTCACCGCTAACTTGTAATATGTTTTGCTTTCCTTGTAAAAAGACAAAGAACCCAATGTCATGCTTTCTACCCTGTGAAAGTTCCTATGCTGTCGGTTGCTTGCTTTCTCATTTTCACTGTATTGTACTGTTACTCCTTTTCTGCAAAATGGTGCTAATTGCTTACTGAGCTCCTGTTTTCTGACTGCTTTGCACACCGATCACCTGCTTCTTCATTTGCAACGCATCTGCTGAGAAAACATGGCTCCCATGAATTCCACAAACTCTTGCCTCTTGGAGGCAGATAGGAAGTGTCTAATTAATATTTTGTGGCCTGGGTTTGGTTGCGTATCACAGATTGTCTCTTGTAACGTGTGAAGCACACCTCCTCGTGGTGCTTTTTCATTCTTGCTGTTCGTATGAGAATGACACACACACACACACACACACAAATTAATGTATAGCCAATTGATTGTGACGTGCTTGTGATCTTTGCTTGCTCAAAGGGTTTTTTTTTTCCAATGATAAATAAATGCTAAAGACAAATACCACCTCCTTGATCTTGTTTTCTCAATAAGAAGCACAGTTAAGTGAAATACCCTTCCAACCATAATCAGATTTGTGTTGCTAGAGCCGCCACTTCCATGCCTGCCATAGGGACAACTGAGCTGTTGCAGCCTGGCTCCCTTTAGAAAGCTGCTACCCTCAGCCTAGCCTGACCCAAGAGCTAAACGTTTGCAAGGGTGAAGATGGACAGTGAAGTCGTGTGGACGGAGCAGGTAGTTTGCTTTCATTTTCTCTGTACCCATGGCGTGTCGAGCAGAGGGTTTGTTTGGTGAGTGCCGCACATGCACGCTTGTGTCCGCATTGCATTGCATCAGGGAGCAGAAACCACCAGGAGCTGGAGGGAGGGGAGATGCTGTGGCCGTGTGGGATTTAATGACTTGCCTCTTCCCAACTGCCTACAGCTTTTGCTAGTGCCCCAGACCACCTGAAGGACCCATAAGGGGCTGAAAGGCTTAAGTCCTTGCTGGAAGGCGATGGGAAATGCTTGGGTTGAGCCCTGTCAGCATATGACAAGCCTAGCCACCTCTGGTCAGGCACTTGGCAGCCTCTATGGAAATGCAAAGTGCTGATGGGTGTACAAATGGCAGTGCTGACTGTATGGATAAAGTGTTGACTGAGAGGAAAACAGGACTGAGGGTGCAGCTCGGTTTCAAATGGTGAAGTCTGCTCTTAGATTCATCTATTTTTTTTCCCTTACCTGTAAGCTCCTACCTGCAGTTTTTATTTTTAGCCATGTTTTCTCTTTCAGTGGATATCCCAATAACATCCCCACTCACCTGGGAATAATTCTCTGCTTTGGGGCTGTCTCTTGAAATCTCTCCTCCAGCATTGCACTGCTGTCTTCCATGGAGCACCAACTCTTTATCGTATTTCTGTTTCTGGGTGCTATTTTCCATCTCTCTCTGGTTTACAAGCCATCCTCTGACTCCGTTCTACCTGTGACTACATGCTGTTTTCTGATGTCGTGCTGTATCAACATGCCTTCCCTCTCCCTTCTCCACCAGCTTCATCCGCTCATCTATCATGCATACCTACATGAGTTCTGGAGCATTTCAGTCAAGCTGTAGGTCCTGAGATTCATCATTTCATCCCTCCATAGCTGGAACTGGAGAAAACGTTCACATTTAGAGGCTGGTCATTGATGGGGCTTGTCTGTGAATGTCTATGTTGGCCAAAATGTTTCCACCAAGATGCAAAGTAGAGCATGGATATGTGATCCACCTGGTCCCACACAGCCACCCACAATCAGTACTGTAAAAAGTGCCCTCGCTGCCCTGTTGCTCTTTGAACTTGCTTGTCGTCACCAAGCCTGCACCTGGAGGGCAGGATGCTTTGCTAGGAGACAAGGACTGATAGGGTTGATGATGGAGACCTAGGATCCCTGTTCTTCAGTCATCCCTGTCTACATTCACATCTGCCATCTAACTCATTAATCTTTGCCATGTCGTTAGTGACTGGCACTGCCCACCAGTCTGCAAAGGCTGTTGTAAGGTTGTAGTGTTGGTATCACTACAAAGTGCTGGGAATGAGTTACTAAAGATTTGACCGAGGTCAAAGGATGAGCAGGGATGTTTCATCTGCTGATGTGTCAGCCCTTGTACCAACGCAGCCTCTTGTTTCTCAGTGTCCTTTGGATTTCGGGTTCTTTTAGAGCTGTGCCACTGCAGTGACCTTTTAGGAAAATGTCTCTGCCACAGCTGGTACCTCTGGGCAGCCAGGGAGTAACCACCAATCCCAACAGCACATCGACATTGGATGAAGAAGAGAAGTAAAGAAAGGAATTCCCTGGTGTGACTGTGAAGACATGACCGTGTTCAGCTCTAAGAACATCTTAAAGATTTTCTGCATTATTGCAATATATGGTGATGTGCAGACACCGACTTCAGCTCTCTTGGTAAGTTTAATCCCATTGGGGTTTTAACAGCCTATTATTGCCCTTATTCACGTGAGCTTTCTGGGTGGGAAGTGATTCCTCTGATGTGGCTGGGTCTGCTCCCACACAGCTCTGAGCACTTCAGGCCTGGACATTTTCTGTGGAGTGGGGAGATTGCTTGTGACCAATGTTATTTTCTGTTGCAGGATACCCTGAAAACAGCTCCCTAATAATAAGGGCTGTCACGTGGAGGAGATGTGAGCCCAAAGATAAAAAGGAAGCCCTTTAATAGATGGAAGGCATCTTCATGCTCACTAAAATGCCAGTTCTCCCTGCAGGATGTCTGCTCCATAGAAACCAACAGCACGGACCAGCTGCCAGAAAATTGATGGATGAGGAGCAGTGATGGACCTCAGGGGTGTGTGAGAGCACAGAGGCATCGTAACCATTCCCTCAATGTCAACGGTTTATTGAGTGAGAGATGGAAAAGGGGAAACATTTCCAAACTCCTCTTATTGTCATCAGCCTTCCCTCCCCTTCCTTCCCTTCCCTAACCTGAGTCATGCTGCAATCCCAAACCCTTCTGAAAAAAACAGCTCTCCCCATATTTCTTTGGGAGTCAGAGACCTATGTGCCTTTCCTAGCTCTGGGGTTTGGGTACCATCCTCCATGGGACATGGTAGGGAGGAGCTCATCACACAGAGGCAGGAAGGCCTGCCCCAGATAACCAAGCAGCACCCAGGAGCACTTGATGGTGCCAGTACCCAATGGACAAGATAATCTATCCTAAAAACAGTCCATGGTTGTGGGTCTGACGTGCTCCTGAGCCTGGCTCAGGATTTATTACCCAACTGAGGACCAATCTGGCTGTGGCCACCTTGCTGTGTTCCAAAAGATCTGTCAGCTGTGATACAACCAGCAGGCACCTTTAAAGGATCAGTGCTTTGGGGCAGTGAGTGTCCAATCCAGTGGTCCTTTGAAGCTCTGGAATGGGCTGCCCAAGGGAAGTAGTGAAGTCTCCATCCTTGGAGGCGTTTGTAAGATGTAGATGTGGTGCTTGGGGGCAAGGTTTGGTGGTGGATGGCAGTGCTGGATTAATGATTGGAACTGATGACCTTACAGGTCTTTTCCAATCTTAATGATTCTATGATTCTATTTTCCCTTCGTCTTTTCACTGTCTGTCCTACAACAGCTTCCCCAACCCTTTGCTCTCCGCCACTTCCAGATCCTCTTTCCTCCAGGGCTTCCTAAATACCCAGCTTCACCAGGAACCTTCTCCTTCCATCCTTCCCAAGTTATTGCTGTCTCATGTTTGGTCTCATCTCTTTTGGTCTGTAAGCCTTTTTCTTTGCTGTACTGTGCAGTAACGTGCTCTGCTTGGAATAAACAATACCTCACCAACCGGCTGCCCTTCCTCATTTCTTGGTGTGGCTTCAGTAGCTGTGTCTGCCGTGCATTTTGTCTGTCCTTGTGCCCAGTTCAGCAGTTGATCTTGCTACAGCAGCTTTATCTGTAGGCTTTTGGGATGGCTCTGCTCATCTTTTCTGCTGTGATACCCTTATTATTATTATTTTACAGACACAGTGACAAGTTCTGTTGTCTATTTGGGAGCCCATCGTGTTCAGGGCACCTTTACTTCCTGTCCTTTTCAGTTTTGGTGCATCTGATAAGAGTTTGGCTTTTCTTCAGCACTGTGCAGTGATGTCCTGGGCTGGCAGGTGACACAACAAATGCAACAGCCTGGGAAGACAAGGGAGAAGCTCAGAGCAGAAGAAGCTGATGTTAAGCAAATACATTTTTTTTCTGTAGATCAAGAGAAGCTGATGCAAAAGGAAATGTTTCCCAGCATGATATAGAAAGCAGTGAGCAGAAGTGGAAAGCCGAGCAGATATAGCTCTCAGGGGAAGAAAGAGAAGCTGGCTGAGCAGCAGCAGACGTTTCAGAGATGGATGCACAGGAGGCTTCTTGAGGACCAGAAGATGCCTTGAACATCAGCTCCTTCCATCCCAGGCCAGTGTTGGATCCATGGTCCCTTCAGCCTGTGAGTACAGCAGGAGCACAATTGAAGCCTGGAGATTTCATTGAGGACAAGTGGGACCTGCAGCTGTTTTGTGCTTGACTTCCCCAAGCCTTGGGGATTTTGGGATACATACAGAATGGGAACAGAAAGAAAGAGGATCGCTTGTTCTTGGTAGTGCCTCCCATGTCTGCACACTACTGCTGTACTTTCATAGTGCCTCCTCTGCCTCCAGGCTCCTACTTTTAACTACAAAAGGGGACCAAGTTCTGGAGCAATCCTCTAGGTTAGATCTGGATCCATGCTGAAATTGTTCGTTTGCTTGCTTTGACTTAGAGCTTCATCTCTCACTACCTGATGCTGTGGCCCTTTCCAAGGAATGTAGCTGAGGCCATTATTGAGTACAATGCTATGGCTGTTTCCCACGACAAAGAAGACTTATTTCTGTCTCTTTTATCACAGAAAGCAAACTTTGTTGCACAAAGTGTAATAAAGCATTCAGAAGAAGTGATTTTCCACGTTCTCTAACCTCACTGTCAAAACGTTTGGCAAGGAGCTGATTTATTCTTATCTTCCAGGCACCATGAATGCTGTTCTATTGGACAAAGGCCTTAAATAGAAAGTCAGTTATCTGGGAAAGAAGAGGCAGATTTCTCTTAGTTCTTTGCAGAAAATATCCCTTTGACATCAGACTTCATAGACATATACATATATATAGACATGCCTGGAGCTGTGCTGCTGTTCCTGAGACACAAGTAGAGGATCTCCTCTATTTGCTCTTGAAGGCAGCTTCTAATTTCTCACGTGCCTGGAGCTGGCTCTGTTGGACCAAATGACCTTTCTGGTCATTTCCTACTTCAAGCATTCTGTGATTCTGTATGGGCTCATTGCAGCTATCACATAGTTTAAATGCTTTGAGTTAAAGTAATTTTTCAGCTGTGGATTAACATCATCTCCAGCCCTGATTTGATATGAGGTTACCAAAACACAGAGTCTCAAATATAGGGAGAAATAGGGACGAGCCAGGAGCAGGTCCTCCACATCTGTGACCAACAGGATAACTGCTGGGGTCACCATCATTGGAAGCTGGTTTGGATCTCAAATCGAAAGAGCGCAGTCCTTCATGGGATGAGAAACAGCTCTCCAGACATCGCTGCTGCCTCTGGGAAACCAACCCCTGCTGGATTTCTTGTGCTCTCTCTTCATCTCTATCTCTTGGCTGTAATCTGAATAACAGTGTCATCTCCAATCCATGTCCATTTTTGACCCAGTCACATCCCATAATTAACCTCTCCTACACAAATGGATTTCACCAGTTTGACATGGATGGTCCTCATTGGTGTGAGGGTCTTCAGACCACTCTCTCACTTGGCAAAGTCAAAGATCAGTTGTAAATGTTGCTGCTTGTGTGCTAAGATTTGTTGTATCAAGCTTCTTTTCAACCCACCCGTTTGCATCCTCCCACCGTGCTTTTCCCAACACTGGTATCCAGGGCTGGATTCTCTCCTCCTGGTGAGAGGCTGTGCAGTGCTGTGTTGTCTCTGCATGCCAATTCCTAGGGAAATTAATGTAATTTCCTCCCCCTGCTACATTCCTTCCAGTTTAAAGCAGGTTCTGAATGAGCTTTGCAATCATACTATTATACGCATTCAGTGCAAACAAAGAAGAAGGCGGGGGCTGGGGCTGGGGCTCAGCCTCTTTCTCCTCCAGTTACGTGGCTGAAGGATGCACAAACTCATTGGAAATAAGCCAAGAGATTACCATGGAGCAGTAGCCATCCTGCAGACATGTACAGCATGCAACAGCTTTCCTGGCTGCCTCTGAGAAGGGTGAATTCCTCAGACAACTCGGTCAGGGTTGAACAAGAAGCAAAGGGAAGAGTTGGGATTAATTTGGCACTGATCTGTTGCACTGTGGAGCATCATATGAGCATGGGCACAGGAAGACCTGAGCTCTGGCTTCATTGGGCCATCATCATTGACTGTCAGTGTGAATACCTGCTTTATTCCTGGGAACAGCTGCTGACAGCCTTGGGTCTGCCCGTGCCCTTGGACATGTTGACTACTGGAGAGGATATGCAGGCTTTGGACAGCTTTCCAAAGAGTTGCCCTCCTTTTTTTTCCCTAATCCCTTCCTCTAGGGTGCTGGGTTCACCTAATTCCCAGTCATGGGAACCTGTAGGCTGGAAGGACTTGGTAAGAACATTCCTACACAAGCTGCCTCCAAACAGTGCCTACTGGTTACTCTGGGAAAAGGCATTGCTGGCCTCTGCCAACAGCATCTGGCAACAGAAGTCTCTGCAGTGTAAGCACGAAGGGCAGGATGAGGGTGAGTACTGGAGTGAGAGCTGCCCTGCAGGAGCTCTGCACGCTGTGCAGTCCCATGAGCTCACACGGGCGCGTTGGTCTCGCATCTGGGTTGCAGGTCTTGTTGGCCAAGGAGATGATCACTGTTCTCTTGGCCCTGGTGTCATCCTCTCCTTCCCTGCTTTAAGCTCAGGACTGGGGTTGCTCCCTACACAAACCCAAGGTCAGGGAGGGGAACTCAGGTTAACTCCATAATCTTTTAATGTAACCACCATGCCAAGCAACCATCTTAAAGCTGAACATGTTTCTGCTGCTTCTCCATTTGCTTTCTTCAGCCTCACAGACCCTTCCCCATCCATCCCATCTCTCCTCAGCCCTGAAGATCCTCTTTTCCAGCAAACACAGGTTTCCCTATTTCCCACAGTCTTTTTTTCTCTGTGTCTCCCTCTACACTCCCTCCACTCTCTCCAAGATGACCCATCCTTCCCTTCAAGACCCATCCAAAACTTCTGACAGCATCCGCCCCAAATCCAGAGCCGTCTTCTCTTGCTCCACCTCATGTTTACTTGCTGTAGTTTACCCATAGCATATGTAGCTTAACTGAAACTTGATGATCAAGTTGGTGCATCCCTCCTATTTTACCCCAGGGACAGAGCTAATCCCAACTACACCGTGGTGTCACCACCACCTCCTGGTGTCTTCTGGGGGCACTGAGGAGGAGGGATGTTCTCAGGTGGGGTTCAGGACTCATTACTTCTGCTTTCTTTTATATCTGCTGTTTTAACAGGCACTGGGTACTTCCTGAGCAGCACAAGGGCCTTGCTCCCCTGCTCTGTAGGGCTTTCACCACCCACCTAGAGTGAAACAAGCTGCTTCTTTGTGAGACAATTTTACAGCGAGGTGCTCTTTTGATGCAGGTTATAATCAATTGGCAAGCATTTTTCATGGCTGACGAGTGAGCCTGATCCTGGTCCTAAGTGGATTAGAAGCTCCAGCCCTCTCAGTGTAATGAGCATCTGTGGGTTTTCAAACATCTACTTACAGAGACCAGGACCAGGATCACCAACCGTCTTGAGAACATACCAAACATGCAGGGCTGCATGGGGAGTGATCTGTAGAGTCAATAGTCATGGGGCAAATTCCGTCTCGGGGATGGCATTTTGCTGTGGGACATGATCCAGATGCTCTGACAGCTTTGCAATGATGCTCTTTCTCTGCTTACAGGACCCCTGAAAAAATCACTGGTGCTACAGACCAAGAACCAAGTACCTTAGTGCAGGAGCAATGCACGTGAAGTTGAGCAGTTTCTTCCGAGTGGCGGTTGGAGCAAACATATAGTCTGCATGAAATGTGTATCGTCTGGTTGGCATACAATAAACCTGATGAGCAGAGCTGAACGATAATTTCTCTTGTCTCTCAAATACTGAGAAGTTACCGGGATCTGTATAATGCAGTTAGCATGACTGTGCCTTGATTTATAACCAGTAAAGTCAGAGAAAGAAAATGGGTCCAATGCTCCCTTTATTCATAGCTGTGGAATGGCACTGGTTTCATTGTTCTCTCTGGTTAACACGGGCAGCAGGTAACTCAGATTCATGTCCATAACTCATGGGAGAATCATTCTGGGTTTCAGACATTCCCCTGGAAGTTCAGATGGGAAGATCAGCAGGTCTTGCCAAAATCCTTCAAAGGCTGAAAGCTCTGCAGGATGTGGTTTAGGGGGCACGGTGGAGATCAGTGGTTGGGCTTGATGATCTTAAGGGTCTTTTCCAACCGTAATGTTCCATGACTCCATCATATCTCCATCTTCTTTTCTGGGTGAGGTTGTCTATGTCCGTATGATGCATGATGAGAGGTGTACCCCAGCCCTACGGCCTGTCCCTTATAGATGGCCAACAGCATGAGGCATCCAGACTTACAGTAGATCCAATCTCTTCCACCTGCAGAGGCCCTTGGCTTCTCCTGTTGTTTGTTGTCCATATTGTACCACTGCTAAGGCTCTCTGTGATGTCCAAAATCCCAAAGGTGCCAAAATGGTGGGAGCCACCCAAAAGTAACCTAAACACACCTTGAGATCTGTGGTGTGAGTTCTTGGCAACAAGAAGGTTGGAAAGATTCCTCTCGTTAAAGGAATAAAACACAGAGGAATATTCCTGGTGACATGATTTTCATAAGCCAAGAAGAAATCAGAGCAAATCCAGTCACCGAACCATAGCAAAGCACCTCTGAGAAGATGTGAATAGTAACTAATGAAATATTCAGCACAAAGGGAAGTAGATTACATGCCTGCGAATAATAGCGCTGAGTATGCGCCTCGCTTACTAGCTGAAGGCTCCTTGTTACACATGATTAAGTAATTAAATTATTTTGTGTCTAATTACCATGATCACACCGTTATTAGAGAGGAGATCCATCCAAAATGTTCATGCCAGACGTTGGAGGCCTGCAGGAAGTTTTGCTCCAGATGCCCAGAGCTGTGGGTATCCCAGGGCACTGGGACCATGGCTATGGGGGTTGTTGCTTCCTGATGCCTTGGAGCCAATCCTTGTCTCTAGATCTGATGTTCAAAGGAAAAAGTCAGCTGAGAATCTTACCTAAATATGGTAAAGCAGACCTCAATGGTGGAAATTGATATTTACCGGGCAGCCTGATCTAGCTGTGGTGTCCTTGTTCATTGTAGGGGAGTTGGTCTGGATGGGCCTTTAAAGGAACCCTATAGCTGGATGATCATTGAGGTCCCTTCCAAACTCAAGCCATTGTGGGATTTGATGATTATTTTTTTTTTTTTTTGATGATTTTGCCACAAGCAGGAATAGTCAGTTTGTTAAGAAATGCTAACGGTTTCTGTGCCCTGATATATTCTGTTCTCCTGTTCTAATTCTTCCCTCCTCTTCCTCCTGGTAACAACCACCTCACTTTGCTTCCCCTACACAGTCCCCCCCACTGAGCTCTCTCCCACACTCATTACCAACCATCATACTGCCCATCCAGGGCATTGTACTTCATTTCCTACCGTGCTTTTCTCATTAGACTGTGAAGCATTTGAGCCAGGAGTTTTCCTCATTTGGGGCTTCTCACTTCTCTGCCCATCTTTCACTTACGCTGAGGCATTAGTGTAATAGATGTCATTAATAGGAATTACGCTCCCAGCAGCAGGATGAATTCAGTGCAGCTGAGTTCTGCAGGATTGCTTTCATTCTTAGTGTGCTTGGTACCTCTGTACGGCTGTGGCTGGGCTTTGTGTCAGCAGTGCAAGGCTGATGGAGGGGAGGGAATCCCTCAAGCGAGCAAAGCCGAGGCTAAAATAGGAGCAACACAGGAGACCAGAAATTAGAGCAAGGAAAAGAAGGGAATATTTCCAGCTCAGAAATGAACTGCAACAGGGGGATAAAGAGGCAGGAGGAAAAGCTCTTTGTTGCAACCTGGGGGCTGGGAAGTAAAACTGGGCCATGAACAGCAAACCCTCAAAAGAAGAAGAAGAGGAAAATGGTCACAGCGTGTTTCAGAATGGGACTCACTTTCTGTAGGACTCGGGATGCACAGCTTGGAGGCCTTGCACTGCTGTCCAGGTAAAAGCATCCCCATGGCTGAGAAGCCTCATGAAGCTCATGGGAGGCACTGAGGGCATTAACACAAATTAATGATGCAAAACTCCTAATCTGGATGGTTATTTCCTTTTAAAGAGGTGGTGGGAGAGGAGAGTTGTCAGGCAAATCCATCGAGGGGGGATTCCATTAGGATTTGAGGACCACAAGTTTAGTGCTGTAGATGCTAAAACTACTGGAGTTGTATTTATTGGGTTTATAGGTCACTTCTTCAAGAGGGTGCAGATGTCCCCAGAATGACCCCCTCGCTGCTGGTTTACACCAGTGAAGGTCTGGATGAATGGCCAAGCCCAACAGCTGTCTCTAATGCTGTGAATAATGTTTCCTTGTTATACGTACCAGTGATTCATAGGTGGCACGCTCCCTTGTTTCTTCAGAAATCCTGACCTGAATTATTAAAGCCCCATTCGCTCTCCCTTTCTCCTCCATTGTCTTCTCCCCTTTGTTTCCATCGCCTTGATGTGTTTATCTCCCACTCTGTCATTTCAGTCCTTTCTTTTTCCAGCCTCATGCATCTTTCATCATTTACCCCTCTCTGCTCCAGTGAGGGGCAGGTTTTCCTATGTGGTGGCAATCAGTTTTTGTGACAGATCTAGGTTACTGTCAGGACTCCTTGTCTGTGTAAAATGTCTTTCATTTTTTATGAATCTGCTTCAATAATTTATCTCCTATCAATGATGTATAATGAAATCACCATCCTGAAATGGCTTTTCTATGTTGGGGTAATGGAATGGGAATGGGCTGGAAGGGACTGTCCCCAGTGGTGTTTTGATGCAAGATAAGCCACAGGTTTCAAGGGAAGGAGGAAGCTGAATTAGCTGACAAGATGCTACAGTTGGGTTCTTATCACCATCACCGTATCATGAATTGATGTTGCTGGACTGCAGGTAACTGTGAGACAAGTTTGGAAGGGGATGTGTTATTTTTGTTACAAGAGGGAAGTGGATTTCACGTTGAATGTCGAGTCTCATAGCTCCATCAAACCAAATAATACCATGGGGATAGACAGGGCTGCAGATATCCACAGGCTGCCCAGAGAAGTGGGGGCTCACTGTCCCCAAAGGTGTTCAAGAGCCATGGAGATGTGGCACTGAGGGACATGGGCAGTGGGCATGGAGGGGTGGGCTGGGTTTGGGGGTCTTAGAGATTTCTGGGCCAAATTCATGTAAACAAAGGTAAAGTTTCTGTTGGTTTTCAAGTACAAATCCCGCTACTTTAAAGTAAGCTTTAAAATGGTCCTTAGTTAAGTGTTTAAATGGTATTTTTCCACTCGTGCATCTCAGTGTCCCACCTTTCCCCAGTTATTCATTTGGTCTCCATCCCCAGTGCACAAGTAAATACAACAGGCTGCCCAGAGAGGTGGTGGTGCCCCATCCCTGCAGATGATGCTGAATTTCCAGTGTGGGAAACAAAAAACAACCATTAAACTCTTGTTCATTTACACATAAATTCCCTCATACCCAGTGCAAGTAGCTGGACTGAAAACTCCCCTTCCACACTCCCCAGAAATCAGCAGAGTCCTGCTCACCTGCAGCATCTGAGCCTTCCGCTTTGCCTGCTCCAAATGCTGAAGTCACCTCTCATTACACACGGTAGAGTCTCCCCAGCTTTCTCCCGTAGAGACAATTTCAGCAGAGCAAGAATCATCGCTGGAGAAAAATCTCTCTCCTTATGTGTTTGTCACATTGGGAAAGATTGCCACAAAGCATCTACTGATGCATTAAGCATTAAGCTGAAAAATGAGGTTTGTTACAGCCCTGCATCGGCACAGATGCCCCAACATTGGGCATCCATTGATCATTTTTATAACAGGCTGGTTTTTTTTTGCTGGGCCTGGCCACTATTTACTTGCCAGTATCCTCGTGGTTAAGCTGATATCTCCATGACAGATATGAAGTTCTGGTCTTCTGCAGCTCATTAATATTGCTCTCCATGAAGATGTCTTTATTCTCTGCTGATTCTGAAGGTTAAATACACCAAAATACACGGCTTTCTTTCTGCCTCCACCATGACCCATGGCTCTGCTACCTTCCGATCAGGTTCCTGCTGCAAACATGCTGGCTAAGAAGTGCAGGGAGACTCCAAAAAATGAACGTACACTTTTATGAACAGACTGAGCCCAGCATTAGGAGAACATAAAATGAGGAAAGACTGAACATATTTACACTCTAAAAGGCACTCCAGACATTCCATCAGTCCATACTGCCGTTGGCTGTGAGGTGTCACTGCTACCTCTCCTCTGATCCAGTTGGAATTGGCCCTGCTACACTGGAAAGATGACCAGTTTAATTCAGTATAGAAATGCACTGTCCCTGACGGTACGTCAAGGTTGCGCTGTTCCATCACTTAAGCTGATATCCATTAGGTATCTGCCAACCTGTGGCCTCCTGTGGTTGGAGCTTCATGATCCTTGAGGTCCCTCCCAACCCGAGCCATTCTGTGACTCTATGATTCCACAACCTCCTGCAATTTCCCAGCTCCTGACTTAGCTTTTGGCTTTATTAAGATGCATTTTGGCTGCTCAGCCCCAAGCGATCCAGATTGCTCCGTGTGACTCATCGTATTCTTTGTGCTGGCTGCCGTTTGTGCTGTCTGCCACTTATGTCAGCAGTGATTTGATATTTATTTTCAGGTCATTGAGGAAAATGCAGAACAGCATCGAGCCTTGTAGCAGGCTGTGGATCTCCCCAAAAGACCCAAAGGCCATCACTGATCAACCTACTGGTTGAAATGTTTCCTTACTTTATTGACTAACACCTCCTTTGGTTGTTGATTACACTGAGATGTTTTGTGACCGCCATGAGGGGAAAATGCAGTATGCAACACGTTCTTTCTAAGAATTTTACTGTCTGGGCAGCCTGATCTGGTGGGGGGCAGCCCTGCCTGTGTCAGGGGGTTGGAAATGAATGATCTTAGAGGTCCCTTCCAACCCAAACCATTCTATCATTCTATGATATGATTCTGTGCAGAGGATGGCAACAAATTCAACAATTCACTGCTAAGCCAAGGAATAAAAAAGGCAAATTGCTTGAATGCAGTGTTGTTTATGTCCTTCTTGCTCTTCCTGAAAAAAAGGAGTGATATTTTCTTTCTTCCATACCTCAGGAGGCTCCCCACTCACTATGATCATTTAAAGGTGGTCAGGAGTGGTCCTGCAATGGCACCAGTCATTGCTCCATTTCTTTGGATAGCCCTGTGCAAACAAACCTGCTTCCATCTGCCCCTCTCAGTTCTTTATCCTCCTCTGGGATCTCCCACTGTGCTCTCATTCTCTGCTCGGCAGGATGCTGAAAAGCTTTGTGGCAGCAGAAATAGGTGAGTTCTTGTTATTGATGATTCCGATGCATGGTCAGGACGAAGTAAGGAGAATTGCTGCTATTTCTTTAATAGATTTGGATTGACCCCAAATACCAAATTACTTCTTATTATTCTGAACAGCACAGCAACTTTTCATGCGTGCTTTATGCTCGATTTTGGCCAGGGTTTATGCACATAGATGTGAAGAAAGCAGAAATAATTCTCCTTGTTAGAATCTATACTTAACAAAATGCGATCAGGAGATATCATATTAAATTATTACTATTATTATTCTATGCAGTGTTGTTCACTTTGAGAATGTCAAAACAAAATGCTTACTCTGTTCTAAAAAGCCAACCAATTGGAGACCACACCTCCTGCTTGGCTGAAATGATCTGCAGCCTTTGATCCGGCTCTGAATAATCCTTAGAATCACATTTGTTTTCCTGTAAATAAACTCTTGGGCCAAAAAAAGCGTCAGTCTGTGCTTTATGGGGTTCAAATGCATCAGCATCAGGAGGAAATGCTTCTCTGACCGCTAATACTGGCAAAAATTCCCTAAGTGATATGCAATGCTGTGTAAACAGAGTGGGAATAAACCAAAACAGCCCTTCCTCATGTATTTGTAGGTAGATTTATTTGACTGAATTGGCCTTGGAGCTTGTTGGCCATCAGAAGAGATGTTATGGAGGTACCTAATGGGGCCAGTAAGTAATTACTTGATGAGGGTTGTAGAATCATAGAATATCCCGAGTTGGAAGGGACCTATAAGGATCTCAGAGCCCAACTCCTGGCTCCATGATGATGGAGTGGATGATGGGATGTTGCAGCCAAAGCATCCTTGGATGAGGTCAGGCCATAGGTGCTGGGAGGTCCCATACCCCAGCATTGCTGTGAGCTTTTCATGCAGTTTGGCTGTTCCCATGCAGACTTGCTTAAGGAATCAAGGTCTTCAAATGATGCTTCTGTGAGAAGGAGACGGCCCTGTGTGATTATCAATCAAAATTAAAGCATGGAAAGAACACGAGAGACAGCCCAGCTCATCTGTGGAGCAGAACAAGCTGCTCAGCCCTTGGCTGTTGGCAGAGCCAGCCAGACGAGAGCACTTTGCTTCCTGAGCTGTGATGAATGGAGAGGAGGTTTTGCTGATGCACAGCAGGCAGATGATTTACTGCTGAAAGTGCCTGGCTGTTAACTCTTCCACCTCCTGCATTTCCCATTTGGAGGCTGAATGTGTCTGTTCTGGGGGACAGCACAGCCCACCATGCACCCTCCTCCCTTTTGCACCATGTCAAAGAGCTGCAGATGCAGCTGAGAATCTGACCCAAAGATAAGAAGTTTCATCTGGTCCACGTGGTTGTGGTGATGTCACACTGAGAAAAGTCCCTTTTTAGTTAAAAGTCACTGTTATAGAACGATGGAATCATTAAGGTTGGAAAAGACCACTAAGAGCATCGAGTAAAACCACCATCCCATCATCACCATGGCCACTAAGCCACGTCCCCTTGTTCATACAGGAATAATACAGAGTGATCTGATTTTCTCTCTCTTTCCCTCACTGAAGAATTTCAATGGGTGCATTTCTACTTTGCATGATATATATTTTTCCCATTTGGAGAGTTGTTGTTTATTATTCAAAGCCATTAAATATCCTCTGAGATCACAGTACTTACAAAATGAAAAAGGAGGTATTAGATCACCTCTACATTCACTTATTAGATTTATTAACCTCCTGTAGAGTTATCCATCATGAATCCCTTCCAGACAAATCTTGAGCTTGACTTCACAAATGAATACGTTCATCTCTATGGCCCAAATTTGCATGAGTCTTCAGTGCTTGCAAACCTACTATGTGCTCAAAACATGGATGTTTGCACACAGAGTTGCCTGCATTTGGTTGTTCTTCTCGGTTACTATTGAAAACTGGAGCTGCTGGATGTGATGTGTCCACATCTACATCCATTCTGACTTATGCATTTAGCCTGGGCCCTTTCTAAAAATAACCAAAACCTGGAGGCTTACTGTGTATGCTGGATAATTACCTCCATTCCTGGCTTCTCTGTTTGTTTTCTCATACCAATTAGTCTTTATAAAAGCCATTTCCAGAGCAATGCGTGTGGGTAGTAAGACTGCATCTGTGAAATGCAGTTGCCATGGGGCTGGCTTGGACCTCCAGCAAAG
This sequence comes from Coturnix japonica, assembly GCF_054131305.1. Taxonomy (NCBI): domain Eukaryota; kingdom Metazoa; phylum Chordata; class Aves; order Galliformes; family Phasianidae; genus Coturnix; species Coturnix japonica. The sequence goes on along the minus strand of NC_140663.1, from coordinate 178,605,986 downwards.
GGACCATATTAGTGACCCCAGAAATAAACTTTCTCCTGCTCCCTTGGTAATGTCAGAGTTAACCCTTCCGCCTCACCACCCGAAGATCCATCACTGCCATGTTACTCAGCACAAGGTGAGGTTCAGAAAACATCAGCCTTCACTTTTCTGGGTGGCAGGGTCCTAGCACCCTGAATAATGGGTTTGTCAGGTCTGGGCCAACCAGCTCAAGGGAAGGCTCTCTTCTGTTGATGTTTGAGGCTGGATAAGAATCACTGCAAGGATCTGCTCCAAGGGCAGAATCACATGTATGCCCAAAGGCCTTTGTGCTCATAGCAAGTGCATGGGGCGAGGGTCTGAGGTCATCCCAGAGTCCCTGCCTATCTTAAGTGCCTCCTCTATGCCCTAAGGAACAGAGTGGAACCTCATGTTGCACAGCCACATCCTGTGTGTTTCTCATAGAATCACAGAATGATGGAATAGCCTGTGTTGCAAAGACCCACAGTGCTCACCCAGCTCCAACCCCCTGCTGTGTGCAGGGTCACCAACCAGCAGCCCAGGCTGCCCAGAGCCACATCCAGCCTGGCCTTGAATGCCTGCAGGGATGGGGCATCCACAGCCTCCTTGGGCAACCTGTTCCAGTGCGTCACCACCCTCTGGGGGAAAAACTTCCTCCTCAGATCCAACCTAAACCTCCCCTGTCTCACTTTAAAACCATTCCCCCTTGTTCTATCACTGCCCACCCTCACAAACAGCCGTTCCCCCTCCTGTTTATTCGCTCCCTTCAAGCACTGGATGCCCACAATGAGGTCTCCCCGCACCCTTCTCCTCTACAAGCTAAACCAGCCCAGTTCCCTCAACCTTTCCTTATAGGAGTGAATGGTTTCTGAGCCATTCATAACAGCATTTATTAAAATAAATATATAAATAAGTAAGTAAATAAATAAATTGCAGAACCTTTAAGTCAAGGATTTGGACCTTAAGAATTCTGATCAGAATATGATCTGGGTATTCAGCTTCTTAGGACATTCGGTCTGTGCCTCATTTCCTTATTATTGCAGTAATTCAGTAACGAATATTTACGGTCCAAGACCTGCCTGGTTTTGTGTTCTTCTCTACGTCGCTGTTTTCAGTCTGGCTCCAGCTCAGCAGAAAAATCAAATCTGAAATGCTAGCAATGTTAGTCTTCAGCTCAATTAAAACCTTGATTTGTAGGGTGCTTCTGCTACTTAAGGCCGTACATTTTCCTGACAGCAGGGGGAAATTACTTTGAGCCTATGAGAAAGCCAAGCCCAAGTTATGGTTATTGCATGTTCCCATCAGCAAAGCTCTCTGCAGTGGAGATTTTTTATTCTCCTTTGCTTGAAAAGAAGTTCAAATGGAAACATTGGGAAGTGCAAACATCAAAGTTCAGTCCTTCCTGACCCAAAGTATTCTCACCTTCTGAGCTTCAGTGCAGTAAGAACTGTCCATTGTTCTTCTTCAGAGACACCATTTATTGCATTTAAATCCTTAGCGGAGTTTCCCAGGTGCGTTAGTCTTTATTTTTGCTGTGAGAATTTCAGCTTGAGTGGTTGACCCATTTTGGAGGAGCAGGAAATGCCAGAGATGTTGTCCAACAGCTTCAGGCGCCATCAGAAGGTTGTCATCAGTGGTGCAGACTCAGGTTGAAGGCATGACACAAAGCTGGGAGGATTTACAGTGATGACTACAGAACCAAACAACCAAACAAACAAAAGCCCTGAGAAATCAAATTAATCTCAAGGATCATTATAATAATAAAGGTAATTGTTTTTATGATAACCATAATTCCACATCAGCTCGCGGGTACTGACGGTACTCAGAAGCAGCTCTTGATGATGTTCACAGACTCTGAAAATGAGGCTATATTGGTGCATGTTCCTTGGGTTTCTGCTTCATGTAACTCATTTTTTGTGTTTTAAAGCTCATTAGCTGCCCATGAACTCCAGGTCAACACCAGATCAGTACAGAATGGCCTGCGCTGAATACCACCTGAGCCGCTTCTGGTCAGATCTGCTCATTTCCTTGCTGATGCATCAGAACAGAGTCGTAAATCACATTCAAAGGCTGTTAAACACAGCTGACATCCTCTCAAGGCCCTTTGCAAGCTGACCATTTGCAGCTGTAATGATGCATTGCTTTTACAGCCAGCATTTTCCCTCTCCTTTGAAGAAAAGACAAATCCAGTCTGTTCTCTGCTTCCCCTGACATGGCAACAGAAGGCAGAGAGGATCTCAGAATCTGTACCCAAACGTTTGCAGACTAAATGCATTCATTACAAAAGAAATGACTGCAGGATTTATCCACAGCTGCAGGGATACCCCAAAGTAAGCTGGGTCCTCTGGGAAAGCCCCAAGTTGGTGTGAGCTGTTGGTGTCCAGCTTGTGTGTTTAGCATCTTGCAAGCATCCATATAGAAAATGAAGAGGGAACACCAGTGCGTGCCCTGCAGTACCCAGCAGTTAGAAAAGCAGGGCAGAACTGGATCGTGCACCCCACCATAGGGGCTATATCTGCAAGATTTTTCCCTTTACAAACACAGCCATGAGAATCCGTGCCCACTCAGAGTGGAAACTCATATAACGAGTTCACTGTTTTGATTGTGGGCCATATGGCCTTTTGCAGCTCCATTCCCCAATAGAAATCTGTTCAGATTGTCTCAGCTGCTCGAGTATTTGTTCATTTGTGCTGGCACAACTGCCTAATTGTCCTTCTTTATCACTGCTCTTCTGGATGGGGTTGGAGTCTTGTCTGCAGCAGTGAGAGGATCTGTAAATCAGAGCATCTGTCAGAGGCTGGAGGGACAGAAGCATCAGATGGGGACAGGACAGATGTTTTCCCGTCCTAACCCCACAATTGGCTGCAAAACCAAGCTGCAATTCAAGGCTGTTACAACATACCAGCTACATCTGAATAGGAGCGTAGTGAGCCAAAGAGAAAGCCCTGCCCCTAATAAACCCTGCCCTCCCTTGTCAGCCAGCTTGCCTTCATTGCTCAAGCAATTTCAGCTGCAGCTATTGCAGCTGCACTGCCAGGATGGTTCAGCTGGCAAAATGGGCTTGACTTGGGGTCAGTGGCTCCTCTGGTCCAACATCTAGATTATATAATTGTATGGACATCTCCACACACTCTCTCAAAGATACAGATGTTTATTTTTCCCTGCAATATCTCATGCATTTAACTTCAATCATAACATTTCTCTTGAATTCAGTCCTGCATCAGCACTGACTGCAGGTACAGACACATGCAGGCGAAGCCCCAGCACAGACTGATGCCAGCTGTGGCTGCCCTATCTACCCAAATTAAATGTAAGCAATTCAATATCCCTTGTCCCTGAACAGTCGTCAGCTTCCAATCAGCAATTTATCTTCACCCTCTGTTTGCGTCGCTTAGAGCGCAAAGCTTTTTGTGTTAGGAAAGAATATTAACTTTAATGTCATTAATTCTCCTGGTGGCTTCTTACCAGCTCCATGAGCTTGCCCTGGGTTTCTCTTCCATATGGAAGCCTTCCATAATGCACTTCATTTCTGTGTATATCATGGAGAAAAGCCTTAAAATTAACTCCTCCCAACCCATGTATTGAAGTCTCTGCCCAGCCTTCTCTGTAGGGTTATTTGCCTTTGCAAGGAGGTGGGTTTATGTAGGTGTAGGTGGGTCTCTCCTTTGTTTCACACTGCTGAGACATCCCCCAGCACGTTGTGTTTCTTGGCATAGTAATTTTTAATGCAAGTCAGAGTTGGTTTGCAGTGGGGAAAACAGCAGCTTTCGGGTCTCTCTGACTCAGTGGCCGTGGGCAAAGAGCCTTTTCATCATTCCACCCCATCCTGCCATTCCCAAAACATGCCTCTGATTTCCATAGGTCGTGCTGATGTTCTCAGCCACAGCTGGGATGAATATGGTCCTCCATATGTGGAGGTATAGTAAAAGGACTGTAAAAATCCCAGGGAATTTCTTCTCTGGATCCAAGAGAACCCTTAAAACAAGGGAAGCAGATAGATGGCCTCTGCATGTCTTGTGTGCCACATCCCTGTATAAACTCAGTGAGATGAAATAACAACAGAAAAAGCTACAAATATTTTCCCTCTCATTGTCACCCATCTCTGCATAATTCATAACTGGAATAAAATAGGTATTTGAGGAGAAGGTACCTTCCCACTCCCTGCTCTCCTGCCCTTTGAACCGATATTTTGTGGCTAGGAAATCAGCATACATGGGGCTAATTAGGAAGCAGAGGTGTTATTATGCAGCGCGCTCAGCACGGCTCGCTGTGCTGATGGAGATGGATGGATGCTGGTGTCCAGGAGGAGAGCCAAGAGCACTTTGTCATGAGCAGATGGCAAGGGGAGGGGAGGATGGGGGAGAGGGGTCTCTCAGGGGAGTAAATCCAGCTCTCTCACACATTAATGCTGTGCTTTTGAAAGGGAAGAGGAGAGAGGAGTCAATCAGTCGAGGTGTAATTGTGGGACGACTGATGGAAAGGGCTAATGCAGGCGTGTTTGCTGCATGACAGTGAAATAACGTGGCTGAAGAAGCTCCTTTCCTTCCTCACTGCTTGGAAGGTGTTAGGGCAGCACTGGGGAGGTTGGCTTGTAGGGCTGGGGAGAGCCAGGCCAGCACCACGCTGAATGGGCTGGAACAGCACAGCTTGTCCCCTGGGGGTCTTGGGACAAAAAGGCATTGAAAATGCTCAGCACCTTGTGGTGCTCAGGGATATGATTTAGCAGAGGGTTGTTAGAGTTAAGGTAGTGCCTCCAAGCTTTTAGGATTAGATGAGACTGAAGCCATTATAGGCTGTTCTACTTAGTGAGATTTTGGATTCATCTGAAAGCTTGAGTTTGAAGAAGAGAGTTGTTTCACATTGATGCTGTGTGTGCTACTGCTCAAAAGCCAAAATAGCAGCTCTGTGCAAATGACAACTCCTCTCCGACAACCTCAAACAAAGTCCAACCTGGTGATAGGGGTGATGCATCCTCCAAATCCCTGCATGGAAATGCTGTGGTCAGGAAAGAGATGAGGCTGGACAAGGGCCACCTGGAGCAAGTCACGTACCTGTGTGGGCAGGTTGGGATCTGCTGGCTCTCCCTTTTCATAAGCAGAGGGTGTAAATGCAAAGTGCTTTGCTAATAACACTTGAAGAGATGGTTGTGTACCATCATGTACTTCTCTGCTTAGTGGAGGGTGCTGGAGGGGAAACAATCTGCTGTGGACAGAGGGTCAAAGTGTTCAAAGCTTGACCAAGATGAACTGGATAGTGAAGCTGGATGCTGAGCCACAGTGTTTCTCCTAAGAACCCATTAATCACAGGGGAGTTGGACCGGATGACTTTTAAAGGTCTTTTCCTACTCAGTTCTATGATTCTATGAGCCATCCTGATTCTCCATGCACATTTAGATGGCGGTGGCTAGAGATGGACTTGAAATGGTTTTGGTTTGTGGTCTGTAGCCAAAATTGGATTCTTTTCTTTCCATAGCTCTCATTACCATCACACCTCCTATAAGCATGGACATGTGTTTGCTTGGGGTCCTAAAATGCTGAGGCAACATGCTACATTTACAAAAGGGGATGAATGTTCATGAACAGAATTCCAGCACCTGGTAATCTGGGCTAAAACAACCTCCATTATCTTGGCCCTTCTTTAGAATCTGCTCCAGATCAAGATTTGACTAAAAATCCCACATCTGCTGAGAGAAAAGAAGCCCCCAACACACTCTTTGCCCCAGCAGCCCCTCCCAGTCAACACTGTGAGCCTTAAAAAAAGATGATGGGTCAACGCTTCTCAAAGTCTTGGGGTTAAAAACAGATTACTTGCAATTGTAAGGGAGGATGTAGGAACAACACCCTTTCCAGGCTGAGGAAGCTCTCCCATCCTGGCAGCCCAGGGATGGTGGTTTTGAAGTGACACCCACAGGCGACGAGCAAGACTGCAAGGCGAGGTGTTGGCCTTGTGTAGGAACAACCTATGGAGATTTTCCTCTTAACAAAATACCCTTAGAAGAGATCAAACTTCATTGACCAATGAATTGACCTTCTTCATTCCAATCATGGTAGATTTCGACTTGAAATAAGATTCGTATCTGTTGTTTGTCAATTTAGCATTCATTCCTGGTCATTTTGAGGAAGATGTCCTCTGCGTCCTAATGCAAGAAGGCATCACGGGATCATAGAATGACTTGAGTTGGAAGGGACCCTTCAAAGGCCATCTGGTAACAAAGGCCACTCCCTGTAACAACGAATGGGGCACCCCCAGCTCCATCAGGTGCTCAGATCCCCATCCAGCCCAGCCTTGGGTATCTGCAGGGGTGGGGTATCCACCACGTCACAGCCCCATCTTCAGTTTCATGCTGTAGGATCTGGACCTGAGAGCAGGCAGAGTCAATGCATGTCACACAGGGCTGCACCAAACCAGAGTTTTAGGGCTGGGGATCTGAGAGATCTTTTCCAGCCCCAACCATCCAATGATTCTATGATCCCTGGGAGCTTGGGTTATTTTGCAGAGGTTTCTCCTCCCTAGGTTGGCTGTCCAAGTACCAGGTTTGGGCAGGAACATTTTGTGTTACCGAGTCTCCATTTCTTCCAGGAGACAGGAAACATCTTCTTTCACAATCTTTCCAGAATAGATCTATCCTATCCTATCCTATCCTATCCTATCCTATCCTATCCTATCCTATCCTATCCTATCCTATCCTATCCTATCCTATCCTATCCTATTCTTTTCTATTCTATTCTACTCTATTCTATTCTATTTTAGAAAATCCTTGACTTTACAGAGGGAAAATAGTTGATCTTGCAGCAGATGGCGCTTCTGCCTAGTAGATGGAGCTGAGAATAAAGGCACTTTGTTCACTGAGAAGCAAACGAATGAAGCAAGGCGGTGGCTCCCCAGCATTCATCATCATCATCATCATCAGGGAGGGCAAGTGTAGCTTCCAAATAAACCAGATTCTGTTCTGCTAGCCTTGCTTCACTGTAGTTTGTAGAAAGCCTTCCCAGTCCTTTCAGAAGAAAAGCCCCCATGATTCAGGGAGAGAAAGAGAAGGGAAGGGAAGGGAAGGGAAGGGAAGGGAAGGGAAGGGAAGGGAAGGGAAGGGAAGGGAAGGGAAGGGAAGGGAAGGGAAGGGAAGGGAAGGGAAGGGAAGGGAAGGGAAGGGAAGGGAAGGGAAGGGAAGGGAAGGGAAGGGAAGGGAAGGGAAGGGAAGGGAAGGGAGAAGAAAATCTGCAATTAAATCAGAATATCACATTTGGCCATCTACAATGGGAAGTGTTATTTTCATCTTTTTCGATAGAATTACTTCATATTGATTTCTGTTGCTGATCATTATTGTAAATTCCCAACTTTGATTATGTAGCAGCTCATGCCAGCAACATCACAGTCAGCACATACCAACACACACATATGCACGCTCTTCATCCACCGCAGATAAGATTCAGACCTTTGCAAGTTGCAATGAATTCAATGCTCTCTGCTGAGTGGGTGTGAGTAGTACAGGGTTTCTCCCACGATGATCTGCGCACAAGAGGGATTATTTTCCTTAAGGGAGAACAGGAAGGCAAAGTCAGCCACAAGATGGAGTTTGTGGCCAGCAATGTACACATCAGTTTGCATGGTAGGGGCTGAAACCAAGCTAAAAGCCAGCTTCGTTGGCAGGGTAGGAGCAGATGTGCTCAACCTAATAACTGTTCCTGCCCACTGCTCTGCCCACCATGAGAAACCGCAAATTTCTGACTTTTTTTGCTCTTCTTTGAACATTTCTGTATTATAATTGCCTTTTTCCCCCTCCTTTTCCCCTCCCCTTCTTGCTCTTTAAAGGTGTGGGATTGAGGGAGGCAATACTGTTAGTAAAAGAAAGGCTTTTCTCCTTTCCTGCTTGAACACAGGTTTCTGAATTACTCCACGCGCCTTTGATCAAAACCACCATCAAATATTTATGCAGCGGGTGATCCGTCTGCTCAGATGGATTCCCAGCGGGGTGGCCCCATTCCTGTCTTATTACCCATTTCATTTTCCTCACTAGCTCCATTTTTCCTGGAATAAATTGGTTAAAGATTTGAGACAGTGGAGGGAGTCAATATTTCTTATTCCTTCTCATCTGCACGCATAGGAAATGCAGCGCTCATTTATTTGCCAGTGCATTTATTTAGCAGTCGCTCTGGGGATCAGTCTGCACATAAAGAGGTGTCCCCAGGCTGGTTTTGCTGTTGCCTCTGAATGTACATGGCTGGGGGATGCTCGGCCCATCAATTCCCTCTTCTGACACATTCCATATGTATCAGCTGGAGGGCAAACAAGTTTCATGCTGAGATTTCGGCATTTCCATTTTGACCCTAATGGAAGCAACATTTCTTTCCAATATCAAATTAAAGGGGTTATCATTTATTATATTATATTATATATATATTATCAGGGTTTAATTATCAATTAAAGGGGGGTGGGTGCAGGATGGGTGCTGAGCCTGTATGCTCCTGGAGGAGGAGGAGATTAACCACCCTATGGAAGAAAGCCCTTTCAGTGGAGAAAAACCATCTGCGTTGGCATGGAACATGTTTAGCCAGGGTGACTAATGAGTCCTAAACAAAGAGCTTAACATTAGCATGGAGATTCTTCTGTATCTGGGGGCATGGCAGCCCCGAGCTACACATGTAGGTTGATATTTTGTCCCTAGAAGATGGATGGGCTTTGCTGGGAGATTTTACCTACCTCAGCAGGAGGGGTGAGTGCCCCGATGCTCAGCACACACTCCTGACAAGGAAGATCTTGCCATTGGTCACAGCTATGGAAATTCAGGAGGTCTCCATTCAATCTCTTGCCCACAAGTGGATCAGCTCTGGGTTAGGACTCAGGGATTTAGTCAGCTGGGAGCTGAACACCTCCCAGAATGCAGATGGAACCTCTCTGGGTAATCCCTTCCACCAATGCTCTCACAAATCCATCTCCTCCAAGGCAAGAGCAAACCTTTAGCAGCCAGAGAAGCTTGGGAGGTGAGCAAGGGACAATCTCACCATTCAGAGATGGAAAAGCATCTGATCCGCTGTCAGAAGCTCCTCTGCAGCCAAAGAAAAGTCAGCCCTGTGCTCTGCCCATCTCAGCATCTGTACTCAGAGACATCATCACCATTCCCTTAATGAGCTCCGCCGCCAGCTTCATTACGGATGGGTAGAAACAGTGATTCTGGGGAATCCCCCCAGCTGGATATAAATATTCAGCATGTCATCAGCTGCTCAGTATTCCCCTGCCCCAAATAAATCCATGCTGTTTCCATTGCATCCAAGCAAAAGGCCCATAATGGGGATCACATCTATCATTTACCTTTTTGAGGGGCGTGGTGGAGGCGGTTGGTTTAAAGCCATCTTTGCAGCACCCGTTTCTCTTAGACTCTGCCAGAAAATCTCCTTAAGGCCAAACCATCTCTCCAAGGCAAAGCCAGCTCAGCCCAGTGGGATTTTTAGGGTAATTCACATTGCATGCTGTATAAAGGCTAGTGCCATACCTGGGTCTTCCATTTTGTAATGAGGGTACCACGGTCCCTTCATTAACTCAGCCTTCCAGACTCTAACTTGGACATGATGATCTTTAAGGTCTTTTCCAACCTGAGCCATTCTATGATTCTATGTTTGGAGCTTTAATTTGATGGTTTAACTAATTACCCTCTAGTTTGTGCATTCTGAGAGTGACAAAGTATTCCTTATTTTCTATCTTTTGACCACTTGTGGCATCTCATGTTCCTCTTCTTAAGGCTAAAATGCCTTAGCTGTGCAGTGATGCCTTTCCCACCTCTCCCAGCCAGTCTGTGGTTTTGCATTGGAATCATGCAAAGACTGCTTTCATTTTCTTTGGCCAAAACATTGCAGACAATGTGAGGAATTATAACCAGGCAAGCTCAAGTTTACATGCCAACAACAGACTACAAGGGGCTGAAAGAACTGAGACTGCAAAAGCCCTGGCACAGGCTATGGGAGAAGTAGGTTAAAATCCATGTTCTGCCACTGACTTGCTGGGCAACCCTGAGCAAACATTGCAGAACAACATCATCTCCTCTGGGTACCAGGCATCCGTATCCCATCAGGTTCAGCAATAGACACATCTCCTTTGGAGGTGTGAGCAGCAGTGAGGGGCCCAATGCTGAGCTCATCATTGAGGTGCAGCCTCAGCTTTATTTCTCCAGTACTAAAAGCAGTGAAGCACTGAGGCATTTCAACAGAGCTACGTGTGGTGGAAGCTGGAAAGAGCTACTTAATTCCTGATGCAACCACAGTTAATTGTGCTTTAATACAAAGTCACCTCCGGTTTGCTCCACATCCAGCTCTCACCGTTCTTTTGGGCACCCTTACCCTGCACGTAAGCCCAAGCAGCTGACATGGGGAGAATAGAACAAAACAGAAGAGCTGCCCCGAGCTGGTGGTGTTCCTGCTGCCGGTGGGTGTTGCTGCACACAGGGCTTTTCAGCCTCCCCTTGGTCTCTCAGCAGTTCATTGGGAACAGGCCCTCTCACCAAAGCAGCACAAAAGCTGCTGGCCACAGCCCAGGCATGTCTCTGAATCCTTCTTTCTGCAGAGATTAATGGGAACCAACACGGGACACCCAGCACAGACTGTCAATGACCAGCACTTCACCAGCTTGGGCTGGATGGAGGCCCAGCCCAATTTCCCATGCAGAGCACTGGGTATCCTCTGTATGGCATGGGCCTTGGGGACAACCCCAACTCTGAATCTTAGCACCATAGAATGCCTTGTGTGGGAAGGGACCTTTAAGATCATTTGGATCCAACCCTCCTCCTCTAGGCTCCAACCATTCCTTTGAAGCCAATGGTGTTTTGAGGTCATTTGCTCATGATAAGCTTCCCAAGATGCAAATTTCTAACTCTCTGGGGCTGAGTGAGTGTTCATGTCTCAGTCATCACAAAAAGGGAAAGGGATCATCCCATTCCAACCCCTTTCCATGGGCTGGCTGACACTCACCAGATCAGAGCCCTGTCTAACCTGCTGTTCAGGTATTGCACATATATGTAGTCCAACAGCTGTGCCTACATACAAAACTCAGCTGCATCCCTGAAGAGCTGTGGTGTGGGCATCAGGATGCAATCCTTGTCACTGCAAACTGGCCAACACTTTCCTCCCCATGACGAGGGCCTTGAGAGGTCAGAATGACTGTGCTGCTCCTACCGTGATTCACGTTTAATGGGAAACAAGTCTAGTCACATCAATAATCTTGCAATGAATCTGATACAGTTCCTCCCCCCTCTGTCATACAGGGATATTTAAAGCTAGAGAGACAGCCACCGATACTGCTATTATCTCTGCCCACCAGTTCCCAGCTGGCTGCTGTGGCCCTTAATCTGAGTTAATCAGCACAAGCTCATCCTTTCAGATGGGGCTTGCACCCCTGAGCATTGTTCCCCTGCCCTCAATGTTATCACCTTCTGACAGCCAGAAAGCTAAATGCAAAGACAGCTTCAGCATCTCCAGGGGCATAGTGATACCCCGCTGTTTTCATTCTGGGAGGGATGTTTGCACAGCTCCATGTTTTCAAAACAACAATTAGCATAAGGAAAAGTAAACTGGATTTGTTAGGGAGATCAAATGTATCAGGCCTCCTGTGGTAGGACAAGGAGGAACAGGATTCAGCAAAACATCCCAGGACAAGGGGATGACACAGGGTAAGGGAGATCGCTCTGGAAGTCAGGTCTGTGTGTCACAAGCCAAAAATTGGAAGGAAAGTTTGGGCTGGAGAGAGGTGTAAAGGCAGCATGGGGAGAGGGAGAAGGAATGGAGCCTGAAGGTTGGAACTAGACGGTCTTTGAGGTCTGTCCCAACCCAAGCCACTCTATGAAATGGTTTCTTTGGCCACTGATGGTGTCACAGGCAGGTTGAACTTAGGTTGAGAAAAAACCATCAAGATCCCCTAGTGTTTCTATGGTACTTTATCATGCCAAAATAGGAAAGCTTCACCATCTTTTAACTGACTTTGAAGGATTCAGACACTTTTACATTGACTTGGTCATGACCTCAGATATTTAAATATTTCCCTTGTAGACCAATAGCAATACCTGGCTGTGTGGATTAGTTGTGGACCTGATGACCTTTAAGGTCTTTTCCAACCTGAGCAATCCAATGATTCTTACATTCTCCCCATCCTTACAGCGAGATATTCTGGTATCCCCAGCAGAGGTTTGGGCATCCCACATATGGCTCCTGCTTAAGCTCCTGTGATGCTTCATTAACCACGTACTTTTAGAGAACCATGAAGTAATATTCACAAATTAAATCCCTGCAGCAGAATCACCTTGGAGTCAAGAAACACATTTATTGCTAAGAAAAACAAGTTGAATTTCTTCCCTCTCCCTCCCCTGCATGCCCACAGCTCAGAGCCCTTACAAAATACAAACACACATCAGGGGTACAATATCACAACCAAGAACAAGGCAAATGGTTTCATACCTACACTACAACTTCCAACATGTGTTACAGCTGCTGCAATGCAACACAGGTGTCAAAAGCACATAGGAAAACTAACCAGAATGTCTGCTCTTTTGAGAGAGCTCATTCCTACAACAAGAGATCCATAGAAGGACGAGGGAGATCAGGGAAGGCTGTAGGAAGAGATCTTGCAAGAAGGGAGGTGGTAGAGTCACCGACCCTGCGGGTATTCAAGGAATGGCTGGATGTTTGTTGAGGGACATGGTTTAGTGGGAGCTATTGGTAATAGGTGAATAGGAGAATAAAGGCCTCTCTGCTCCTGAAGTCTCCTGAAGCTTGAGTTGACAGTTTACACTCTCTTCCATGCTAATTTAATTATATCAGTGGAAGGTGAAAGTTTCTTCTGAAGTAGCCATTTGCATTATAAGCATAACTGCGCATGCAATTTGATTGCAAATTAAATTGCCCTCTGCCAGCTTGGACTTTGTTTTCTCTCCTCAGAGGAATCATACAACATTTAGGTTGGAAAGACCTTCAAGATCCCCAAAGTCCAACCACCCATCCACCCCTACAAGCCCACCACTAAACCATCTTCACTCACCCAACTCTGCTCTCTGAAGAAGAATCTCTTGGCCACATGAGTCACTTTTTCCTCAATGACAAAGTCAGCAAGACAGCAGCCCAGCCTTGAAACACATAAGAAGAGACAGCACTCTGTGCTTTCAGGGGATAGAACCTGGTGCAGCATATGCAGAATGGGCTCAGAGCATGGCCCATTTAACTGGGCTTTCGGGGATTTAGCAGAGAAGTTTTCCTGCTATGAGGTCTCAAACTCAGATGCCCACTGCAGTAGAATTAACTGCTCATGGACATCAGTGACTATCTGGGCAAGCATGGTTTGACATGGGGCTCTAGGGAGCTTAATGCATAATATCTGAGGATATGGGATCCTGTAAGTGTCTGTGTAACAGCTCTGGGTGTCAGAGAGAAACAAACACATGCCCTTGCACCAATAGTACAGAAAACCACGATCTACATTCGTATAAGAATTAAGTTTATTTTAACAATAAGGGCAGTGAGGTCAGGGCTCTGAGCCTGTGGGTGTCCCTCTTTGTTGCAGGGAATGGGACCACATGGCCTTCAGGGGTTCCATTCAATTCAAACCAATCTATAATTCAGGGAAACCTAAAAGAAGTCGAACTCAGCAGTCCCACAGGCTGCAAACCCTGCTTGAATCTGGGGGTGGCAAGGTCTGTAATGCAGCTTTCACACAGCCCAGAACTTTTTCATCCCCTCACCAAGGTCAGCATCAAAACCATTGGCATCACCAGACCCAGAAAAAAACAAACCAAAACACATTTGTGGTGCTCAGGGCCTGGTGGGAACACATCTTTGGTGGCTTATGTTGCCCTTCCCTGCAGAGAGACTGCTTTCCGTCCACACACGTGTCCACTGACTCAAGGGGAGGATCTGGATAGGAGAAAGATGCTGTCAAAGCCCCACGGTCATCTGTTCATGTGCTGCAGGATGGTGACACAGCCGTGGTAGCTGGTGCAGCGCTGCAGCGGGGGCTGCTGCTCCACACTGCCCGTTATAGGGTCAAACGTGAACGCTTTGTCTGTGCCTTCCCCATTCTCATCTCGGCCACCCAGGATGTAAATCTTCCCTCCACACACCGTCAGACCGCAGCTCTCCTGGAAAGCAGAAGGAAAGGATGAGAGATGAGGAGTGGCCCCACAGCTTTGGGCAGTGGGGCTGAGCAGGAAGGAATGACTGCTATGGGCTCAGCCCTCACCTGTCCTGCATGGAGGGAAATAAGCAGGATTAGCAGGGAATGGCTCTTGGGGTACTTCAGTATTATGGTCTGAGCCATGTGAAGAACCTCGAGCCAATGCCCTGGTATATTTTCTTCACATGCAATCTCAGCAAAGCACAGACGGGTACATTTATTCTATGGAGAGAGAAGGTTCAGAGCTTCTCCCCTCACATTAGGAAAAGTCCTCATAGGAATATTAGGGATAATTTCTTCACAGGCACTGGAGCAGGCTGCCCAGGGAGGTGGTGGAGCAAGAGAAAGACTGATGGGACACTGGGTGGCATGGCCTAGAGTGGTCACAGGTATGGGTTGGTGGTTGGACTAGATGAGTTTATTGGCCTTTCCTACCTTAATAGTTCTATTCCTAAATCTTTCTCTTACCAGAGGCCCAGGGAGGGCAGCCACTTCTCTCCAGCTGTCTTTCCTTGGATCATAGCTGAAGATCTTACTGAGGAGCCCACCCACAACATAAATGATGTTGTCCAAGCAGACGGCACTGATGCACCTCTGGTAGAAAGGAGTTGGAGACAAGAGTGTCCACTTGTTGTCTTCTGGATCATAGCACTGGACCTGGAAGGAGAAGTGCAGCTATGGGAACATAAACTTCCCTCACCTCCCTGCTTGGATGGAGATGATATCCACTAGAAATAAGAGATAACAGGTTCAGAAACATAGATGGGAGCTCCAACACTCAGAGGCCAGTGCAGTGATCAAAGGGACAAGGGTTCTAGCATTCTTTCTTCAGCTGGCTGAGGTCTTGGGCGGCTCTTTTGAGGGTCTATGCCTTCAGCTCTCACAGACAGATCATCAGCTGGTCCTAACCAACACAGCACATGGTTAAATATTCTGATATTGAGCTGAGGGCCCTTAGTGTTAGTGCAGCTCAGGTGCCACCTTCCTTGTAAAACCATTATTACTATAAGAGTCTCCTTCTATTCTTTATGTTCCTTGCTGGCCTTTCTTTGGCCCTTTCTATTAAATCACAGTACTAGAAAGCAGACCAAAGCTGAGCTGAAACTTCCCATGGGCTTATTTTGCACCTCTTGGTCCTGTTTCTCTCACCCAGCCATCCTCACCCCTTTGCACCAGCCATACCTTGTCAGTGTTAGCAGTGTCATCCACAGCACCACCCAGCACATACAGCTTGTTCAGGCAGGAGACCACAGCTGCCGAGCTCACAGCTTGTGGCAGAGGAGCCAAGGTGGACCAGCTGTTGGAGAAGGTGTCGTAGCACTCCACGCTGGAGAGGCGGTAGAAACCATCAAAGCCTCCCACAGCATAGATCTGCCATAAGAAGAGCAAAGTAAACCGGTTAGAAACTCCTGGACTCACCAGCTGGGCTGGTACCATGATTATGTCCTGGTTTTCTCTCATCAAAACCATCTCTAAACAACCAAGAAAACAAACAAGCACTGACAATGTCACATTGCACTGGGAACTGGGAAGAAGGGAAGACTGTCCCAAATGGGCTCGTTCCAAAACCAACCTTGCCCTGAAGCGTTGCCATTTTGTGCCTCCATCGGCCTTTCTGCAGACAAGCAACCTTGATCCAGACATTCAGCTGGGAGCTCAGCACCCAAACATCATTGCTGCTGATGTGTCCCCCTGAAAAACAGAGGAATGGAGGGCTGATACAATCCCAAAACCAGTCCCCATCACCCTGGCATGCCACTGTTTTATATGGGTCCACTTTGCAGAGGAACAGTCTAGGCTAGAATATGGCTATTGGGTTACTCTCACATGAACTCAGCTTCCCAAGGTAGATGCCCTCTGAATTTCAAGGCACTTATCACAAAACTCCATCCCTTCTATGGAGCTCTCCTATAGGCCTTGTATTTTAAATGAAGGATGGGCAGCTGGTGATGTGATAGAAAACCCTGACAGCACACACCAAAACCAACTCATTCCACTGCAAAACACTTTGGATGGATACTCAGATAAGCAGGAAGGAAAAGTTTTCCAACGGTGCCATCCTCCCCAGAAGGCTAAAATTGTTTCTTGGGACAACAAAATCCAGGGTAAACTTCACTAAGAAGTGACTTTGTTCTGGAGCTGGGATGCAAGTCAATGAGTCCCAACAAACAGACCCAGGAGCAGTTATTCAAACAGCTCCAGGTAGGGGCTACAGCTGTCTCAGGACACCTCACCTGATATGTAGACATCATTCTTCAGCGTGCAAGCAGCAAACTCTGACTTGGTGTAGCCAGGCACACTGGAGAGGGCCGTCCACTGCCTGCTCTTTGGGTGATAGAGATCAGTGAAGGGCAGCTTCAGAAGGCCCTTCTTATCACAGCCCCCAATGATGATGATGACTTCTGCCAGCTCCATGAACCTAGAACACGAAAGGCATGGGTAAGCCCCTAAGTCCCAGTCCCATTTAGGATATTGGCAGCACATCCCAGTGGGCTCCTTTATGTCACCAACTATCAGTTTTCTAGGCAAATCACTTCACTCATGCACCTTCCCTCTTGTCTGCACGTTCAAATCTCTCAAGCTTGAGTGGGAAAGGGTCCAAATTTCATAGGGAAAGTAAACTGAGAATGACCTTTGAAAGTCCGTTGTGAGATTGCCTCCTGCCCCTCGCCCTCTCCCTTCCAGCACAATGAAGCCTATCACTCAATGCACGGCTGCAAGCATGGAAAGCTGCTCCTGGCAGCCAGCCTGCAACGTGCTCCCTGCCTGGAGAGCAGAGTGCTTCCAGGAAATCTCATTCTCTCCAGCCCTAACAGCAGAGAGCAGACGAGACAGATGGATGGGCAGGAAAACCTTGCCAAGAAGTAGGTGGCAAGAGAGGAACGGCTCTGCAGGAGAAGAGAGGAGAGAAAGGAAGAGGGCAGAATGGGACTTGAAACCATCCCCAGCTCTGCCTCCATTTCTGCAGCCTGAAATAGTTCACTTTAGACCTAAGTGGTAAAAGAAGGGGAGTTAAAATGGGAGTGCTGGGAGTGGGATTGATTCCCAATGAATTTTAGTCTGTGTGCTTGAAGAGGACACCACAGTCTGGTACTGGGCAGTTCTTTGTGTAGCGGCCCGTTGTCACATTCAGCATATGGAAAACAACTCCAAGCCTCACATCAGACTGAAAGGGCTTAAACCATCCCTGGAGGTTTTAAAACCAACAGACTCATGTCATGCAGAGTGATACAGCCTCGAGCAGTCACAGGCATGGGCTGATGGTTGGACTGGATGATTGCTGTGGCCTTCCCAACCTTCATGATTCTCTGATTACAAATCCCTATTCTCTTCTCCTGTGAAAGCTGCTCCACTAAGAGGCAAAAATAAGCTGGTTTCCTTGGTCCAAAGTGCAGAAGAACACAAGAATTTGTCCCCACAGCCGCTATTCCCCTCTAGAGAAGCATGGGAAGCTTTACAAACCATCCGGCCTGATACAACAACCCATCCCAGAGCAGAGGTGTTCTCAATGGAGTTGTTCATACCTCCACTGGTGTTCTTACCAAGCACATGCTGAATGTACCAGTATGACCATGAAGTAACAGAGGCTAAAAATATATCTGTCTAAGTCTAGAAAATCCATGTGAAAATCACAGAAAAGTGCATATTCCTATACATACCCACCCCCAGAAATTGGTTGTCCTTTCTATTTCCACTCTATACTGCCAGCTGCCTGGGTTAGAATTTCTTTATCTTCATGTCAATCAATAAATCAGAGGTACAAAAGAAAGAATTCGGGGTGCCTACGTAGCTACTTGGACTGCAACTCCTTTTTTTCCCCTAGACATTAATTACTGACCCAACTGCTACACCTTTGAGCTAGGCAGCATGGTGATGGCTAGAAGGCTGAAGTGAAGTCACAGAATGGTTGGATTGGAAAGGACCTTAAAGCCCACTCACTTAAAGCCTCAACCTCTGCCATGGGCTGGGTGTTGACCACCAGCTCAAGTTGCCCAGGGCCCCCATTGATGGCCTCAGACACCTCCAGGGATGGGGCACCACAGCTTTGGGCAGCAGTGCTGGGACTTTACCACCTCTAGGGAAATAATTTCCTATCTGACATAAACCTCACTTCTTCATGGCGCTCTAGGGAAAATGACATTGGGTTTTACCTTCTGGGCCTCGATCTCAAAGAGCTGACCTCGTTCCCTAGGATGTAGTACTTGCGGGCTTCGTGCAGCAGAGGGATGCACTCCTTTGAGTCCTGGATGAGCTCATCCATTTCCACCTTCTCCAGGAAGTAGGTGGGGTTGAGCAGTGGCAGACGCACGTGCTCAAGGAGATCCTTCAAGGCTCCCTTACGGGCAGGTACGTCGTGCCGTACCCAGCGCATGACTGCTTCAAAGACCACCTCCTCCTTGGGGACCACCAGCTGCTCATCGGACAAATACTCAACCAGCTCCTTCACACCCATCTCTAGGAACTCTTCATGGCACGACACCTCCACGAAACACTCCAGCATGAACCTCTTGCTTTTTTCTGTCAGGGAAGTGATGGAGAACGAATCAGCAAACTTCATGATGCCCAAACAATTGCAGGGGTGAAGCTGGCCTTCAAGGAAGCTGATGCAAGCATCCCTAAGCTTGGAGATCTGCAGCAAGTCAGACAGTTCCAAGATGCCTTCAACATTGTCCTCCTGAATGACAATGTTCCCCCCATACATATAGTCAAGAAGGAGAGACATGGTGGAAGCAGAAATCTTCTGGATGTTGATGATGTTCTGGTGGCCTTCCTTGAGATTGCCACCAAACATAGCCTGGAAATAAGTGCTGTTGGCTGACAGAGCAGCACGGTGGCAGGGGAATTCCTGTCCATCGATTAACAACACCACATCTGTAAAGATGCCACCACGCCGGTAGGCGTTCAGTGTCTGGAGGATTTGTTCAGCATGGCAGGACCCATTGCAGAGCTTCACGTGCAGCTGCTCTTTGCTTGTGTCACGGGTTGCATTTTCCAGGCTACTCGTCCTGTAGCTCGATTCTTCTTTCATCATTCGATGCATCCTGATTGGGAAGCAGTGAAGGACAGAACAGATTGTTAATTAAAATATATGACCACAGCATCCAGCAGCACTGTGATTTCTGCATCTTGGTGACATCAGGCAGTACAGATTCCAGCCAAAATCTGGACAGATTTTCATCCTCATCCTCCATAACCAACATTATCTCAGAAACAAAACCCACATGTGGCCTGTAGGATATCCCCAACCCAACCCCATCCCAGCACACCACACTCTTCTGCTTTTAGATGTTAAGCCAGTAGCTTTACCCAATCCATGCTGTATTAACAACTCCCACACTGTTTCCTTTCTTTATCACATCACAAAGCTCCTGTTAAGCTTATTTCCCCACCCAGACAAATTTAAACCATCTGTGGTGCACCACTTCTCCCCAGGAACGCATCTCAACCAATTGCTGCTGCACAGACACAAGTCCTAGGAGGAACTGAATCTAGGTTCCCAACTGCTGCATCAGTTGAGTGTTAAATGAGAGGCATAGCAATGCCAACACTTCTCTTTTAAGAGCACAGCACCAGGCTTCCAGGTGGGGTATCGGTGAGGGCCATCCTACTGCTGCCATGGGGGTATTGCAGAGACTTGAGGAGCAGTGAGGCAGAGAATTGAGCTCTACATAAATCCCTAAACAAACCTGGGGGAATGGGTGGAGGCTCCAGACCTCCCAGATGGCACTGAGAAGTGCTCAGGCAGCAGAAGGGGAACGCTGTCAGTTCAAAGTGATTTAGAGAAGTTACAACAAAGGCAGTACGGTGAACTCTGCGACTTGCCGGCACGCGCAGCTCCAGCCAAAGAAGGCAAATATCATCATTTCTCACCCTGATCTACGTCAATTTCCAAGCCCTTGATGTCAGTTAACTTACTAAGAGAGACTTCCCTGGATAAACCCAAAGTTCTTTCCCCAGCTCAGACCCCCCCCCAATCTACCCAGGATACCAGCTCCAAGGAGAGAGTGGGATTCTCCCACTGCCCTTATCCACACACACTCTGCATCACTCCCCCATCCCAATATTGCACAGTGGTAAACTCTGTACATATAAGCAGAAAGCTTTCCCAGCTGTTAGCACAAGAATCTCAACATTACCTGGCCCAAAAGTTGAGTCCTCCAGATGGGACCTAATGAACACAGCCTCCCTTGTGAAGATCCCCCATCCACGCTGGGGCTCTGTGCAGAGATGAGTCCCCTCCACTAAGCGCGCTCAGCCTGTCTCTGGCAATGCTTAGGGAAGCACAAAAGCATTGCCTTTATGCTCTCTGCTGAAGAGGTGGGGGAGAAATCTGCTTTTGTTTCTCTGCCCGGAGAGCTACAGGGCATTAGCCATGCAGCTGTCAATAACAGCCAGCCTGGGAGGAGCCAGGGAAAATTCCTCGAGGATGGGGGAAAATAGAGCACACCAGGGCAGCTTATGAGGGACGAGCCATCTGGAGAGCAAATTGGGGTCCAGGTGGAATAATTCATTTGATAGAGACTCCGGCTTGCTGGAAACCATGCTAAATCCAATAAATATAATACAGCTCTGAGAGCAAAATAGGGCATCTCTAACAGGAATAGATTGTGTCAGGCAGGAGACACAGTGCCCCTTGTTAATGTGTGATAATTAGGTAATTAGATCTACAAGGACAGACAGGAGGGTTTGCCCCATGTGACTCTCAGCAGTCTCCCCTCCAACTCAATCCCATTGCTGGCTGAAGCTCATAGCAAGGAACAAAGCAGCCCTGAACCATCTCCATAGAGTAACCATCAACCTCAGTGCTGCCAAAATCCTTGATGCAATGCAGCCAGTTCCCTCCCTTACCCAACATCACTTTGTATTATTTCATTCTAACTATAAATGCAAAGAGCAACCAACCCTGCATTGTTGCTGTCCCAGTAAAGTCATCTTTTCTTGGAGCACCACCTCTGTGCTTTCCAACTGGATCCCTTCTGCTCCTCTCCCATCAGTGGGATGGATGCAAGGCACAAGCTGGCATCCTGCTCATGGCCAGCATTTGCACATGAATTGACAGCGACCTGGAAAGGACTGTGGTTTCCCAGCCTCTGTTGTGGGCTCAGAGGATTGGGGAGTTTGGTCTCGGGACCTTCCATCCCAATTGAGTTGGCTCTGGTGGGTGGCATCCAGGGTGGGTGAGTGGAGAGGGTCATCAGGACAATGAGCAGCACAGCACTGATCCTTCCCTTCGTGACAAACAGACCTCCTGAGTACAGGAAACCCTTCACTGAAGTTGTAAAGCTATTGACACCTTGCCAACCAACCTGAAAGTGTAGATGCAGACACCAGAACAGTGAGCTGGAAGCCCTATTGCACTGCAAAATATCCTGTTCACATTAAAGATGATCAACCCATGGCACGTGGTCTACAGGAGCCACTGGGCGCAAAGCTACATGCATTTAAAAAGACACAAAGGGGAAATTAATGTTTGTGGAGACAGAACTGTGGGAAAAAAAAAATCTTTGTGAATGAGGAATGAAAGGAACAGCAGAGTAATTGTGTCAGAAAAAGTAAAAATAGGAAAGGGAAGGGATGTAGCTAAACAAAGAAGAGAACAAGTAGAAAAGTGGAAAGGCAAGAGAGCTTTGGATAAATCAGGTAATGGAGATCATACGGAGAGAGATCACTAGGACCTGACCACACCATTACAGAATCAAGAAGGCTGGAAAACACCAGTCAAAACCCCAACCCCAACCCAACCCCACCCCACTTTTTGTAAGCTCTGTGCCACTGCATCATATGAAGGCTTTAGCAGGGATGTAAGAGATGCTTTGTATGGCAGGTTACTGTAGACCTATGGCATGGCCACACCAGCATAACCTCCCAGGCCCCAGAACTACAGCTCTATCAGTAAAGTGATTGTGCCAGCATGGTTCCCAGGTCCTATGGGAGCTATCACAGCTGTGCCACTAAGCTTGTAAGAATAAGGGCAGTTCTAGAGAAGAAGAAAGAGTTAAATAGCACAACGTTGGCTGTTCCGAGCCATTTGGGCTTAGAGCCAGCAGCCAGTTCTCAGTTCTTTTATTTGAACAACAGACACAGGCTACATGACCTTCGTTGCTCTCCCTTCGACTTTTTAGTGTCTTTCCCAAGGGTACAGCAATCACAGACTCCCGTTATGGATTATTCAGTACTGTGGAAATCAGGAGCTCTCCCTCTTCCCCTTAGGGCAGTTTTATTTTTCGCTCTCAAATGGTATTCCCCGAGCCAGTCAAATCCTTGACACAGAACTGACTATCAGTCACCAACCAATGAGATACCGTTGTGTTTTCTTTAATCCCTTTCATCTGTCCCTTAATGCAGCCATTCATGGGCTGGAGAAAACAGCTGATTAACAAAGAAGAATCCCAGGCTGGCCCAGACGAGATCCCCTCCTAACCCAAAGCACCCACTGTCTGCAGCTGGGAGCAGATCCTGGGCTGCAGAAATAGAGCAAACACCAAGCAAGCCCTTCCTTTAATACATGCTTTCAGCAAAGAACTGTTCAAGGACTTCTCAAGCTGGATCTTACATCCAGGCTGTTGTGTTTAATAAGTGCTAATGGACATAAGAGCCAATTATTCCTCTTCAAATGTGCTTATGTTTTTCGGTCTTCACAGCACCCTGGGGCAATGACGTGCACAGTTTGCATTAGAAATGAATTGCTTCCCATTTGTTTGGCTTGAAACTGCTGCCAGACCAGCGATGGTGGTGCATCATTGTCCCCATGTGGCCACGAGCACCAAATATTTATATATACTTATATAATACTTATATACATACTATATATACTATAGTATATATATATAGTATATAGTATATACTAAGTATACTATATATAAGTCAAGGCGTGGGTCTGCATAGTTGCATCATTTCCATCTGACTGCTTGCCAACTGCTGTTGGATAAAACAGATGGGAGGGAGGATGCAGCACAATTACTGACCTCAGAAAGGAAGATCTCCAAACCTTCCTCTAGTCATAGAATCATTAATGTTGGAAAAGACCTCCCAGATCCCCAACTCAACCCTACCCATCCCACTGACCACATCCTTCAGTGCCTCATCTCCATGGTTCTGGAACCCCTCCATGGACAGTGACTCTCCCAGCTTTCTCTTTCAGAGATGAAGCTGAAATTGTTCCTAATTCCCAACCTGAGGTCAGACCTCGAGGTTCTCCCACAAAGCACAAAAAGCAGAAACATGAATGTTGATGTGAGAAGAACATTTTGCAAGTGAGCCCAAAACACACAAGAAGATGACAGACCGGCAGGGGGGATACTGACAGTTTATTTCACAGAGCATGGCAGGGTTCATTTTGGTCTAGCTCTATTTTCATCAAAAAAGTATATTTCTTAAAAAAAAAAAGAAAAAAAAAAAAGGAAGTAGCAAATCTTCAGGATGGTAACGGTAACAGTCGGTGCATTACGCATAGAGTCCGGGTCTCATCATAGGAAAAAATGAATTTTGAAGACAATGACTCTTGGATGGATTGCTTTTAACACCTCCAAGCTCGTAAGCACTTCACCTTTCAATACTGTCATCACCAAGGATAAAAACTGAACATGCAGGTGATTATCAACAGATGCCAAGGTTCAGCAGCAGCTCTCATTGGCAATGACCATCCGCCAGGAACACTTCAGTGCAGTGCTTCATTAAGGGTAGAAGCAACTTTTATCCCAAATGCCTTCAAATCCACCAAATCCTTGTGATTCTGCATGGAAAAAAATTAACCACCCACCATGTTTTACAGCCACAAGAGAGTTCCATATCAAAGATGAGTATTTGGGAGGATAAGAGGGAGCATGGGTGAAGGACTTGTTCCATCTACATTCATGAGAACCCACGGTAGGTGCAGACAAACTGAAGTCTTAATTTGTGCTGCTTGGAAGGTGCGTTCTAAAGCATCACAATTCAGATTTGTTTCCTTGCATTATTAATAGAGGTATGTTCCCTATGTTGCTTTGGCATGCCTTCTTTTCCTTTACACAGCTGCAACGACCACTTTTGCGCTCTTAACTCTTATGCACCGAACCCAAGATTCTGAGGTTTCAATATGCTACTTCTGTACATTCAAGATTCAAAACTTCAGTGCTGCCACCACAAGGATGACCTGCTCAAGCCTGATTGCTGTGGCATCCCCCAAACTTCCCTTCTCTCCTGCAAGGCGGCTTCTCCCAGGGCTCAGCAAGCAGACTCAGCCCAAAGCCTGAGCTTTGGGTTACATTCCTTCCATGGGAAACAGCTCCTGGCATTTCCAAGGTGGAACACACCAAGCTTCAAAGGAAGCTTGTGCTCGATGGAATTTCCCACTTGGGAACCACACAAACAGCCCAGTGTCCCAAAAACAGGCTCTGCCCAGCAAGACCTTGGAGACTGAGAGCAGGAAGCTGAGCATCCCACCCCTGGGCTGTATCAGTGCAGGATAAAACACAACTGCCGTCAGTGTGGTTTCTAAGCTTTATTTCATGTTTCTTTAAGCCTCTGCTCTAGGATTTTGGTTTCAAGCCTTTTGCACTGGGAGTGTGCATCTGCTGCAAGACCGCCGGTCCTTTGGAGGATGCCGACGTGCAGCTTAAAGATGCTGGTTTTAAAGCAAGTAGGAAACACCTCCTTGCGGGAATAAATTACTGCCCTGGGCTACTTCAGCTTCCAAACTATTTACATCTCCTTCACCCAGGGGCATCTGTAGGGCACAGAGGGGCTCCCACTGCTGCTCCTCCTCCTGCATGGATGCAGTAAGGAGCTACTGCAAGTGCAGAGGCTCTTTAGCCAGATGGGAGCAGAGACAGTGCCCATGGCATTGCTTTTGGCAAGCCATCCAGGCCCCCCCTGGAGCTCAACTCATGGAGCAGATAGAAAAAGAACAACAAAACCAAAGCGCTGCTGCCAGCAGAGGCCAATCTGCAGCTACTGCCCAGGATTTGCCTACAGACAATCCAAGAAGGCCATTTTTTTCTGTCAACATCCAAGTTTTGGGGATGGGGAATGGGACAGAGAGAAGTGACCAAGCCTCTGAGCCAGTGCAACTCCTCCAGCTCTGAACTCCGACATGGAAGAGCAGCGCCATCTCCTCTCCAAGGAAAGCTTCTCTCCTCCAAGCAGCCTCCTGTTCAATTACAGCTGACACTTCATTGCCCAGGAAGGGGAAGGGTAAGGGGAGGGGGGGAACAAAAAACAAGGAGAACAGAGAAAAAAAGAATGACACTTCACGAGAACTTCACAACATACAGTTTAAACAACTCAGCTACACAGTCGATGCATCAAGGGAAGGAATGGAGCAGGGAGGGGGGAACTGTCCCAAACTCCCCCCAGGGGGACTCAGGCTGTCACGTCGAGGTTCAAATAACTTCAGCCATAACGTGGAGGGTTTAATGAACACGGTATTTCCACTCATGCCCTGGAAAAATTACACTTGAGAAATAAAACAAAAACAAAAAGACGAAAAAAAAAAGAAAAAAAATAATCAGATTTTCTACATATTTACAAAAAAAAAAAAGCCCCTCAATCTCAGAAGCAGAGAGGTGGAGCAGCCACTGATGGTGGAATGGGGAGGGATCTCTGCCCTGCCAGCAGTTCCTCAAGGTTTCCCATCCCATGGCAAGCAGGAGAGCGCAGCTCTCGTTGCCGGAGCGAACGCGGGGTTGGCCACACGTGGGGTTGGGCTGGAGCCCCTCAGTCCATCCGCAGCCTGGTGCCCCGATGATCCGTGGGGGTGACCATCTCGTTGGCGTAGCCGTTTTCAGAGCAGAGGGACAGCTCATCTGTGGTCTCCACGCCGTTGTTGATCTCTGGGGAGGGCAGAGGAGGGGAGGACATTGTCACAGCGGTGCAAGATGCAGGAGACCCTCATGGATGAGCAGCCAGTAAAATCACAGTTATTGCCTAGGTTGGAAAGGACCTTCAAGATGATCCAGTCCCACCACCAGCCTGACCTCCCAAGTCCCATCACTAAACCACATCCCTTAGTGCCACATCCATGTCCCTTAAGTTCCACGAGGGATGGGGACTCTGCCACTTCCCTGGGCAGCCCACTGCAATTCTCAACCACCCTTACTGTGAAGAACTTCCTAACATCCAATCTGAATCTCTCCTGACGCAGCTTGAGATTGAGATCCATCTTATCCTAACGGGAATTCCCTCTGGCTTCAGTAGCATTAGCCCTATTTAAAATCCAGTTGTGAATTACCTCCAAACTGGAGCTCATCTCTAAGTTTCAGACCCTGTAAGCTCCACCAACCATCAGAAGCAAAACTGAACCTTGCTGTACACCTCACTTTGACCATCTCTGGAGGGCAGAATTAGGCCTGTTTCCCCACAGTAAAATCTTCGAAGCATGAGTTGTCTTTGTACAATAAACCCTGATCCCTGCTGGAGCTACCCAGCCTCTAGTAGGTAGGAAAGAAAGCCAATGATAGAGCCCAAGGGCAGATCACAGACACATTCCTTCAAATGTGGGCATTCCAGCTTCGCATGCTGACTTCAGCCTCGTAAAGCTAAATGTTCCCTTCTTTGTACCCATTCCTGGGATCCTTCTTAGGGGTGGGCTTGGACAGACACACTAAGAGGAAGATGCTACGTATCAACATGAAAACCCGCAGCCATTTGGGATTGATGAGCCAGAACCACATCCCAAAAGGGACCATATCTCACAGCAGGGTCAGTCCAGCCATCCCATCCCACCAGTGGGAGATGACACCCATATCAAGATGTGGCACTGAGGGATATGGTCAGTGGGCATGGCAGGGATGGGTTAGGGCTGCACTTGGTGATCTCAGAGGCCTTTGCCAACCTTAATGACTCTGAGACTCTCCTCCGTCAGCAGTGACAACTGAAGGATGAAGCAAAGAGCTGTGACTGACCAGCCCCAATCCATACCCGAGAAGATCAGTTTCTCCTTCATGATCTTGACATCCCGACTGGACCGGCGGACGGCCGCGCTGAGCATGATCTGCTCTGGGTTGTAGGTCCTGATGCTTCCTAAGCGCCACCTGCAAGAGAAGAAGGGGATATCAGGGGCTGGGTCTCCCCAACCCTAAGAGCATCCTCAAAGTGGTCACCAACACCGGAAAGACCAAGTCCCAGAGGCCCTCAGTGCTTTCGTGCCCTTGTACCTACGCAACCCCGCGTGGCAGGAGGATGTTCAGACATGAGCGTGTGGTCTTAGGGAGGGTACAAACATAAAAAGGAGCCATCTCTAAACTACCTTCAGCATCCCAACCCCACTAATTTCAATAAGGACTACAGGCACCCAAAGCCTCTCTGCACCACATCACAACTGCCCGAAGGAGGTGAACTATTTTGACTCTTAGAGCGGTTACGAGGGAACAGAGTCTGAGCCAAGTGAAGAAACTTCTTTTTCCTCGCTGCATGTCATGCTCACATATGTAGGAGAAGAGAACTCAAAAGAGAAGTTCAAGTCTCAGAACTGAGACATGCAGCAAAGACATCAGCATGAGATGCTCGGAAGGAAAGCAGGAGCACTCTCAATGCAGGTAGGTCATTATGTACAACAACCCTGAATGGAATGTAACCCAGGGCAGCTCGCTCCCCATCTGCCAGCTCTTTGCTTCAATGCTTCCAACCCAAAATGCACTTTAATTCTTTTTCCCTTTGGTTTCACCAAAAATTTCCATCACATGAATGACAACATGAAGCTGATGAGAACCTGGCTGCACATTGACATCAGCCAGCTTTTTTGTTCTAAAAGTGGACATAAAGGAAATGCAACAACAGTGGCAAAGCTAAGTAGCTCATCCCCATTCTCCCTGCCAGAGTCAGGGATGTAACAAAGCTCTTGGGTGGAAAAACAGCAGATTTAGGACGGCTGATGGATTTTCTGATCTTCTGGCACCATCTAGTGGTTTACCCATCGAATAAAAATGTGATATTTCTGGTTTTCATGGTGTTTTTGGTTTTTTTTTTTTTCCTTTTTTTCTTTTGGGTTGGGGTGAGTTACAACAGCCTTCTCTTACATTTCTAAGCCTCTCCCCACCCCAGGAGCAGATCTGAGAAGTTCCACACCTCTCCAGTCTGGGCCCACAGCACAGGCCTGAAACAATCATAGATGAGGTCCCGATGTTGTTCCATTCAAAATAAAATGAATTACAAGGAATCTATCTGGTGTTGATTTCCATGGTTTCCACTCTTTCCTCCCCCCCTCGCCCCCCCCCAAATCCCAATGGGCGACACCACACTGTACAGATGAAGACAGGGCTCTGCTACAGAGGGAAGATGGGGTGGGATGGGGTGGGATGGCTACAGTGCACAGCTCATGGCCCCATGGACAAAAGCAACCCAGAAGCAGCACGAGGAGGCGGAGAAGATATTAAAGCCCCCCCAAAAAAACCCAACAAACAAAACCCCGAAACCACGATTTTTATCATTATCGTCTGATCTGAGCTACTTTAACTTGGATGATGATCATTTCTACCCTTATTGTCCCACAGAGGCAGATCCTGCACAGGGTCTCACAGGATAAGAAATTCCTTAATCAGGACCAAAACACTTTGACACCATGCTGGATCTTCCCTGTGCCCACAGCATTAAGACATGGAGCATCAGGTTGGGTTGCATGGCCTAGAGCCATGGTGATCTCTTGCTCAAGGACTTGGGCCCCTTTAGGACACGGAGCCCTGGACAGGATGCCCCAGCTCAAGCATTCTGACAGCTCTTGCACCACCTCTCTGGGTACAATTTGTGCACACACCTGAGCTGAAGCACACTGACTCCAGGTACCCTCTGAGTTCTTTCCCTTAACACTTTGTGGCCCTTTTCTGGGCTAGTATGGAGTGTTAGTGGGTCCATTCAGGACTTCCTGAGCATTCAGGAGGGAATTTCAGCTCCGGGTAAGAGAAGCAGAGCAGGGCTCATAGCTGGGATGCATTTTCAAATGGAACGCACCCAAGGAGCAACATCAAAACCAACCCAAATTTGCAAGGGTTCATGCAATTACTCAATTAGCTTCTACAGCTGCTTGCAGCCCCATGCAAAGCAAACCAAGCTCCCAATACCACCCCCATTTTGAAATACCCTCTTAGCAGAGGTGCCATCAGTCTATTTAACCACGATGCGACACCACTCTATGCTGCATGAAACATTTTCTGCTGAGCTCAATAGACTTAGGGTCACCAGGAAGCTTATTTAATAGGAAATAACACCTCTCCTACCCCCTTGGACTCTGTTGTGACCGGTCGCATGTGCAAAAAGGGCAGCCCAGAGCAGGGCTCGTTGTGTCAGACAGACAGCAGGTTGGTCGTGTTCTGGGAGGCATCAAAGCAGACCAGACGGACATGGGGTAGGAACAGACTAAAAAATACTGGGACAACAACACAGAGACAGCACACACCATGTTAGGGCCATGACTGGGGTGCTCGGGTTGAGGAGAAATGGATGGGAAAGGAGATGGGAAAGGACAGACTGGGGAGAAAATAGAGTTGGTAGGTACCAAGGTCATAAAATGGTAGTGAGCAAAGAGCCAAGCCAGACATATCCACACAGTCCCCATCCTGCTGTTTATATGATCATACAAAGACTTGGGTTGGAAGGGACCCCATAGATCATCAAGTTCCAACCCCCTGCCATAGGCACGGCCACCAACCTCCACATCTGGTACGAGACCAGGTTGCCCAAGGGCCCCATCCAACCTGGTCTTGAACACCTCCATTGCTCCTGTCTAAAGCCTGACCAACTCCTCCATACCTCTCTCTTCTCCCCACCCACATGAGAAATGCCAGAGAGCAATGGAGAGTTGAAAGGAGGAGGGCACTCCACCTCCTTGGCCCCATAGCCAGTCCCATTTTGGTGAGGTGACGCGAGGATGAAACACTGCAATTCCAAATACCTGGTGGAACAGGTGATGCTTCCAGATGGCCAACCCCAACCCCAAAGGTGGTGGGTAGGGGAAGGGGGGGACTGAACACGCGTAGGGAGGAGCCAGTCCTCAAAAATGCAACCCCATGGTGCCAAGCAGAAGGAATGGAGAAGGTAACATGGAGAGTTTGGTGTGAGTTCGGACATGGCAAAGGCTTTACTGCAGAAAGGTGACAGTGCTTCCCTCCAATGGGATGAGAACTACCATTGAGAAAACAATCAATGCAAGAAGGAATTTGGGTTGTCAATTTACAGCACTTCAAATCCCAGATCCCAGCCTCATTCCATTCCTGGGTACACGGCTGCTTTTATCTTCAGACTGTATTTCCAGTTTCCTAGTAGTGTAACTGGGAAAAGCCTCCAAAGCTCCAATGAGCGCAGTGGTCATTGAGCCAAACCTGCTCAGCTGTCAGCCCTATTCATTAACACCCAGTCTGGAGAACTGATCCTGGATATAACTGAACAGGATTTAGAATTAGGTAGCTTAGAAGAGGTTGGTCCAGAAAAACCTCTGGTAAATGCAGGAAGAGCATATTTTGTAGTGAAATCATTTCCACAGAGAAAGCATCATCTCCATGGGGAACTGCCCAGTTTCAACACACTGCAGGACCTCAGAACAGGGCTTTTTTAAAGGGCAGCAACTTTGATCTTTGTAACAAAAGGTCAGATTGCCTTCAAAGCATCCATCAGCTTCAGCATCAGGCTCCCGTGGTGCTCATGGCTATGGACCATGCAATGTTCTGACTCTAATGGTCCCCTTGTGAAGCCAGATGTTTGAAAGCATCATGGAAAAGCTGCGTCCCGCACTGTCTATCTGCAGTGAAGCCGTAGCAGAGAGGGAGAAAGAAAGAGAGAAAGGAAGGCTGAATGAAAAAGAGAAAGAGGAGGAAAGCACCAGAATTACCTGATCATGTGATAGCTGTGAGATGCCAGAATGCAGCAGAGAGAGAAAGAGGAGGAACATGCACAACAGTCAGAGCAGTAAGAAAATAAACAAGGCAAAGAGGCAAAAAAGATTGGTTAGAAGTCATCACAGTTGGTATTTCCCTCCTGGAGAGCCTGCCACGATCCTGTTCCCAGAGCTGAAGTAGAAGAGCAGGAGCAACCCCTGCCCTATAGAGGAGAGACAAGCCATGCGGAGGAGAGAGATGAGCACACTGAAGCAGTGCCTCTGATCCCACCCACCCCCTCGTCCTTGCATGGAGGAAGCAGCCCTGTTTTGCCCCAAAAAGGACTTCAGGAAAAAATACACACACATACACACACACAAAAAAAAGCTAAAACAAAAACACAGGACATATTGAAGGCCAAATATCAAGCCCCACTTCCTGGAGCTGAATTGTGTCAGCAGGGAGTCGATAGGCAATCCTGCTGAGACTTGTTTTAGGCACAGACTCGGTGCTGATACCCATTCTTCTGCATGGTGAAGCTGCCGCGAGGAGCAGGGAAATGAGCATCTCCTATGTGGGATGCACAAAGCAGGAGCTCTCGGGAGGGCAAGTCTTTTGCTGTAGAAAATCCAACTTCTGATGCTGGAGTTATCCTCCTTCTTTCCAATGACTTGGGGTTCAGCTGTCCCAAAGGAGAGAAATCCCACAGTCCTTCCATCCCTCACCCTGCTTCCTCTCTTCCTAATCCACCAAACCACCTCTAAGCTGGAAGGGGAGAGGAGCAGTCCATACATCAGAATGCCCACGTAGCAGACCTACAGCCTACAGTATGACTCAGTTTAAGTCTTTTGGATGTGGTCTTTTGGGTGTGATAAGAGAAAGCCAGCCAAACCAGCTTTGGGAGATGATGCAAAACTCTTCAAATAGTGATGGGTCAGTGGTTGGACTGGATGATCTCAGAGGTCTTTCCCAACCTTAATGATTTTGTGAAGTATTTCACTACCATGGTCTTCAAATTCGGCTCTTTAAGCATTAAGGAGCTCAGTCCCTGCCTTCAGCCTCCTCAGTGCACTTCTGTACCTGCCTGAGAAATAAAGGTCTGAAGAACAGGGAAATCTCTTATTAAACCCACTGATGAATCTGAGGGAGTAGAGGAAGCTTCCAGACAACACAGCCACAATGTCTACCTGGAGGAAAGGTTTAACTGGCTGCAATTTGAATCACTGGGCTTCTGAGTGAAATTGTAAACACATTGGTAAATTTCATTTAGGCCATTGGTTTTGTTAAGTGTTGGTAAATCGAATCAGAGAGGGGTCTGAATCTGCTTCTCATTCTATTATGCTGTGCTCGAATGGGTGACCTACTGGGCACTGGTCTACCAGGCTGGGATTGCGCGGGTCGCAAATATAGAAGGACATAATTATCAGCAGACCCAACATATGGCCTGAAGTCAAGTCCATAGCAGGTGTTGGCAGGAGCAACAGCCTGCTGTAACGTGGTGAAAATGCCCAGGTAATTATCTGCCCTGGGGAGAGAAAGGGATTGCTGCAAGCAGACGATCTGGGGCATCATGACAGCAAGATTACTGGCTCATAAAGCTGAAGGAAATGAAATTGCTACTCCTAACACAAAGGCATTTTGGAGATCAAGAAAGAAGGAAAGCACAAGCCTTCTGCTGTCTCTAGCGTAGTGCTTTGTGCATGCTAAAGCAGATGAGATTACAAAGCCGGGTGAAGAGAGAGGTGCAATTTCAAAATGACACTTTCCCAAGGGAAGGCTGCTGCTTCTCACTGGAGGAAGAGCATTTCTCCTCCCGAGCTCGTGCTCTCCCATAGAGGGTTATTTCAGTGTCATCACTGACAGCTAAAGTGCCTCTCAGGAGAGCAGGCACATCACCAGGAGGACACCGTCATTTCCTCCCTTATAATCAAGAGGGTGGTTTGGCCAACTCTACCATTAGCAAGTTGATTTATCTCCTACTGATTCATCAGTGTCTTAAGCTTATCGTGCTCCCAGCCTTTCTGCTCCACATCCGTGTTTGGGGTCCTAAAGGCTTCTGTCTCCACGTTTCCTTTGGAAAAAAAGGTATTTTTTTCTCCAAGCATCCAACTGGGCAACTGACTGGATCTGCTAAGCTGTAACAGTTTCGCATCACTTACACGCCTCTCTTCATCCTAATAGAAACCAACTACTTCTAGAAAAACTAAAAGACAGTCTCATTGTAAAAGCTGTAATTGTGAAAACTCAAACTATTTCCTCTCCTTCTCCCAAAGCATTTAAACTCCTTGAAGTCCACTTCCCCGAAGACAATGAAGGTTTCTCTCCCACGCACATTTATGAGAAGAGCAAGGAGTCTGCCATTCCTGCTGTGAGATCTCTTACTCCTTTTAAAAGCACTGACTTCATCACATTCAAATGTCATCTCTGAGGTAGAATCAATTCCTGTTTGCAGTCTCTGTAGGAATTTTTCATCAGCAGTTTTCCTTCTATGGCAATCCACGCTCTTGAGGAGCACCACAGTCCTCTCTTCCATCCCCACCCCACACCCCCAGTGAAATCACACACCACAAATACACGAGAGCTGAGCCCCAACGATGCTACTTACTTCTGGAATATAAAAACTCCTACAATTACGACAAATGAAATGAGATCAGACGTGATCCAGATGAGGCGGTACTCGTCTGGAGGCTGGAAGACAAAGAACAGGAGCAGATCTTCAAGCTGTTGTATATGCACAGGGAGACCATAACATTGCTGAAGTTACCACCGGGGCAGAAAGAAAAGCACAGAGCTGCAGGGGTCACAGATAAAGCATGTTGATGACATTTCTGCTGTTAGCCTGTCACTAGAGATGGCGTTATCAGGAAGCAAACAGGAAGAGCTCTAAGCTGTAATAAGCATTTTGCACATGCTGATGCTTTCTCAGAGCTTTGTGAGCTGGAAGTTCCCCATCTCAGCTGTACCTCAAGGTGAGGTGAGAGGCTCTTTGGGAATTCAAACCTGTGGGAAATAAGAACACGTGCATGCTGCTTGTTGGACAGGCAAGTTCCATTTTGAGTGCTACCATTAGCTGTTTAGAACAGCCCCTGTACTATAAGCACATAGGTTGTGATTTCTGACCTTTGAGGTACAGGCAACTCTTGATGGCCTAAGTAATAGTCATTAATAATCAACTCCTGCTGATGCTCAGCAGACTCCCACCCATGACGGCCACCAAACAGCCACCAAACTTCTACTTGGCCAGTCCAATCCTGAAGGACACAGAACCAACTTAGGAAAAGGTTGCTGACTTATTACCAGACCAGACACAGGCACTGCAATGGCCAATGCCATTAATGCAGACAAATAATATTTAATTAAATAAATAGAACATGATGCAGAAAGAAGCGTTCATGCAACAGTAGGGTAACATAGGTGAAACCAGTTGGGAACCACCAACATTGCTACCCCTGTCTCCCAGAATAGAGTAATTAGTTTCTCTGGTCACTGCCTCTTTGTGTGTCTCAGTGTATCCTGCAGGAAGAGCAGGGCAATGCTTTAATTAGCTAACCCTTCTGATCGACATTTCATCCTTTATTTTCATACTTAAC
Source organism: Coturnix japonica (assembly GCF_054131305.1). Taxonomy (NCBI): domain Eukaryota; kingdom Metazoa; phylum Chordata; class Aves; order Galliformes; family Phasianidae; genus Coturnix; species Coturnix japonica. Next base: position 178,571,476 of record NC_140663.1, on the reverse strand, counting down.
AATGGAAAAGAGACATCTGATGTCATGGTGATACTGCAATAAGACCTGCCTAATTTTCTGCATTTATTAAGACCAACAGGCACAAAAGTGCCTTTTTCCTGATGGGAGAACACTATCACAGATGTTTTGAATCTAAACTCAGGAGGCTTTTAGGCCAGAAGAGAATCTACACATCTAAATGTTTCACTTATCTGAATCAGTAATCCACAACAACACCCAAAATATCAGGTTTTCCTGTGTATTTTTGTTTGAAGGAATAGGCAGAAATGAACAGAACCTTGTGGGCAAGCTCGAGCACTTTGTATTGATGACTGAAAAAAAGGAATCTGTAATACCATCAAATCCCACAAACATTTTATGAGCACAAAAACTGGAATCCAGAGATTAACTCAAACCTTTAAGGGAGACTCTCAAAAAGGCAGGACAGGACAGGAGCGCCACGCTGGGCACTCACATTAAGGACGTCAAGTTGGGGTCAGAACCCCAACTCAATCTTTGCATTTCCAAAGCCCTCCTCTGTGGGATGTTGAGTTGGGATTCCAACAGATGGGAGAGCCCTAGAAGGAGGGCTCCAAGCATCAGCTGCTTTTCATAGCTGACAATGAGGATTTGGCAGTAAAAAGCTGCCAGTGATGTACCCAAAACTCCTGCCAACTGTAGAGGAAGACAGATGTTTGCAGCAGCAGAATTCAGACAGTGATAATTTCTGATGCCAACAGATCAGTCCGTTCAGACCATTTTCAAGTTTTCCAGCTTCGGCTCACACCAGTGCAAATCTGTGTTGTCAGATACAAGCAGTGTGTTAAGCTAAGACTAATGACATTCACAGATGCATAGATGTTCATTCATTCAGGCAGTAGTCTGGAGGTCCTACCTCCAACTGAAGATGCAGATAACGCCTGCTGAATTCCTCTTGTGCTCATCTTATTTCCCCTTTCCCAATGGGATGTCCCAGAGCAGTGGCAAAACAGATGCCCCCCCATCAAAATCTGTCACCAAAAAATAGCCCCACAACATCCATGTACACCTCTGCAGCTGAGCTTGTTTGGGTAATACTATGATGCAACTACTTTCCCTCCACTCCAACGTGAATGTTTCTTTTTGGTTCAGAGACCCAAAGTGCTAGAAGAGCTTTCAGAGGCTTTATTGCCTATGTGATGGGTAAGGTCTTTGTTTCTAGTATGGCAATGGAGTAGCCAAAGGTAAAATCTGTCCTCATTTGGTATTAAAACCAGACTAAACTCCTGCAACTCTAGTAGCTGCTCAGCAGGTCTGGATAGGTGATTTACATTGAAGGAATGTGGAAAAGTTGGGTGGGTTAAGTGAGAAATGCAATACAATCTCCAAGGTCTCCAAATGCTGCATGGGGAGAGACCTGAAAGAAGGGATTGTGCAAGAGGTGCACTGATCCTTCACCATCTTAGACATACAGAGGGTGAAAACACTCAAGGTTAATGTCACATTGAACCCATGGTGTTCCCTACTCGCTGGGGTTCACAGCACCTTCCTGTGCTCTGTGCTTACCATCAACCAGATGGGAAAAGGCACCTTGCGAAGGATGTGGGAGCTGTCGGAGGTGACCGATGGGACACCAGAGCACCAGAGGATGGAGTACAGCCAGGGCTCATTCACAGTGTAGAGATTCACGCTCAGGTTTGCTGCCATGTAGTCTCTGCCAAAAGGAAGAGAGAGTGAGGGGTGAGTCCTGCAATCATCAGTGCCTCATCTCACCTCCGACATCCCCATGTCCCACTCCAATCCATCCCACTGTGCCCACTGAACATGTCCCTCATTGCCACATCCCCACAGATCTGAACACCTCCAGGGATGGTGACTCCACCACGTCCTTGGGCAGCCTGTGCCCAGCTGCTCTCTGGAGAAGAAGTGATTCTTAATGTCCAACTTGAAATCTCCATCTCAGAGAGTTCTCACTACCTGTACTGCTGAAACGCAGACCTATTAGCTATGAATCATATGAAGCAGGTTTTTCAAAGGGCACACTCACCTCATAGGCAAAACATGGGCACTGCAATCAAGTGGTTGGAATGCACAAGCTTTCTTTTCCTCCCAGGCATTACCTGCCCCAGGACTCAGCCCACTTCAGACACATCATAAAGGACTCTGTGTTTCTCTAACCACCACTTCATTGTGTTGGGGTCAAATTAACATCTACCTCAGATGTTCATCATGTTTCACGAGCAGTCTATTTAATTAAAACCTGATTGAATTTGCAACGTCAGTTCCTACAGCTCCCATGCCCTTGTTTTAGGGACAGTTGCAGGGATGCATCTTCCAGTTTCCAGAGCTGACATATGGTCCTCTCCAGGAGACAAAGCAAACAGCTAGAGGCCACATTCTCAGTTATTCTCTCTTTCCAGCCCATATGTACAATAAGACAAATCATCTAAATGCAGAGTTTTGTTGTTTTGGTTTTTTTTTCATCTGAAAACATGTTTCATTTCTCAAATACTTATTCAAGGAATAAATTCAAACTCTAAAAATGGGAAAAGGTCTCTATGAGAGACAACCCACACTTCATGAGGAAAGGGCAAAGCCATGAGCTAGCGCTGTGCATCATTCAGATAATGCACTGGCAGAAGGCTGCACATGCTGTGACAGTCTCATTAAAGATGAGGCCTAACCACTCTAAACAGGTGACAGCAGCAGAACATGTGAACTGTCTGCCAAAAAAAGTTCTAAGAACTAATTTAGATATAGGACTAATCAAGAATCTGCCATAGAAGCTCTGGAGAGGGTTAACAGACAACAGGGCAGCTGCTGATTGAGATGAAAGCAGAGATAAGAATGGAATAAGGATAAGGAATATTCACAGATCTGCATTTCAGAAAGGACTGTCACATATGAGACACTGACGTGGCACTGGGGGACATGCTTGGCATCATGGTGATGGGCTGATGGTTGGACTTCATGAGGTCTTTTCCAACCTTAACGAGTCTATGATTGCCCTATTCTATGGGGCAAATGAGCAATTCTGGGAACAGCCTGGATGCTGGGTAATGGGAGGGACGAGCTTGCATAGCTCAGGTGTTTTAACAGCAAACCCATCTGAAACAACGCCTGTATGCAGACAAGTCTTGGGATGGCCAAGAAAGATGCTGCTGGGAAAGGGATGCATGTGTGGCTGTAGAACAATGTGCTACCAGCACTGCAACCAAAGGGAGGACTCTACCTGACATCCTCATTTGTGACCTTGGTGTAACGCAGGTTGAGCTTCACGATGCCCTTCTCTCTCAAGTGCTCTGCATCCAATTTGAGGCCAGAAGTCTGCTGGAAAGCTGGAGCAATCTGTCTGACCAGCTGCCGCTCCGTGTCTGGCAGCCACATCACCTGCAGAGACAGAGGGAGGTCAAAGCAAAGAGGGCTCACAAAGCAGATAACACCAGCCAAAGGCTGCACATAAACAGTTTATGTTAATTCAGAAGCAAATATGCACAATGGATTTTGCCTTATTTGTCATACAAATAGTCTAGGAGAGGCACGCAGCCTCCTGCATTTATATTCAAATGCACTTCTGGATGGTTGGGGAACCAAGAGAAATATCTAATGCATGAAAATTTAGAGGTGAAAAGGGTTGAGATGCACACAGGTCAAGCCAAGGGCTCATGAGATGAGGCTGGACACTGACTTTTAGCACTGAGCCATTGCTATTAATTGCTTGGCAATTATAGGAAAGAAAGTTGGGAGGAGGCCTCCTTTTGCTGGTCCAGTTTATGACTACTTGGCTCCAACTTCTCAACAACCTTCTTGATGGTTCTGGTCAGCTGCCATGAGGTCTCCCCACAGATTTCTTTCTTCCAGGACAACGAGATTCAGTTCTCTCAGCCCCTCCTCATAGAACCCTTAATCACTCTGCAGTATTGATCTCAGTTTATCGGTATTTGTCTTCTGGAAGCCCCATGCTGGACACGATTGCTGAGCAATGGAAATGATCCCATCTCTCCATCTACCAGCCATCCTACCATGAGTACAGGCCAAGGTTGTCTTTTTGCTGTGAGGGTATATTGCTGCAACCAGAAGGCAGCAGGCTCTCAAAGGTCCATGCTCAGGGTGGGACCACCAGCCTGCAGGCATTTTCCTCCCCAGCTCAGCTTCCAAGTAACACCCCAAACCAAGCATCCAAATGGATCAAATGAGGCACTCAAGAACACAGGAAACCCAGAAGGATGTTCAATTTTTGAAATACCATCAATCCCATAAAACTCACAGCTTGTTGCTGAATTCCCGACGCCAGGATGGTCTTCAAGGTGATATTGATGTAAGAAGTGTAATAGGGATGATCTGGTGGCAGGTCCTGGAAGTTCAGGATGAGTGATGTGTTATCCTTGATCACCTCCAGCATATCTGCTAGCTTGCAGACAGACTGATTCGCAGCTTCCAAGTAGTCAGACCTAGAGAGGGATCCAGCTGTCCAGAAAGGGTCGTTCTGAAAGTAAAAGATCCCAGCATCACCACCATGAAGCACAGGCTCCCTGGGGGCAGGTGGAGCTCTTTTTCCATCCCACCTTGGCAACAGTAGGGTATGCTGACAACTATACTCAATGCCCATCTAGGACTTCGTTGAAGTGCTTCTCCATGCCTCAGCTTCCCCACCCAAAGGAATCAAAAGCGATATGAGAGGAGCTATGGGACGCTGGAGAAGGTGGACTCTCCTGACATAAGCCTGTTTAGAAATGACTCTGTCTCAAAGGACTTCTCCAAAACCAACCTTCCAGCTGCTGTCTTTGTCCCTCTCATCTATCAAAAGGCATTTTCACAGCATCCCCACTCCAACAACCACATCTGTAGATGGATCAGCCCATCCCAAGGCAATTCCTTCTTTCTTGGACTTTGGAAGCTGAACATCCCTGTGGATTTTTTTTACCTTTTAGAAACAATTACTTCCAAACATGAATTAAGGGAAAAGTAACAGTACAACAGTCTCAAACTCTCTCGTGTTTTCTTTATAGTCATATTTCCCCTTCCAGGGGGATGCTGGAAGTCCTGAGTAGTACCAGCCTTCCAAGTGGTGGAAGAAGCACAGAAAAACCAGGTTGCAAGGCAGAGAGAGGATCAAGCAACTCAAATTCCCATAGAGAGCTCTTGGGGGCTAGGCCATTGCTCCAGCCCCTGGTAACACTACCTAAAGGCAGCTGTGAATGCTTTGTGTAGGATGTCAAGCTATGTGAATAGTAGAGGACTGAACTACATGCAGTTCACATAAAGACTCGGTGTTGATGCAGTTCAGACCACTCTATTGAGGAGCCACCTCAAAGAGGGTTCAGGTAGAGCTTTTATCCCATAGCCATGGATGCAGGACACCCTATAGGTACGCACCCGTAGGAACCACTCTCCAGCGTTGAGCATTTCCAGGTCAGTCCAGTTGAACATGGAAGAGTGTTCGTAGGCCCGCCCTGGAAACACTTCCTCCACATTCGTTGTTCTCCTGAGTGTCTTGTCATGCATCAGAAATGGCACTCCATCATAGCTGCAAACACAGACTCTGTTACAGGCTGAGACAAAAACCACGTAACACTTTGCTAGTGAAAAGGCCAACTTCCCTCCACATTCTCCCATGGCTTTGAGAAACACATCAAAATCACTGTGAAGATCTTGACCAACTTAACACATCCCCAACAGCCTCAAGACCAGTTGAAATGAGGTGTACCCAGGGGAAAAATGTTTTAGAAGTCTGCTAGATGCTTGCCTTAGTCCATCCCTCCCTTCTCCAATTCATACATTTTTTGAGTGCCAAACTCACACACCACAGGATCCCAGAATGGTTTGGGTTGGACAGAACCTCAAAGATCACACAGTTCCAATCTCCTGCTGTAGACAGGGCTGCCACCCACTGAATAACACTCTAGACCAGGTTGCCCAAGGTCCCATCCAACCTGGCCTTGAACACCTCCAGGGATGGGCATCCACAGCTTCTCAGCTCAGACAAGACCAGCCACTATGAATTAACACCAATCAAAGCTGCCTGCAATGTCTGTAGCTCCAAAAACAGTGTTTTTTTATACCTTTCACCCACAGACATGTGCATCCACAAAGGTACAAGCTATTCTCAGATGATTAATAAGCAGACGATGACCAATATTTTCAAAAGCTCTCAGTCTATCTATTAATGCTTATGGGCTTCCAACAAGATTCAAGGGCTACAAGCTACTAAAATTGCTCTTAAATAATCTTTTCCAATTTGAGGAGACATTGAACTCATTGTTCCATGAGTAGCTAAGTTTACACATCTTAAATAAACCCATATTAAAGAAAAACCACCTCTCAGAAGAAACCAAACAGCCAAGTGCTTGCCCTGTGGTTTTTAAGCCACCTAGATATTACAGAACAGCAGTTCTGGGAAGCCTAGGAAGCTCTTCAAGTTCTCTTTCAGCCCAATTTTCTGTGGCTGGATCAGTGGTGGGATAATGAAGGCTTTTATTAAAGTCTGGAGGACAATTGTCTGCACTCAAAAATCAAGATAAACTCTGCACAGCCAGCCTGATTACAATGACATTTTCCAAAGCAAAGTGCCCATCTTCATACTAGGCAGATAATGTCTGGAAATGAGATGGGGTTAAAAAACAAAACCCATTTGAATTAGGGGATAACCCTGAGCACTCACCCACAGAGCTACAGAGAGTACAAGACAACAATTGGGGATGATGGAGTAAATGCTGTCCCAGTCTTTATCACTGCCTGGTGAAGTCCCTTATCACAAAGGTCACTTGCATCTTATTTGCTGTTTCTGGTGTGCATCATGCCAACTATTTCCCTCTCCATTCAAAGCAGTGCGCTGACACAGCAACACCACCCTCAGCCGTGCACCACATTTCTTCAGTCAGAAGAGTTTTTAATATTTAAAGTAAAAAAGAAAAAAAAAGATGCTAAGAAATCGCAGTATTAAGAGTGTGGACTGTTTAGGGAAGATAAGAGCTCAAGCCTTAACGCCTTGCAGCAGAGCATCATTAGACACCACTGAGCCTTAACCACAGCACAGAAACCAATGGGGCACTTCGTACTGACTCCTGTCCAATCCCTCCCTGTACTGAGTCACTCAGCACAATGCAGGGTGAATCACAACCAACATATTAGCAGGTGTAGGTGAGAAGAAATAATTCAGAGCTTCAGAAGAGGGGTGAGAGGAGATGGAAGATGGGAGGGGAACATGCAGCAATACTATGCTATTTCTGCTTGAAGCAAGGAGGCTTTGAATGCACCAGTGCTGGCTTTGTAACCGTAAGTACCCAGTTTGGAGCATCACTGGATAAGGAGCAGGATGTGATGTACGTGACTATGTCCCAGTGGCCTATCTATATTCTTCTAGAGGAGGAATAAGTGGGAAGTATGGAAACATCGCAGGAGAGCTGAAAGTGACCTAGCAAGACACAGGCATGAAGAGCATTTTTCAAGCAAACTCTACCTAAAACTTCTGCCATATTCTGTATTGACAGCTCTGGTCTGAAGGTCACTGAAGGCCTCTATTTATAAAGCATCTTGGGTCTCCCCTGAAGGGCCTCAGATAATTGATCCATTAAGAGCATCATCATTTGAGCTGTGTGATGCTTGGAATGCTCCTCTGAGATGCCTGGAGGGTGGCAACATGGAGAGCTCTTGGATCTTTCCAAGCTCTCCTCCTCTCAGAGTCTAGCCTTATCTCTGGTCAGGGATAAAGGAGGAACCTCTTCAGTTACCCCTTCACAACGATTAATAGTGTAATTTTTGAAAGAAGAATTTTTTTGCTAATATCCCAATTCTTCCTTCGTCCTTCCACAATGACTCCTCAGGGGAAGAAGCTCCTTCAGTTTTCACATTGCTTCCTCTCAAACAATTAGGGAAAGAAAAAAAGCACCATGACAATTAAGCTCCGGAATCTCATATTCCATCAGGCAAAACTAACTTTCCAACCTTCAGAGAGATGAGGAAAAAAGAAAAAGAAAGGCAATACCAGCCTTATGTCCTACTTGTATTTATACCTGGAACTAAGACAAACTGAGGGATCACCAAGATAAGGCATCACATCTCCCTTCACTCCACTTCCACTCTCTTGAAATACAAGCAAAAAACAGTTTAAATACTATTAGACAACAATCACACTCCTGGAATAAAGCACGGTTCTCAAAGTAACTCTAAATGACATCTGAATTGGCCTTGTCAACTCAACATGTGCCTGCAGGGCAGACTTTTTGATGGGCAACTGTCTGACCAGGTTCCTCCTTCCCCCAGCAGTAATGTGAAATGAAAGAGGGCAGGGGAATGATTTTACTCCTGTGATGTTAAATCATTGTAGACAGTTTTGCAAGGCTATTAAAGCCCTCCTAAGACCTGCAGCACAAGGAAGTCACTTTGGGATCACTTCTTGCCCAGTAAAAGTCATATTAATATATTAATATTTAATATCTAACCTAAGCCTCCCCTGGGAGTTATCAGATACGTTCACCATATGAGATCCTTTCAATGGGAAAGACCAGTATCAACTAGACAGCAGACAGAGACCCAACAGCATGGTTTGGCTGTGCATAGAGAAAGCCCCCATGCTCACATCAACTATGACACTGGCTTACCTTAATACCACATCAGCCTGGACTCCATATATCTTCTGCTCCACCGCTTTCTGGAAGGACATCAGGGTATTTTCTGGTGCCAACTGTGACCAAAAGAAGAGCAGTAAAAGTTTAGCAGTATGTGGGCATATGTATAAAACACGAAGTCTGAAGATGACCAATGCGTTTGACCCCACTGAGGGTCTTCCACACTCAAGACAGAGTTCAGTGCAGACACATCACAGCCTGCAACACTAGAAACCTGAATGGAAAACAGTATATGAGAGATTTGATCAGCGTGGTCCCCAGACAGAGGACCCACAGAAAGCAATCATTCATGTGATGCCAATTCTCTACCACAGCCTCTATGTAGAGCTACATTAATAGTTCTTTATTCTCCTGCTTTCCTATGCAAACAGTGATTAAGATGCCACTATAGATAAAAGAAAGTCTATAGATCCAGGTATAACCCCTACCATGGGGGAAAACAAGACTGCAGGTCCTGTAGAAAACATTACACGTCTCTCCATCAGTAATCTGTGGTTAAAAATAAATATCAGTTGATTTCTCTTAATAACAATGAAGCAAAATTAGCCATAGGCCTGGAAAACGTATCCCTGTAGCAATCACAGATAAAGACTCAAATGTTGGTTCAAATTCATCCCTGTAAAATGGAGCAGATGGCAGCAGAATTAGGCTTTGTTAAAAACAGTACAGGACAAGAATTAATGCTTTGTTTCTCTACAAAATCAGTACAGTTAAACCCAAAATGCCCATAAACTGACAGAGCAGGAAAAGAATCCAGACAGCTACAGAGAGAACCTGACAAGCTGCACTGAAACACCACAGCATCAAAATAAAGCCATTCTGAAAAATCATTTTCTTATTCTCCAGTTCTGCTGTCAGGTTTAGTGCACCTCTAGCATCCTCTTCTTCCACTCACCTCATAAGTAACAGTAATTTCCATCAGGAGACAATAAGCATTCACAAGCCATGATTTTCAATGGTTGCTTAGGGATTAGGAAGAGGAATAAGTTTAAGAGCAAAGACCTAAAGGCACCAAGCAAGCAACACATACAATAAACTTTGCATATTTAAGGCATCTGCCCAGAGAGGCTGTGGATGCCCCGTCCATCCCTGGAGGTGTTCAAGGCCAGCTTGGATGGGGCCCTGGGCAGCCTGGGCTGGTATCAATGTGGAGGTTGGTGGCCCTGCCTGTGGTGGGGGGTTGGAGCTTCATGATCCTTGAGGTCCCTTCCAACCTGAGCCATTCTGTGATTCTATGATCTTTAAGACACCTTTGTTTTCTTATTAACTGACCAATTTGAATGCTGTTCGTTCAGCAAAATCAACATTGAGGTGCATCCTCTTCCCCCAGCAAAGCTCCCACTCAATGCCTGGCTTGTCTAATCAAGAGCCAACCTCCCACCATGTCCTCTCACCCAGCCCTGTGCTGGGTCACGCAAGGTCAGACCAAAAGAGCCTTTTGTATGAGATGCACGATGCCCAGAGCTGTCACCAGGGAGCAGCAGCTCCATGAGGATCCCAACCTCAGCTCCTCAGCTTTCAGCATCTCGTGTTTCTTCTCCAAGTAGCTCAGGTTTCCTGAGGGTGAGCACTGCAAGGCGATCCGCCACTCGGTGCTGGGCAGCACTCAGTATTTGCTTTCAGAGGCTGCAGGGGTTGCAAGGAAATAAAGCAGGTAGTGTTTAAACCAGAGACTAGAAACTCAAGGGCAATGCGAGACCACCAGCCCAAGTCAGGAAGGGTTGGTGGCTGGATGCAGCATAAATCCCAGCTCAATAGATGACACCAAGCTGCAATTGGACCCATGTCCCTACAGGCAGCCTCACCAGGGATGCAAATGTAGCAGAAATAGAAAACAAAATGAGCTGAGTCGTAAATCATCTCTTGGGCAAAGGAGGACTGGAAAAGGCAGCCTGGACTACCTCCACTAAGCAATCGATGTAAAACCCTTCAGCAAGGGTAGGACAAAGATGAAGGGCACTGCTGTTACCCACCTGTGCAATTAAGAGCTCACACTGCATGAAGTGGGGCTAAAGGAGGGCAAAGAATCCCAGCCAGAACTGCAGTATCCCTCTGTAGAGACGGGGAAGGACGGACAAGTTCTCTTCCATCAGCTAGACTGGAGAAAAATGAGTTCAGACAGAACCAAAGACCGCACAGGGAGGTAAAAAATGAAAGCCACATAGGAAAACCATCTGGAAATGGGATTTTAGGATTTCAGCCTGTCAGAAGGGAAAGATTTGGCCATATAAAGACAGCGGTGATGCTCGTGCACCTCAGTGGAAGTGCTGTAATAACAGACTGCACTGAGATTGAGTTTCAAAACAGTATGCCACGACGGTCCCATCCTCAGCACTAAGAGATACCACTGAGCCTAACCACAACTGAGACAAGATCCCAGGCCCAGGAGTGGAATATTTCACTGCCGCATCATCTTCAGTCCCTATACAGGTTGCAGGCCAAGCTTTGCTCTTCAGGGATGAAACTGAACCCCATCTAAGTGGCAAAAATAGAAGGCACATCTATGCCTTTCCAAAGAGCTCAACCTCCAGAAACTAAGAAGTTAAACAAACTCACCAGGTCTCCACGCAGGTCTATGATGGAATTGGACATGATGATCCTTATGGATCCCTTCCAACTCTGGATATTCTATGATCCTACGATGCTATTTCAGCTTTGCAGAGGAAGCACTATTTTGAAAAACATTCCAAAAACAGACTGACACTTCAGTTCTGACCATCAAAACGCACTCTTAGGAGCTATAATGTCATCTTAGTCACTACCTCTAGAAGTGATGAGCATCACCCTGAAGAGCATCACAGATGGGTGAACATCCCTGGCTGCCCTGATCCAGCACAGACATCAGCAGAGGCGTTCTCTGCAGTGCTGTGCCCCACCACGGTGTCATGTCCCATCAATGCAAGTAATTGCATCTCCAAATGAGTCCATCACTGATGTGGAAAGCTGTCCTTCTGGTCCTTCTAACCTTTCCAGCTGATTCTAGCCTCAAGGAGACTGAATGAGCCACTCACATCAATCAACCCAGCAGAGTTCAACTAGAAGCCAAGGCGGCAAACTTATATCTGTCCCCTAAAATCAAATATTGCTTGTACATAGAATGGCTTCTGTTGGAAGGGACCTCAAGGATCATAAAGCTCCAACCCCCAAGCTCCTCTTTGGAAACAGAACCTCTCTGTACAGTGTGAGCTTGTGAATAGGGAAAATCAGAGTAAAGTTGCAAGCTTACTGTTTTACAGCAAAACGACAATAACTAAATAAACACATAATCCTGCTTGTATTACCCCCCCGTCTCTGTCCACTTTATCTGATGACCTTCCTGCTTAATGCAATACCATCAAGCAAATCATATCTAAACCCAAATCCAGGTTTAGAGCAATCCAACGCAACTGGACACAATCTGTTGATTAAGAAGTCATCACTGTGATGAAGGAAGCAATTACGGCAGCCCCAAGCCCACTCTACCAACCATGCCAGCATCCACTGAAGGCCACAGACAGTCCCCCGTCCAGTTTCTAACAGCTGTTCCTCCTCTGCCCTTGGTTTGATAGGATCAAACCCCTGTAAGAATCAGCCTCCTATGCAGATTTCTCCTGCTAGTGAAGACACAGCAAGTTATCTCAAGAAAAATGCCCATGAATGAACTCACTTAGACCATTTCTGTGCAAATTCTTTCAAATGGAGCATTGAAGTCAAGAGCTCTGGACCTTCCTTAATGAATACTGTGAAAGTGCACAGCCAGCTGGACATCGCTACACTGCTTTCCTTCTAATTAGCCGTATCACTGCATCAATTGCATGTTAGGGAGGCTAATGATGAAGCTTGCACAGAAGAAGCAAATTTGTTCCTAACCCTAATTGCAGCCACAAGAAGCTTCAAGGATTTTTCTCATCCATAAGCATCATCTTAAAATTAGGCTTGAGTTCTCTCATTTCCTCGTGAGCCAATAATTGGGCTTAAAACACAGGGTGATGAGGGCAATACCTGAGAATTGGAGTTTTCCTTCCCATGAATCACAGAACTGTAGGGGTGGGAAGGGACCTCTAGAGATCATCGAGTTCAACCCCCAGAGAAGATGTGCACAGAGATATGATTTAGCAGAGGGTTGTTAGAGTTATGGTACTATTGTTAGGCTGTGGTTGGACTTGATCTTCGAGGTCTTTTCCAACCTGGGTAGTTCTATGATTCTATGTCCTTTGGATGTTCTCTCTGTGGGGCTTAGGCTGGGATCTGTCAGTACTTTTACCTTCATTATTAAGGTCACACTATGCCACTATGAGGCAATAGCAACCACTGTACTAACAAAAACAAGCATATTTAATCCTCAGTAATTCAAGGTATTTTACAAAGCACCTGCATCTAACACTTCTAGAAAATGCTCTGCTAGATGGAAAAGAAGTGAGAAGGTGCAAAGAAATAACATTGCCTTGGAGAGCATGATAGAATTTTAAGCAAAAAACCATTAGAGATTTAATGAGAAAGCACATGAGATCTCGTTTTCAGTGTATCACATGCAAAAGTCAAACCCTGATTTAACTAAAGATCGCCTTTGTAAAGACTGGTTCCAGTGAACACAAGGCCCTTCTGGGGTCTGACAGAAGATGTGACTTGTGTTTGCTGCTATAAATCAAACCTCTGGACTGGTTACCTGGTCATATCTTTAATAGTTAGGGGTAAATAAAAAGTAACAGAAAGAAGTCACCAGGTCTTCACTAGCTGAAGGCTCTCCAATAAGCCACAGTCCCAACCAAAAGTCTTCACTACTGGTTTTATCAATACTGCCCCCTTTAACACCCCAAAAGGTGAATCATGATCACAGAACCACCAAGGTTGGGAAAGACCTCCATGCTCATCCAGTCCAACCATCCACCTATCACCAATATTTCCTCGCTAAACCATGTCTCTCAGTACAACATTTGCACACTTCTTGAACACCTCAATGGACGATGACTCAAACACTGGCTCCACAAAGAGCTTCATCCCACTAATGGGTACTTTTCCACCCCAAACGTCTGCAAAGCCCATGAGTCAGCGCTGTGCATGGCATGGAGGCATTGCCAAGGAGAGCTCAACAGCATGCAAACCCCATGTGCTCTGTGACACACAGATGTTGGGATGGTGGTGTTGAAACATGCTGAGAGCCAGTTGTCTGGGTGGGTTGCCAAAAGGTTCATTTCAATGCTATTTGTAGCCTCCAGCTCTGAAATTAGGAGCCGTTCTCATCTCTGACATTCTGGGATTGGTTCCACAGCTTTGGGGAAGCTTTTTAGCCCTGTGGGGCTTTTTGTTTATTATTTTTAGTGCCACTTTTTAATGTATTTTAAGAAGCACCAGCACCTTTCTGGTCCCTACAGCAGCAGGTGAATTTTTAGGCTTCATGCATTTCCTAAAGCTGAAATGTTGAGTATCCCAACTTCTTTGGCTTTATTTAAGTTGGACCTTTATGATCCTTGAAGTCACTTTCAACCCAAGCCATTGATTCGATGACTCTTTGGGTGGTTTACTTGCGATCTATGGTCAAAGATCACGATGAGCCTAATTTTTCTCATGAGGAATGTATACTGAGGGCTGAAGCTAAAAGCAACTAGAACTCAATATCATGGAGAGCACCTTCTTCAGATCTCAAACCAAAGCACAACCTTTTTCAGCTCTAAGCACCCCATGAGGGAAGGAATCTGGGATAAGACTTTAAAGAAGCAAATGGCAACTGAAACTCGTGTCTAGTTGGATTCAATTACTCTCATCTCCTGTCCAATGACTCTCATATCCACCAGGACAACAGCCCTTCAAACTGACAGACACTGAAGCCTGGAGTCCTCGAAGCCTCACACACAACTGCTGTTATGCTGATGCACTCCTGGGAGTCCAGATGGAAAGAAAGATGTTGAAGAGTTAACTTACACAGAGCCTTTGAAAAGAAGACAATTGATTAACACTAAGAGAAAGGGTTTTTTGATAGCACCCTGATAGGACAAGACATTTAGCACAATACGACGCAGACACGACTGGATGATATTTAGGCCAGGGAAATGAGGAGTTATGCAGAAGAGCATTTCCAGATATAAATTAAAGAGCATTCCTCAAGAGGAACAGAGGAACCACACATCAGGGTTTTTTTTTGTCCAAGAAAAGGCTTAATTTCCCCCTTTTTTTCCCCCTTGATAACCATATGGTATCAACCCCAATAAATCTGTAATCTCAGGACAGCAAGCATCCTCATCCCATAGATCTCCCGTGCAAGTTCTCATCAGAACAGCTCTAAGCTATTTGTGCCTTTCTAGCATAAGAACACTGGTCATGTAAATGCAGCATTACTGACCCAATCCTGCCAGACTGGTGAAACAAGCAGTTGTCGGGCTCTATCAGAGAGCCTGTTTGTCTGCACAACTCACAAATCACATTTGTCTTGCTTCAGGAGATCTGAAAGAAGATTTGCAGCGCTGTTTATCATCTTCAGTCCCACTAGATCCAGCATCACCTCAGGATCCAAACTCCCAGGCTCTGAAGGCTTTTGATCTGGGTACTGCCCAAGGGAGGATGTATATGTCCTACAACCTGGTCTCCACATTCTTCTCTCAGCTGTTTCCTTCTCTCCAACTCTGCTAGGATCCATCTCTCCAAATTAAACCTACATACAGTTGGGTTCAACAGCAAAAGTGTACTAAGTAGCCCTAAGAAAACATGATCCAATTAGCAGAAATGCCTTTTGGCAAGGCTTCAAAATCACGGCTGCTCAAGCATACTTGACATTGCACAACCTTAGGACTTGCACTGTATGTGAGATGAAGCTTTCCAGACTCAGGATGTCATTAATTGGAACAAGTTGCTCAGGAAACAGTAGAGTCACCGTCCCTGGAGTTATTCCAGAACTGTGGAGATGTGGCACTGAGGGACATGGTCAGTGGGCATGGTGGGGGGTGGTCTGGGATCAGACTTGATGATCTTAGTGCTCTTTTCCAACCTTAATATTCCTATGATTTTATATAGTGAAAGCTGGGCAATCCTAGACATGAGCACAGACTGGCAGAGGAATACCTTGAGAGCAGCCCTGTAGAGAAGGATGAGGGGCTTCTGATGGACAAAAAGAAGAACATGAGTCAGCAGTGTGTGGTCACAGCCCATAAAGCCATCAGTCCCCCAGGCTGCACCAACAGAGGGGTGGCAGAGGGCAGGGAAGGGATCGTTCCCTTCTGCTCCACTCTGGTGACAGAAAGCCAAAGCCAGCTCATTCTATCAGGGAAATGATGAAGGGAAGAACTGCGCTGAACAACTCTTGTGTCATTTCTTAAAGAAATAATTAAAATGAAAGAGAACTGAAACAAAATACTTTGGGGTTGTAGGAGGCGTTAATCTCTCTTAGTGCTCGCTCTTGCACTTGGAGAAGAGCTCAAGCACACTCCAGCCTGACAAATACATTTTGACAACCGATAGAGATGTTTTCTTCTTTGAATGTAAGCAAAAATGTTAGTTGGGTGCCTACAATAACACATTTCCAGGGCCAGTGTCTACACTGCAGTGTGCCATCTTGTTAGAAGGTCAATTAAGGTTGACATGGGTCAATTAAGGTTAAGGTGACATGCAGGTACATCTGTGAAACAGATCCAAAAGCACCCAGACTGTAGATTCAGATCCATGTATCCAAATACAACAGGACACCATTATCTACACCAGGGCTGTGACCAAACCAACAAGTCCCATCTTTAGTCCAGGCACATCCAGAAACCTTGGAGGAAAAGGGACTCATCACTATGATTTCAAGGTCTACCCAGAGGCAGATGACAGGAACATTTCATCACCTTGCTCTGTTTTGTGATCCCAAACCATTTGCCATATATATTCTCCAGGGAATAACCTGGAGACCATTAGACCCAGTACTATCCCATAGGTAAGCAGAAGAGTCGGACACCACAGCAGTGAATGTGAAGCTACTCACCATCGGTGCTCCACGGTGACCTATGATGGCTGGCTTTGGTCCCAGAGCCTTCTTCTCCATTATGCAAGGGGATGAGATGGTGAGGGGGACGAGGTAAAGTGCAACTACGACCGCGAGGTATGCAGTGATCATCAGCATCTGAGAAGCTGGGGGTGGGAAAGAGAGAAAGGGGGTAAAAATGTTGGTCAAACTCCTCATACCGCAAAGGAAAAGTCAAGTGACCTTCCCTCCTCCTTCAGAGCAGAGGCTGCTCTACTGCCATTGCCCCCAGCACAACAGCAGATGTCCTTATTTAGGAAAAAACATTCTATTAAACAGATCTGTTGGAGCTACTCAAGGCACAGAATCATAGAAGTCCTTAGTGAGGTAACCCTGGAACTCACAAGGCAAATATTTGCAATAAATACAAGATGGAGAAAGCAAAGTTTAGAGGAAGGTCAGAACTATCCAGCCACGGTTTTGGACATGATTGATCTGGTGTTATGGTTTTTGAATCCAGCATCCAACAGCCTCATTCAAGCGCCAGAAAGTAACACCAGTAACTTTTCCAGTCTATTTCTCCTCCTCTCTCTGGAAGAGTTGTCAGACATCCATAGAGCACTCAAGGAACCAAAGGGCTTCTTGCTAAATGAGTTCATGCTATGTCCTGCACCACAAAGGTATGGCATCATGATGTTGTGTATTATGTGGAGTCCAAACCACCAGGAGTGGCTGGGAGGTGATCCCAGCCCAATGCTCATTTACCCTATGAACATCACTAATCAGGCTTCTAGGGACTAAGCAGCTCAGATTCAGAGAATAAACTTTTATCTTTTAGTTAGTGGTCTACATCTACAAGGAAAGGATGCCTCAATACATGGGTCATGGACAGTGTTAAAATGGATTGGAAAACTACAGCCAGCCACGCATACAGGGCAACTGGAAAGATGCAAAAAACAAAACAAAACAAGTATGGAAAATACAAGCAAAGTTCATGTTGTTAAGTTTGCAGTTGGAGGGTCTGTTTGGAAGGAAGCCTAATGGTGACCACCCCAGCTAAGCAAACAGGATCAGTCTCCCACTATGCAATGTAGAAGGGTCAATACAACCTTCACATGCAACCTTCTTCCTACACTCCCCCTGTTCTTATTGACCACACCAAAGAGGCCTGAGCTCTCAGGGCATGTTTCTCACTTTTCCCTTTGCTTCTCAAGGCTTCCAGGGCTGCTCTGAACTCACTGTTTTCTGTCTGATCTCAGAAACAGGCTTTGAAAACAAGATACTGTTTTTTTTTACATTACTGGAGTCGTTCAAGAAACTTCTATTCTGCAGGTCTAGAAAACAGAGCACAGAAGATTAAAGAAAGTGCCAATTTACTCAGGAAAAAGAAGGCAGGTATTGAAGAGTATCAGACACCTCAAAGAAAGAACAAGAACAAGACTGTACAATGACTGCAGGTGCACCAGTACTTTCTGTTTTCGAGTGGAATACAATTTTCCCATCATAAGGGACTGCACGTTCTCACAGAGATTTCATTTTTTAAACAGAAAAGGTAAAGAAGGAACACATTATTTCCCAAGAAAACACAAAGAAAGAGTTTGGACTTGGGAGAACCCATGGCAATGAGATGCACACAACCTGTTTCAGTGGATAGGACCATCAGGCAGAAGAACTGGGTTAAGTGTGTCCTTCACTTCCATGTTCCCTTAGAGACCTTCGACGCTGTCTCAATGTGCATTTTGGAAGCATCTAAGCACTGGGGTCAGATCCCTGCTGAACCCTCTAATGTATCACAAGCAACAAGTCCAGGAAGGCTTTCAAGAGATAGGTTCACCTAGAAATGCATGTGAACAAGACCCAGGTTGCTGGGAGAAAGGCTTATAAGAGAAGAACACTGTGTGTTAGCTGCGGAGGATGCAACTTTCTAATGCAGATTAGAGGAAGTCCAAATGCTTTTATTCATCACATCATTGAAAACAGCCCTTTCGCCTCCAGTTCTGCTGTGGCTCCAACAACAAAGTGTCATCCATGGGATCTGGGTGTATCCACAGCCCAGGAGCTCCCCTGCCAGCCAGGTTTTGACAGAACATTCTACCTCCCTAGACCAGCTGAGCCTCCACATCCCCATGAAGGAGCTTGGAGGGCTCAGCCCTGGCTTCTGCTGGAAGAATCCAACCACGTGGCAGCAACCTGCGGCCCCTGCCCTCCCCACAAAGACAATAGTGTTCCACAGAGCAACAGAGGATGCCCAGATGATACTCACTGGCTTTCTCCATCCGTGCAAACTGCCCTGCTATCAACCACGACAAGGCTGTGACTGCTGCAAGTGCTCCTATGTGCAGGAAAGGGGCTGTGGCCTGCAGGACATGAGAACAGGAGAGAAAAAAGTGATTAAACAGTCCAGCACCCTCCAAGCTCACTCATCTTGTAGGATCCACAGGGCATTCGGTGATTCCATTTTGAGTTGAATTTCACAGCATTCCTGCTTAAGGCTCCTGAATCTCCTTTAGCCATCTCTGCTAAACCCTACTGCCACCTTCGGCACTCAGACCATTGCAAAAGGAAAGCAGGAAAGCTCTAACCCCCTTCCAATAACATGTACTTGACAATGGCCTCCTTAGATACCATGCAATTTTAGGTAAGGCTCTTGGTGCCACTGACTCTTCCTGTGGTCCAGTTGAACACATTGGACCAGACATCACCATGATGCAACACCAGGAGAGAAAGTTTAAGACTCTGAGTCATGCTCCTGTTCTCCAGTGTCTGCCTATATCTTTAGAAAGCAAGGAAAAGGGAAGCACTTCTGAGAAATATTAGTCACTTGCATGAATGCTATTTCTTTTCCTTCCCAGATTTGCGTATTACCAAATATTCACCAGTAATCAACAGCAGAACCTCTCAAGCCTTTGAGTTCAAATGGAAGAGCCCAAGATATGGAAATAGAGTGACTGCTTCTTCGCCCACCTAGGGAATCATGCCCATGGACAACGTACCTGCAGTGAAATAAACACCATCTCCCATTCGTCGTCCCAGAGCTGTGCTATCGATGACATTGTCACCACGGTGGTTATCAGGGTCGTCATCAAGCCAATCTGCAGTGAACAGAGTGGAACCTTTGTACTGTTGTTGCATTAGTTTTTACAGATTGGGAAGTGGACAGAACAAAGCTTGAGTATGTAATAAATGGTCTAAACCAATTAGCTTTAGGACTCAGAAGGAGAGGGATTGGGTTTGTGTGCTGTCCCAACATTATCTCCCCTTTCCCACCACTGGGGATACAGCACAGAGCCCAGTAGGACACATCTCACAGATGGATGAAATCCCACTTTCTTCACACAGAGGTCAACTATGTGAAAGGAACAGGAGATCTGCCCTGCCAACAAATAGCTGAGTAGAGATTGGGTTCAGCCATGCAACTTCAAGCAATGATCCCAGAATCTCGTGGCCCTTCTACAATGTACTGTGGTAGGTTGGTGAGCTTCACCCAGCTCGCCCTCCATCACTTCTCTTTAGACATAAACCTTAGATAAACCCAACAGATGGTGAAATTGCCCTTCAGTAAAGGGTGAACATACGTGCATCCCCATCATAAACAGTCATCTCTGAGATGGGTCAGCACAGCTCTGTGCATGGATATGATTGCGCTTGAAATGGCAACAGCTGTGTGGCCAGCATTCAAACTGTGTTCACAGAGTGGTGAAAACAGATATTGTAGAACAAGAAGAGGCTCCAGGTGACACATTGGCAGAGCAGGATGAGACCCAGTCCATTGCCCACCTGCCCCAGCCCAGCCCACTCCCCATCTCCAAGTGTAAGCAATCAGAAGCTTGAGTGGAGCAGTCCAAAAGGAAACGTCACTTCCACTCTGAAGGTAAAAAGTCCAAACCATCAAAACCTGCCATAGAAATAACTTCAATTTAAAGATCTGAAAGACTACACGTGGGCTGTCTAGCAAAAACCAGTTTGCCATCCTCCGCCTCTCTGTCTGCTATCTCAGGCTCTGCTGTGCTGCACTCCTGCTGGATTCAAAGGATGCTGCTGCTGCCCTGATCTCATGTACTGTCTGCACCTGAAATCAATGCAGGAGACAAGCTGATCCTTAGCAATGAATTGGTCATCTAGGATGACCTGGATCTCTCCAGACTGATTTCAGATTTTCTTAATAGCTTATAAAAACTCTACATCCCCAACATCTGCACATAAGGACAGGATCCCTCCTCTACTTCAGCCCTTGGTCACCCCCAGCTCTCCATAGAAACAGGTAGAATCATTTCTAGGAGAAAACTGGAAGAAACAGTGCAGTTTGCCCATATCAGTCTTTTTGTGTGCTTTAACCCATATTTGAAGGTAACTCAGGATGGCTGCAGAGAGCATGATAACTTATTGCAGCCTCTTATCTCTCCCTTCCTGGAAAGCTGAGGGAGGTGTGAGGAAGGGCAGACAGAGACAGAACAACCTGTCTGAGCAGCAGTGGGCTTTCCTTGGAAGAAGGGGAAGGCAGGGTGGGTTTCTGCCTGCAAGGAGAACTGACTGATCTCCAACACATTCCTCTTCAGGACTCACTCATCCAAACCCACCAACCACCTGGAGTGCATCTGAAAATACCACCTTCCCCAAGGAACAAACGTATGTTAGACTCAAGGATCAACAGCTTGTTTTCCAGCAGCAGTCAGACGGCCTCTGCCCACTCGTTATGTTGCATCCTCTCCCCACCTTGAGGAAGAACCAATTCTGTCACTTCTAGACAAAAAAAACCTGAGGGGGAGGGGAGGTCTGTGCTCTGCCTTCAGGAGGTGCTGTGCATTGGCACATACAGGACTGGTCCCTTAATTACCTGTTAGTTAATTGCCAGTTAAAATACAATGCAGCCAAGCTGTTTCAGCACTGTCTCTGCTACCCTTCCTCTCCCTTTCTGTACTCCAAACATCAGGTCTGCATCTACTCTTGTATTTACTCTTGCATTGGTTTCTATGCAAGTAGGGCCCTCTTGGGGCTTCAGCAAGCCCCAGCCTCTACAATGTCAGCGTAAAGCTGGGGGTGCACATGTTCTCCCAAGGCTTTTCTCCCACCATTAACTTTAACCACATCCCAAACAGCTTCACATCTGCTCAGCCCCTCCTGCAGGGCTGGGCTCAGCACAGAGCAACGTGAGAGAGGTTCATAACAGAGGCTTTGACTGCCACTACTGTTAATTTACTCAGCCCTATGAGACAAGAGCTCAAGCACCACCGACATGTAAAGTCTGTGCTTTTTGAAGCCCCAACCTCCAGGACAGTGAGCATCCCATCCAGCATCTCATCCCTCACCTCATGTTTAATTGAGACCCCCACTCCCTTCCAAGCTGAAAAGAGCTGTTTACCTTGTGAAGCCAGTGTAGGTTCATTTGCTGTCCCACAGCTATGTGACATAGTGCTAGTATCTGGAAAGTAGAAAACAAAGAGTCAAACAATGGCATATCATGGCCTTTAAGTGTTTGCTCATAAAGGAACACACAAAAGGCCCCAGAAGACAACCAAAAAAGAGCATCCCATCAGGATGGGGATGGTCACAGAATCACAGCATGGCCCAGGTTGGAAGGGACCTCAAGGATCATGAAGCTCCAACCCCCCACCATATGCAGGACCACCAACCTCCACATTGATACCAGCCCAGGCTGCCCAGGGCCCCATCCAGGCTGGCCTTGAACACCTCCAGGGATGGACGGGGCACCCACAGCCTCTCTGGGCAGCTGTTCCAGCACCTCACCACTCTCTCCATAAACAGCCTCCCCCTGATATCCAACCTCAGTCTTCCCTCCTCCAACTTCAAACCGTTTCCCCTTGATCCACTTGAGAGCCAGGGATGTGGAAGAAGAGACTCTGTCCTCCAAGAAGCAGAGAGTTGGAGTGTGGTCCATAAGTGCACAGCTCCTAGAAAGTTGGTCTAGGTGACCTTTAAAGGTCCCTTCCAACTCAAATGATACTATGGGCAAGCTGAAGACTTGCTGCCTGCATGGGCACCCCATTAAACATGGAACCTCATCACACGCTAATGAGGGGATACAACTTGCTCTTGGGTTTCACTGACACACCAATATTAAACTTGGTCATACTAAGGGAAGCAAATATTGCTTTTCTCCTTAAGCCAACAGCACTGCCAGCATCAGGGTGTTTCTATTTGCACTTTATCACCCAAGGCTGAGGACTAGACATTTTTCACTTTCTATTTATTTCAGGCCACTTAAAGCCACGAGAGAGAAAGAGAAAAACAAAATCACTTCTGAAAGGAAAATTGCTCAGGTTATGAGAAGAGTGAGAAACTCATGCCCTCTAAAGAGAAAATAATGCACAAACCTTCGGCAAATGACACTTCTGTTATACTCACCAATAACACTGTAATGTACGTAAAGCCAGCAGCAGTTGTTACAAGTATTGGAATGGACCAGTCACTCCAGTATCCCATTCGGTTGTATAAAAACCTGAAAGATAAGTATGAAAGTAAGGGATTCAACACCACATCAAACTTCAGCACGATAAAGACAGAACTTTAGAACATTTATCCCCAAACCAGCTTCTCTCGTTCTTCTACCATGGGTGTCCAACAAATTGGCTTGGCTGGGCTGCACTGAGTGAAGAGAACCACAGACTCATTAAGGCTGGAAAAGAGCTCTAAGATCATCTATTTCAACCATCAACCTCACTCCACTATGCCCACTAACCCACGTCAAGAGGAACCAAAGAGGGATCGTTGTGGATCATATACATGAATAACAAAGCTTCTTTTATTATATATATATATTTATTAAAGTATTAAAAAAACGGCAACAAAAGCCTAAAACTAATGAATTGGACAAGTATGTGCCTCTATCACCACTCACACATATCACACTTAGCAGGTTTCCCAGCCCCATATTCCAGAGGGCAGCCTCAGCTCAGCAGCCCGCATCTCTGCTTTGCTTCCAGGGAGCCACAGTGGAACAAGAGCTTTATAAACAGGAGCACCAGGTGAAGCAGCCCATTATTCACAGTGGCAGCACTGTAAGAGACTGTCCCCTGTGCCTGCCAGTGGGTCTCAAATGTCAAATTTGCATTTAAATAGCAATACACTTCCCAGTAAAACTATCCTGGAGGTGGACTAGAAAGTCATTAAAGCACTCCAAAGCAAAGCCACAGCAGGACACCAGACAGACCCAGTCAAATTCCTCCTCCAGCCTAAAAGACTGTCCAGAAATGCAGAAGGAAATACAGCCCCAGGGAGCAGCATCCCCCTAAACAAAGACATCTCCTCCTCTCCATCCCAGCCTCCAAGAAGGAAGAGTGCATGCTTCCTTCTGTGCCACCCCTCACATTCCTGGGCAGCCAGGAGGAGTAAAAGAGACTTGAAATAAATTCATGTTATCGGATGCTTTTGCAAGTTTGTTCTGGGACCAACATCATTGCCCACAGACCCATCTGTGCGCCAACCAATGCTGCCGATGGCTAACATACGTCCAATCCTGTTTCCAATCAAAACAAGCAGAGATCCCCCCCCAAGAGCCGGTCCCAAAGCACCCAGGTCCCAGAGAACTAGAAGAGAGGCAGTCAAAACCCAGAAACCTTCTTGCAACTTCAAGAATTAAAACTTCTCCCAATGGATTTTTGGTAGAAAATAAAACCAAAACCAAAAAATGCAAACTATGTTGGTTTGCATTTGGGTTAACAACCTTTGTGCTGGTACCGAGAGAACAAAATGGCTACAGAATCATATAATGACAGAATGGCCTGGGTTGAAATGGACCCTAATGCTCCTCCAGTTCCAACCCCCTGCACTGTGCAGGGTCACCAACCAGCAGCCCAGGCTGCCCAGAGCCACATCCAGCCTGGCCTTGAATGCCTGCAGGGATGGGGCATCCACAGCCTCCTTGGGCAACCTGTTCCAGTGCGTCACCACCCTCTAGATAAAAAACCTCCTCCTAAAATGCAAACAAAACAAAAACCTAAAAGATCCCTGCAGCGCCACAGCTGCAAATGAGTATTTACAGTGTTCCCAGGGCTTCTGTTTGTTTGTTTCCTGCATGGTTTTACAGCTCTTTCCCAACTTTGGGCTAAGACAGATTTGCCTTCGCACTGTAGCAGACCAGAAATATTCCCATCCTGTTCTGAAGGTGTAAACTGAAAGAGGGAGCAACTGCAAAATAGCCTGAAAACTGAAGAAAGAATCAAGCTTTAAAATGCTGCTGAAATGTTATTTTTGACAAGAAGATGCTGTCAGAGCAGTCTGGTTAGAGCAGGTCCCAAGGTGCCGTATAAATGCTTCAGGATGCTGCTGGGATGGTAGGAGGAAGGATGACTTCCAGCACTGGCAGTACCCCCAAACTGCCCAGCACATCCCAATGGAAAGCTTGTTTACAGTTTCTTCCAGCACTGTGCAGTTTCCCATAAACCCTTTTCTGTTCCAGGCTGAATGCTTTTTCATTTGGACTTTGCAGGCTCAGCCGGCCACAGAAACCAACAAACTAAACCAAAAGGCTTCTGGACAACTTCAGCTCTGCTTTGTTTTCACAAGCTGTTTACAAGGCTGTACACCTGCCCCAAGCCCTGTCCCAGCAGAGAAACAGAGATGGGAGATGTGTTACCACCACCAATGCAGGCAGGAGGAGCACTCATCCTCACTCCCCATTGACCGTCATAAAAAGAGTCCACCAGAAGAACCTAAATTCATCCAACCTGGTTTGAAGCAGCTCTTAGAGGTGAGCAATGGGTGGATTTGCTGATGGGATGCTACTCACCAGTTGATTTCATTGTAGTCATTGTGAACTTCCCACCAGAAATAAAACCAGACCAGAGTCAGGAAGAAGGATGAGGTGAGGATCAGGAACCAGAGGCGCTCCCACTGTGGACAGAAAGAGAAATCACATTAATACTATTGCATCATCCCATCCCACATCGTTTAGAGGCTGTAGAGGTTGGATTGGATGGAGAAAGCAGACATCTCTAGATTTTAGTCATGTCAGACCAAACCTGGCTGCAAGAAGCTTTTGGGTCACTTCTAGGTTACAAACTTTGTGGGTCAAATGCTTGATACAACAGCCCTGAAAGCCTCGAGTCTTCTCAGATCTCACTCTTTCCACTTATTTCAACAGAAACCCAGGCAGGTGGGAGATCATAGAATCACAAAGGCTGGAAAAGCCCTCCAAGATCCCCAACCCCAACCCACTCCCATGCTATGCCCACTGACCACCTCCACAGTTCAGGACCACCCCCAAGCACGATGACCCTTCCATGGCAAGGACTCTACACAGTAAGTTGGGGAAAATACTGCTATAAAACATACAAATCACTCCTCTCCTTCCCTCACTGCACATCTGTAGATCCTGTAGAGCCAAACCATCCAACCACAGTATGTATTCCCACCACCACCACACATGTGAGTGTTCATCAAATAACACAGCAGAAGAGACCACAGCCACACCAGATGAAAGACATTTGAATCAGTGTTCAGTTTTGATAAGTGTTTTAAGTAGTAATAACCACCACGCCCCAAAACAGAAAAATAACCCCCCAAAAGCTTCTCAGTGCTCCCATTCCAAAGGCGTGGAACAACTGAAAGCTCCAAAGAGAGCGTGATGGAAAAGCAAAACAAATCAAAGGAAACTCTTTTGCTGCATCTCCCCAACACATACAGAGGATGCAGCACTATTTAGCAGCTGGAACCAGTGGAGCAGGGACACAGACAGGCTGAGGAAGATTGTTGTCATTTCCTACAAGATCTGTAGGAGGCTACATGAAATTCATCTGCACACAGAATCCCTCCTACAGGAATGACTTCATTTACTCAAGTTAGAACCCATTACTTTTTACAGTCTGATTGCACTCATCCTGTAAGACATCATAGAACCACAGAACATCTCGAGTTGGAAGGGGACACAGGGATGAGAGTCCACTCCTCACTGTGATACCATTCTTAAACTAAACAAATTTGTTAAATTAATACATTTACCATTAATACTATTTATTTTGCCTTTTTTTTCCCTCTTAGGACATATTCCTTTAGAGGATATTCCCTGGCTACAGCCAGAAAGCGACCCCTTGCCAAAACCAGCCATGTGCACAGCTGATGCCCATTTGTCTTGCACTATATTCACTGAAGAGTGATGGGATGAACATCTTGTGCTGCTCTCAAGATAAAAGAACAGATAATTTACTTACGCTTATCGAGCCCCTACATCACCAAATTGGCCACTACAGCCCCCGGATCAACACAGCATTGTGATCTGAGTAGGGTGTGATTTGGACACTGAAAAGAGGAGGAAAATGTAAAATCTTGCAGTTCAAATTGCTTGGGGTGATCAGAAGGGATGTTCATTGACATGTTTCCCTCTTCTTCGAGTATAAAAACATATTATTCTTCATTAAGCTGAATCCATCTGAATGTGGATCATCGTGGAATCAAAGAATCACCAAGGTTGGAAAAGATCTCCAATTACATCCCTGTCTGGGACATGGAGGCAAAACAACACACTGTATATTGACTCCCAGTGCATTCCTGAGACTCACCAAAATGCCGTGCAATGCTCAAACAAGAGCTAAGCTGCTCCCTACACCCCTCCCTTAGCATTCAGCTACAAGAAGGCACTGCATTTCCAGAAGGGTCAGTATGCTGCTGACATAAGGTCTATTCTGCTATAGCCAACAGAAGCCCAGCCTGCAGCCAGCTGATTTACTGGCGGCTTATGGATGAAGTCGAGCATTAACACTTTGCTTCACTGAAGTATTTGGAGTCTCCACAGCCAACATTAAGCCTGCAGTTGTTGCCAGAAACCTCTGTCAGTTCATCCCATGCAAACAGCATGACTTCATGTCCTTGAGATGTGCCCACACCCCCCTGGCATCAGGTCAGAACTGCAAACAGCAAACCCACCGCCTCCAGCTTCCTCTCTGGCAAACAGGATCAACGTGGTTTCAGGATGGACTGGAATGAGAGAAGCCAGCTTTGAACTGGGAGCAGATGAGAGGAAACGCCGGTGCCAGAGGGATTAAGGGCTCCATGCCTCCAACAGACAGCTCATAGCAAACAACCCTCCAGCAATCCGTCAGTCAACGTGGGTGAAGTTGGGTCCCTTCCATTGGCATGCATGTCCCCAGAAGGCTTCTGGGGAAGGCAGCTGGATGTCATTGCTGTGATGGCACTGAGAATTTGCCCCATGCCATAGGGGTGAGGTTGTGGATGCCTGGAAAGATTCCTTTTCCTTTTTTGTTTCCTGATTAAGATGTGTTTTCTTTTAAAAGGCTTTGAGCCAGAAAAGCATTAACAACTTTACACCGAGGCACTGCTGGGATCAATCAGAGGGAAAAAATCAGCCACAAAACCACACGTTGTTGCACCAAGTGAGGTACCATATGCCATGAAAACCTTTAGCTGAGTGAAATGGGGCTGAAAGCAAGGCAAGAATCATAGGATCACAGAATCATAGAATGGCCTGGGTTTTTGGAAGGGACCTCAAGGATGATGAAGCCCCAACCCTCCCACTGCAGGCAGGGCCACCAACCTCCACATTGATACCAGCCCAGGCTGCCCAGGGCCCCATCCAAGCTGGCCTTGAACACCTCCAGGGATGGACGGGGCATCCACAGCCTCTCTGGGCAGCTGTTCCAGCACCTCACCACTCTCATAGTACAGAACTTCTCCCTGACATCCACCCTCAATCTGCCCTCCTTCAGCTCCAAACCATTTCCCCTTGTCCTGAATAAACCTGCATTCCAGCAGAAGTGAGTCAGCTCTGCAGGTGCTTTGGTCTTCCACCAAAACTCAATAAAGCAAAAAGATGGTTCCTCAAAAGCAGGGCTCGAAAAGCAAATGTGAAAGCCAAAAAAAAGCCCAACAAAGTAGCTATTGATTCCCACCAGACATAAAACACCTTTACCCTGGAGGGCCTTGAATGAAGATTATCACTAACATTTACAAAACGAAGCCAAACACCTAAACCACAAAGAGGAAGAAAAGCTCTTTGTCACAGATTGCTACGAGGGGGCCCAACCCTTGCTGGAAAAGCAAATGGAGGATGATGGGGAGCGTTCAACACCAACCAAAGAGGCAGGAGGCTGAAGGGCAGCGAAAGGATTAGACAAACACACTGAAATCAATAGGAAAACTACCGCTCACCTCCCTGTGCCCTGGCTTTGAACCAATGCCTTTTATTGCTAGATTCATTATTTCAGGAAAGTGGATAAATTGAGTTTCCTTTCAATTCTACATTCCTCTCTGCTGTTAATTTCTATTTCACGCCGCACCAGGAAATCACTCATCATTAAACGCTATTGGCAGAGCTGGCGCCTTCCTTGTCCCAGCGCTCCTTCAAGCAGAACCGAGGGTTATTCCACCAGAACTGCTCAGAAATCACCTTCCTCCCATTCAACACACGTTTTTCAACCTCCTCCTTAAAACAGTTGGCTTTCTGAATCCAAAAACTGAGCTCTTCGAGGTTTGAAAATTCAGTGCAAACCAGAACAATAAAATTCTCTCTCGCCTCTCCATGTGGGTATTAAGTGACAATAAACACAGTGCACATGAACCTGAATGAATAAAACCCCTCAGAGCAGAAAACTGTCTTTGCTATTTCTTGTGCTGATAATATCTGCACTCCAGTCAGGGGTTTCTTTAACCTATTTCTAACAAATACAACCAGCTACTGAGAAATGGAGAAGGAATTCAGACCGCACTGAGAAAGCAGTGAGTGTGTTCACGTGTACCTACCCTAGATAAAAAATGCTATTTATGCCTGTGTGAGGTTGTAGCAGTCTCCATACACAGTCAACCAGAGGTTTTCCCCAAGTAAGAGTTTCAATTAAATACTCTGAATTTGCTCTGGAGGAAGCTGGCTCTTTGTTGGTTGTATAAAGCATCCTCCTACTTCCACCCCATCTACAGCTAGACAATGGCAATACCTGCCCACCATCCAAAACACAGGACTCTCCCATAGAGCACAAACATGCTTTAGCTTCAGTCCCCATGACCGTAGGGCTTGGTTTTCTACCTGTCATAGGTCACATCCACAGCCACAGAAAATCATCCCACATCCGTTCTGATCTGATCTGCCAGCACCACGTAACCACAAGGCATTATTCATTTTCCCTATGGAGGCTTTGAATAGTATTCACAGAGACATCCAAGAAAACCAAGTCCTCAAACTTGCAAACAACCAGAAAGGCCTTTTATCTTCCAGCAGTGCACACCTTAATGATGTGCCTGTATATCCAGTGGCCCAGGGCTACACCTTCCTTGAGCAAATGAATGGGCTTGGATGAAGGATCAAGGCCATACAGTCATAAGTAACTGCTCTTTATCTTAGGAGTAAATACAAGAGTTGACCTCAAACTGGAGCTCTATCATTGCTCAAGTGTGTTTTCAGGTCATTTAAATTCACTCCCAGATACAATGAAGAGTTTACTAATGAGTTTTCACTACGCTGTTTTCTGACATTTTCAATAATCAATTTCCTGCAGGTATTTATCAGTATTAGCTTAGAACGGAAAGGAGACAAACCAACATTTATCCAGTAAATACAAAGGAAAAATTAAAGGCATAATTCTTTGTTTCCGGATTACCAACTGGAATTTCTTCGCACTAACAAAAGAAAACCTTCTTCAAGCAGGTTATTAAATCATCTCTGAAGATGAAAGATAACTGCATCTCCCAGCTGCGCCCATTAGAACCAGGAACTGAGGATTTACAAGAGCAAATATCAGCAGAAGCATTTTGTCAACGTGTGCAATGCTTCAGCTCCTGCAGTGAAGTTACAATTTCATGAATAACTCACAGTATATGAACTCACAACTTTTACAGTAGAGCTGGAACAGTTTTCTACCCTAGCCACATCTAAGTGCGTTATCTCTGACTAAAGCATCAAAGATCAAACTCAGGTTGGTGGCTCCATTCGTTTTGGGGAGCCTCTGGGCAGACCCAGTGCTGGATGCACTGGCCCTATTGCAGCCCAGGTTACAACCAGCTTTTGCTGCCAAAAGCCCATCCAATAGCTGAACCTCATGATGCAGATGGATAAAATGAAGGCAGTGTAGCTTGCACGCCAAGGACTTGAAGTATCTCTGTGACTGGATCAATAGCTGACTCGTGGATGTTGATCCACCAGACCTTGCAGACACTGGGAACAGAATCAAGGCACCTGGAATTCAATTTCTCCAACTGTAAAGAGGCCACATAGGGGACAGGCTTTCATCTTTTTGTTGGATGTGGGACTCACAAACCCAAGAGAAACCAGACAGAAGCATCAGTCAGCTCTCATAGCTCTCTGTAAAGCATCCAAAGGCTTCATTATCTCCTTGCCTAACAACCAAGACCACAAACATTAGGTGTAAACTACACTTGAACACGTTCTCCATCTCTTGCTCTATTCTTCATCCTTATCCTCCTCCTCCCCTGCTTTGCTTAGAACATCAAATCTCAAGGTATGTGAACTTCTTCCATTTCCTATAGCTGTTTTGGGACAGAAGAAGGAGTAATCAAGAGAATATATCAGTCAATGTAAATGATTTGAGCCAGTCTGGCTGCTTCATAGGCACTGCAAAGGTTTCAGCCAATTCCTTATAGAACCACAGAATCACTTGAGTTGCAAGGGTCCTCTAAAAGCCATCTGGTCCCTCTCCCTGCAATGAACAGAGACACCCACAACTCCATCATTGTCCACAGCCCCATCCCTTGACCTTGGGTGTCTGCAGGAATGGGATGCCAGCACCTCTGGGCAACCCATACCAGTGCCCCACTACTCTTACTGCAAAGTATCTTTTTTCCTTATATCCAGTCTAAATTTCCCCTCTTTTAGTTTAAAACCATTTCCCCTTGTCCTATCAATTTACTGCTCCTAGTTAACATATGATGGTCTTACATAAGAAACATCTGCCAGCAGACTCACAAATGGGAAGGAAAAGGAAGAAATTGGATCTAACAGACACTGAGAATGAAGTAAGGAGGAAAAAATACTCCTGCTATTCTGGCTGCTGAGACTTCAATAGCTCACCAGACGCTTCCTAAAGTCACTGCAAATCTCAGACACATCTTATTTGATTACTGCAAAGACTCGGCTAATAGCTCTCTGCACACCTTGTTAGAGAAGGCCATGAATGAGATTCCTGAGCTGCGACATGCTCCATTTACAATTCAATTTAGCAGCTCAAAGCAAATGGCAGCGAACGTATTATTGCAATGTTCGTTCCCGCTGGGGCTGCCGTAATTGAACGTAGATCAACAGAAGCAAGGAAAAAGAGAGCCAGATCTCTAACAGCATTATCACACTTTGTGAAGGACCCTGCCCTCCCATCCCCGAGAAACACAACCAGAAAGGGTAGCCAGGCAGGACCACTGATTCCATCCAAGCTTCAGGGTTTGCACCATTGCAAACCTAAGGAACAAGTGAGCTGTTTTCTGGCTCAGGTATCTTGCTTCCCAATGAAGGGATGATGTTTCCTGAGTGCTTCTCTGTAGGTGTATTTTGTTTTAATCTACTCAGCAGCTCTGAACAACACAGAAAACACTGGTAAATCCCAGCGGCCCTGCTATGGGAATTCCTACACCGCGGCAGAGATGATGCACAGCTGGAGTCAGTTCTGTTTCTAGCTATTAGTGGTCCTAGGGGACCTTCTGCAGCACTAATAATGTCCTGGACCAGCTTCTGCCTCCTGCAATTACATCCTCCCTCTTTCATTCAGTGCAGAGGTAAGTGAAACTCCTTAGGGAGCCTCTAATTCACATTAGAGAACACGACAGAGCAGGAGACACTCCCCAGCCTCCTCCCTGCAGTGTGATCGACTGTAGCTCCACAGCACCTGACAACGTGTTTTTAGCCCATTGCCTCTTCCCCAGACAACACAACCAGTGACTCCAGCACTTCTAAATACAATGATGGATGGGCTGGAGTACTGGGAACTCTGGTGCATTGTAACACTATTACTGATGCTAATAATGCATTGTGCCCTTCCTCTTTACAACATACACTGAGCATTTGGAGGCCAAGAGGAAGCATCTATCCTTTCTAGCCTAAAAAGGCTCAGGCCTTTCAGCATCTACTGATGAGGCTTATCTGAAAAGAATACAACCCACTGCTCTCCTGCTGACCCACAGCAGGAAGTCCAAGCCTGAAGTGTAGCACCTTGTGAGCACAGCATCCCTGCTGAAGTCTCATCAGCATCAAGCAGCAGGAGGATGGCTTCCTCCATGCCCCCTAGGGATGCAGTTCCTGCAATCACACCCCAGCCTCACACTAGCTCCTTTTGCAGACACGTGTGTTGTTGACTTGCATTCAGCAGACGGTTCACTTTAAAGCACTGACATCCTGGAGCAGTGGGTTTTGAGATTACAAATACATGCATGCAAATAGGGAAGAGAAGAGGGGTTATGCAAGTTAACAGAGAACAGCGCCAATGAACGGCACTAAATGTATTGACCTCAGCATCACCTCTGACTCAAGAAACCTCACAAAATCCAACAGAAGATCATTTTGTGCACACCTTGTGTTTCTAGAAGGTCTTTCCCTTGCTTTCTGTTCCTGGTTTCTGATGGAAATAAAACTGTCAAGAAAAAGTAGTCATTAAACCTCCAGATACCCTCAGCAAAACAGTGACCCAACCATCTTGCACCCCAACAGATCACTTACAAGAGGAAAAAGCTCTGCATTAGCCTTTGCTGATCCTACTCTGCTTGTACAGTTTGTCTAGCTCAGTGTAATCCCGGGCTCTGATGTGCCTCCAGCTTCCTGCATGGTGTTTATGAGCTTAATAAGCATGGCTTTCATTAGGAGCAACAGGGAACAAAGTGAATACTGAATGCATATTTAAAGAGAATTACTGTCATTATAGGAGTGTTTACAGAAATTCTGTTGTAAAACGCTCTGGTCCAGAGCAAACAGTTCTACCCCAAAGAGCCTGATACAAACGTCAAGTGATTTCAGGGATGAAGGACAGGACAAAGAGAACAAACAGCTAATAAACTAATTCCTTGAATTATTTCCTTCCATCTGACACATCTTGTTGGCAGAAAATGACTAGAAAATGACTGAAAGACCAACTCCTGAATACTACTTGCTTGGCACTGATACCACATCAAATCAGAGAATCACCAAGGTTGGAAGAGAACTCTGAGATCATCCAGTCCAACTGTCTGCCTACCACCAATATTTCCCCATTAAATCATGTCACTTATTACAAGTCCTAAATGTTCCTTGAACAACTCCAGGGATGACGACCCAACCACTTCCCTGGGCTGCCCATTCCAGCACCTGACCACTCTATTGGAAAAGAAATGTTTCTTAACATCCAACCTGAATGCTCATTTGAGAGCAACTGGGTCTTCTCTCACTGGGTGAGCATCATCAGCAAGTGCTGAAAATCCAACAGTGTGCAAAGCAATGGGTCACACTCAGAGCATCAGGAAGAGGTCTTCTCTCTTGCCCTAGAAGGGATGTACAGAGAACAGGACCAGATGTCCACATTTTGACCAGGAAGCTCATCCTGATGGCGGTATCACATCTCAGATAAGACTCACAGAATCATTAAGGTGTGAAAAGACCTCTCAGATCTCTAAGACCAACCCCAACCCACCCTGACTACACTCAGTGACAATATCCCTCCGTACCACATCTCCACCATCCTGGAACACCTCCATAGATGGTGATTCCCCCTCTCCCCAGACAACCCGTGACTGCTCTTTGGAGAAGAAATTTTCTCTAACATCCAACCTGAATCTCCCTTCATGCAACATAAGGCCATCACCTTTCATCCTATCTCTGTTACTGAAGAGGAGACTGATCCCCACTTCACTACAACCTCAATCAAACCTTGCTGCAACCAAACCCAAGCTCAGTTTGGGTCTAGGAAAATCCCCTTGACTCCCTTCTCCATGCAACCAACAGAAACAAACAAGTCTGACCTCCATGTAAGATATCAGACTACGCACAGTGCAACCTGCCATCCCCAAAGCCACTCTGGTCTCACACGTGTCATTTTGGTCCTCTTGCAGGGAGGGCCATGCCCACATGGATTAAGAATGAGAAAGCTAAAAATGGGAACATCAACAAAAGCAGTGCCAAAAGGCAGAGTGGAACACTTCCCCATGTGGAAGTCCACATAAGCTCTCTCTTCTCTCTCCATCAGTATCATAAGTAACAGGCAATGACAGCTTAGAAAGGCATTTGGGAGGGCAGATTATCACGCTATGGGTCAGCAGAACCCCAGCTGCGGACAGCAGCAAAGAAAGCTATAAAGCTGTAGATATCCAAATGCTTGCATTATTCCAAAACTTTGTCTTGCAGGCACAAAAATACCGATGACGTCAAGCAAAAATTATTGGCTAATGAAACTTGCATCAAAGCTGAAATTCTGGCTTATGCAAGGTCCCCTTTCTGCTCTCCAGAGTCTCTGACAAATCACATATCACTGCTGTTGCAATTGGGCTTTTTCCATAATTCTGGCAGAGCAAAGTCAAATTATATAAGAGCAGTTCTCCCATACTGGAGGGAAGGCATGAGATGCCCCTGCAGCTACATCCTTTCAGTGCTCATTACCATGACTAAATTGCAAGCAGCCAGCTTGCATCTCATGTCTGCAACTTATTTCCATCCTGTTTTAAGTGGTCGCAAGAGTCCAATTGCTCTACACATGTTGATAAAGGCATAATAATCGCTTTGTGTCCCGCTGCTTTCAAATGACAAGCCTGCGCATGAACAGTTCAGATCCTGACATACGTAATGAAGCTGGCTGAATAAGGACACAACAAAGTCGGTTTTTCTTCTCTTCAGTTACTCTACGTGTAGCAAAAGCACAACGATGTGCAATGAACAGGGGATCACAGAATCGTTGGGATTGAAAAGACTACTAAGATCATCCACTCAACCATCAACCCACCACTACTGTACCACTAAACCGCATCACTCAATGCAACATCTACTCTTTTCTTGAAAACCTCCAGGGATGGTGATCCCAGTCCTCCATGGGCAGCCCATGCCAGTGCCCGACTGCTCAGTGAAGGAGAAATTTTTCCTACTATTCAACCTGAATGCAAGGAGATGAGATATTGGTCCTCCAGATAAGGAGAGAACCACAGCAAACGTAACACCTCTGCTGGGACATCCAATGGGCAGCCTTGGAGACAACCCAAGCAGGCCTAGAGGACACTCTTTGGAGGGAGGGCTCAGTTCATTTCTTTGCCATACAATTATTGGCAGTTTCAGACGAGGCATTTTAAACTCCCTCAATTCTCACTCCATAAAAATGGAAATAATTATACCTCTCATCAAGAGCGGCACATTGATTGAAGCACTCCAGTTCCTCCAATGGAAAGTGTTCCCGAAATAGCAAGTCCCTGCAATACCAATGCTTCTGGATCTTGCTCTTCTCTGCAGTGCTCTGAAAGCAGTACTACTCGTTTTTCTTTCTCCTTCACAGCATCTGGATAGGGAGCTAGGAGATATGGTTTAGGGGTTTAGGTATGGTGGAGGGAGGACGGTTGGGCTAGATGATCTTATAGGTCCTTTCCAACCTTGTGATTCTGTGATTCACAAAGTTAACCTGAACAGAAACATCTCCTGGAGGTTCAAAGCAGGCCTCCTCAAAAACAACCTGGAGAGCTGAAGCTCAAGCTTTCTCCCAGCTCACGGCAACTGGCTGCAGATTAATGCCATGTCCAAGTGTTGATTTTGCAACTCTCCAGCATGATGTTGGGCATCTTGCAGGAGCAACCTGCGTTTGCATCATCGCCTTGCTCAACCTAAAACAGCTATTTTGTGAATTGGAGATAAATCCACAGTTCTGGAGTTGAGGAGATGGATGCAACACACCCATGCTGTGCATGGGAAAACAAACAGGGGAAGCACATGGGGAAAAACTTTCCAAAGCATCACTCTGGGATTTTGTAGACAAAAGACAACAGGGCTTTTGGTTTCCACTCCCAAACACGTGATGCTCAAAAATATTTCCAACTATCAGAATTGATCATGACACGGACGCTGCCCACGGCACCAACAATACCATCCCCAAAGACACCACCACACCTCGCCTCCATCCGGCTGTGGGACAGATGAAGTCTTCAGCCTACATTGGGCACTATCTGCATTGTAGTGAGAGATAAAGCCTGCATTCAACTGCTCTTCATGAGTGTTTTCATGAAGCAGTGGAATGCTTTTCCTTGACATAGGTCAAGCCACAATCCACCCCCTGTGATAAATAACAGCACAGTCTGAGCTCTCCCCCACACTGCCACAGATTTACCACATCCAGAGGGCTATATAAATACATATATTGGTTGCTCACTTCCTCAACTGTCCACAAGTTTTAAAATAATTAACTGCTGACAAAGCTGCTTTTATTGGGATAAAGACGGGCTCCTTTATGGAGGAGCCACAAACGCCGCAAGCACCAGAGGGTGATAAATGGCTCAGAAAGAGCAGCACAGGATGACTGGGTGGAACTCTTGGTTTTTGCAGCTCAGGGATCAAGGGTGTGATTGCAGAGATATCTGCAAGGCACTGCCTGCACCAGTCTATGGGATATTCTTCTTCCTCCCCACTCAGGCCAAGGCAAGGACAATAACATGTTGGTTTTCATCTGGTAGGCACCGTGCTGCAACCCCTAAAACCACCTCCAAGTCACAATAATCCAAAGCAAACTCTTTATCTACAGAACTCAACCGTGAAGCTCTGCAAGCAACAGGGGAAAAGGGAGAGATCACAGCAGCATCCCAGCCAACAGGTCAGACTTTAGTAGAGCATCTTCTCTTGTGTTTTAGACAGCTCTACTGGTCAATTCCTCCAGCATTTCATTGGTACTCCCCATGATAATTAATGAGCGTAAAGTTGTTTTCCCTCTGGCTGGCAAGTTACAGTTTGTTTTAAACTTGGCATTAACTTACTCTCATCCTTCAGAGGACATAAAGAGACACGAGGCCACAAACTGAAGCATGAGGATGCCAGCACAGCCTATATAATGACCATGAGCTGCCCCACTTGCTGCAGGTGGGTACTTATACCCCGATTAATCCACAGAAATTAAGGGTCTGCATGCAGCTCCCTAAGGCACAAGGTAGCCCCGTGGACAGGCCCATATCGTCCTAGACAAGAAAACAAAGATGCTCAAGCAGTGGAGCAAGGAACAGCAGGACTCAGTATCTCCAGTTTTCAAAGCTTCACTAAACCCTCTGCATCCAGCAATCCTCCCCAGGTGGACATCCAAACAGCCAAAGGCAGCTCTCGCTGATCACCTCCTCTTTAACAGAAACTTCAAGGGAAGAGGCAGGAGAGAAGCAAGGAAGCGAAGCCAACGCAGGCATTAACAGCTCAATGCATGGATGCCCTCCAAAGTACTTTCCTCAAGTGCCAAAGCTGCACACAGAGGCTGAGCAGGCAGCTCGGGCACACAGCTTGCTCCAGGCTTCTTTTTGCTTTAGAAGTTTAAAAGCAGCTCTTCAATCTTCATTTCTTATTACGGGATGGAAGGGACCCTTGGCAGACTGTCAAGACGCCAAGGGCTGCCGACTGCATTGATATCAGAAGCAACTGCTTCTCCTCCTCAACAAATATCTCAGATGTGAAGGAGTAACAAAGGGGAGGAAAAGCGTGGTGGAAGAAAAAAAGGATTCACATCACAACAGCACCTCCCCAGAAAGAAGTTATCCAAACCAGCTCTCTCCCCACATGATTACAATTGGATGGTTGGATCTTGTAGGTCCCTTCCAACATTGTGATTCTATGATTCTATGAATTGCTGGTGAAATAAAACCCACAGCAGGAAAGTTATCTGCACAGTCACTGCAAAGACATCTGTCATCTCTTTGGGCTTGGCCATTAAAATCTCCGAGCAAAAGATTGGCTTATTGAGAATCACATAATCAGAAAGGTTGGAAAAGTCCACTGAGATCAAGTCCAATCAGCAACCTATAACACTATAACCTATAACACTATAACCTATAACACTATAACCTATAATACTATAACCTCTAATACTATACCCTATAACACTATTCCCAGTGGGGCATAGCTATGACATTCGAGAGATCACTGAGGTAGATATTCAAGGGAATGGATGCTGTGCAGTGCTCTCCAATGCATCTCAAAGCCACAGCTCCACGTCTTTCCAGCCCGTTTGTGACTCCTCTGACATTCTCATCTTACTGTTCATACCAACAGCACAGCAGGGATGTTGCCCACACAAAGCACGGGGCGATGGAAAAGTAAAGGCTAAAAGTAAATTCATAACCAAGCACAAGGATGACAAACACCTCCCTGCAGGAAGGCCGTCCAAACATTTCCTGTGACAAAGAAACCTGGATTATCCAAGTTAAAAACAGCACCTCAACTCCCATTTCAGTGGCACTGTTGGAACTCCTAAATATAGCAAGTGCAAAGCCACGCTTCTCAACGTAGACATAAAAATCACCTTTCAGCAGTCAGGTTATTAACACTTCAAATCTGCTGAGAAAATTCCCAGGTATTGTGTGGAGATGCAAAAGGACTCTCTGTTCCTTCCTGTCCAAAAATAGGCAAGGATGCTCAGGGGTGGGAGGTGTGCCCGCTGTTCAGGTCCACAAGCTCAAGAGGAGACTGTCCTTGGACTCACTCCAGGACCTAATATGCTGCAGCTATTAGAAGAGGCAAATAAAATGGAAAGCAATAGCTCTCAAGTGATTCACACAGCAGCTGCTACGCACAAGCATTAACTCCCGACTCCCTAAGGAACGCATCTTTTGCATTTTCCTATCAAATTTAATACTGAACTGGTTATGTTTTATTGGCAAACTCACAAATTAAAGACAGGCATTTTGAATGGTGAGGTTTGGTCCCTGACACTAGCTGGTCACAAAGCCTGTCTCTTGGATGAGCTCAGCCATCCAGCAATCACAGGGGCTGGGGTTTCCCCTATCGTGCTCTTCTGTTCCCAGTCCAGCAGGTTTACTCTCCAGTCTCCATCCAGATTCTGCCTGAATTATTCAAGTAAAGGCTCTTCCATCATCCATCCTGACATTCTAGACCCAAATGATCTCCATTAGATGCTCAAAGTTCAGCAATTGCTAGCCCCATTGGGTGCACCTGAAAGACAGCTGGATGTCCAATGACTCATAGCACAGGGAGCATTTCCCAAAGCACTTGCTGTGGCCAGTAGCCCTGGGAGGAACACAGGATTGTGAGGGTAAAAGGATGGAGCCAGTTCCTGCCCAGCATCAGACACATTTTTATCCACCAGCAAAAAGGGCATGAATGTTTGATGAGCAAAGCTTCTCCACCAATTGTTAATCCATTAAGGAAACATCAGGACTGATTTCTCCAGCCCAGGACTGCCATGGAAGACCAGCCTAAGGCACCAACTGTACTGTGCCAGAAAAGAAAATAAATCAGTGTTCATAAATCACATGGCAGCAGCCCGGAAGCAGGCTGTGACCACAGCCTAAACTAATTCACAGTTGAGTTCGCAGAAGGTGAGAGGCAGGAAAAAGGTGGAATGTGACCCCCCCCAACCTCAAATTAGGAAGCCACAGAGAGAACTGCATATGGATGTTGGTATTTCCAGCAAGAGCACTGCTGCCAGAGACAAGAGTTGGAACATCCCCTTTAGGCAAGTCACCAAAATAACAGAGCTGGACCCTTTAACTAAGAGCAGATTGAGCATTCCGGTCCCTTATTCACACCATTTTCTCAGCTCTGTTTCAAAGCACAACACCTCATTCTGGCTCAACACATCCATGCCTGGAACAAGCAATAGGGGAATGGAAAAGTCTCTTTCCATTTGGAAATACCCGAAGACAAAGGTTGTGTGAGGGGGAAACGATGAACCAAATTCATTCGCCCCTCAGCCCAAAGCTCAGTTTTAAGAACAGAATCAGTCCAGACCAATTTGGCACTTGGAGATGGCTCTGCTCAGCACTGCAGACTATTCACCAACTATTAACTCAGCAGCTATTCAAATGGCTGGGAAGATGTTCCCAGTGCTTCCTCCTCAGTGGCGTTCACACTGACACCCGTGGTCAGAAATTCAGGTCCTGCTCATTAGACTTAGAATATTCTCCAGACAATTACTTGGCTTCAAGGAAAGGGGTAGACTTATTTCCGTGGCCAAATCTTCTCTTCTCGACATACATAATGCTGTCCGTAATAGCAAGCTATTAGCACGTGGTGCTCCCCAGCAACAGCAGATATGTATGAACAACAGGAAGACAGACGTGGTAGCTGTCTGCTGTCATGCAAGACAGAATACGAAATAAATACAAGAGAATCACAGCAGCTTGCAGACAAGGGCTGAACTCTGAGCTCTCTGCTGGCAGTTGTTTAATAAACATAACATCCCACCTTACCAAGAATTTGGGTTTTGTGTCACATAAGAAATGATTTACGCACACACTCGGGGTAGCAAATGGCGTATATATGTCAGCAGTGGGTAAAATCACATCCCTGCTGCTTTGTCACAGGGCTTGATATAGCGAAAGATAAGCAGATTACCTCTTTAATCCATTGCTTGCATCACTGGAGTGCAGTTGAGCATCTCACTACTCTACTCAGTACTGTGTGAAATCCTCCATCTGGGGTGGAGTGTTCCTTATGGGGATTAAGAAAGGCTCCATATGATCGGCAAATCTTTCTAAGTCCTTACAGCTCCTTCTTTCAGTGGAACCTACTACATATGTATGGTAAACAATCGCTACCTTCGAGATCTCCCGGGTCAGAGCAGATAAACAGATGGTAAAAAATGGGAGCCACATCCTCCTTTTGGTGCAAAACAGCCTCTAAAACAAAAATCTAACATCTCCGAGCCATCTATGGACTTGGGATCACCAGGGCTCACACAACTATCCCTCATGAAGATGGGCTAGGGCTGACTGTCCCCAAACACTGTTGGGAACAACAGGACTTGAGTTAAGACTGAAGTTCATGCCTTTGTTCCTCAAGGCTCAGCCAAACTATCCCCAGCAATAAATGACAGCAATAAAAGCCCACTCTGAGCTGTACACCAGCATCCGTTCCATCACAGCCATCTCACATCTACACCATAGAGTGTCTCTTCTGTCATCAGAGAAGTTCAAGAACAAGTCTTATCACAACACGGGCAGGTTCGTGTCCCCAGCCAAGATAAATCAGACAGGCTATTCTCGAGTTGTGGCAGTAAATTCAGAGCAGCGTGCTAGAAACAAACCAGATAGTGCCAAATGGGATAAACCAGCCCATAAAGCAATTGCGTTACAGATTTTATTGAGCTTACTAAACAGCTCATGAATTATTGGGTTTGGCTTGATATAACATGCTTCCTTGCCTTGAGCAACAATATATAGGTTGATTGGATTATAAGTTACAGTCAACAGCTCCAGCAGAGCACAAATTAAAAATGCTTTGGGAGCATAACTGCCAGTGCCAAAAGCAATGATACAAACATGGCATCTCCCTTCTTTTATTCTTCAGTATGGATATCTCTCCAACAGCAACTTTTCGACCAATGCATCTCCCCAGGGGATAACCAGGAAAAGTGGAATCTTTTCCTGTCTGTGAAGGAGAACATACAGAAACAGAAGGCCAAAGATCCACTCTGATGAGAAATAGGGATGTAGTGACTGAGCTTTGGGCATACATCTCTACCAGCCCTTTTGCCTCATGGATAGGGAAGACAGGAAAGCAAGGGGAGAAACTTCACCATAACACACCAACTTTCTTTGCCACAGCACAGCCCAGCCTGATCTTGACCAACCAGGGAACAACATTTTGCCTCAAGAAATGCTGCTTTTATTGGGTTCTTTGAAAGAGCAAACCTGTCCCAATAGGAGAGACCAGACAAAATAGGTTCTGGAAGTTGTGTAGAGATTTTGTCTGGTTACTGTAATTACCTCTATGATGTCTATAAAGTCAGAAAAATTGAATGGAAAGGCAAGAAATTCCTATCCTTTTCTTCCCCAGGGTTGGACCAGCATTTGCCAAGGCTTTCAGGATGTGTGGTTTCCATTTCTCCCTCCACATCTCCTGCAAACCCAGTCTGATGTCTGAAGCTTCCCACAACCCTCAACCTGTGGTTCACATTATCCAAACACCAGGACTATTTGAGCAGGCATCTCTCAACACAGCATGTTTTTGGACCATCCAAATACCGGACAGTTGCACCATCCTTGCTCTTCAGCTGTAGTCTGCTCAGCCACCACAGCCAAGGACACGTGGATGCAGAAACCACAGGTCCGAAGCTCACATTTTTAAAGGCTTTTTGTTATGAGAAGTGCTTGGTTTGCTAACCAAAGCATAACAAATATCATCTGCCCCATCTCAGGTATTTGCTATACATAGTCTAGTCTAAAAGTTTGCTCAAGCACTTCAGCAAAAAAATGCAGTGGTCAAGGACAGCTTTAGGAAAACATCTCTCCCTGTCTGGTAAGAGCATGAAAGCTTTGGTAACTATTCATACTTGGAGAATAAAGGAATTTATGGCAAAACAAGGTCAGCTAGAAGGACACCTTGAATCTAAAACCCACCCTCAGAACTTAGAGGCAGAGGCACAGCTTTATCTTCTGAGGATGAGCAGCACTGTTCAAACACACACAGACCTGGGAAGGAGATTTATCATTTGCTTAGTTCACAACCCCACCAGCTCTCCATCCACTATCAGCCCAGTATCTAACTTCCCATTGCTCCAGTCCAGCCTTGCGCTCCTTGACTCCACTTATTAAGTTATTCAAAGAAAAGAGTCCATCCTATTCCAAGGACAAAATGCAGATGGCTCCAGAGGGGAAAATCACAGAAAGACCAAAGGAATTGATAGGTCTGTATCAGGGTTTGAACAGCAGCCAATAAATAATACAAGTATCTTGAGAACTACTGCACTGATCATCCCACACACCGAGTAATACAAGGGAAAACCTCCCTGCCAGTAAAACCCTGTTCTGTGATCTCCAGCAGGGCAGGCTGGCTTGGATCAATACCTTGATGATGATGTGCTTGGACAACATGCAAGCCCCAGATGTGTGGACACTCTTTGCTTTCTGCAGATCTTATTTTTCCTTTCCCTGTTTCATGTGTGGGAAAGGATCTCGTGTCTTCAGACGCTGAGAAGAAACACTGAGCAGCCAAGAGAAAGGTGATGCCAGCAATGATTCAGCCCAGACCAAGAAATGAGACCAAGGAAGTGGAGGTAAATCAGCTTAACAGATACACAGAAACCATGGGATCACAGAATAACTGGGGTTGGAAGGGACCCTTAAAGCCACCTGGTCTAATTCCCTGCAATTAATAGGGATACCCACAGCTCCATCAGTGCTCACAGCAACCCTTGACCTCAGGTGTCTGCAGGGATTGGGAACCACCACCTCTCTGGGCAACCTGTGCCACTGCCTCGCTACCCCTAATGTAAAATCTTATTCTTTTTATCCATTTTCCCCTGAAAACCAACACCAGAAAAGCTCTTCCAGAATGACTGTCGTTATCAAGTTCCCCCAGCAGCCAAACCAAGCACATCTTGGCTGTATCTATGTTGTATTTTTGCCCCCCGTGTGCAGTTCAGAAACAGAGAAACAAAAGAGGTGCATTCCACAGGCACAGATGAGCCCTTGCATAACCCAACCTATTCCATGTCCCTTCTTGGTGTCTCTACATAAGCTATATTTTCAAGAAGAGATCAATCTGGGTAAATCTGGTTTCCAATATTCCCAAAGCCTATCAAAAAGATTCGCCGTGGCTCTGAAGTTGTCTTTCGAGCTCAGAGCCCACAGAAGCAAAGTCTCTATTCACAGACAGCAAATCAATCCCGACACAATGCAGCCCTCTGAGAAAATGAAAATCATTTTTAAAACCCAGCAAACACCAACATCTGGAATTTTACTGCAACGGGACCCCAAGGAGGATGAATAGCTGCAGTTTTGCAGACAGGAATGACAGAGCACACGGCAATGGAGGACTCCTTTACTCCTATTCAACATAATTGGATTCATATGTATGGAACC
This sequence comes from Coturnix japonica, assembly GCF_054131305.1. Taxonomy (NCBI): domain Eukaryota; kingdom Metazoa; phylum Chordata; class Aves; order Galliformes; family Phasianidae; genus Coturnix; species Coturnix japonica. The sequence goes on along the minus strand of NC_140663.1, from coordinate 178,527,067 downwards.
CTCCTCCCCCCAAATTGCATGAAGGCAATCTACTGTAGAAAGCTGTAACGAATATAAAGCAGTAGCCAAACACACAGGAAGCACACGAATTATTTCACAAGCTTTCATCATTGGTTTTCGTATCCTTACATAGTAAAGATGGCTTAATAACAAAGTCCTCCTTAAGCAAAATGTCGGGATGCCAAGAAAAACAAACCCTAATCCTATTTCATCCAGTACTGTAATCACAGACAAAAGTGCTTAAACAAAACTCAAGATGTTGATGCATGAATTACTAAGCTCAACAGCTTTTTGCATGTCTTCTGATCCAATGCAAAAGAGCACTTCGTTGTATGGCTGTAAGCAAGACAACAGTCCAAAAATTTGCCAGTACATTCCTTCAATGACTTTCTCCCTCGAGCATTCCTGCATGTTTTGTCTTCCTCACTTCGTAATTCCTTCTTGCTTTTGTTTGGCCTCTGGCAACTAAGCGTAAGCTTTCTGTTTTGGGAGAGGTTAACTACACGCTCTCCAAGATGATGGCATCAGTTCTCCCATAGCCATGCAAAGCAACCTCCAAAAAGCAGCCCCGTTTCTAGGAATATCGATTCTTAAAATAAAACAAAATAAAACAAAAGGAACAAATTCACAAGGGAAGATAGAAAACAACGCCCCAAGGCCCCTTTTTACAAGGCCTGGACTTCCTGGAGCCCTACAGGACTTTACTCTGAACTCAAGAGACAAACACTTGCTTTACTTTCCCAACGTTGCCAGAACGACCACTATTGCACAGGATATTCAGAAAGGAAGAAGAGCAGAGAAGTTAAGAGGCTTGCAAGTCATTTCTGGACTTAAGCTAATGACCTCTGTTTTGACCCGTGTCAGAATAAAGCGGAGATTAAAACGTGGCGTGGTGATCTGCAGTTCCAGGTGCTTTCACCACAGCTGTCTCAATGCATTTGTTATCAACTACTGAAATGCCAACATAAAAATAGAAAGGATTTTCATCTCAGTCAGATGGAAAACGATTAAATTATTCTTTGTAGCTCTGTAGTATCCTGACTCAGGCAGCAGCCTCATCATTTTAAGTGCACCTTAATTGAGGTGCTCTACTGGTCATCCACCCCATCGCCTGCAGCACTGGGTGCACAAGGATAATTGGAGGGTACTCCTTCCATCTGGGGACATTGTTGGTTCTGTGGGTGTCTTTGGATCCTCTCTGCATCTTTGGACTGTCTCAATTTGGCCCAGCATCAAGGCAGCCTGCATACATGGGTTTTCCACTGAACTAGAGAAGATAGGCAAGAGATTTCTAAACTGCCCCAACAACCTTGCAGTATCAGGAACCGATTTTAGTATCAATCATTGAAAACAACATAATATTATGCTGCAGTAGGGTGAGAAATTTATATCCTTCAGTTTCCAATTACATACCCAGACTATGTATCATGCTCTATAGCAGAGGCTGCTGGCACGGCCAACCCAGGAGCATGACCTACCCCATTCCCCTTACATGTGCTGGTTTTGTTATTCAGCTAACTGATGTTAGAGCTGGGCTTTGAAGGGATGAACTCATACAGCACAGCTCAATCCATTTGAAAAAGAACTAATTACTGTCTTTTTCATTGAGAGGTTATTGGGAGAAGAAACCTATGCACAATCAAAATCTCCCCACTCGTTCTCATGGTGTGCACCTGCGGTACCCAACCAAGGGCAGCAAGGCAAGGTTTGTAGGGAACAACGAGGTCCTTTAGAACACTGCTCAGTGTCAACAGCCCAACCATCCTACAGCACCACCAAAGGGAGAAGTGTCTGTGCCCAAAAGCCAAGAAGTGCCAAAGCACAAAGGCTTTGCTCTCTTTGTGCACGATGCACAGGCAAGTGTTTACATTGCTAGAGAGGGTTTTTTCTAACCCAAATTGCTATGTTAAAGCACTCTGAGGTTAAATAACTAACCAAAATCTAGAGATGGTCCCTGATTCCTCACGCTGCCAGAGAAGTGTGTGTTCCCCATCTCTGGCACTGCCCAAGGACATGGATGGGGATTTGGGTACCTGGTCAAAGGTGACTGTGTCTGTGGAGGGGCTGGGACTGGATGGGTCTTAAAGTCCCTTCCAACCCAAACCATGCCATGATTTTATGACAGGAACCCATCTGTCAGCACAGTAGATTTGGCAGCAGTGTTTGAATGATGCTTATTGGCCATCTTCCAGGAAAGATGGAGCTTTAGGCTACCAAACATATGTCAAACAACTGGTCACTGAGCATATGTTTACATGTCAGAAGATGTGGGACAGGCATGGCTAGAAGGTAGAGATAGCATAGAAGGGAGCATATATAAGACTGACATTATATGTGCCCATCATGGGCTGGGACAACACTTGATACTTGCTTATGTACAGCATAGCATGGCTTGTACTCAGTGCATTGGTCCAGGAGATGCATTTTGCACAGACACATACAGTGACCACCTTATCTAGGAACAGGATGGGCCAAAAACCCATTCAACCCCATGAATCAAATCTGAATCAAATGCTGTTGCATTTGATCGGCAGATGAAGTGATTCAGTTTCTCCCAGATTCTCCCTGGGCAATGGAGGCCCTGGGCAATGGAACACTGCAGTTCTTTGCTCATGGACGGCCATGGGGTACGGAAGGCTCTATGTACTGCAGTCAGTCCCAGGTCAGACAAACCTCCTTTAACCCTCCAACCAGTCCCAGTGGCCTGAAACCCAGTCTGAACCATGGGCTGCTTGTAGATGGAGAGCTCAGAGGAACCATCTAAGATCCTCCATTACACAAAGAATTGTCATTCCCATCCTTCAAAGGACACACAGGAACAAACACATAGGAACCAACTTTCTGGAGACAACTGGAGGCATTTAATGCATTGGCTTCTCCTAAGGGTTCCTCTACCTACAGGAGGGACACAAGGAAAATCCAACATCCATTCCCTGCTGCTTCACTAATGCAAGAACAAAGGATGTTTGAATGTAAGTATGAGCCTCAGAGCTCGGGCAGGTTTCTGTTTGCTCCAAAGGAGGACACAAATGTGCACCATGGAAGTGACAACCTGAAATCTGTGGGTTTTGCTTTGGGGTTTTTGTTGTTGTTGCTTTTGCTGGGAGTTTCTACCCCTTCCCAACACCTATTGCCCAGCAGCACATGGGCAGCTTGGTCCTCACAAGCCATCTCCAAGCAGAAGGAACACACTCCGCCTGTATCTGAGAAGTACCGTGAATATCACCTACTTCTTTTCTTTACAGATATCAAAGCAAAGGAAAATACAATCTCCTTTTCACTCCGATGGTTTAAAATCAGCACCATCAGGAACAGGAGAAGAACTCACTGTGCTCTGCAAGCACCAGCAAACAAACCCCAAAACAATTAAAACCACAAAAAAAATCCCAATATCCAGCTAAAAAATAGCTTGCATTTGAATAGCCTGATGTTATTTAGCATAACTGGGCCTACTTCCTGATAGAGTCTTCAAAAGGGTTATTCCCAGCAGGGACAACGTCCTCACCATGGCCATCCCATTGCAAGGCGCCTTTGTGAAACACTTCAATCACTGCTGACAATTATAACACAGGCTCCAGCAGTCCTTCCAACCTCTTCCACCATTCTAATAGCTTCAAACATTGGCTGCAAGTGATTAAAACCTCAAATTTTATTTGCTCTCAAGCCACAGAGGCACGGAACTAATAAGAAGTTGAGTGCTGACTGCTCATAAAGCAATTCCATACTAAGCTCTCATAAACTAGTTTATGTGTCAACACCAGCAGTTCTTTCCATAATTTCCCTGCAGTACAATGGTAGGGGTCATTCATAAAGTAAAGGTTGCCCAAAGACAGAGCAATGGGCTCTGAGGGCATCTGCAGGGTAAGATGGCTGTTCACACTTGGAGACAAGTCTGAGGGCAAAAGGGGAGGAAAGGAAGGCAGAGCTTCATCTCCAAACATGTCTCACAGTGCTTTACAAGACAGCCCTCAATAAGCAGAATGGCTGTGAGTCCCGTACTGTCACAGAATGATAGAACGGCCTGGGTTGCAAAGGCCCACAGTGCTCATCCATCCCAACCCCCTGCTGTGTGCAGGGTCACCAACCAGCAGCCCAGGCTGCCCAGAGCCACATCCAGCCTGGCCTTGAATGCCTGCAGGGATGGGGCATCCACAGCCTCCTTGGGCAACCTGTTCCAGTGCGTCACCACCCTCTGGGGGAAAAACTTCCTCTAAGATCCAACCTAAACCTCCCCTGTCTCGCTTTCAAACCATTCCCCCTTGTCCTGTCACTGCCCACCCTCACAAACAGCCGTTCCCCCTCCTGTTTATTCACTCCCTTCAAGTACTGGATGCCCACAACGAGGTCTCCCCGCAGCCTTCTCTTCTCCAAACCAAACCAACCCAGTTCCCTCAACCTTTCCTCACAGTAGAGCTGCTCCAGCCCCCTGACCATCTTTGTAGCTTCTGTTCTTGAAAATAGAGCAGATCCAAATGCATCCTACGCATGGCACAAAAGCAAAGGGCAAGGCAAAGCAACCAGCAACTCGCTTCAGTGGCTGTCGGGGCTGCTGCAACCCGCATCACCTGCAGTGACAGATTGCCACCATCCATCAGCTTTTGTGCTTGCTCAGCATCATTTTGAAGGAAGTGGCAGCAGCATCTGACTGGAGGTGAACCCATCCATCACTGCCAGAGCCACGAAGGCAAATGCGTTCCCTAAGGTGGCTCACATCATCCCCATTGACAGCAGCAAGTAATGACAGGCTGGAGAACAAGAGATAATAGATAAGGAAAACAATTCAGGAGCAGAGGCAGTGAATTATCTTATGAATCACACCTAGACAGAGAGGGAGGAGAAGGCATCTAGCCCTTAACCCTGTTGCAAAATATAATTGTTTTGCTCCATTTGTCGGCTGACTCGGTGCCTTATGGTGTCACAGCAGGTCACCCGTGGATCAAAGTGTGTCCAGTGTCAGCAGGGGTGAGAATTCTCTCTTGCCATCATCCAATGCGCAGGTTCCTTTAGCAATGGTTCAAGATTAAAAAAACCCAGCACCCTGACAACCTGCTTCACCTTATATTGCTAGAATACGTGGAGCCATACTAAAACAAAACAACAACAACAACAAAACACATGTTAAAGGTTCAAAACACTCAGAGAAAGGAAGATTTGTACTAAGAAGCACATCTTCTTGGACAACACAATGTCTGCTCCCCAGGCAATGGTATGCGCCCACACTAGGCAGCTCATTGCAGCACCAGCACCCTTACCACGCCAAAGATGCATTCATGGAAGCATTTAATGCCATTATCTTGATGCCTGACCAGCCCTTCCCTGCCAGTAGGTGGGGAAGAGAGAGAACTGTCATCTTGAAAGCCAAGGATGATGAGCAAGAAGAGGACCACACTGCAAGTCTAGCACCAACCAGGTCTATCATTCAGGGCTTTCACTGAAATTTGAAATTTGAGGGGAAAAAAAGGGCAAAAAAAACCCACAAAACATGAAGGACAAATAGAATATTAATGGAAAAAGCACAAACAGTCCAAGGCTGCTTAGAAAGAACCAAGAAAAAATCTCAAGCATATTCTTTTCATTCAACGAGTTTCAGTCTTTAGGAGCACCAAAACACAGCCCAACGTCACTGCTGCTCTGTTGACCAAAGGGAACCCGACAGCCTTAAAGGACGCTCTGATTTGGGGAAAACTGTTGATCCTGATGAGTTTCCATTTCATATCAATAAATCCACTGTAAAATCAGCTTGGTTCCTCAACTCAGGCTCCATCAGACAATGCAAGTTATGTGATGCAAGTTACCTCGTTGTTAACAATTCTGCTCATTTGCAATACATTGTAGGGAGGCAGGGTCAACACAGTTGTTCTTCAAGTAGCACAGATATCCCCATATTCCCTTGGAGAAGCAAGCTCATGGCCATGCAATGGCCTGGATAATAATCACCATGAAAAACAGGGCAGAGAGATCCCAAACCCAACCAGAAAGTCAGATGCAGAATTTATATTGTAAGAAAACACTAAATGCAGATGCTTGCCTTAGGATTACCCAACGATGATGACATAATATGGTTGTTGATGAGAACAGTATTATCTCACGCTCAAGATCAAATCTAAGTAAGATGAAAATGGGATAAATCCATTGCATCGCTACTCCCCCACACCTCTAGGATGTGGGTAGAGCCAACTGCTGTGCACTGGCATCCCTTTAACATCCACAATCCTACTCGAAAGAAGGGCTGGATGGACAAGGAGATGGTGAGATGAGCTGCATGTCCTGCACTGTGATCCAGGCTGTAACTCCTCCAGTGGCCCCTCCATCTCACCTTCCATCTGCCCACCATGGGATAGGACACATGAGATGTGTTCCTGTATGGCACCACAGCCACATGGATGCACCCTGGGCTAGAGATCCAGGCAGCGCTGCAGTAAAAGTATTTGATGTATAAGGCTGTCAGTTGGCTGGAGGGTGAACATGTCGCAGAGGGATGAATTACAATCCCTTTTTCTCAGCACAAATGTGTTGCTGGAGATGGAGCGCTTGTATGGAGTCCTAAGGGAAATCCCCCTCCGACCCCAAATGAACCAGCTCTGAGGTTTCAGCACATTCTCAGCTTAGGAAGAGCTTTTTGCAAAGATAGTGCAAGGCTGAGACCAGAACCCACCTCCCAGCTCCTTTTTCCACCAGTTTCCCACCAAGTTTAGGCTAATTTAGTCCTGCTTTGATGTCCTTCAGCAGGTCTGAGATTGGAGCAGGATCACATTCCAAATCTGTAGGTAGGAAAACGGAAGGGGAAAGGAAAACTCTGAAGAGCAGAGGGAGGAGGGAGGAAAAAATGCTTTGAGATTACCCATTTTCTTCTTAATTAAGAACTGTTGTAAGTCTAAAACCTGTGAAAGCAAGTACTGAACCTACACATCAACCCATTCACTGGTTATTCCTAATGAACACGATCAAAGCTCTTTCATGTAGCCAGAAACTTGCCGGTAAATAGTTTATCTATGACATTTTCACAGCCAACATTTCCTTATCTACCAAAGGATAACATCATTAGATTGATGGCAATCATCCTCATGAATTCCACAGCCTAGCTGGGTGCTACTGATTAGCTACAGGGAGGAAACTGCTTGGGACAGCAGATAAACATCAGCCCTTCCCCCAGTCCTCTCCCCAGACACAGAGGATGGCTGCAAAGCAAATGCAGGTATTTACACAAGAGATGCTTGGCTTTGTTGTGTCTGGATGCTGCTGGGTCCATAAACTGTGGTTTCTGGAGAAGGGCAGTAAGACTGTCTACACCTCTCCCATTCAAAACCCTTCCTGATGCCTGCATGGTAGAAGAGCATAAATGCATTCCCACCTTCCACAATCATAAGCGGCCCAAGCAACAAATAAACTAAACTAAAATAAAGATTTCTAACTTTTATTGAAGTGATAATAAAAACCAACAACCACATTGGACAGAAGTAACTTTTTCCTCCGGATCTGATTCAAACAATTGAATATATGAAATCCCTCCCAGATCTCTGCTTGCCATACACAAAGGAAAACCCACAGATTTATCTACTACCCATAAACATCACAGTTTATTATGGAAACAGTGACGGGCTCCAGGAGAGGAACTGATGAAACAGAGCCCACTGAATTATTGAGCAGGGTGTTGCTCAAAGCTCCATCCCAGCCAGCCTGGGAAGACTCATATTAATATCTGATTAAATATCTGAGTATTTCCCAGGTTGGCTGTGAGTTTTAAAGGGAAATGGCTGAGAGAGTCAGCAACAGAGAACTGAAAATAGTGAAAAGAACATCCAGTTTGTTAATTTTGAGGGCATGTTTACTCCACTGCAAAGACAGGCTGGTGGCTCTTGGAGGAGCCAATTATGCCACATCACAGGTTGGATGGAAGAGAAACAGCACCTTGTGATGCTTTTTGTGCCAAGCATTAATTACAAAGACGACCCGGGCTGACAGTCAGTGCTCATCTCTCTCCTCCTGCTTGTATTTACCCCACCAGCCTCTTAGGAACCAAACTCTCATCGCAATACAAGCTGTAACCATTATCAACCACCACTTCCACCAAAACCAACCTACAAACATTTAGAACCTCCTGGTGTCTGCCCTGGTTGTGCCCTGGCATCAATCTGTACCATCATATAGGTGTCATGGCACCCTCGTACAAAACAAGGGCATCACGCTGGTCCTGCCATTACATTCCTAAGGAATTCCCAGATTAACAAGTAAATAGCATTATTTGTGGTAGCAGTGGTAATGGGAGGGTGGTTGGACTAGATGATCTTGCAGGTCCTTCCCAACCTTGTGATTCTATGACTCTTAAGTATGTGAAAACAGCTGTATAAATCAGTGGGTTCCTACTCCAGTCACTCAAATTGCCCAGTCTTTAGAGGAAGTGCTCACAGAAAGGCTGATGTTCAGCTGGATGTGCACAGCCGGCAGCTCTTCATCTCCTCCATCCTTCTGTGATTCGTTAGCTCAAATGAGAGTCCAACATGAGACTTCCTTGTCTTGACGCACAACAGCCAAGCGGATTTCTCATCATCCACATACAAATGGAGGGCATGACACTGAGACAGGTTTAGTGGGCACGGTGCTGACTGGTTGAGTTGGACTAGATCTTAGTGGTCCTTTCCAACCTCAATGATCCTATGAAACTGCAGTCCTTCTCTAGTATATTCTTTGTGTTTTGTATTGTTTCCCACCCTTGGGCTGCTCTTACTCCTCATAAAACCAGGCAAGTTGCATCCTCTCTATACGTCTCATTTTTAAAGTGGGACTGAAAAACAAACACCAATAACAAAGACCCCAGAATGTGGGACCACTGAGAGCACAGGATGCATCTCCTCTGCCAGCATCTCCAACAGCTCTTGCTGTGGCTCTGCCTGAACTTTCCCACCCCATTTTTTCCCCCCTTTCCCACCTAAGTCCCTGTCCATCTCCTTCTCATCTTCCTCTTGGCCAAACTGACCAGAAAAAGACACCCAGAGACCCCAAGGTTCACGCTTCATCCCATTATTCATCACTGGGCAGCATCCCTCACTGCAAGCACTACAGTTTTCTATTGAAGATCCCAGGCTAGATAAAGGCAGGCTCTTTCCAGGAATCCCTCCAAGGGATCCAAGGACCATTTTTCAGCCCACGAGGCATTTTCCTGTTACAGCAATTCTGGATCAATCTGTTGGCACAACACCACTCCAGTTGAGCACAAGCAACACTACATTTTACACACAAATGCCACTTGATAGAGGCCAAGAGAGAGAAGAAAGAAGCACAGAGCACAAATAGAATTGCAGCCCTTGTCAAGCACCCATTGCTGGGCCCCTGCACAGACAGGATGCTGGGCAACGTCACCTGTGGTCTGACTCAATTGGCAAATTCTATGCACTTGCACTTGGCCTCACGAGGCATTGCCCCATCGATTCACAGATTTATTAGTCTGGGGGAATCCAGACGACAAAGACATCTGTTAACAAAAGCCACAGAGCAAGCTAACACACAAAACGCTCTCTCCTCTATCTTTGGGGGCCAATCCTGTGACCTGAACGACTACAGGAAGAGATTTAGAGCAGAGAATACTGAAGTCTCTCTCTTTTAAGGGAAAAATCGATAAGATCAGAGCCCTGCCCAGCCTCCACATGCCCAGTTAGCGTGAACAGAGACCATCTGAAACAGCAGACAGTGACATGTCAGACTTACCAGTATAAGGTCAGAGCTCAGCTTCCCAGAAACAAGAGTGCACTTGTTCCCATATCTGTCAGACAACGGGACGCTTTGAGCAAGTCAGAAAAAATCATGTGTTTTTCTAATACTTGACATATGGAAAGGATTTACTTCTTTCTGCATGTAAGAGATTTCAGTGGGTTCAGTGCACTGCCGGAGGGAAACCAAATGAAGTCACAGGCTTCAGCAGCAGCTGAGTATCCAATGCCAGCGTCCATCTGGAAAGAGGGAAGAAGCTTTGCTTGCTGGGTTGATTTTACTTTTTTACCTCTCAAGGGCTGAATGTTAAAGAAGTCAACCATCACGGCTATAATGTAGGTGCTGGGGTCTGTGTGTCATACAACAGCCCATTAGCAGTGCCACACTTAGCCAGCACTGAAGTGCAGTAAGAGCAGCATCCAGATGAGATTCATTTTGCATTGTGCCATTTATCATTCACTTCTTGCTGAAGAAGCAGGAACCCCAGATGGCAGCAGACAAATGCAATAAAACTGCTCGTTCAGACCCGGCTGCCCTGATAATAACCCTTGCAAACATGCACACTAATTCTCATCGACCTCAAGAAGAGAAGCATTGAAATGAGATATCCTTTTTGGATATCGCTCAGCTAAAAGCAACACCACCACACCCCGCTCAGCATCAAGCTCTTGACCTTCCAATGCAGCACAGCTCACAGCAGTGTGGTTTGCTCAAGCTCTGCGGTGGTGTAAGTGGTTACAAGCTAGGCTTGTTAAGCAAACCCTACACAGGGCATAGCAGCAGCGTGTACTGAATTAGAGGAACCAGGAGGTGGTTTGCTTTTTCGGAGAGGCCAGCATAGCTGAACCAAAAGAATTAAAAGAAGAAAGAAAACCAACACAAAATAGACCACAAGAGACAACAGACAGCAAGTGAAACAGCTTTGTGGTGAAACCAACAGTCTGGGTGACTGGAAAAGTCAATGCACGCTCTTCCTCCACCGTTAACCCACAGCGTTCAGCCCTGTGGCAGGGCTGATGTCACCAGACTCTTGCACAACACCAAAAGCAACGCCCTAAGCATCATGGCCAGAAGGGTTGCTTTCAGTCTGATTTCCAGTCGAAGCCTTTCTGGGATCCTATGAATCTTTCTCCTGAGTAAGCCCAGCTTCATGTGACCTCCCTTTGCTAAACATCTCACCGGTTTGACCCTGTTGAGGTGAGTTTTAGGACGTCAGGAATTTCAGTTCAAGAGGAAAGCATTTGCACAGTTGGAGGTTAAAAGCACCAACACTTCCACCCACATCCCCTTTGTATCAACAGCTACTGCAGCACGGTCCCTACCCAAAATCCAACAGACACAGCAAGGATGTCAGAGCTGCTCTCCTTGGAGCACATAGAAGGAAACATGAATAACCACACAACTTTCATCTGAGAGTAGCAGGCCCTGCTTTTTGCCACCTGAAACAAAGCTTCAGCTCTGCAACTGGTCAGCAAGGCTTCAGGAAAGCACACAAGTCAACCTTCAACAGGCAGAATGTTCCAAGCTGGGAAGTCTTCAAACAAAGCTCAGCGTTTCATGCTTTTTATTCTCATTCCCCTCCCATAACTGTCCCTGAAAAAGTGCCTCTTTTGACTGCAATGAAGTCAACTGATTCTCAAGCGCAGGCTGACGTGCAAATAAGCATGCTGCCAAATAAAGGCTCAGAACCACAAGTCAAGGAGAACATGATAAATGATGGGTTCAGACCAATTCATCATTTCTCCTCCATTAACAGCTCATTGTAGAGGTGGCATGAAGGGATAAACATTTTCAAGCTGGAGATGAGCTACAAATATCAGTCACTAAAATCCCATTAAAACCTCCACTCAGACAAGCACAGCTTCTCCTTGCGCATCTCCAACTGTCACTTGAAATCACACCCATCATGTCCAACCATGTCCACCCTTGAAATCACACTTGGGAGCCCAGCAGAAGATCTAGAAACAACCAGGAGAAAGAGTTTGAGCCTGGATTCAAACATCCCTAAATTCAAGACTTAAACATTTTCAAGAGGAAGTCAAGACAGAAAGGCAGACAAATCCTAGTTCAGCTACACAGTTGGACCACATGATCTTAGTGGTCTTCTCCAACCTCAGTGATTCTACAATTCTACGTGTGGCCACCAACGAATAAACTCTGTTTTTAAGCTTTGCTCATCCATTTATTTTTCCTGGCAAGCCAATGAGTTAACAAAGAGGTCCCCATTCTTAAATCAGATGGCTGTGGGCTGTCATGCTTCTCCATCAGAATGGAAAACCAAGGAAGAAACTTGGCTGTGCTCCGCTGGAGTGTAGCCAGCTTGATCTTGTTTGCAGGATTATGCAGAGGAAAATCCTACAGACCAAGGATTTACCTTCATATGTCAGTTTGGTCCCGTTTGTGCAGCAATGTTTCCCTCCCTGCCCCACATTTATTGGGATGAGTATTGGAATCGGGGAATTTGCAACAAATGGCACAGCACAGCATTGCAACAGGAGTGTTTGCCAGCAGAGCCCAACATCAATGAGGCTGCAGCAGCTCCAGCCAAGCTCTGAGGTCACCAGCATCTTGCATCAGTATTTCACACACTCTTACACACATATCCGGATGCACAGACCTTGGGGTCAGGAGGCAGAGCTGGTCTGGCTCTAGGTATTTGCTCAGTATTCATTGAAAAAACTCAACAACCATTGAGAAAGCTCAACATCCAGTGAGAAAAGCTCACAAGAACAACCCCAAACCCAATCATCATTAACCCATCTTTGCTGTGAGCTTCCTAGCTTCAGTTAGCCTTTGCTCAAGAGGCATCTTCTCGCCGCCTTGGCTATGTCCAGATCTCTCCTGCAACCTGATGGGGATTCAAAGCATGCATATATTAGAGGTCTTTTCCAACCTCAATGATTCTACAGTTCTATGAGTGGGGATGGGTTCATGGTTGAACCTGAGGGGATCTTTTCCAACCAAGACCAAAACCTGATGGGAGAGGGGTCAGAAGGGCCATTCAGATGAGGCACCCTGGACGTCCAGTGAAAATCCCATGATAAACATCACTGAACTCCCACAACAGGTTAATGTTGCAGTCATCTGAATGTTCCACTGGATCCAAATTACACAGATTGAGCATTGGAGAAGGTGTTTGCTCTGATCCTAAATGATACGGCCACCAAAACTGGGACCGAACACACATAAGATAAGAAAAAAGACCACAAAATCAAAAACAAAACCATGCTGTGCTTTTCCTGGTAACACATGGAAGAAGCCACAGCCCCAACCATCACAATTGATCCCCTGAACAACCGTCGCTCACACAACCCACGCGCTGCCGGGAGTTTCCGTTTGTGGTGACTTTTTAATTCAATGGGACTAGTTTGCAAACTGCAAAGAGCAATTACCCTGCGGGGAAAATAGGCTCTACCTGCCCCCTTTCATGCAAAAACCAGCCATGTGTTTCATTTATCAATAAACGGTTTGGAAACTCCAAACGGGAAATTAACCTCAGGCTGTACCTGTTCTGGGATGATGTTGGGGTGAAGGACGGGACCTGGAGCTGTATGAAATTACACTGTGCAGAAACTTGGCCAGACTCCCAGAACAGGAGACATGAATGTGAACATCTGTATTAAAGGCAGAAAGACATTAATATGCAAAAGCATTCCAGCTTCCAAGCCTTCCTGTTCCAGAACTTCTAGCAGCCTCCCCTTCCAAATTAGGATGAACAGCTGCGACGTATTTGGCAAGCTAACCTCTGCCCTCAATTTAGAAGCTTTTGACATCACAAAATAAAGCATGTACACATTGTAAAAACCAAAGGGGCCATTAAATCATCTAGCTCGACTTCTGTACAAGAAATGCCACTGAATGTCACCGCCTTAGTTGAGAACTGCGCTATCGCTAAGCGTGGTTTCCAGACATGCCTTCCCAAAAGATATTCTGTGATCTTGGAGACTGAGGATCCCAGACAGCAGTAAAATAAGGAGGCACAGACCTTCGTAATCCACTTTTGCAAGGAACTTCTGGAGTCTATTCAAGCAAAAATCACGCCTATACATGCAAACAAAGACGGCTGTTGCAGATTGAAACTGCTTCTGCAATATATCCTAAGGTCACCGAGGACGTGAGACTCCATTCAAAATAATCATCAAATCATGAAGGTTGGAAAAACCCTCTAAGGTAACCCAACTCCAACCCCAACCCATCCCACCATGCCTGCTGGCCATGTGCCTGAGTGCTGCACCTCCATGGTGCTGGAACACCGCTGGGAGTGGTGACTCCACCAGTCCCCCATTCCAATGATTGACCCTCTCCCCAAAATTTCAGGCCAAGCACCATGAGATGATAGAAGATAGCATCAAAACCCCTAAAAAGCACTCAGAACACAGCACCAGAATCTGCAAACTCACCCTGAATAGATCAGCACACAACTATAACATCATGCAGTTACACCTTACCTTTGGACGTGGTGAGATGTGCTTCATTTAGATCTACACACATAAGTTTTGAAGAGAGCTGCACACTCAACTGCCAAGAAATTTAACTTTCAGAGAAGTCAGCTCAAACAAAGCAGCACGTTGGGATTTTTCAGTGCGACCTTCCAAAAAAAGTGCCAAGTTGTGGAAGTTTTCCAGGAAACCACAAGATCTTTTCCAAAGAGGTTTCCCACATTACACACTGGATAGGAGCTCAAAAAGCCAATGATGCTTTGGGTACAGCACTTGGAGTGGTTGGGTCTATGCCTACCCTGTGCTACTGGGTATAAATTGGGTTTATGCTCATGACCCAGGTGACACGCCAGAGAGGTTTCTTAGCCCCATCCATAGCTCCATTCTCTTCTCCCCATCCTTCCCAGATGCTCATTTTCTGCATCTGTATGTACAAAATGAGATCAGTCATGGAAAAAGTGCACAAGAATTCCACAGTCCCCAGCCTACCCTGCCTCCAACTCAGATACCAGCAGCACTTTCATTAAAGGAGAGGTGAGAATACTGCCATAGCGCTTCTTTTTCCCATTCTACAGACACCCTTCATTAGCACACAGAACAGCAGCAGCTCTTCAGAAGGAACTACTTGTTTCACTAGAAATTTACTCCTCCCAAGTCTTTTCTTCTCAGTTCTTCATTAATCTCGCATTAGAGGGATGAGGCTGAAGGACAGCGTGTGCTCTTTTGGGCAGAGAAATTAGTTGTAATCAACACTGGGCAGTCTCAGTTGAAGCCTCCTCAACTTAATCTTGGCAACACGCTGCAGCACAGCCCATTGAGCTGTAAAGCAAAGCAGTGCCCACCATCCACACATCTCCCATCATCTAGCTGGTGAGGATTGGACTCTCCATCACTGTCTTTCTTCCTGCTTGTGAAGCATTACCTCTCTCATGGAGCCATCAGACCCAAAAACACACACACATACCCATGGGCATCAATATCCACCTTTAAGACAAGCTGTAGCTGCAGGACACCACCATTCCCTTTTCCACTCACAGCTTCACTGGAAGCTCAACCTCTTCAGCACAACAATCCCTTGACCTTCTTTTTCCCCCTATGCTATCCCATAGACATTTAAAATGAACATGAAAGCAGAGCCCAAAGTCAACTGTCCTTATAAATATCTAATGCACCGTCACCAGCACCCCCTAATGGGAATGCAGCCTTAGCTTCCATCAGCAGCAACAAGGCGGATGTGTGCAGGAGTCCCCATCTAATCTCATGACTTCCACTTGTCCCATCACTCAGGCACATCAAGGCCAGGTCAGATGGGGCCCTGGGCAGCCTGGTCTGCTATTAGATATGGAGGCTGGCATCCCTGCCTGTGGCAGAGGAGATGGAGCTTCACGATCCTTGAGGTCTCTTCCAACCCAGGCCATTCAGTGATTCAGCACATGCTTAGCAAGGGAAAATCCCACAGAAGCTAACCCCCCTCCCTTAATTTCTTCTATTGCACTCATTCATCACATTGGTGCCAGGTTTCCTTCTCATCTGGTTAATTTTTGTGGTCATTTTGGACTCACGGGCATCCCTGATCAGCTTTCACTGTAGTAATTTCATAAGACATGAGTAAAGTTGTTTTTTTCCTCCTATGTGAGGTGAAAAAATAAAACCTCTTTCCTCAGCTAATCCACAAACATTCAGCCACCCACCAAGGACACATAGCAAAGTTTTTCTCCTTTCTATGCTCTATCCTTGGATCTCCTCCAGTGCACCTGGAGGGAAAGGCACTGGGAAAAGAGACCTGGTGATGGGTAGACAAGCAAGTTAAGAGCCAAAAAATAAAGGAAATCACTCAAGTTCAACTGAAAGGCAGCAAAGACATCCCTGCTTCCCCCTGGATAAGGATAAGACAGAGTCTCCTCTGGAAAAGAACAATGATTTGCTGCCATCCCTGTTGAGATCAGAGAGAGCTTCACCAACCAGCCAACCTTCCATGATTCTACCATCATTTCACTTACAGCACTTGCTGTCTTCATGGGAAGGGACTACATATCCAAGTAAACAACGATGCAGCCCATTAAGCCGTGTTAGTGCAGCCTCCAACAGCAAGGCTGATGATGGCATTCCCACTGCTTCTTTTGAAAAAGGTACTTCCAGTTCAATTCAAAAAGCTTAAATCTATCACTGGTGGCAAACTACGCAGCCAAGAGGGAAAAGAGATTTAGTTCTTTTGGAAAGCAAGGAGAAAAATGACATTTCTTCCTGCTTTTAGAAAGCCTTCAGTAAATACCTTCCTCAATGCGAGCGCTGGAATTCCCCAGTCCTTTTAAAGGTGTTGTATGGGAACAGTGAATTCCTTCCTTATGCAAAGAAAACAATTCACAAAGAAAAGTACAACATGTGTTTAAGGGAACTGACACGCCATTGTTTGGCCTCATCAGCTTCCATGGCAAAGCACAAGCCTGCTGAATCCCATAGCATGATCAGGCATGATGGTAACAAGTCAATGGTTGGGTTAGATGATCTCAGATGTCTTTTCCATCCTTAATGATTCTGTTGAGCATTAGCTCAATAACAAAACACAAAGCGTGTGATTTCACCCAGTGCAATGCTCTTGCTGCTACCTGAGGACACTCATAGGGACAGCTGGGGAAGTTCTCCCATGCGAGGCAATGTGCTGGTTGAGCACCCAACCTCATCTCTCAACCAGAATCCTTCCAGCAAGTGAAGACTGGCTACACATCACTGCCCCTAGACAGAAAGGATATCAGGGAAAAGCCCTGGTAAAACCCAAACCCTTCGACACCAACGTTAATCACTCAATCTTAGCCCATAATCCAAAGTCAGGCACACAGCCAATGGGTTTTGCAGACTCCCTCCCACTGTCATTTTGCCCACATGGGGACTAAGCCTGAGAATTAGCATTAGTGAAACACCCTCACCCTGATGGCATTAGTATGCACCAGGCAGCAATCAAACCCCACTGCTTACCTGGGGCTTGGAATTTCCCATCCTTCAAACAAGTAGGAAACAACCTTTACAGGGAATTTACAGAAGCCACAATATCTGCCATCACTGGTGACTGCTTTACATTGAAGGATGGCGCTGGGGAAAAATACAACCTAAATCTAGGCTGGAACTGTATTCAGTAGATTCTGTTTACAGTTCAGCCCAGCGGACTGTACAAAAGTCCAGCTTTTAGTCAAGCAGTCATAAATGTATGGGCTTTCTGGGCCTTTAAATCCATGGTATTATACAGACACAACAGTGGTCTTCTGAAGGTTTGACTTTCTAAGAAGTCAATGGCTTCAGCATTAGCCTTACTATCTGAGGATACAGGTCCCAACAATAAGCAAACTCAAGTGGGTTAAGACCAGTCCCTGAGTCCCAGCTACTATGATTCTGTCATGCCAGAGTTCCAGGAGCATTTGGACAATGCTCTCAGACACAGGGTTTGAATTTAGGGTGGTGCTGTGTGGGGCCAGGGGTTGGACTCCATGATCCCTGTGGGTCCCATCCAACTCAGAATCATCCGATACCTTAACTTGTCATCAGCCAACCATACAGCCAACCAGGGGACTTCCATCCACCCAGACTAAAAGTCTCACTCCTTCACAAAACATTTTCACTGCTGATGAAGCTTTTAACACATTTCAGCAGCTGAATCCTACAACACTGCCAAGAAAACACTTTAATAGTGTCCACGCTCCTCGGGGATCTCTTGATGCCAGGAGAGTGGTGCCAAGAGAGGTTTGCATCTTTCCTGAGTATCTGGGTATCTCCCAGAGCAAACAGAAACTGACTTCATGGGGACAGTGAGGCTGAAACATGGACAGTGTAATTCCTACAAGGCAATGCAACTGCAAGGACAAAACCAAGGGAGTTCAGCAGAACACTCTGCACTGTGGGCAGGGTGATACAGCCACACGCAGCCAGGAGCATCCTCAGCTCCATCCCTCCCCAGCCCTGTGTCACATTACAGCCTTCCTGTATAAAGAAAAGCTCAAAGGGTGTTTAAAGGATGTTTAAGTGCTGACAACAGGAGTGCTTCGGTTTTGACTGCAAGCACCGGAGAGAAACAATAATGAAAATAAAAATCAATATTTAATCCAACAATTGGATTTTCCTGCATTTAGCCCATCGCTTCAACATCATTTGATGTATTCATTCATGGAGATTCAGCTCTGGATCACTGCAGAAATCACCATCCGATGCCTTAGGGACCAAAGCACAATCAAACAGGCTTGAAAGAGCATCTTTCATCCAAAGCACTCACGTCTTTGGTCCTACAGTCACGAGCATTAACAAATTGAAACTGCACCTAAAAGGGCAAATCCAGCTTTCCTCTAACAGCAGCTTTCAGCAAAGCAAGTGATTTCTGTGACCTCTGGCCATCAGGGGATTAGCACTGAAGACACAGCAGAGTCTCAGCTCCGAAGCCTGCAGATATATCACACCAGTGTGGCTCAGCTCATCTGCTCAGGTCATTTCACAACTCCTGCCAAGTGGGAATTACAAGAGTATTTCACTCTGAAATGAATTAATGCACGTATCACAGGCACAGCACAGCAATCCATTACGTCGATGGATCACAGCTCCACGTTCTTCTCACAGCTTCATCATCTTACAAAAGAAACAAGAAAAAAAAAGAAAGCCATCAGAAGCCTCAGCTCAAAGACACAAGACGTTCCTAAGCAGATGGGACCATCTTGAATCATTACCATTTCATCTGAAGGGAATAAGACTCCGCAGCGAACACCCAATTCATTAGGAATGGTTTGATAACTAATTTATACTGTCTTGCAGCTATGCAAGCAGCTCTTAAGGCTTTGAAGAAGGAGAGAGGCGTTGTATTTGATATTCCCCACATTGCCCATCCTATATCTGCACATTTCAGACAACTTGCACTGCTTTTCAGCCAGCACGTTCAGTTGCCCATGAGCCATAACCCGACCACCTTCCCCTTGTGTAACAAATGCTAACCAGGACATCTGCACAACACAGTTATTCTGAGCATCGCTCCATGACTCTGCATACATAACTGGTCAATGGACAAAACAGAGCTCTTATGGCATTTTCTAGGCCCAAAAAACCCCACAAAGCAGTCATATATTCAGCCAACCTGCACTGCAGTACTTCAGGTGGGACACACTGCATCAGTGCTTATCCTCTTGACAGCTCCAAGGCATCGACCCTACCTGCTTCCAGCCTTTCTTCCCCCCAGTGTGAGCACAGCAAGCTTAGAGCCATCACTTCCTGAATACTTCTTAGGAAAGGCTTGGCAAAACCCCCTGATAACACATAATGGATTTCCTTGGAAGCACAGGCAGCCAGCAAACCAAAGATAAAAGGGAAAAAAAACAGAAGAAAATACACATAAGTTACCTCTTCTGGCTTCTGCTTAACTAAGGACAGAAGAAACATGGTGATTTCTCAGGAGCTGGCTTTGAAGATCATTATAAGTCCCGTTCCAACTCAGGATATTCTATGATTCTACAATTCTTGAATATAAGGAAAAACTGGCTTCCACTTTTGTCCCATTGTATCCTTATTTTTCTTTCCCATTCCATCCTCAGCTGCCCAAAGGCTCCTTTTCCTGCACAGACAGAAGTTAGCCACCAGCCCTTGGATCTACTGATCCACTCATGCAGCTATTGAGACCTGTCTTAAGCTATTAATTCTAGTTTGCTTTTCACTTCAACCAGGATGGAAACTAGGCCCACTAATGGCTACGTCGGGACTTTCTGATGTATCTTCAGTATCTTTATCAATGATGCAGACAGTGGGATCAGTGCACCTTCAGCAGTTTGCTGATGGCACCGAGCAGAGCAGGGCTGTCACACAATAGAAGGGAGGGATGGCATCCAGAGGGACCTGGTCAGGCTCAAAAAGTGGACATATGAGAACCAATGAGGTTCCCCAAGGCTGAGTGCAGGGAGCTGGGGGTGTTAGTGGGAAAACAACCCACTGACAATCACTGATGCTGAGCTCACCTTCCTTAATCATTTTCTTCTTTTCTTTTTAAGTCAACACCATGCACACAGCAGCTACACAAAGGACAGCAGCATCTGCTACACCCTCCTGAAAACACACAGGAGCAAGCAGGAGGGAGGAAGGAATAATGGGCTCCAGCGACGTAATTATTCACCCAGATAATTAGTGCAACACAAAGAAAAAGCTGTTGGAGGGAGCACATCTGGCAGCTATAACAAGGAAATGCCACCATCTGAATAAAACTCTGGAGGCCCATAATGTTGGAAAAGACACAAGGCACCTTTGTGTATCCAGGAGGGCTGGTTGGCTGTGTATTGCAAGGAGTTCATGCATGGAGCTCTTCAAAAGTCCTGAATGAAGCTGTAATGGCAAAGCATTAGAAGTTTTCAAGCCATTGCTGTAAGAGCTACTCAACCACCTCTAAGAAGGTCAGGCTACCCATGGACCATTTATAACATTACACAGAGCCTGAAGTCATGGGCAACCAAGTTTTAGCTGTAGGAAACACATCTGTGACCCAAGGTAGCTGCAGATCCTGATGGTATCAGACCCAGCATCAGAAGTTGCTGAGATCCTGTCCTCAAAACCAAGAGACAGCACCCAGAGCCATCAGGAAGCCCCTAAGCACATTCACAAGAGGTGAGATAATGGAAGCATCCATGTTAGGATGAGTGGGAAATATTGGTGGTAGGGGGACAGTTGGACTGGATGATCTTGGAGGTCTTTTCCAACCTTGGTGATTCCGTGACAGCTTCCACGTGGTTTGGTGAGTGTGGTGGGGATGGGTTGATGATTATATTAGACGATCTTAGTGGTCTTTCCCAACCTTAACGAGTCTATGATTCAAGGATCTGGGGTTCATTCCCAGATAATGGCCATTCCTTCTACATGCACCAGACCAGGCCCTTACACTTGCCTATCCCTGTCAATGGGTGTACAAGGAATAAGATGGCATATATGCTGAAGCCAAGCTGCAGTGTGAATGGGAAAGACAAGAAGAGATCCCAGTTACATTTTGATCACCTACTCGTATCTCAGAAGGATTCATGCTAGAGGAATACGGTTATCATTCACAGGGATAGGGCTTTAAACTAAAAGAGGTGAGATTTAGGTCAGATATTAGGAAGAAATTCTTTCCCAGAGGCGGTGATGCCCCAGCACTGCTGCACAGAGCTGTGGTGCCCCATCCCTGGAGGTGACAAGGCCACGGATTGACCCTGGGCAGCCTGAGCCGGTCCCTTCCAACCCAACCATTCTGATTCTAGAACAAACCCCATAGCCAGGCAGAACAGCCCTTTGCAATCAGCAGCAGTATTTTATCCCCAAATTAAACAGTATTGCAAAACACTTCAATATTTAGTAACCACAAAAACAACAACAACAAAAACAGCGAGCCAATGTACATAGCTACTTCTATCACCTGGATAGAACAAAGATTATCATGGCAATTTCCTTCTGCAGAATCTCTCCCTTGTCCTGCCTAGGATGATTTCCCTGGAGTGATATTTGCTGCATGGAAATAACATAGCTCTGGAATCAATAACAGCATAAAATCAGCTGGTAGGTCTAACTGCACGTTTATGTAACACAGTCCATCAACATTCCCCACACGGATACTGACCCTGCAGGAGCTCTGGATGGATGATAAAAGATGCTGAAAGATACTGTGGAAGCAAGAGCTGCTCTGGCACTGCAATGCCCAGCAGAAGGTCATCTCGGGTGAAGCAGACGGGCTGCTCATGGAGAGTTGTGTTTGTAGGGTACAATTAGCAGCACTGCTCTGTGTTTAATTGCTGGCAATTCATCAAGAGGATCGCACTGTCTGTAAACTACCTTGCTGCAATCTGAACTTCAGACCTTTAAAAGCGTGCCTGGCAGCCACAAGCCAAAGCTGATATGTCCACATCTTCTGTGTCTGGGGTTAGAGAGCCGTGCTGGGATGAGGATCGACTCCAGGAGCTCCCCTGGTTGGGTACCTGACGAACAAGCTGTAGTTAAGATCAGTAATTGCTTCCTCAAACTGGCTACAGAGATTACAATCGTCTGAACCTCAGCAAGATGATTTTTCTTTTATATTTTTTATTAAAATGCTCTAAAAAGCCACATCTCCTAAATAGAATGCAGAGGGCCTTTCTGTAGTGAGATTGTATGAATATGTGCCTCTCCTAGAGGTAACTCTAAGGTTTTCCTTACGCTACAATTGGCTCTACTCTGGGTTTGCAGTGATTGAGTTACTATAGCAATGAGTACAGGGCAACAGAACAGGTACTGTGCCACTGACTTTGTGTAAAGCCTTCATGTAAAGATTACGATGTGGTATTTTCTGAATCTGGGAACAGATTCTTCTTCATAGCTTCATACCTTGGTTCTCCATAGCCTGCAGATCACAGTATCACAGCATGGCCTGGGTTGGAAGGGAACTCAACAATCATGAAGCTCCAACCCACCACCACAGGCAGGGCCACCAACCTCCACATTTAATAACAGACCAAGCTGCCCAGGGCCATCCAACCTGGCCCTGAACACCTCCAGGGACATGTAAATAATTAAGACTTTCTTCTCTTGCTCCCAAAAGAGCTACATTTACTCCTTTGGGGCATTAAATTGGAAGTTGAGACCCACGCACACCTCAAAACAGACTCAGAGCCTGGATATATTTTTAAGCCTGGCTTTGAACACAACAAGTTCTTCTCCAGCATCAGAAAAACAACCGTAACTCTAAGCAGAATTGGCAAATTGCCACTGATATTTTCTATGGTTGAAAAAGGAGTTGGCGCAAAGCACTTGGATTTTGATGAAAAATACAAGTCAATTGCAGCTTTTTTTTCTGTGGATTTTTAACTTGGAAACATAATGTTCTGGTTCATAAGACATAAGGAATATGGCATTTGGAGTATTTAAATGAGTATGTGCACGCATGCCAAGACATGACAACCCACTGCTTTCCTGACCAAGTCTCAGAAACACAACTACATCCTCCAGTGCGGATGTGCCCGGGTATTTGCTCCAAGGAAACTTGGGCAGAAAAGCAGTTGCTGTGAATATTGAGGAGGAAAACCAGAACAAACATTCCTGCTTTACAAAAGGAAATTTGTTCTATGCTGCACAAACACAAGCCATGACTTCTTGGTTCAGTCCAGCTGCGCCATCCGCAATTGATGCCATTCAGAAACAGGGGCACACTGACATGGGATCTGTGGCATCCAGGTGATCTTCCCTCAACCTCTTCTCCAGAGGAGAAGTAGCACTCCATTGCCTGGAAGATTTCTGCTTATTGACTTAGAAGTGAAACAGAAGCTGACTGTCACCGGAGCAAAACTGAATCCTCAAAAAGCAACTAAAGGATCTCCAGGGACCACTGCCAGAACAAGCAAGATTGAAGCGGTGTTTGTGACTTCTTTTCCTTCTTTATGTAATATGCACACACATCCAAAAACAACAGCAACAAAAAGGAATGCCAGACAACACAGGAGCAAAGAAGAACACAGCAACCATTACCCAGAAGATGGAATGTGACAGCTCTGACAGCAGCTTCTTTCTGAATCCTTCCTACAAACTTACCGGGTCTCATGGGGACTCATCTCAAACAACCAGGGAGTCTGGCCAGAGCTCTTCAAAACAGCGTTTATTCAGAGGAGTGATGTCACCTCTAACAGCTCCCTGGCCCATCTCATCCCCATGCACACAGAGCCCAGAGGCCATGCAGAAATGCAACCTCCACAAATGGGCCAAACAAGAACATCTACAACAGAGAAGCAAGGAGAAAACAGAATTCTCCCCAACACCAACAGGAAAATATGGACAGATTCAGCCAAACCCACACCACTCAACCCCTCTGAGCACCCATGACCTCAACCCCCTTTTGAACACCACAGATACCTAAAGCCTCAACCCTTCTTGAGCACCACAACCATCTATTCACAGCCTCAACTCCACTGAGCACCACAGCCAGCTGCCCATGGCTTCAACCCCATTGAGCATCACAAATAGCTACCCATGGCCTCAACCCTGTTTAGAACACCACAGATACCTAAAGCCTCAACCCTTCTTGAGCACCACAACCATCTATTCACAGCCTCAACTCCACTGAGCACCACAGCCAGCTGCCCATGGCTTCAACCCCATTGAGCATCACAAATAGCTACCCATGGCCTCAACCCTGTTTAGAACACCACAGATACCTAAAGCCTCAACCCTTCTTGAGCACCACAACCACCTATTCACAGCCTCGACCCCACTGAGCATCACAACCAGCTGCCTGTGGCTTCAACCCCTTTGAGCACCACAAACAGCTACCCATGGCCTCAACCCCTATTGAACACCACAGATACATAAAGCCTAAACCCTTCTTGAGCACCACTACCATCTACTCACAGCCTCAACCCCACTGAGCATCACAACCAGCTGCCCATGGCTTCAACCCCCTTTTGAGCACCACAAATAGCTACCCATGGCCTCAATCCCCTTTTGAACACCACAGATACCTAAAGCCTCAACCCCTTTTGAGCACCACAACCATCTATTTACAGCCTCAACCCCACTGAGCACCACAACCAGCTGCCCATGGCTTCAACCTCATTGAGCACCACAAATAGCTAGCCATGGCCTCAATCCCCTTTTGAACACCATAGGTACCTAAAGCTTCAACCCTTTTTGAGCACCACAACCACCTACTCACAGCCTCAACCCCACTGAGCACCACAACCAGCTGCCCATGTCCATCCTCTACATCAACTATAGGGTGAGGACTTCTCCTAGACCTCCAGCCACAGAACCACGGATCCCCACAATCTTTCCAAGCCAACAAAACCCAAGCACCCAGGTCAACCCAAGATCTCCCAGGCTTCTGCTTGGGTTCTCACCCACCTTGGTAGTGTCATCATGTGACCGCTGGTACCGTTTCCACCGGCAGCCGTAGATCCCAGTCAGGCATGATAAGCATAGCTGTGGCTCGTAGTACTGCAGCGGTTGGTGTTTAACCATGCTCCTGCCAGCCCCTCAGGAGCCACGTATCACAAAGCCATCAGGTCCTGGGAGAGCCCTTCAGCAAGAGGAAGGGAAAGAAAAGAAGGGGGGAGAAAAGGAAATTAAGTTCCAAGGAATATTCCAATACTTTAACAAGCAATTTAATAATTAACCATGCCCTCTAGCTACCGAGCAGAGGAGGAATGATAATCAGATCTATTCCCAGCCCGGCCAGTATCTCCAGCTTGTTACTCTCTAAATCTGAGAAGTTTAATTAGCCTGCAAGATTTGTTTCCTTGTGCTGTGTCTCTCACATCCCCAAAAGAGAATGCATTCCTATGAGTTATCACTAAGGAAAGCCACATGAGGACAAGATCAGTCAACTTGCTGCCCAGATGAGGGTTATGATTGAAAAGTAAAGATCCTTGCCCGCCGCAAGCACAACCTTAAAACTGATTCAAAGTTCAGCCTTTGTGAGGCTGAAACCCAGAACAAGGTACAATCAGTTCAACACAGGCATCCTATGGAGCTTGCAAAACAGTCCCAGATGAGGTGCTGACACTTCTGTGTGTGCTGCAAAAAAGGCAGATAGCACCTTCCACCTCTGTACAAAACATATCCAGCAAGCACTTGCAGGGATGCAGCTTTCACCCTTCTTTCCATCAAACACACCCCAAAGACCAAGTTGCTCTATTTGCCATGGGAGCACCAAGGGTTTTCCAGGTTGCTGGAATGTTGTGTGCATTGTGAACACTGTGGCAGAGGTCAAACATTGCAACAAGGGTACAGACAGCTCAGCCCTTCCAGCTTCTGCATTTCAGGCTGACAGCCCAGAGCAGCCTTGTCCTGGCTTTCACCAGCAAGCACTGAGCATCCTGCAGGCAGACAGACCTTGCTGGTTGGATGCTGCCCACCAGACCATTACTGTTGTGTCTCCAGAGGTCAGGATCTGTAGCTTCTCTGCTTCTCTTGCTGTCAAAACATGACTTTGCACTGTCAGGACGTTACATTTCTGAGGCTCATAGCACAGCTCAGGGATCCATGCAGAGGCCTTGTTGTCTGTAGCCGACCTACATCCCCATGTCTTTCTATCCATCCCCTAGGGATGGACACGCAGGACAGAGGTACAAACACATCCAGCCTGAAACGAGAGCTCCTTGCTGATCAGAACAGCCCTGTGCTCTGCCCCAGGCTCTGTGCCACCTCTGTGCTTGAGGTCACCTCCCCACCTGCACTCCATTTCTTTCTCACGTTATTTATAAAACTCAGCATTAGTCACAGCACAAGTTGCTTCTTATCTCCCTTCCTTCAGCTTTTGTCTGCTTCGGTTCGTCCCTGCAACACAAGTTTCCCAAGCTGCCATCCCTACACACCGCAGGCAGAAACAGCTGTCAGATGGAATAGGACAGAAATGCTGAGGACACACAAAGTTCAGTTCTATTTCAGAGACTTGAAAAAAGCCGTGATCTGTGCCCTGAAGTTCCAGAACAACAAATAATACATTCAAGGGCATGGGATGCAAAATTCATGCGTAGACTGTTAACAACCCTACCATCAAACCACGTATTACTGCCTGGAATCCTACCAGAGTGCAGCTGTTGCTATGAGAAAGCCTACATGAACTGAGTTCCAAAGGACATCTTTCACAATTTCCACTTCTTTCTGCTTTAGCTGTGTGAGATGAGAAGAGCATCTCTGCCTTTAAAAGCCTTAACCAGGTGCTTTATTTGCTAGCTTACACAAATTGCAAGGCAACCTCAACCAGAAGTGCTGCACTTGAGCTTTTCAGCAGTCCACTCTCCTGGGAAGCCACTACCACTTCAAGTCACAGAACCATTTAGATTGAAGAAGGCTGCTTCATCCAGTCCAACCATCAACCCATCAAACCCATCTCCTCCAGCCCAGACACCTGGAAAAGTGATAGCACACAGCATTGCCAAAGCTGGTAAATTCTGTTTTTCCAAGCAGAAATCCAATGCATCCAAAGAACCAAGAGCTTGTGAATGGAGGCTGCCCTTCAGCAATAATAAATCTCATGTGTTATACACCACGTTAGATCCACACTTGGATCCACCATTCCTTTAGGGATGCTGAAGCCAGAGTGTTTATCCTTAAGTCCCTATGTGAAGCTTTATCATGTGCTTTATAATGCAAAACTTTAGAGATAGAAGACTCAATCAGCATTTCAGCCTGATGAAAATGTACCAGGGGCTTCCAGAGGTAAGAGCTATATCCACCCACGCACACACTCCTATGTACAAAAAGAGCTGCCAATCTAAATGGGTGAACCACAGCATGGGCAGATGCTATGGGAGCCCTGACATTCGGGATGCAGCAGCTTCTCCATCTGTTTCAGGCTGCCCTCCATAGGGGAGGTCAGGAGGAGCAGAAAGAAATGAAATCCAACATGAGTTCAGAAGAAGCCATTCCTAAATGCACAGCATGCCTTGAATCACACAAGGCACGACCTGCAAGACCAAAACCATTCCCTCTTCCCCATGAATGCCATTAGGAGGTGCACAGAAGGAACAGCCAGGAAAGGATGCAATGCAGCACCCGTCCTCCCAACCACACATATGAATGCCTGAGCAGTAGAAGAGACTCAAGCACAGCACAATGCTGCTGATAAAACCACACCAACAGAACTGCTGCAGGGATGCCATCTGTCCAGAGAGCATCACTTGGCTGAGATCATGGACTGAATACTTACTTCTGCTTCCAGGAATGGATTTAATAAAGAGAAACAGAAAGCCCGTACCAAACAATCACTGTTCCCATGACATCTACAGCTTTGAGGTGAAGAAAGCAGGTTATGAATGATTCAAACCTCTGCTGGTTAGCATTACATACAGAAAATGAAAACAGGAAGCAAGACAACATACATCAATTATTCAAACCCAGCCAACACACACCAGAAGAGGGGAAAGGAATTAAAAAACAAACCCACACAACCCATCAAACTTGATTTTAAAGATGCATCGTCTGCCACTGGCTGCAAATATGATAGGTCTGAACAACCAGATTCACCAGCCAGCTTGTCCAAAAAGCAGGGAGCAGGGAAGAGTCCACCTGCAAATACAGCAGGAGCGTTATCTGAAGGCTCCAGGATGCACAATTAGCACACACTGCATTCCTGAGATACCGGGCTGCAGGTATCCATTTCAGTCTGCAACATGTTATTCCTTTCCAAATAGATTTTTGGAAACAAAACAAAAAATGGAAAAAAAGCAAGAGAGAATTCAAGTTGCAGCTTTAAAAGGGAAGCTCTCTGGGGAGATTTGGCCTAAAAAATGTGGATTTTTTTGTCTGCACAGGTTAACTCCTCCATCCCTGGAGCCTTACAGAAGCCTGGATGAGGGGAGAACAGAGCAGATGGGATCAGCCATTAAACCATTATCCTTCAACCTCGATGTTATGTTAGAAAGATAAGAGCAACAACACAAATCCTTAAGTATATTGGGCAAATATGACACGAATGAAGCCACTGAATACCTGGTTTGATAGCACCTCACCCTCCCACAAGGCTTGGTACAGCCCAAGTCCTCCCTTGCAATGCCCATACGGCTCTTATCTACCAACCCATTTTCACACAGGTCACACTGATCTCATTCAACAACTCAGGACAAAGCTTTTAATAGCCCTGAGATGAGCAGCTTGCTGCACATCCAGCAGCACCATGGGCACTACTGCTCTGAACTGCAGCAGGATCTGCCAGGATTCAACAGTGATTTACATGATGAAGTATATGTAGTGTAGATGTGGCACTGATGGACATGATTTAATGGAGAATATTGGTGATAGATGGATGGTTGGACTAGATGGTCTTGGAGGTCTTTTCCAACCTTGGTGATTCTATGATTCCATGATGGTTTGATGGATGCTTCACAGTTCTGAAGTCAAGAGAGAAGATGGAGTAGAAGGACCTAGCCAATGGAAAATGCAGTCACTGTTGGATTTGAGAAGAGGAAACATGGGAGGCAATAGCTTTGGAGAGGCAGATTTGCTGGGAGAGTGATGAGGAAACATGAGAAATGCCATTGCCATCACAGCCATACCTTCATGTCCTGTTCCCACATCGAGTGTTGCCAAAAGGCATCACAGCAACGCAGCAATCAGACCCAAGCATGCAAAATGCAATCACCCAAACATCAGGCCCAAGTAAAATTAGAATCACAGAACCCTTAGAGTTGGAAGGGACCATTAAAGGTCATCTAGTCCAGCTCCCTTGCAATGGACAGGGATATACTCCGTTTGTTTTTTACCAATCCATTTTAAAGAAGCTTTGGGCAGATTCTATTGCTTTCTACATCAAAGAAAATGCTTTTCCTCTCATTCGTGACTCATGGGATCACTGTTTATCAAGATTCTCTGTTGAATTTCAACATCTCCATCTCTTACTGCAACTTCTACCAAGCTAGTTATGCACAAGACCTTATTAAGCAGGTAATTACCTATGCTGATTACATGAGAAGAACACTGATAACCAGTTATCCCTACTGACATTCTTATAAGCCTTCAGGTCAATTGTTTCCCTAATTAAAATGGAAAATGCTGATTTTCTTCAAATAGTTTCATCATAATGGAAGTTCAGCTCTTCAAGAGGAAGCCCTCCAAGTTCCATGCAGTAAAAGCAATCCCTTCCACCCAGCCAGGACTGAAATGATTTAAAGCACAAAAGGGAACCAATGTAAATCCTTGTGACTTTCACTGACTCCTCACGGTCTTCATAACAATCTTTAATAAGCTGAGCTCATCCAAAACAAAGTAATGCCATTTGGTTTTCCCCAGATTGGAAGACAGAAACGGAGGAGAGACAATAACCCCACCTGTTTAATAACAGGACAGTTCTTATAGAGAGGATATTTGCTACAACCATTCCCACAAGAGGAAATCTATGTGCACACACTAAGCAGTACTTCCCACATTCTCTTGGCTCAGACCCAGAACATCTCAACTTGCAAGGGTAAGATTTAATGTCGGGGCAGGAACAGCAAGAGAAGACCTCAAAGCCACAAACAGCCTCAGTGAGACTCCACGTCTCAGAGGTGGAAGGTGCCCAAGAAATGGCCACCAAACCCCTGAAGACCTCCTGATGAGTCGGTGGGGTTATTCCTTCCGAAAAGTTCTTATGTTTTTGACCATTTTTATCAAAGAACTCCTACATCCATCAAGGGGAACAACACTGTCTCCCTAATGCCTTCTGACGCCAAAAACCCTACAACTGCATCCTAGTTCTGGGAGACGCCCCACTGAGTCGCTTTGATTCACAAAGTGTTGAGTGATGACCCAAATAGTCAGGATCTGGATGACGTGTAGCCCCTATGGGTCTGACCCGTTGTTTATTGTTCTTAAGTTTTTTGGTGCTTCTTTTATTTTTTTAATTAAAGCTTTGAAACCAGGGCAGCGTGTAGTTTGGGGGTTGTACGCTTCCATTTAATGAGAATTCAGACTTCAAAAGATAAACACTTCAAAGGGATTACAAAAGAAGAACTTATTCTTTAATCTCACTAAATAAATAAGCGCAGTACACGCTAATACCCCGTGCAATCCAGCTTCTTAACATTCTCCACAAACTAAGTGTGCATCGTGCGTCGCATTTTAAAAGGTTTGAAGGAGAACAGATCACTGAAAGGACCTCTGCAAACTTCTTACAGAGCAATAACCAAATGTGATCTCCTCTTTCTGCACAAGCCTGAGCCCTAACAATAAAACCTTGCAAGTCAAGACACTGGCGTAGTTCTGAAAACCCAACATCTGCTACAGTCAAGGCAAGGTTGTCCCTTCATCCAAAGCCAGGAAGCATCCAGCGCTGGTTACACAGATCCTTCCAACATTATTATGGCTGTATTGCAGTCTTTTTGCCTGCAATGACCAAGGTGGCAATCACACAAAGTCTGACTTCAGGTTGCAATGGCACTTCATAGAGTCCTGCCTACACGCACGTGCCCCAGGAGATGGAATCACAGCACGTGGTAAATGATTCCTCAATAACAGAATCATCCAGTTACAGAATCATGGAATCATTAAGGTTGGAAAAGCCCCCTAAGAAATCAGATGAAACTACAAATGTGTCCTGAACTTACCAGAAGACATGGGTAAAACACGGACAGGACACCAAGGCTTCTCATTAAGAGGAAGCACAGGAAACGTTTTGCACAGTTATTCACAATATCTTCCTGGCAACGTGAGTGGGAAAAGAATTTGTTCTTCTCCAGTTTGGTGGAGAGATGGGCAACATCTCCTGCCAGTGCCCCGTGAATTGCTCACAGCTGTAAATCTAATGAGGTCCTTTGCTTTTAGAAGTAGCAAAGAAGATCTAAGCAGCTTAAGAGGTGTAAAACCTGGTTCTTCCTGGCAGAGAAAGCCAACTATAAACCATGAAAATACAGATGGCTGGGGAGAGTTGAAAGTATCCAAATGAGCTAGGAATATCTGTGATGTGGAATAGAGTGAATCCCACCCTTAGGTTAGATGGTGAGTCCCTTAAGGTCTGCTTCCACCTCTGAGTGTGTGTCACTGGGGAAGCCCAACCTGGGCTGCCCACTGGAGGGTGTCTCCTGTACTTGAACAGAAATGCTGGCAATTGCCAGACAAGGTAGGATGCTGTTTGGCAGGCACAAAAGTGTTATTTCATTGCTGGAACGTAAATGTGAAGTTCAGTAGTTCAGTTGTGAGTCAATTTTAAAAGGGAGTTTTATTTTGTTGGTTTTTTTTTTAAGTAGAAAGATCCATAAAGGAAGTAACAGCGATACCTAAATTTCCATTCCAAGGAGCTAATTAGCCCTTTAAGCACTTTCCCTTTCTATAGTGCTTTCTGGCTGAGAAAAACTAAGACTAAGTGCCGCAACAGGAACATTTACTCAATTAGAAATACAAACAGCTTCCCATGGAAAGCTATGGCAGCCAAACCAACATGTAAACTTTACACTGTAAGAGAGGATGGCCTCGTCCTACTGAGCCAGCATTTGGTATGAACATGCCAACTTCCAAGCCAGAAGATGCCAGGAAGACAGTGGACTTTCCAAAAAGGCCTTAGCAACATCATGCATATAAAGAGCTGCTTGGTAGCATCCAGGTAAACGCAAGATAGACCATGGGAAGAAACCTTCATGTTTCATGCCTGCAGGAGTCACCTTGGGACATCACAGTGGGTCAGCAGTTAAGAACACAACCAGAATGTTCAGGATTCTATGAGAAACAGCTCAACAGTAAACTGGGTGAAACAACAAGGACCCAGACAGAACCAGCAGGAGTGGCTGCTGATCTTGGCAGAAGACGTGGAAGAGGAAGTGTCTGATTCATGGAACTGAATAGTCATGCCACAATGTGCCAAGCAGGTCCGGGGGCAGCTGGAAGCAAAGGAAGGCTGCATCTTGACTAATACACCCCATGTCCATCCCTGGAGGTGCTCAAGGCTGGGCTGTGTGAGGCTCTGGGGAGGCTGCCATGGCACCCAACCCATGGCAGGGGAGTTGGAGCTCAATGACCTTTAAGTACTCTCCAGCCTAAGCCATTCTATGGTTCTGTGTTCAACCCCCATTACCTAAAGACCCTCTAAAGGAGGATGCACCGTGGTATCAGCTTCAGAGAAGAAACCATATCAGCAGGTTCTGAGCACAGATAGGTGAGAGAAGCAATCTTTTTCCTCCCAGTGGGAGAAGACAAGGCCAAGGAAGCATGGATAGATGCTGAAAGAAAAACAAAGAAACTTTTGCTTTTTAATTATTATAACTAATAATACCTTAAGAAGTTCAAATAATTGCACAATTTTTCCTCTCCACGGACTCCAGAGCTTTGCCAGCATGGCCAAGCTGAAGCACAGAAGTTTACAGCGAGCCTTATCCATTCTCAGCATGTGTTTTTGCTGAGGAACTAAGTGGAAACAGAAGTGTTTTTTTGAACATGCACACCCTGCCATGCAGTTTCCTTTACAGACAAGCTTTTCTTCCCCCTCCCTGATTACCCTTTCCTACACACACACACAGAGGAGAGTTCACCATAACCACACGTGAATCGTGTTAGCTGCTCCTCCGAGGGGCAGTTTTCATCCCGTCTGGAAGATGTTAGCAGCTAGAGCAGAAGCCAGTCCAACATATTGCTATAGAGAGCTTGTCATCTGCTTTCCCCAAGTCATGTTCCCTGCTGCATCGCTGAAAACCTGGTTCACGCCAGCAGGAAGGGAACTGCATGAACCGTGCCAACAGCACTCAACTGAGAGCGAGTAAAATGCCTCCACACCCACTGCACACACTTTAATTGAAACCGTAAGGGGAAAGAAACAGCAAGATTCATTTTACGATCGATACTTTGCACGTCTGCTGTGCGACTGCTATCCAGAGAATTAAGCATGAATGTCTCTGGCTTAATGAGAGGTGGAAAGTCCTAGTTAAATGGATTACAAGCTCTTTATTTCCTATGATTGATTCCTTCCATGCGGCTGTAAGAACCATTCTTCATAAACGTTCTTACACAGCAGAGAGGCTCAATTAGGGAAGCAGCAAACTTGCTCCCATGCAGTGGCTGCCTCCCTCCATCCAGACTTGCTTTCTGCAGGTTACACGTGAAGCTCTGCACCACGATACACACCCCGGTCACATCCAGCACGAGATGACCACAAGAGCTGTTCCCTCTACATCTTCCAAGATGTTATTTCTGCTTCCATTCCCAAAGCAAACATTCACTGCTCCGTAGCGGTTAGCTGCTCCTCTGTAGCACCCTTGTTCTACAAGCTGGATACTGTTTTGGCTTCGTGCACAAAGAGTGCATAAATTAACTTGATAAGACTAATTGCACCAGCCAGCTCCTTCCCGCTGCACAGTGGATGTCCTGCGGCCAAAGTAATCAGAAAAGAAAATAGTTGGCAGGATCTGGTGACGTGAGACACAAAGCCAACCCTGTCTTCCTGATCTTGGAGAGCTTCCACCTCTAGCACTTTTTCTTTCCTTCTCATTGTTCCAAATCAGACCTTCTAACACTGGAAAGGATTTCCAGGCGTTAACCTTTGGATAGAACACTCCAAAAAAAGCCATGAGCTGATGAAGCCCAGGAGGTGACCAAGGAGATGATTAAATATCAGGTTGGGTATTAGGAAGAATTTCTCCTCTAAGCAGCAGTCAGGCACTGGCACAGCTGCCCAGGGAGGTGGTGGGCTCACCATCCCTAGAGCTGATCCAGAACCATGGGGCTGTGGCACTGAGGGATGTGGGCACAGTGGGGTGGGCTGAGGTTGGACTTGGGGATCTTGAAGTCTCTTCCAAACTTAATGATTCTGTGAATGGTTAGCATGGTTTTAAGAGGTGAACACAGAAGGATTGCTAACCCCTCCTTATCATGTAGAAGAAATAATCAAAGTCCTTAAGAAGAATCCACTGTGATGATGATGAGAGATGCTGCCTCATGCTTAGGAACACCAGATGTGACACAAGCACAGAAAGTGGTCCAAAAGGTTCGTGGAAGAAACATACAAAATGTCTCTTGAAAATGAAGATACCACTTGTGACTCCAGAAGGCTCAAGGTGCAAAAGGCGGCTCTGGAAGGCTGTACAAGCTCCATCTTAGAGAGACCTGACTGGACAAAGCTCTGAGCAACCTGACATGGGCTTAGTGTTGGCTCAGTGCTGCTGTGAGCAGGAGAAGGTGGAGAAGAGCCAGCCCTCTTGAGGTCCCTTCCAACCTGAGCAAGCTGGTGGTTCCATGAGGAAATCAAACACCAAGAGCCAGCCCCCAAAAGGGGACCCAGCTTCCAAAATGACACACACTCAACACACCAAAACAAAGGCAAGACCAAAAACTACACACTCCCTTACCCCATAACGTCCTCCAGGCCTATTTCAGCACAGATATTCTGACTTCTAACAGAGGAAGAACTCAAGCCCAGTTTCCCTGTCTCGCGTTCCAAAGGCATCCAATAGAACACCAGGTTTCTCTTGCTTTACTAAAGCCTCTTTCCAGTTACTGCTGAATTCTTTCCAGATCTGTATAAATCAGTCTCTGTTCAATGCAAGGAGACAGAGACGTGACAGTTTCTCTCCCAAGAGGATTTACAAACTCAACGTAGACACTGTGGTACATGGAAATGGCATCAAGGGAAACAAGCTGGTAAGGAAAGACAGGCTACAGCCACCAGATCACGCAGCTACTCACTCAGGTAAATACTTCTCTTGACTGCTAACACTTTCAAAACACAGGAACTGATCTTTAGGAAGACATGAATAAGGACAAAGTGCTTTTACTCTGTTTGCAGCAATACAAATCTTTCAGGAGAAGGGAATTCTCATTCGACTTGGCAACCACTTGCAATACTCTCCAGTACTTTCCAGTTTCCAAAGAGCATCCCAAAATCCTGGTCAAGGATGTGACTGTGGCACTAGAACTGACACACTGAGTGAAAGGGGTGGGGGAGATCAAGAGAACCATCCCTCCACCCCAGGGCGACTCTCAGAGCTAACAGAGGAGACCCAAAGTCAATTCCAGCCCATGCCTGCAGAGTCCTGTTGTAATAAAAGCTAAATGCAAAACCCCATCTGCCAATTGCATCGGCTACTATATTGTTTTCATCATGGAAGTTGGACTTGATGATCTTCAAGGTCTTTTCCAACCTGGGTAATTCTATGATTCTATGGAAGGGACAAGCCATGAGGGATTCATGTACTGGTGCAAATCCAAAACCTATCACTCAAACATTTCTGAGGTCTCTCAGTATTACAAGAATCAGCACAGTCCAATCCAGAGCCCTCATTAAAAGCATTAACCATGCTTTTCCCAGGCAGCTACCGATGGGACCCCAACTCAGCATGCTATAAACAGTAACAAATAGAGTAGTGGATACCAAAGATTACCATTAAATAATGACATCTGCAAAATGCCTTCACAGCAATCCAGCCATCCTCCCTCCACCCCACTCACAGCAAGACTCAAAGCAAAACTCAACAGGATTTATTGTAAAAGTGAATAAATAGGGTCCTTCTTCATGATAACTCATGAAAGCCAAGCATTAATGACCATCCTTACAGCTATTTCTACCTCCTTCACAACAAGCAGGTGATGGATTTAATTCAAGCAAAGATATCCAGAGCAAACTCTTGGTTAGCATGGGCTTGGGAAATACTGATGCAAAGCTCTCCATCCAATGTGCCTCAAACCCCCAGAGTCCCATTAGGTCATTGCTTATGATCCTTAGCCTCATGCTGCAAAGAACATGGTCTTAAGGCTAGAACCCAAGGGGTCCATTAATACAGAGTTATGTAGTTTGGTGGGAATTGCTTCCAACCCAGAGCAGCTCATCCAAACATCTGGAGCTGCTAAGCAGTAAGTCCCGCAGGAACCCAGAGGCCAAAATGCAAAAGGATGAAGATTTTTCTTCCCTTCCCCTGGAAATAATCATCTTTCTAGGAAAAAAAAAGCCTAAAAACTCAGAAAAGGAGAGGTAGTTTCCTTAGTATCCTGTGACCACGTGTTCAAGAAATGTGTAGATGTGATACTAAGGAACGTGGTTCAATGAGGAAATATTGGCAGTAGGTGGACGGCAGGGCTGGATGATCTTGGAGGTCTTTTCCATCATTGGTGATTCTATGACAACTCAATAGGGGAAGAGCAAAATAATAACATCAGCAAAAACAACAGCACCACAACCACCACTAAGAAAACCCACATGAAAATGCTCACCAGGGCAGAGTGCTCAGCACCACAGATTAAGGACCAGTTATGCAAGCGTTCAGTCATTGCTAATAGCTTGCCTAGAGGAAATGTGTCCATTCAGCAAGATGACCTTTCTGTTCTGACCTAGAAAGACACGGATGTCATCACAGAAAATGACACAAGCAGAGCCAAAGCAGACCTTTCAACATCAGGGAAAGAGAGGAGGGGAAAGAACACAAAAAGGCATCCTGAAATCTTTTGATGAGCCATCCTTATGCAAGCACAAAGCAAAACAAACAAAAAACAATTCAGATTAAGAGCCCATATACATCAAATCACAGAATCCCTAAGGCTGGAAAAGACCTCTAAGATCACTCCCAACCATCAACCTTTCAACATCATGGTCTCTAACCATGTCCCTGTAGGAACAGAGGGGAAAGCTACTGTCCACAGAAAACAAGCAGATTTCTACACACCACCCAAGAGCTAAAAATACCTTTATTGTCATCTTGTTTTTCTAAGTAAACTCAGACTGCTTGCATAAGTCTCTCCAATCCCATACCCTTTACTCCTCCTTCCCTCCAAGCAGCCATGCCCCAGAGCATCATCCTCTTCCCATGTGATGAGCACTGATGCACAGCCAAGCTCTGCAAGAGTCACTGTTGGGTGGAACCATGGATCACATGAGACTTCCCCAAGGGGAGAGCAGATCCAGTCCAGCCAACTATCACAGATTAGTCAGCACATACAGCTGAAAACATGAAAGAAGACAAGAGGGAATATGAAAGAAACTGAAATAAGCCGCAAAGAAACAGGGCTTTGATTGAGAAATGTCAGGATTAGGTCTTATATCGACTAGAAGATAATAACTTCTAGAGGAAGGACCATCAGCTGGCAATATCTTTGTTGTTGTTGGAATGGTTTTTACACCATAGAATCACAAGGTTGGAAAGAACCTACAAGATCATCTAGTCGAAACGTTCTCCCTTTACCATCATCCTCCTGAAACTCAAAGGTAAAGCAACACAAGAATTGCTCTTCCCTGGATGAGCATATGTCCTCTCAACAACATATTAGAGAATAGACGACTCCTTGATCAAACACTTTCCTTTGCTCTCGAGGTGTTGACGGGCCCAACACATTACACCATTTACAGAAGTGCCCACTGTTCTGCTCAAGGGATCATCAAAAGCACAAGGCAGAAGACATCTGCACCAGCACAACACATCAGCAGGAGAATCTATCACCCATGAGAAACAAAAATAAACAAGAAAAATAAATGAGAGTACATCCTTTGTTTCCAAAGACAGAAACCCAGTGGTATTTCCTTGTCTTAAGAGCTATTTTCAACTGAAAGCCAAAAGCTTGATATCAGTGTTGTATCTGCTTCAACACAGCAGGAGTTTATGATCTCTGACTATCCCTGCATCCTTGATATGTGAGCGCTGTGGTCTAAGCAAGGCAAGGAAGCCATAAGAGCTTCATAGAATCATAGCATCACCAACACTGGAAAAGACATCCAAGATGACCCAGTCCAACCACCAATATTTCCCCACTAAACCATGTTTCTCAGTACAACATCTACACGTTCCACACCACTTGCTAGAGCTAAATGGCTATTTTCCAGATAGGATTCAATGTGTAAACCAACACAGGAATCTTTGCATTAAGACACAGTCCAGCTGACTTAGGATAGCCGCTCTGTTTGGCTCACAGTTGATTTGACACTCACTTGAGTTTCTGTCAGCCTAGCAGAGCATTACCTCCAACAGGTTCTTTTTCATTCCCAGGAGCCTGATCCTATTTTTTGATTCTGTGGGCTTATCAGCAGTATGTTTTTTTCCCCTCCCCCCACCCCATCTTTGCTATCTCTTAAGCTGGCCCAAGAACAGTTATGTAAGTGTCCCTCTGGTTACAATGGAAAGAAACGTTTTCTTCTCTGACCTGAATTTTGGCAGTATTAGCACATTTTCCACATCTCTATCAGCTCCAGCCTTACTCATCCCAGAGATGCAAACAAACCGATCTGCTCCCCAAAACTCAAATAGTTTAGGCATTTGATATAACACACTTCCTTAACTAGAAAGCTGCTTTTTTCCCTCCTGAAAACTCCCCAGTCTGAATGACTGGGATACTGGGATACTCTACCTGCAGTAGTATCTTATCTCTTCTTATATGGCCAACATACAGCTCAGCCATTACATAGTTTGGGAAGCTCTTAAGCCAAGAATGCTTTAGAGAAATAAATAAATGCATCTCCAAGCCATCAAGAAGCTTATCAGCAAGTCTAAGAATGAGTGAGATGGAAGCTGGCCTCATTCACACTCAGAAAAACGTCATTCTAATGTCTGCGCTCATTAATGTCAAACTGAGTTGAAAAATTAATTGAACTACTGTTACCTTCTTTGGCTCTACTATGCCCAAAGCTGTTGAATGAGATATGAAGAAAACTTTCCGTATCATTCCTGCTGTCTCCAGGTAAACCAGTGATTTCACTGTTGTTATTTCGACACAATCCAGAAGAAATATGGGCTAGTAATTGCTAGAAGACAACTTCTTCAAAGGAGAATGTGTTTTATTTCGTGTTGTGAATTGCATCAGTTAAAAACAGCACAGCAGGCTTAGAGCCCTTGGGCTCACACCTTTGATCCCAGGCAGGCTCACAAGCCCACTTGAGTTCAAAGGAGCATCCATCTCCCAGCATCCAAAATCTGCCCCTACAAGGTATCCAGAATCCACGTTCTCATAGCTGATGCCCCATTCCTCCATATTAGGAAAACTATATTTTCACTCATCAAGGCAAAACACCACCCTGTTCTGCAGTAAACACAGCTGGACTTTGTTGTCCATAATAACAGTGGGACCAGCATGGCCAGCTCATGTGTGCGAGCATTACTGAGCAAGGCAGGTACGCACACTGAGTGATGCAAAACACCATAAGAAAATGGAGGAAACAAGGAGAACGGATTATTGCTTAACAGCCATGGTGAAAATATGCCTTGCCAAGAGCTCGAAAGCAAAAGAAATGTTGTATTTCATCCATAGCCTCATACCGATTCAAGACACCATCAAGCAAGGAATCCAGCTGTCCTTTTTCACCAGTCCCAGGTCTCCAACAGCAGGTTCCATAGAGGAAAGAAGTCTGCAGGGAGAAGTTCTGGTTGTTTGCCTCCTGGATGGGGAGAGCACAGGCACATTGACTTGGGGAAAAGAAATCCCTGCTTGAGCTGCTTTCAAAGCAAGTTGGAAAGAGAGAAGAACGTCACCTTTTCCCTTCTTCTTCCCTTTCTAAATGACTGTTTCCAGCAGAGAAACAAAACGTTTGACCAAGTTTTAATGCAGCCTGAGGTTTGCAGCCAACAACAAAACTCAGGGTCTGACAGCTCCGGATGGGAACATTTTCCAGCATAAACCCTCAAGCTGACAATGTTGGTTGAAGTGCTGTAAATCACCATCTTCTCTTTAATCCTGGCTATTCACTTTTAGCTTTCTAAGCAATTTTGCATATTCCAGAAGGTCGGGGTTTTGGATCACGCTGCTTTCCAAGAATATCCATTTCTGTCTTTAGCAGCACAGCAATTACAAGCTAGTGAGCACGCTGCAGGACTAACTGAAGTCCTTGATAATCCTTACCTTGATTTGCCATCGGTCTTCTTAGCAGTATTTAAGAAAGGGTGATGTTTGCACAGGGCTGGCAAACACCATCCCAATATTTAGCAGTATCTTGTAAAAATTAACTAGAACCCCATGCATTTTTCCAGTGGCGTTTTGTTGCTCAACCTTCTGCTGAGGCCCTGAGAATTCCATATTTTTTCTCTCTTTTTTCCTGTATTTTAATATCAATAGAGTGAAGCCTATTAAAAACCTTTTTTTTTCTCTTGTTTTTCCCTTTTTCCTTTCTTTTTTGGCAAACAGCTGACAGGAGAGCAGAGCATCGCGCACTTGTTTCTATTCCCAGGACATGATGCAAGCGCCTTCCTCACACCCCTCCCTACGCTTTGGTCTGCAATCTGTTGGGCTTCACAACATCCCTCTAAGAGCAAAAACACGGAGGCAGCTCCACGTCTCGTCTAGCTCTGTCTTTCAATGGTCTGTTCGTGTTTCTTTTCACAGCTTAATAAGGTTTCGTTCTTACGCCAGAGAAGCGTCTTTGCCACCCATCACTCGTTCAGCATATGCGACTTGCACTCTGCAACAGGTGGCTCAGCTTTTTACACGGACCTAAGTGCTATTTCTCTTCAATTTCAATCTGAGCCCAGAATAGGCACGTTAAAAAAGGATCCTGAAGTCAGGAGTTTTCACCCAGCTAAACAAACTGTGATGTTTTTCAAACCCACTGCTGAAAACCCAAAACACTCACTGGGACAAACCTGAAGGCTGGACAAGTTCAAATTGGTACTCAGCCCCCACGCACAGGGAAATAACCACAGGTAAAAAACGTGTTGCAGAATTAGGAGAGATTAGCAGAGCTGGTTGTTCTTTTGCAATGGAATGCTCAGCTTTCCCAATAGGTTTTCAAGTGAATTTCCTTTGCGTTCTTAGGACTTCATCAAAAGGGGTTTCCAATCTCAGTCTTCAGCCACGTGGTAGAAGGTGACCTGGGTTGACAGCTCAGTCGTGGCTGCAGAGAGCACCACATGGTCCAGAGCCAATGCATTGATAGAATGCATTTCTGCTTAACGGGTACAACCCAGCACTCACTGCTGTCTGCAAAGCAAACCTTGAGTAAACCCAGC
Source organism: Coturnix japonica (assembly GCF_054131305.1). Lineage (NCBI taxonomy): Eukaryota > Metazoa > Chordata > Aves > Galliformes > Phasianidae > Coturnix > Coturnix japonica. The sequence goes on along the minus strand of NC_140663.1, from coordinate 178,485,609 downwards.
CTTACCTCCAGCCAACACAAAACAGGCTGTGCAAGGTCCCATTACAGCCCCCACAAAGGTCATTCTCTGCCACGTCAACCAGTCCAGTTATCTCACTATTGGAGAAGACAAAACACACAGCTGGATGTAATCCAACCATGGATTACGTTCTCTCCATCGTGAACCATACGGCTGCATGGCTTTAAGATAAGAACAGATTTGGTAGTTGTGCCACTAAGCTCACATCGTCCTGTTTAGGCAAATAGGATGGAGATGGACAATCCAAATTCAGACACCTCTTCATATCGGGAAAGTAAGAGTTCTTCTCTCTTACTGTTGCTCTGTACAACTACCTTCTCCCAGGTAACTAGTGGTAAGACAAGAAGTAACGGCCTTACAAATAACACGGCAAATCATTGTGTTTTTCATTCAAGCCAAGGGGTATTTAAGAGCTCAATCACACCCTTGCTACCCTCTGTGCTGTTGCAGAAAAAGCTCAGACCTACCACCACACTGAATTTTCCTTTCTTCTCCCACACATGCTATTAAGACTTGTCCTACACGCCAAGCTTGATGAGATGACTTCTTTATGTATCAGAATAAGCCTGTTTTTTCAGTCAGTTCAGCAGGTGGCACACACAGATTTCAGGCCTGTCATACTGAAGGCAGAGCCAACAGGATCACCCATTTTGCCCACTGATACAACCATCTGCTAAAGACAGCCACCAACAGAGGAAGCCAAGAGCAGGGACAGGATCAGCTCCAGCACATCCAGAGCAAACACCAGAACACCCCAGCACCAATAGTACCATTTAAACATGCTTGCATTTGAGAGAGAAAAATATTCTTTCCACCTTACCAGCTCTACTATGTTAACCTGTGTCGCCACCCTGACAGGCAACTCTCCAGCCAGCTCCATCTCCAGTTCAAGGCACAACAGAAGCCACAAGGAAAACACGTCATGAAGAGGACTGTCTGTAAAAGCTTGGCAAGATGTTTGGGATGCACGCATTCTTTCCTATTGCATGTTCATGCTTTGTTACAGGCACCCTCTTCCCAAGGAGGCTCAATCACTGGATTTCTAAAGACAGGAATTGTCAGCAGCTTTCCTCCTGCTTTACAGAGCAAATACTCTCCAGGGCAGTCTCGCAAGACTGACTTGATATTTTTTACTTCAGTAGCCATAAGCTGTATTTAAGACAGTCTCCATCTTTGTATTATAACAGCCTTGATTTCTTTTCTTTTGCTCTAAAATATAACGCAATTTACTAGCTGAAAGTATCTCCAGCTGCAGTTATTGCCTGGTAGAAGCTGAACCAGTATCCATTCATCACCCTGATATGAAGTTGCACAAGGAAGTCAAAGCTCATCATCAATCTCCTGCTGAAATCAGGTCCCAGAGGCAGAAAAGAAAAAAGATCCCACATTAAATATATTCTAATCTTGTTGGGCTTTGAAATCCTCACAGGATGGTTTCGCTAAGACAACTTGGAAACAGGTGGCCAAGACTTCACCTGCGTAGGCACTTTGCCCATTTGCTATTCACACAAAAACCAAGAAGATGCCAGGCAAACCATGGCAGATTTATGCATAGACATAGCAGCCATCAAGCTATTCTTTGCAGCAGTCTGGGTGGTACCGAATTGTAGATGTGGCACTTGGGGACGCAGCTGAGTGGGCATAGTGGGGACGGGATGGGGTTGTACTTGGACTTTGTGCTGGTCTCTTCCAGCCTTAACAACCCCATGAGTCTATGAGTGCAGATAGAGAAGACTTGTCACCAGGACACGTGCACAAGGTGCAAATATCACTTGGGCATCAGCAACAGAACAGAAAGCAACGAGAAGATTAAGAGCTCAGAACAACAGTGGTCTCTTCAAATCCTACCTGGAGATGAAGGAAGGTGAGGACTATCCGCAATAGGAGAAAAGCTCTTGTAGAGACAGAGCAGTGAGTAATCAGACCTTCCAAGGATGGGAGCCACATCCCACAGTTGCAAAAACAGCACACAGTTTTGCATGTTGAGAACAGGAATAGATGACAGAGTCCCTATACCTCAAAAGCCCACATACACAGTGACAGAGGTGTGCCCTGGGTGCGGAGGATTAGCTGTGTTCATGCACACACATGTGCTGGATGCCTTTCGTCTCAGGCTTTATTTTCAAGCAGAAAGACAAACAGAGCCTTTTTGCAACACCTCTTCTCCCTCCCGATGATCTTTAATACACCCACACATCATGCAACTCCAGAAAGTGGCTCTCAGCATGTAGATGCCATTGAAACAACAGTGCAATTAAAACCAAGCACCCAAAGGGAACAATTGGACATGCACACAGATTATTTCAAACACAGGTTGGATGGCAAGTACAAGGGAGAGAACAAGAAGAAATCCAAATATGCTTTCAGGGCAATGATTGCAATTCCCATTCCTCCTCTCAAACCAAGTTCTCCCAACGCTTTAGAAAGACTCTGATGTTCTTATATTTACTTTTAAGCAGCGTTCCTACAGCTAGTGCTTGAACATGCAAAATCCCAAGGGGAGTAGGAGGGCAGAAGGGCAGTACGATAACCTGAGGAGACACGAATGGGAACAAACATGACATCACTGCTGTTTGCACAGGTTCAGGTTGCAGTTTCACTGGTGCAAAGCATTGGAACAACCAGCCTGAAACGTCCTCAAAAAAGAAAAATGAGTCATTTCTGGCCAGATGTGTGCACACACTACAGAAAGAAAGAGCAAAAGCCTCCATGAAATGCTGTCCATACTCAAAAGATCAACTGGAAGTCCAGTGAAGCAATGATCTCATTGGCAGGGGGCTGGAACTAGATGATCTTTGAGGTCCATTCCAACCCAAGCCATTGTGACTCTATGATATGAATATATTTTCCATCTCTTTTACCCATACACTTGTCTTCAGATCATGTGGTGGTGACCTGTTTTACAGTTCAAACTATTTTATTTTATTCTTCTTAAAGCAGCAATTAAGACCCTGACCACAAAATCTCTTAGCAAAAATCACCTACAGATCTGAAGACATTCTGGAATTGTGCAGCGGGCCCTTCTTTCCACCACACACTGAAATTAGTGTTACTTTTCCCTACAAAAAAATCACCCATCTGTGTACATACATTTCAGGAAGTGGTGTTACATTTCCCTCTGAGAGGACAGAGATGCAGAACTGCAAAGCCTGGTTTCAAACCGAGGATGTGAAACAGCAATGGGAACCATAAATCCTAAGCATCACAGAATGGCTTCGGTTGGAAGGGACCTCGAGAATGATGAAGCTCCAGCACCTCTCTGCAGGCAGGGCCACCAACCTCCACATTGATACCAGCCCAGGCTGCCCAGGGCCCCATCCAGCCTGGCCTTGAACACCTCCAGGGATGGACGGGGCATCCACAGCCTCCTTGGGCAACCTGTTCCAGTGCGTCACCACGCTCTGGGTGAAAAACTTCCATCAACTTGCACAGAGTAAAACCACAACAGAACCCTCCTTTGGCCGCCCTGCAGCCTCACAGCAATGCTTGGATGCTGCTCTGGTTGCCAGGAACCCGCTGTGCTCCATCTCCCTCCTTTACCCCACCAGACCCAAATGACCATCCCAGAGCCCACAGAGAAGTGCTGAAAAGAAGTCTCACCATCACTTTTGCAGATCAGTTAGTTGCTCCAAAAGAAAACCTACAGGAGAAGGTTTAAATCCTGACCTGGGAAAAAAAATAACAAAAATGAAGACATTGCCCCAAGCAGTTGTTTCAGATTTTACATGCTGGGATCAGCCCTCAGGTCTGAGGTGGCTCCTAGAAGTGCTTTCAGAGAGCAAACAGGCATTGAAGCCCAATTATACATCCGGATTTATGACTCTGATTCAAGGAACACACACATACAGGAACTGCTCATTTAAAGAGAAGACCCGGGGAAGAAAAAAAAATGTGCATGTCATGCCGGGAAACCAGGCAAAGAATGCAAATTCTGACCTACTTCTCCCTCCTCCTTGCTAGAGAGGCAGCTGCTACTGCTGCTCTGCTTGCATGAGATGAGCAGGAGCCTTGCCAAACTGCTGCAGCAACACCTCTTCACGCATAGGATGCCTCTTGCTGGCTCCTTGCAAAGCAGTGGGAATCGTCCTTCCAAGCCCACAACCACCTGGACCAACAGAATCACAGCATTGCAGGGGTTGGAAGGGACCTCAAGACATCATTGAGCCCAATTCCTGCTAAAGCAGATCCCTACAGGAGGTCACAAAGGTGTGCGTGCATTCAGATAGGTCTGGAATATCTTCATAGAAGAGATTCCACCACCTCTCTGGTCAACCTGTCAGTGCTCCATAACCCTTACCATAAAGATGTTCCACATGTTAGTACAGAACTTCCTATGCCCCAGTTTTAGGCCATCACTCCTCGTCCTATCGCTAATCACCAGCAAGAAGAAGCCTGGCCTCATCCATTTGCCTCCCACCTCCCTATAGGTATTTATAAGCACTGATCAGATCCCCTTTCAGTCCTTTCCCTAGGATGAACAGACCCAAGTCACTCAGCCTTTCCACCTATGGGAGATGTTCCAGACCCTGTAACATCTTTGTGGCCTCTGCTGGACTCCTTCAAGGAGATCCCTGTCTTTTCTGAACTGGGGAGCCCAGCACTGGACACAGGATTTCTAATGTGGCTTCACTGGGGCAGAGCAGAGCAGAGCAAAGCTTTCAGAGGAAGAAATTCATCTCAGAGTCAACCATCAGCTTAAGTTAGATGAGTCTCAGAGGTGTCACTGCAAAACATATTCCCTAAAGCAACCAGCCATCCCAGCACAAGGTGATACAGACTAAACGCAACCAAGAAGCAAGGGCTACTCATCCTGCATCAACCAAAGATCCAGCTCACTTTTAGCACCTCTTGCTTCATCCAGGGCGCAAGATGCAGCTGAAACTCAGCATCCAGCTCAGCCACAAGCAAACAGCACTTGGTGCCACTAAAGCAGAACTCAGGTAGAAACACATGGGTTTCTTACCAGCTCTTGCAAACGCTATCATATATTATACACACTAAGCTCTTAATACAGACTAAGGTATATTACTCAGTATGTCTCAAATCTTGTGGTTGGTATAAATGCCATTACAGACAGAGCAATAAAATCCCAGCTGTGCTGGCCAGCAAGCACCATTTCTGCCCAAAGCCTACTGCAAACTCTGATTATAGAGAAGGCTTTGTTCAGCCAGCCTCCTTCCTTTCCCTTGGGAAACGTATATGTCAGAAGACCAATAAATGCTGGCGATTTATTATGTGGAAAGACAGCCCTGCTGAGAGTGAGAGAACCAAGAGCTGAGCTGAGTTCACGATGGAAATGGCCACAGAGCCCTGTGGTTGTAAGTCAGATTTGTTGACTGTTTATGCACACGCAGGTATTTGCAGATGAAGGGACAAAGTAAAGAAGGATTATCAGCTTCACAGGAGAGTTGGATACACAGATGTATTCCAGGTTTAAAGACTGTCTGGGGACTGGTGGAAGAAAACAGAGGAAAGAAGTCAATTTGCCATTAGAATTAGACAGTTTCAATTTGAAGAGGCTGTTTGTCAGTCTTATTAAGACTGGTTTTATTCTGAGTGATGGCAGGTCAACCGCCACAGTCCTTAGAGCTCATCCCTCGTTAATTGATGCCACTACCTTGCCATCTCCAACACAATGACCATGTTTAAACAAAAGAGTCACACATGCTGTATCTGAGGTACTTTTACCCACCCAAAGATCCAAGTTTACCTCCTACTCATCACAAATTTTTACTATAAGGGTGATGAGGAACTGGCCCCATCCCTGGAGGCATCTGATGTCATAAGATGGGGCTCAATTCCTTCCAAGGAATCAAGAACCACATGAGCACCTTTGCTTCAGAGTTGTTTGACACAGTAACCCCACAGAGACCTTTCGCCATCAAGTTTGGCACAATAAAGGTATCTAATTTGACATTCGCATCCTTTGCATGTTCTTCTTGAACACAGGAAGTTCTGTACTAACTAATCTTTATGGTAAAGGTTTATTCCTTCACTGCAGTGTGCTAGAAACATACCTTAAACATAAAGGTTTTCTTGTAGCTGCTTCTTAGCTAAGGTACTGCAGGAACACAACAGCACATCCATTCAGAACCACCAGGGAGACAGATAAGACTGAGTCCATGCAGACCCCACTGCTTGTTCTCCCACACCCTTGGAGGAACACAGCAAAATGTTCCCCTAGGAGAGGCAGGGCAATGTTTTTCGGCAGGAAATCACACATGCAAGCTGTGCCACTTGCTGAATACAGCAGAACTGATGAGTCAGGTCACTTTGCCCTATTCTTGTTTAATTCCAGAATACTGTATCTGCATGCAGGAGGAGCCTCATCAAAAAAGGAGATCTTTCACATGTCCCTGTGCACCAAACCCTCAGAGAATGATAGAATGGCCTGGGTTGCAAAGGCCCACAGTGCTCACCCAGCTCCAACCCCCTGCTGTGTGCAGGGTCACCAACCAGCAGCCCAGGCTGCCCAGAGCCACATCCAGCCTGGCCTTGAATGCCTGCAGGGATGGGGCATCCACAGCCTCCTTGGGCAACCTGTTCCAGTGCATCACCACCCTCTGGGTGAAAAACTTCCTCCTAAGATCCAACCTGAACCTCCCCTGTCTCACTTTAAAACCATTCCCCCTTGTCCTATCACTGCCCACTCACATACCCTAGATGGGGTACCTTGGGGGCATTATCCCAAAACCACAAGCTATCCACAACCAGAAGTTGTGGATATTTAGATAAATGTCCATTCATGACATCTCTATTCTTACAAGCCTAGCTGATTCTGTAGTCTAACACACCCCAGGGCTTTAAGAAGGAGTGGATCACCCATACACAGAATCACAGAATCATTGGAAGAATCATCATTGCTGAAAAGAGTCTGGCCTCACCACTTTGCCCCCCACACCTCAGATATTTATAGACCTGGATCAAATCCCCTCTCAGTTGTCTTTTTTCAAGGCTAAACAGACCCAGTTCATTCAGCCTTTCTTCATAGGGGAGATGCTCCAGGACCTTCACCATCTTTGTGACCCTCTGCTGGACTCTTTCTAAGAGATCCCTGTCTGTTTTGTATTGGGAAGCCCAGAAATTGACACAATATTCCAGATGAGGCCTCACCAGGGCAGAGTAGAGGGGGAGGATCACCTCCCTTGACCTGCTGGACATGCTCTTTTTAATGCACCCCAGGATGCCATTGGCTTTTTTAGCCATGAGGGCACACTGCTGGCTCATGACCAACCTGTCATCCACCAGGATGCCCAGGTCCCTCTCTGCAGAGCTCCCCTCCAGCAGCTCATTCCCCAGTCATACATCTGCAAGGAAAGCTCTATTTTGTTCCTCACCACCTTTCCAGATCCACAGTTAAGCCCTCTTTATACACAGCTTGGAGCAAGGTTAGAGAGAGCATATGGATTCCTTTTCACCTCACCGATCAATCAAAAGGAGAATGCAAGTCATACAAAACAGGTTTTAAACCTTGACAGCAAAGTCATTTTTACAGCAGAAAAAAAACAGACCAGTTGCAAGAAGAGTGGCCAGTTGCATTTAATGATGGCTGGGATTCCTTTGTGCTTAAGGGAGCCCAGGGAAATCTCAGCTCCACATTCCATAGTGGAAACACTGGTAGACCTCAAGTCACCCTCCCCATTTCCTGGTTTCCTATAGCCACCCCCATCCTTTTGTGAAAGACAGTAATTGCATCCTCTGAAGCTTGCATTAAACCAAGGAAAGCCTACGATTGTCTTCTGTTAGCAGCGTTAATAAGAATGGCATTCACCGAGAGACTGGGGGGAAGGGAAAGAAAAATCAATGCATCACAGGCATTTCCTGCTTTGCAAGGTTAATCACTCCTGCAAGCTATTAACATCTTTCAGAACACAGCTATCTGCCAAATATTAGATTTTCGGTTACCCTGAGCAGTAATTAAGATCCTCAAGTCTCCACAAGTCAAAGGGGTTGCTGTGCTACCCACCAAGGTCTCAGCCTGGTTTCACATGAGCAGCTTCAACACCCCACAAAGCACAAAAAACATTGTGTTCAAGGACCTGCCTTTGCCAAGTCGTGTTGAAGCTGCCCCGTGCGTTTGCGTGTTAAAAGAAGAACTTTCCTTCCAAGAAGGAGGAAGAAATTAAAGCACTGATTCATAGGGATGTTGATTTATATGCTGCTAACTCATGCTGGAAGTGGGAGGAGGATGAATTAGCTGACGGTCCAAGTTGACACATCTTTCTTATTATCCTCCTGTCATCTCTGGGACAGGGAAACAACTGCAACTCCAGACCAGCGTCTCCAGCTCTGCCAATTGCAGTAATTAACCACACAGATGTTAATAAACAATGCCCTCCCCTGACCCAGAACTTGACATCAGACCTTCACAGCTCAGCCACTGCTCTGGTCAGCTGCATAGCATGGTTGTATGTGTGCCATCTCCTGCCAAATATCTACAGTCTCTTCTCACCATCCTCTCGCTTTGGGGAAGTAGATGACATTGAGTAAAGCACCCATCTGCATTTGGCACTTCATTTCCACAGCATTTGCTTGCAATGCTAAGAGCTCATGGAGCTTCTGCCACAACAGAGCAGGCCAAGGCTTCGATTTGCCCAAAGAGATGGTGGGTGCCCCATCCCTGCAGACACCCAAGGTCAGGCTGGATGGGCTCTGAGCACTGATGGAGCTGTGGGTGTCCCTGTTTATTGCAGGGAGCAAGACCAGAGATGGCCTTTAGAACTCAAGCCATTCTATGGCTCCATGATTTCAGGTTGGATGTTAGGAATAAGTTTCTTTTCCCAATGAGTAACCCCTCATTGGCATTGGAATGAGCTGCCCAGGCCAGGTGGTGGAGTCACCATCTCTTGAAGTGTTCAAGAAACATTTAGACATTGTACTGAGGTTTAGTGGGGAAATGGCGGTAGGTGGATGGCTGGACTGGATGATCTTGGAGGTTTTTTCCAACCTGAATGGTTCTATGGTTCATGTCAGACCGAGCATCCAAGGAGCACCCAAAGGAAGGCTGATTAATACTTCCCAAGACACCCCTGAGCCAACAGCAGCCCAGAACACCCACACAGACCAATGGTTAACTCTTACCAGAAGCCCCACAACAAGATATTCTAACACTTCCAAGATTTCCTCTGCCACAAAGGACCCACTGCTGTCACAAAGGAGTCTCTTTTAGCAACCACAAACTCACCCAGCAATGGCCAGCAAGGATGGCCACAGAGACAGACAACGGCTGGCATCTTAATACATGTCACAGTGACCTTCTTGCTGCTCCAGGGAAACATATAAAGGCATAACAAGATAACAGAAATGCAAGTGCAACCGGGAATAAAGCAGTTATAAGCAGCCCTGATAAATATTCATTAACGTTTCTCTGCTGTAATCCTCCCAAGCATTTTTTATCCAAATGCCAGGGAGAGGAGGAGAGCTGATCCCACCAGCCCAGGAGGTGTCTGAGTGCTCCTTAGTAAAACCAACGTATGGCTCAGCACACAAATACATGAAGCTTTTGCATCAAAGGGCAGAAGCAAACATCCTCCCATCACCCAAAAGTCTGCCCACATGTTAGCTGTCCTCGCAGCACTCTGTATGCCAGTTTAAGAACCCTCATACAGCCACGTTTTGTGCTAAAACCTTACCCAGGAGGCACAAAAACTGAAAGAGCGCATGAATCATAGAATGGTTTGGGTTGAGAGGGACCTTTGAGATCATCTACTTCCAACACCCCTGCAACTATGAGCACATTGCAGACTTTAAATAAACGTAGTGAGCTGGTATTAATGAGAATTCAATATTAGCCTCTGGTTCTGAGAGCTCTCTATTAGATGCACAGTGCCAGATGCTGTTCTCCAGCTCTTCCTCTTGAGCTACATGAGAAAACCCTCTGCACCTCAGGGACTCCCGGCTCATAGAATCATGGAGGATGGAAAAGACCTGCGTGATTCCCAACCTATCCCTCACCATGCCCACATCCCTCAGTGCTACATCCCCACAGCTCTGGAACACCCCCAGGGATGGTGACCGTGGGCAGCTGTGCCATTGGTACTCACCATATGCAGTCCATACCCCAATGCTCTGGGCACGTACCACACCACCACCACCCATGACAAAGGGCTGAGAAGGACACATGGAATGAGCCTTGAAACCAGCAAAACAAGCCTCTTTAACCAGCCCTTCCCTTCCAAAGCCTCCTCCAACAGCTTTAAATTTGTATTTCCCTCTTTATTTCCCCTCTCATACATCACAGCACGAAACAAGCTAATAAGCTCCCCCCCAGGCCAAACACAACGGGCACAGATAAGGTCAGTCTGGTGTTTATCTCCCACAAAGCCGCCTATTATTAGCAAAACAGGCTCAACTCAACAAACAGTGCATTAGTGCAGATCAGCCAAAGCAGCACCGACAGCCGGGCCATACCACAGCTGTCACCTCTAAGGCAATGCAGAGAGCTGGGATGGCTTTGTGCAGCAGTGAAGGAGCCCTCCGTGCTACAGACCTTGAGGCAGCTCTTTAGTATTTAGTTCAAAAGGCAGAACTTAAAATAATGGTTGTAAATAATTCTAAAAGGTTTTCAAAGCGATTTTCAGCTCTGGAGGAACTTCTGTTTTCCCTTCCATGTTTTTGCAGGCAGCCTCGTTCGTCCGCTGCTAATCTCTGCTTAGACGCTCTGCTGACACCAATTTTAAGTATGGGGATTAAAGAGGTGATGCAGACTGTCAAGGTCAGACTGCCAAGGTCAGGTTGAATGGGAGCTGAAGTCACCAATGCAGCAACAGCAGCACAGACCTGCCCTGTCCATACCACCCCAGCTCCCTGCCCCAAATGCTTTCTGCAACACAAAGCAGAGGCTGCTGTCACTGGATAGGGGATGGAGCCATATAGACACAGCTGTATATGGGAGCCCAAAACTCATCCCAGGAGGTAAAGAGCCTCCTGGACCCTTTGAAACATGGTTCCACCAAGAGTGAGAGATCCAGCACTAGGAGCAGAGGTTGCCAACCTGCACAACTCCTTTGTATGGGACAATGTGAAGACCAAGCTTGGACCTCCAAGGGGGGAATGCTCTTAAAAATAAATAATTATTCCAAAAATAAATCAGATGTACTGTTGAAAGAAAAAGCATTTTAAGCATGGATTGTTACACAGCTAATGCAGGAGGTCCCTAAGCAACAAGCCCATCTGATGACAATGTCCTTGAGCATCAGCTCTGTCCCTCTGCTCTGTGTTAGCTCTGCATCGAAGCCTTTCCTTGGGTACCAAAAGCTGGGATCCAAACTCTGTGGCAATTCAGCTAAGGAAAAAAGGACAGGAGAAGAGCAAACAACTTGTGCAGAGTCAGCATATCCTGGCGCCTGAATCAACTGCCTTGTTTTCTTTTGAGGAACTGGAAAGGAAGGAAGTGGATCAGCACTTCAGAAAAACAACATTACTACAGCTGTAACCGTGAAGCGTTTCTGATTCAAAACAGGCTCCAGCAATTTAAGGGGCTGCTGCAGATTGCACAGGAGCTTGTCTTGGAAACCTACCTGGGGCATCTCCATGGGGAGCTCCAAAGCCAACTGGACATGGCACTGGGCACCTTGCCCTGGGTACCCCTGCTGGGTCAGGGTTGGGCCATAGGGACCCACAGCTGCCTCCAAGCTTAACCAGTCCACCATTATTAGACCAAGTCACTATTTCCTGCACATGTCCTCATGGCTCATTTGCTTCATGATGTTTAAGTTCCCCTGGATCAGCATGCCCTCTGAGTAACCCACAATGCTCAAGTGAGCTCTCAGTACAAGAGTAAAGTCCTCTGTGCCATCTCTTGTCCCCATGAGACAGCATTAAGCACTTCTGATGAGGTCTATTTAAACACTGTCTAAAAATACATCTGGCTTTCAACCACTGCAGATGTAGGTACAGCCTCGACAACTATGATGCAGCAAGGACGGATGCTAAGGTACAGCTTAGACCGCAGGGCCTTATCCGTCAAGTCAGCAAACATTTCATAGAGCCATACAATGAATCATAGAATGGCATGGGTTGAAAAGGACCTCAAAGATCATCCAGTCTCAACCCTCCTGCTATGTGCAGGGTCATCAGCCACCAGCCCAGGCTGCTCAGAGCCACATCCAGCCTGGCCTTGAATGCATCCAGGGATGAATTTCCCAGCAATTCCCAGTCAACAGCCATTTCTGAGGGTAGTTTGCAATTCCTACTCTCCGTATGTCCTCTAGATACCAAACAACCTCCATTCCCACATGTGTGGGAGGGCACACCGGGGTACCCGTGGTCAGTCAGGCAAGCACAGGGAAAACTAAAAGTCCACCTTTGCCTGAGCAAGTGTTAGATTTCTCTCCAGTACTCCTAGATTTAGACCATCATGTCTGTGGGCGAGATTTCTGCTGGGAGGCAATTTCCATTCCTACAGATCCAAGAAGAACCTCGAGATTTTCTCACCTCCCCACAGCCAAGTTCCACGTAGCACTTCCCCATCAGCATCTCCTCCAACCAACATCTCACCATTCCCCAAAACCTGATGCACTTGATGCTGACCTTGGCCACAGCCCAGTACTTAAGAAGGGAATGCAAACAGAGGTAGGAAACCAGAGCAGGTTACACAATGGTCTCATCCAACTCTGCAGCGTCAGGTACTCTGATGTCTCGTTCACCACCCGTATAGAAAGTCACATGAAAGCTAGGAAACAAATTCACATCCTCATAACCTTCCATTTTGCTTCTTTAAAGAAAATGTACTAATCAAGTTTGGGTCATGTTGTGCCTTATCTAGACTATCCAAATTCCTCATCAGCACCTTAGCACTGCTGATCCCCACACTGCTATCCATGGGAGGAAGGAGGTTTAATAGTGTGAGTTTAAACTGCCAAGAAGATGTCATTAGAAGATATTAGAATCCTGGGATCCTTAAGGTTGGAAAAGACCTCTCAGATCCCCAAGCCCAACTCCCACCCATCCCACCATGCCCACAGACCATGTATCTAAATAGTATCATTGAGTTACTAAGGCTAGAAAAGACCTCTCAGACCCCCAAGTCCAACCTCAACCCATCCCACCACGCTCACCAACCACGTCCCTCAGTGGATGGTTCCACAAAGAAAGGTTAACATAGCACAAAACCAATGCTCAGCCACATTTGTTGTTTAGTGGATTCTTACAGTAACAAGGAAAATCACTTCCTCCTTCCAGCCCCCATTTTTCATTGGCTGCAAGGGATCTGTGGGAGATCAAAGGGATCTAGAAACAGTTCAGCATCTCTGTAAGCCAGAAAACTTCCACCACGTGTGTTGGAATGGAGATCTACTGTCAGATCCAAGCCAGATACAAACAAATTCCCCCCAAAATCGGCCTCATTCCCCATGTTACTGCATGAAATGTTTTCCTCGGAGGACCACACTCCTGCAGAACAAGCCAGCTTTGCAAGCTGCCACTCCAGAAAGTCAACGCTTCAATTCAATGCGTCCATCTGAGCTTTCCAAGAGATGCTTCTATCCAAAGCCATCATTATAGCAATGAGGAAACTCCTGAAGACAAGTTGCTGCAACAGAGCTGACCAAAAGCTCCATGCTTCACTGCTTTGGGCAGGGAAGCCTTTCAGTCACAGGACTGACAGCAACCACATTAGTTTTCATCCCAGCCCATCAGAGAGCTTCAGATCCAGTCCTGCCAAGTGGAGAGTTTTCAGATGCTCATCAGCTTTGCACTCCAGAGAGACAACACCCTCTTCCCATCTACACCAGGAATGTTTTTGAGCAGGGAGGTGCAGACATGCTCTTGCTTTTCAATTGATTCTTCCTACTCAATTCCAACCCCAAGGCTCCCATTTGCTAGAAGAAGCGTTTATAGATCAACTTGCTGGAACAAGTTTTGTAACTCTGGCGTTTTACTGTTTTACTCTGCAAACTGATGAGTAAGAGCAGAATACAAGCCATGGACTGCAAAAGGTCCAAAACCTAAGCACAGAAGACAGGCAAGCATCCTAGGACAGACCTAAGATGTGCACTGAAAGCCAGCTATATTGTTCCACCACATATAAATAGAAGGTGAGAAGGTTATGCTCACTTCTGCCCATAAAAATTAATTATGTACCAATGCAAGAAGGCACTGCCCAAGGGAACAAGTTGTGCAGGCAAGGTTTGAAATATCCACACAGGGCTTTTCTGAGTTTCTTGCCTATTCTCAAATTACAGCTTTCCGTTAGAGCATCTCAAACAGGCTTGGACTGTTAATAACAGTGTTTACAGTGGGTGGTGGCCTTATCAACAGGATGAATGTGTTCTGGCTACATGCCCCATTCCACCAAAGCATGACATAATCCCTTAAAACGTTATCAAGAACTGCTGTTGCTTAATGAGACCACGTGATTTCCACCTAAAAGGAGAGGGCAAAGCCCACGACTTCACTGCCACGTTTCCCAATGCAAAGCCTATCACAGAACATTCACACCAGCCAGCTTTCCTCTTCCTCCATGGCGCATATCACCAGCAGCTCCCTGCAGGAAGCTCTTCCGATAAATGCTGAAGAGACCTGGAAAATCTTATCTGCTCTGTAACGGTGTCTGGGGAATATCTTGGAAACAAAATAAGTCGGTCATACTTAAGTAACTGCATAATCAGGTGGTTCCTTATGTCCTTAAGCCCGTAATATCCAAAGGCTTATCATTTCTGCATGTGGAGCTCCATGACTTGATCAAGTCCAATCCATACACATATGGTGGAGGCGTAGTGCATAAATGAGCATCTTCCACTGTTCTACAACAGCTTTTCCTTGGGAATGCTCATGGAGAACAAGTACGGTGTTAGCAGTAGAATTCAACACACCTCAAACTCAACTCTTCTCCCCCCAACCCAACGAGGCAGGCACCCCATTCTCTTTATCCATATAGGTGCTCAGACTCACCATATGGTTTGGCCTCTCCTCCTTTGAGAACCTTGATCTGATCCAGGAGAAGAGGATGCAAGGCTGGACAGGAGGAAGCGAGGCATTCTTTCTTTCATCTGTGGTGCCCAAATAAGATATATCTTTTTTAATTAAATCAAGTGTTGCCCCCCCCAGTACGAGTGCATTTGAAAGGCCTTAAGAATAGAGCGATCACAAAAAGACCAGGTCTTCATTAAGGAAGAAAGCAGTGATCCAGAGAGAAGGCTACATCAGCCTGGGGGAAGAAATCAGGTGGGACCATGAAGTCCATTAGTCTTTGCAACCCCATATCTGCAACTACTCTGATAATTAACAACTCCGGGGCCCACCAGTTCTCTCCATCAGTGCTAAAACTGCTGTTTCTGTGGATCTATGATGCACACTTTCTGTCTGGATCCCTAAAAGGGGCCTGAGCAGAACAAAGGAAAGTAAAGCAGAACCTGAAGTTGAACCCATACATCATCAGGAGAGCGCTTCCCACGATGGAGAGGAAGGGGAAGGAAGAGGCTCAGCTGCACATGGAACAATCGCTCCAAGGAAGGGGAAACAACATTGTTTGAGATATTTAATAAAACAGCATGTAAACCAAACCTCCGACCCCACTCCTCAAGAAAAACAAAAGGAAAACCCCAAAGGCTTTGGGAAGGCTCACACCACTGGTGCTGCATGCCCGCTCTGAACCAGAAGGCAAGAGGAGCTGCTTTGTTTGATTTCTTCACGTAGTGTTACCAGCCCTCTTCCCCAGGAAGGAAACCTTCCACGTTCCCCTTCCCCTCCAATTTGCAAAGGCTGAGCCTGGCTCATTATTCCACCTCCCCAGTGAAACAGGCCAAGGGACAAAAGGACCATGCTTTCATTGAGCAGGGCTAAGGGCATCGTTTCCTTCTTCCCAATAGGGAAGATCCCCCAAGAACACCTACATGGGCAGAAGGAATGTGGCCACGCACACCCCACTTAGCAACAGTCAAATTCATTTCTCCCCTCTCAGTTAATCCAAGTCCCCCTGCAGTAACGTAATCACAGCTGAATTTTATCCCACTTAAACCTTCCTGAAATAACTGCAGTCCTTTGAGGTAGTTTTTCCTCTCATCTAAAGCTCTGCAGAAATTAAATCCTATTAGCACGTAGCAGTCATGCAATAACCACGTTCTTTCTTGTGCTCATCCCACCAAAGCCTCCCTGCCCTTCATCACTACCACCATTAAACAACACCAGGATCTCAGCCCTCTGCCACCTCAGCCTCCAGGTATTCACCCAAAATTCCCCCGAAGTACAGATCAGCACACACAACTGAATTGATTCATCTCCATCTGAACTAACAGCTGTATCTGATTATTAAAGAAACAAGGTTCCAATGATGACTGACAAGAGGCAAAACACGCTTCAACTTTCACTGACCTTCAATGCTGTAAGAGTCTCCAAGCACTTCCCTCCACCTGCTCTTTCTAGCAACACCATGTTTTTGCATCTCTTTCCAAATGAAACTGGACACATCTGCATCTGCTTATTGCTCACACATCCCACTGTCTTTAAGTATTTTCCTACAAATATCTGCATCCGCCAACACTACCGCTGTGATATCAGGTCAGACACCACTCCTTCCTCTCTAAGACCTTCTTCAAAGTTCCTATTGACACTCTGGAAATGAACCTTCCACCAAGTAGAGGGCAGAACCAATATCATAGAATCATAGAATTATCGAGGTTGGAAAAGACCTTGAAGATCATCAAGTCCAACCTCAGCCTAACCAGAACCCTAACTCTAAAAACCCTACACTAAATCATATCCCTGAGCACCACATCCAAATGGCTCTTAAACACAACCAGGGATGGCAATTCAACCACCTCCCTGGGGAGCCTATTCCAGTACCTAAGTACCCTTTCTGTAAAGAAGTTCTTCCTAAATATGGTTGGGAAAAGCTCCAAGATCATCAAGTCCAACTGTCAACCCATCCTTCCATGGCAGAATGGGCAGTCTTGCACAAGGTCTGTCCAAGCAGCTCTCAGAACATTCAGTAATGTGGCATATCCCTGCCAATGGGAAGAGATGCTACTAATGAACATAAACCATCTTTTCTCTAAACCAAAATAGATCCCTTCTTCTTTTTCCCTTGTTTTCCAGGATTTCAACTTAAAACTGGAACTACAAGAGGCTGCTCTGCGTGATTTGCTTCCATTACTTCTTAAGTTGGTGAGCACCATTCAGCTGCCCAAGGTCCACAGAATGCTTTCAATGCTAAGGGAAGAAGTGTACAATTCAGCTCTGATATCTGCTTTCCAAGGCCATTTTCTTTTCTGTAAGTTTGAAGGATAACAAACCCTAATAAGCACCAGAGGAAGCCTTACAGTTAACTTTGGGAGACAGAAGTTTTTAAAAGGCACATCGTTTCTGCCCATTATCATCCAAAACATCTTTTAGGCTTCATTAAATCCATTACAAATTTACTTTTCCCAATGAAAGTACAGGTGCCATTTGATCTAAAGATTAGGATCACGTTTCCTTCCTCTAAAGCAAAAGGCAAACATTAGCAAGGACTACCCAGGTTAACCTTTAATTACTGTTTAGGAGAGGCCCAAACTTGCTGAGGCAAGAGGCCAGAATTTCATGTTGTAACACATACAAGGGGCACTTAAGAGAGGGCAATGCATGGTAGCCATGGTGGAGTCTTCAACTGGTAGCCAGGAAGGCAGCCATCGACTGCACTACTCAAGAGACTTGAGTGCTCAGCACAGGTAGATTATTATGTATTATCTATTATTGTTATCCTTGATCAACAGCACCAGGTAGATTACTTATTTATATATTTTAGTGCCATGGCACAGTCAAGTAGATGAATTGCAACTCTCCAACCGTGACCCAAAGCATGGAGCACCTTCATCCTGACACAAAGGTGTAACCTCTGAAGACCATTGGAGAGCTGGACACGACAGCCACCTCCAAAACCCAGCTCTGATCCTTCCACAAGGTCAACTTTGGTGCGTCAAACATTGAAAAGAAAGGCAGAAAGGGGAAAATAGGGGAGAAGTTGTACATAGTTGGGTGAGTGATGGAGCACCCCAGCACCTCCTTGTACAAAATGCCTGACGGCGAGGAGGAGGGTGCCAAACTACTCGTGAAAAGCAACACGCAGGTATGCCACGTGAAGTTTGTTCCACTTCTGTGCTCATTCAAATAAATAGACACTTGAGCATCGCTAGTGACAAGCAAAGAACAAGACTCTTAGAGCTCTTATCCCTTAGATTTCACCCCACTCTGGCTATGACATCCCATCTCCAAGAGAAGCCTTCAGCTGCAAGATCTGCCCCCAAGCTGCAACTCAGGGAGATGCTTTATGATGCCCTGGTACCACCTTCATGAGCAGAGCCCCATACAAAGAGACAGGCGCAGCTTGATGCTGGAGGCCAACCTCTCAAGTGTGGCAACAAGTCACTGTGAGTGCCAGGCACTGCTCTCCAAGCTCAATTCCCACTTGTCAGCATCCAGGTTATGGTGGAGCTATACCTTCCCACCTCCTGTGCATTAAAATAGAGTTATTCTAGGCTCTTCATTGACACCAACCCAAATTCCATCTGTTTCCACCAAGATAAAGATTGCTCTGAGGTCACTCTGCTGAGTACCTGTGACATTGCTGCACAGGCAATGCAATAATGCATGGTGTCAAAGTTAGCAACCGGGTTTGCTCAGGGTTGATTCCAATCCAGATGCAAGGCAACAGCATCATGCTATCTGAGCACCCAAATCAATGCAGCAAGCACAGCATCAGTAAATGTCAGTTTCACCATCGCTGCCAATGGACAAGAGTCCAATTTCCCTGCAATTTGGCTCATTGCATGCTTATTTTTTTTAGCTATTAAAAATATGGAACCCTCCCTCCTGGTGCTACGATGCATAGACAATATGCAGGATGGGGAAAGCTGGCAAAAACCCCAGCAGCACTCATCTTTGACCCAAATAAGTATGGGATTGTAAAACTGAAATGCTGTCCGGAGCTTCCAAAGCAGATAGGCTGCATAAACATACCAGCGAGCTGAAGGAATAGAGAGAGGTGAACAGCAGGAAAGCAGGCAGGAAATAAGAGGTGTGATTTTCTTTGGCAATGTTAATTATGAGTGATCAAGCTATTGGGTGACAAACTCATTTGTGTTGTGTAAATAGAGGCAACCAAGCCAAAACCAGCACCAGGAGGGCACTGACTTACTACAGTCATTGCACTTAGTGACAGTTTGGATGCAGTTATATACTATCACCATTGCACAGTCAGTGGACAGAAATGGAACCAGCAAGACCAAAATGCTCACAAACATCTCCCAAAGCTGTGTTTGGTCAGGCAGGTGCTGCATAGGAAGCTTTGTTGCATACATGGTTTTCATAAGGAATGAGATACTGACATTACTAACCATGATTCCAGCAAACACCCAATTGAGGTGTCCACCCACCCATCCATGTATTGATTTTGGTATGTACAGCACTGTACCTCAAGTTCTGATTGTAGATGGGTAAATATCCACAAATGTTGGCATTTCCCACAGGGACGACAGGGGTGGGAAATCTTCCTTCAACATGTAATAAGCAGCAAAGTCAGCATAAAAAGACAAGGAAAATAACTGCACCCATGCAGCCATTGCCTGGGACAGTGACGGGTTGTATGATGATCCCAGACTTTACTCAGTGCACATAGAAAAGTCAAGGATGCCAAGGTACCAACAGCACATCCATCACCAGGTTCAGAATCATGAGTATTCTCAGCCCAGAGCCATCCTTCTAACAGAGGGCCAATTCCCTTCTACAAGGGCTGCAGGATCAAGAGAAAATGGAGGAGAATAACTCTGAATGCAACCATTCCCTGGGCAGCCTGCACATGTTCCATGCTGGATATTAGGAACAATTTCCTCTCCCAAAGAGTGGTGATGCAGAGGCACAGCTGTCCAGGGACTGGTGGGGTTCCCATCCCTGGAGATGCTCAGGAACCATGGAGATGGAGCACTGAGGGATGTGGTCAGTGTATATAGTGAGGGTGGGTTGGGGCTGGAACTGGGGATCTTGGAGGTTTTTTCCAACTATGATGATCCTGTGATTCCATGTCTGGATGCCATGCAGAGTTTGGAGCCATTAGGTGATGAGCATCTCATACCACATTAGGATCACAATCCACAGCCCAAGCCCAGACCAGTGGCAGCTCCCAGACTGATCCCAGTTTGACCCTGAACAGGCATCACACTTGGACCTAGTAAGAAATCATTTCAGAAAGGAGCTTTGCTTTGCTCTCCCTGGCATGTGTGAAGGCCATTGAATTACCACAGGTACTTTACAGAAGAGATGGGGAGTTATTTTAACAGTTACTCAACAACATCAAGTGTTCACAAGGATACACACCTAAATACAGGAACCAAAAACTCTTGCTCTGACCCAGGGCAAATACAGTTTTAGTTCTTAGGAAACACTTCTTTACAGAAAGGGTAGTTAAACATTGGAATAGGCTCCCCAGGGAGGTGGCTGAGTCACCATCCCTGGATGTGTTTAAGAGCTGTTTGGATGTGGTGCTCAGAGATATGACTTAGCAGAGGGTTCTTAGAGTTAGGGTTCTATGGTTAGGCTGTGGTTGGACTTGATGGTCTTCAAGGTCTTTTCCAACCTGGGTAATTCTATGATTCTTTTGTTCCATGTAGATGAAGCATTTCAGGGATCCTGAATCCTTCCCCACCAGCCCCACCTGTACGTCAGCATCTCACAGTGATGAGTGCCGTGCTGCTCTACTTACACCATGGGAATCTCTCCAGGTTATCAGCTCAGCAAAAATTGGACTTGACAAGGTTGGTCAGGGTAAGGAGCAGCCTCAAACTCTCTCCTGATTAAATCAGCTTTCACATCATTCTGTGTTTTACCTTGTAACAGCTCATAAGCTGCCCCAAAGAGGCTTGTATTTATCTTGAGAAATGGCTTCTTCCAGCAACATGGGGAGAAAACAAACTGTGCCTCCAAAGCAACCCCTGTGCCAGTCCCACCTGCACAGAGGTGCTTATTGGTGTGAATGAGACAGCTGCCACCACAGCAATGATGTTTTACAGCTTAACATCAACCTGAGAACACCAGTGGAAAGCTGAGCCTGCGACATGGGGCAGGTACCACATCCATATTGAATGCAAGGAGCCAACACAACCCCTATTGCAACAGATTGAGTGACAGAGTGGGAGCAGTGTGGTTGAGGGTGGCATTTAAGTACCCCAATGGCACATTTGCAGTGCTGCCCTCTTTAAGCTATAGCTCTACTCTGCCAGAGGGGTTGCTGTTATCCTCCCAGAGCACTGACCACATCACTGGAGCTGTATGTCCATATTTGTTATAGCAGACACCTGAGAAGTTGAGTTCACCAGCTCGAATCAACGGTGCCACAGCAAGAACAGGCTGAGTAACCAACCCAAGACTTATATCTACCTTGCACAATGAGGAGACACAACCAACAGAGCAAATACCTGCCCCGAAACTCACATCAACTCCTCACTCGTGTAACTCCATGCAAAGACCTGTTTCAAGTTTACACCATTCTTTACTCACCTGTAATTGAAATTAACTGGCCACAGGATAGCATTGATAGGAAGAAAAAGAGAAGAACCTTTCCTGTCCCCATCCCTCATGGGGGGAGAGAACCATGAGCCCTGCAAGGAGCATCAGTTACACCTGGAGAAGAGCAAAGGTTGACACAGCCTGCGTAAGACTGCAAAGAAGTGAAAGTTACAGCAAAACAGTATTGAAGCAAAGGCATTTCTTGTTTCTAAAGGAACATCAGCATTGAGAGTCACTGCTTTAAGCTTAAGAAAAGCCCACTGAGGCACCCAGGGGGATAAATAAGTGTCCACAGCAGTGATCCCTGAAGCTTTGCTATGTATACAAAGCCAGCATCATCTCCTCTGAAGGAGGAACCAAGGCACAGACCTGAAGGCTCTGCCCAGAACTATATCGTAGCACATCAGGCTCTCTACTCGTGCTGGAATCAGGCTCTCTACTCGTTCCAGGCTTTCTGTCCAAGCCTGTAGGGATCTGGGATTGCAGGAAAAAGCCTGAAGCAATTTGTTTGCAGTTTGCTGCTTTCCCAGCTCACCTCTCCTTCACCCCATGAAAGGTGTTGTGACAGTGCTTTCAGCATCACCTTCACGCAGTAAGACTTCTCCTGGAGGAGATGCTGAACTGGAGCAGTAGGACGTGAGCTTTCATGCTGCCTCTACCATCTGTGCTTGAATTGCAAAGCAGAAAGGCCTGGCTATATTGGGGTGGGGACAAAAACCAGGGACCCTTAAAGTCCATTGGGTCCCATTGCCTGCAATGCACAGGGACACCCACAGCTCCATCAGTGCTCACAGCCCCATCCCCTGACCTTGAGTGTCTCCAGGGATGGGGCACCTCATCCTCTCTGGTGGTTTTAAGTCTCAGAACATGAAAATGGATTAAATAAAGCCCTCACATTCCATGGCAAGGAGAGGATGTATCGCTCCTGGGACACAAAGCTTTCCCCACATGCAGTCAGCTGCCACCTTCCCAAGTCTCTCATTGAGCCTTGGGGAAAACCCAGGCACCTCCACAATCCTTATATACCCTCTCAGACATCCAAGGCACAATTTATTTCAACACTCAGCCCTTTGCTGTTGTATTTAGCTTTTAACAGCAGCAACGCTGCCTCAGCCCAATGCTCCCTCTCAACAGCTTAACTGTTTAGCAAGCATTAAAGTTGATGGTGCATGAGATATAACAGGGTTTTACTCACAGCCCCGTCCATGAGCTGGCTCGGTAGAGCTCTCAGTGTTTTAGGTAGTATTTTTTTTGGAAGGTATGAGATAAAATCAGCCTGAGGCAATCAAACACATGGGACCCATCACCAGAAATGGTGAGGTTGGGAGTGCCCAGGAAGAAGAAAGTAGTGGTTGAGGCAAGCCCACATGAAGGCAACGTGAGGCCCAGAAAGAAAAAAAATGGAACAAAAATGCCACAATAAGAACAAAAGAATCGTGCTGAAATTCAGACCTGATGCCAACATGTGGAAGGTCCAAGGGCACACAGTTACACAGTGATTTGAGATGTTTGATGCCTTCTTCTACCACTCGTTCACCTCCTCTTCCTCTTAGACCTGGCTCCAGGCTCCAGCCCTGCCATGTTTCACCTCCAACTTGAAGCAGAGAATTACCTCTCAATATACAAGATGGTTTGGGGTTCCAGTTAGCAGCTCCCAAGGTGAAAAGAAGCAACACTCATTGCAACCACCTCCCCATAACACAAGAGGCTGTTTGTGTTTAAATACCGGAGGTGGAAAACAAGAGAATTTCCACAGAGAAGCCACCTTAAGTGGAAGGTCTTTGAGATTTAATAAGCTCCAATAGATGTTTCTTATCCCCAGCTCCACAGCACGGAGTCAGTTCAGATAGAGCTGTCGGCATAGCCATCAGATGGCTTTGCTGTCTGGTCCTGGAATTGGATAGCCCCAGGAACTCGCATTTGCACTCATTTGAAGTCTGTCTTTCTTTTGGATTACAGTGCTAGCGCAAAGCTGAGTTAGAAACATTGGTGTTAAATCCTGTTAGCTGATTACACAGCTGAGCAGTAGCAAGTGTTAGCTGAAAAACTGAACCCAACGACTCAGTTCGGGAGCCAGACGGTCACGCTGACCTTTGTGTAACAGCAGCAAGCATTTGCTCCTGGTTTTGTCCAAATGCCATCTCTTTCAACAGCTCAGGCTATCTGCTGCACAGCCAGGGCTGACGCTCCATGCAGCAAGCTTGACTTGGTCAGATGAAATCCTGGAGCATAGCTTTGCAAAGAACATCAGCATCACTCCTGCCAAATCTCAGCTCCTTCCAGCCTCCAACTCCTGCTATGCCAACAGTTGGGTCAAGCCAGCCCTCACACCACCCATATTGCCTTCTGAAGAATCCCTTCCAGTGCAAAAGGAAAGGAAATCAAGTTATGCTACAACTGGAATGAAAAGAAAGCTTTCAGGATGCCCCATCCCTGCAGACACCTGAGGTTGGGGATGGAGCTGTGAGCACTGATGGAGCTGTGGGTGTGCACTGCAGGGAGTGGGACACAGTGGCTTTTAAGGGTCCCTTCCAACTCCCAACTATTCTAAAAGCAGGCAGCAACAGGCAGCAACAAATAGCACTGCTGTGTCCTGAGGTGACCCTGCATACAAGAGGACACAAGCCAGAGGCCATGGCCAACAGCAAGTGATTCAGGTTTGACCTCACTTCCCCACGGCTTCCTGTACATTTACAACATCAGTGGCCAGCAACATGGAAAACAACAGGGAAGCAAACAAGAAAAGCACCTTCCCAATTTGCTCCACTTCCTAACAGAATCAGAAACTCATTAAGATTGGAAAAGATATCCAACTCCTACCCCAACCCACCCCACCATGCCCACACCCTCATGGCTCTGTAACACCTCCAGGGCCATTGACCCCCCTCCCCTCTCCATGCAGTCTGTGCCAGTGCCTGACAGCTCTTTCCAAGGTTAGGAACAAAGAATAAGTTAGGAACAACCAAAGAACTGAGTTCCCTTTCCAGGTCCTTTGACTTGTTCTTGGCTATCCAGTTCCACCCTCCAGGCTCCAACCATCTTTGGGGAGGACCTTTGTGGAGGCTGGAAGAGAATGTTTTTACTTCCTAAGACAAAAAGAAATCAGAATTAACTGTGTTGTTATTCTTTAGAGAGTATCTGTGGGCATCCACCCTCTGGAGAGAGCTCCAAGTCACAGACCCTGGGAGGATGGAGATGCTTGTATAGGGATGGAGTCAACTGCCCAGATCAGAAGGACAAGACGTGCCCATGCTCAGACTGCAGCAGCCCTTCCACTCACCTCAATGCACTCAGGCAGCACATGGAAGCTCAATTTAATACACCCTGAGACCACCTCTGCCAATCACCAGCTGCCTCATTGCACCCACAAACACACAGCACAGCAACCAGCTGCATGTATTCGACACAAATGCTTGGCCACTTTAAAAACAACAATAGTAATACGCATTTAAGAGGGACTTACCAAGAGGCAGCACTTCAGCACCAAACCTTGCTGAACATTTCTGTTCTGCTCAAGGACCCGAAACACCCACCTCTTCCCAGCCCTGCTGATGGCTGAAGTTCGAATAAGGCTGATAAGCTCCCAGCTGGAACAGCTCTCCAGCACAGTCAGTTTTATCTGCTGCCGAGCATGCTTGTTACAGAGCCTTTCTTATCACTACTGCAAATATCAGCAGAGATAGAGAGGAACACGTAACGCCCAGGGAGGGAGGCTGCAGAGATACAAGCGGACACTAGGTCTTCTTGACACCGTTAACCCCAAACCCGTGACCTCATGAGCTCGCTGCTCCTCACCCCACATACCCCCAAGCTCTACAAAACCCAGACCAAGTGCTCAGGGAGAGGTGCAGAACACAGCCCAGACCTTAAAGCAGATCTCCCTGCAGCTGGAGGACACTCAGCACTACCAGACTGCGGCCCCAAAAGCTTGGATTTAAGGGCTGCCGTGATAGAAGGCTTTTAGCACAGCAAGCTGATGCTTTTAGAAGTACAGAGAACCCCCTCATTTAAGTTCATTTTGCTCTTACAGACATCTCTAGAAGTCAGGATTTCAGGTTACAGCTTCAGCCAAACTCACAGGCTCCTTTTTCTGCCAACTAATCACCTTTCCTGCTGCAATACAATGGCATTTAGCACATCAAGAAGATAAAACCCCGAGGGGTGTTCAGGCCAACAGGAGCCTTTGCCTTTAGGTCAGCAACTCAAATCCAACCTGCTATTAACCTCTGCTCACACCTCTCAGCCCTCCCAGCAAGGCTCATTTGCAGGTGAAGCCTTTATCACCCCACACCAGGTGACACAAGGACAGGTCACCAGCATCATTCCTAGCATGTTCAGTACCCAAGAAGCTTGAAACCAGCGTGCACCAAAGCTTTCCCAGCCTGCCAGACAATTTGTTTGCAACAGCTCCCCAAAAGTGACCCCTAATGAAGGATAAATGAAGAGTATATCCAATCAGCATCGACTTTTGGTGGAGTTGGAGTTGCATTACAGAGCCAGGACAAGAGCAACGCCAGCAGGTTTTGAGGGCTGGAAAGACAAAACCGGAGGAACCAACCTTGTCTTCAAAGCCAAAGCCAAAACTGGAAGGACCAACCTCATTTTTGAGGCCAAGAGCTTCCTCCCCATGTTCTTCTGGGGAAGACCAACAGCTGTGTTCAGGCTTTAGCTGGATATCTAGGTAGGTACATCACCCCAAGAGCTCCAACAGTTGGAGGCCATGCCATTTAACATCCACTGGAGGTACCAAAGCCACAGTTTGCTGGGATACAATCTACATGCTGCCGGTCTGCATGGGGTCCATCACCCATCAAGCCCTGGAGGCAGCTGTGTTAACTCCTGCCTATAAAACACACCATTTTCACAGCTACTTCGTGGTCACCATCACTACCCAACAAAGAAGGATCTGTGCCGTTCCCTAAGCAATGCCAAGCACGTCCCCAAATGCCACAGCTGACAGCAGACATGTGGCCTCTGCAGGACATCAAGGACAGCATGCAGCCAGCTGGCGACCTCCATCCTGATGATGGATCACCCCAATGCCCTCTCCCTTCAAAAAGGAAGCAGCAATTTGCCAGGCTTACACTGAGTTCATAGACATTGCTCTACCACATACATCTGCCTCCCTTCAGACTGCTCACAGCATCCAGTATCGCTCACTTACGGACATTCCCTTTAAATAAAGGGGAAGAAATAAGGTCGACAAGATGCTAAAACCTAATTGGCCACCTGTGAGAAGAAGAGATGAAACCCCAGCACGCTGCAGGTGCACCAACACAAGGAGATGCATCCTTGGGTGCTGTCCTTCACCTCTGCTCCTCCTGCCCACATCTTCAGGGACAGCAGCTGCCCTGCTATCATCCCACAAGCAGATGGTTATTCCTTTGCAAAACAGAGCCTTGTGGAGGCCCTGCACGGCTTGTTTCAGCAGCAGGGTGACCTTGCCTGGCAGAGTAAAGAGACACCAGAGCACGTTTGCTCCCATCACATTAACATTTTAACATATACAGCTGTCTTACCCACAAGCACACCGCATTCCTGTATGTTATACAGCTCTCCAAAGCCTTGAGATCCAAACAAAAAAAACCCCATCCTCGTGCAAAACAAGACCGATTAGGGAGCACTTGTGATAAGGGAAAGTCTCTCCAGCCAAGCTGTAAACTTTGCAGGTTAAATTAGGCTTTTAATGAGGATGAGAAGCACTCGGCGATTAATTCAGAGCTGGGTACGAGTTTTGCTGCTTTGCTTTAACACAGATTCTGCTTCCAGGAATAAAAACAGGAGAGCACAGCTGCAGCAACCCAAGTTCATGGCAAACCCAAGCAAGAGGGGTAACCCACCCCCAAAACTGGAGCTGCCCACCACTGTATATTCACAGAGCATCAGATGCTACAGAGCCAGCAGCTCAGGAGCTCGCAGCACTCAGCTGGCAAGCAGGGGGAGATGTTATATATGTATTTTTAGCAAGCTTTTTGCTATCTCTGTAGAGGCTGGGAAACAGGGCTCGCAAGCTGAGCGCAGAGCAATCCTTCCCGATAAGCATAATTTGCATGTTAACAGGAACACGGCTGAAAATAGAAGGCTGGAGAAGCCATAAGGCCTCACCTCTCTGCTTGATGAATAGCAGGGCTCCTAACGAACCACATGCGGGTTGTTACAGGGACTGCTCAGCCATCACAGAGTGCTCAACTCCAACAAGCATGGAGAAATCCCAACCCAAAACACAGGCTGCCCAGAGCCACATCCAGCCTGTGTCTTGAATGCCTGCAGGGATGGAGCATTCCTACCCTACTGAACCTCTCCTATCCCCAAGGAACAAAGAGGATAAAGGGTTGGATGAGCATCACTGAGGTCACTGGGCATGGTGGGATGGGTTGGGGACCTTAAAGGCCTTGGAAGGGCCAAACCTGCCCCTTCACACCACACTTTGCAGAAGAGTCTAAGGAATCCATCAGGGCATCAAGCCCAGACACAGCCCCAAATCCTCCCCAAGCTCATTAAGCGACTGCTCTGGGATTAAATAGGCTTCCCAGCAGTGCTCAGTGCATCCCTCACCACCCCATGACCTCCTGGGTACCACCAGCAGCTGCAGGGCTCCTGTCGACTCGTTCAGACTCTTGGTCTGACAACTTAATTGGTTTTATTTGTTTTGCTGCAGCGCTGCAGTAGACGACCAGACCATTGACTTGATTTTAGATGGAGGCTATTTCATTTATGATGGGGTGACTGTCAGCACGAGGGATCCATCAATACAAGACAAGTGGCTGGAGATGGAGGATAGCAGACAACGTATAAACACACAGCCAACCCATTATGCCTCTTTAAATGCTGTATTTGGAATAACTATTAAAGGAAACGCCGCTCCTCACCTTGTGCTATTTAAATCGGATGCAAGATGCTGAGCAACCTCTGCAATGAGAGCCTAAAACTCAGAGCAGCTAAAAAACAGCTCAATGGTGCCAGTACACATTGCACATCATCTGGGATGATGATGTGCAACCTCATGCCTACTGGGATGAGGTATGGTTTACCTCCACCCTTCATCCAGGGGGAATAATAACAGCAGTAATAACCACATCATTATGGCACTACTGCTCAGAGCTGTGGTGCCCCATACTTGGATGGGGCCCTGGGCAACCTGGGCTGGTGGGGAGCATCCAGCCCACAGCAGGGGAACAGGATGATCTTGAAGGTCCACTCCAACCCATTCTATGATGATTCCACAAACATCACCAGCCCAATTCATCAATTCCTGGATAAGGAGCCACAAAAATCACTGCCAAAATCACCATCCACAAGAGAAACGTTTGTCATGGAGCTTCTCCTGCCTACAGGCACATAGGGAAAAGGGACAGAGCTCCATCATAACACGGAATAGATTCAGCACACCAAAACACACAGCGTGGCAAGAACCAAAGCAAGGAGGGATTTCCCATTACCACCCAAGAAGGTCTGCACTGGAACACCCTCCAAGGGAACGTGCTGTACCTTGAAACCACTTCTTGGCAGAGGCGTTGTGCAAATATTTATATAATACGTATAAAAATAAGGCTTTTTCAGGTTATTGAGCAATGACAGCCTATTCCACCAAGCATCCATAGAGTCATCCTGCCAGTCCCGGGGGGTATTTACAGAGGAAGTAGGGAGAACTATGGAAGGGAATAGCAGCACAGCCAAACGCCTGCACGCAGCTTCCCTGGAAGCAGAGACATGCGTTAAAGTAGCTGCATCTAAGCACTGTTTATAGAGGGGCTGCCAAGGAAAAGCAACCGCTATAAACAATCCTTTTAATCCCTTTTTTTCCCCTGCATCACGCGCCGAGTCGTCCTGCAGAGGTTTGGTAAACACCGTAAGCACACTCATGCTCAGCGCATCTGGAACGGAGATGTTTTGCTTGGGGAGGGAAGGAGAGAAACGAGGCGCTGAGGTCCCATATGGGGAGTGGAAATCACACCCTTGGGTGGGAATAGGGTGGCACTGCATAAAGGGAGCAGCTTGTTGGTGTGACACTGCCCTCTCCTGAGCAGAGGGAACACTCAGCCTCGTGCTATTTGATTTTGGGGAGCAGCAGTCCTGAATGCTCAGTCCTGGCAGATAAAAGAGCTGAGGGGAAAAGGAGAAGCCAAGAGACACCACTCACCCCACAACTGCTGCAGTGACCACCAGCAAAACAGCAGCAGCCTCCTCCCACCAACAGCCCTTGTTATTTTGCTGTACAAAGAGGAACTCACAGAGACACCTCTTTCCCCCACCATTTGGTCTCCTACAGGGGTAATTAGCAGCTGCTGCAGCCTAATGATGCCTCCTTATGGCAGGAGCCAAGTGGCTGCCAGGTGGATCCCATTGCTCCCATCAAGAAG
The DNA here is from genome assembly GCF_054131305.1 of Coturnix japonica. NCBI lineage: Eukaryota > Metazoa > Chordata > Aves > Galliformes > Phasianidae > Coturnix > Coturnix japonica. The sequence continues at coordinate 178,455,757 of NC_140663.1, read as the reverse complement.
CTGTGGAGCACCTCAGTTATCTCAATCAGGCACTTTGGGAGCACAGCCTCTGTGTTATTTGCTCTTTAAAAAGGAGTTTCAAACTGGCATCACCCCCTCAGTAAAGCACGTCCTTTATAGAGCCCTACACACCCAAACCCACCTCCAACCTCAACACTGGCCAAAGCAAAACCACAATGTTTGCACAGGTCAAGAGCTGTGAAGCAGGAATGCTGCAGTTCAGAGGTGCCACCACATCCTTTTATTATCACCCTCAGCAGGACCTAAAAACCAGCTAAAGGCCACTGATCCCTGCAGGGGGGTCCACCCAAACCCATCAGCACCAGCGAGCACCTGAGTGCTGTACAGACAATGTGGGCAAAGGGGACGTTCCCCATCAAGATCTTAACCTCAACTTACAACGGCGTTTGCAGATTGCAGCTCTCGTAACCCATACGATGTGTGTAAAGAAGAAAACACAACAATAATATAAAAGAAAGTGACCCCTGCATTAACTTTAATGCAGTTACCTGAGATCAAATGCACATGGCACAGCTGTAGCTCCGAGTGCAGGAAGCCACCCCTGGCCCCTGCAGTTGGCTCATTATCTTACTATAACCTCCCTGCTTCATAAAAGCAATTTGTTGCCTTGCTGAAACGAAACCCTTTATCATTAATTCCAAGCCAGCAGCTCCTGAATCCGCAGCCCTGACGCTAAATAAATGGATGGAACCCAAACTCATTTTCTTTGTGCTGCTCGTTGTCGAGGCTCAAGACAAACATCAGTCATGCTTCGCTTTCAAGTACAGAATTCATTGCAGGGAGGAGTGTAACGTGTGGAACATGCTTATTGAATAGAAAAAGTGCTGCTTGACAGAGTCACACGCTACTAAATGAACTCTGAGCTTATATTCACCACCAAAGCAGCAGCAGCAACATCCCAGAGCAGCTGGAGGGGATACTGGCTTAAAGATGCTCTGAGCCTCAATGGGGAAGAGGTGGGGCTGGGTTGGGGTTGGTGGTCTTGGAGGTCATTCCTGAACTCAATGACTGTGATTCAATGGGTGGGAATGGTGGGGCTGGGTTGGGCTTGGTGATCTTTGGGGGGTCTTTCCCAACCTTTCTGGTTCTATGCAAATAGGTTCCAATCGCAGCCTTGAAGGATTCAGGTGGTGAATTAAAGGACGGCTTCCATAGCAATGTGAGTGCCAGAACCAGGCAGGACACTCATTCCCTCCAGCCTCTCCCTAACCACACCTGCCAAGCCAGCAATTTAGGAGATGGACGGCAGGTGGAAGGCATTCATCCTGCATCTGTGCAAGATCCAAACCCAAATAAAGCTCTTTAAGAGCTGGTCTAACTTTTGCTGCTGATGGCACTGTGTTTCCTGGCAGCTGGAAGCAGCCAAGGGAGAGCAGCATATGCTGGGGCTCAACACTCCCCGTGCCCAACATAACCCTGCCCTGCAAAGGCTCACAGAGTGAGCACTTATTTTCCAGCAAAGAGAGCCATCGTTCCTTTTTTCCTTTCATGATGCAGCGTTGTCACCATTCCGACCGTATATCCGCTATCCCTTTCCAGCCCCAAAATAACCCCTTCAGCCCACATGACTGCAAGTAATAATAGCAGCCGTGCCGACCCAACCCTAAGAACCAAAGCGTGGTGATTTTGGGGGTCGGCTTTGGGTTGGTTTTGTTTTACTCCTGGCTGAAGAATCCCCATTTCCATCCGGCGGGGGCAAAACGTTGCAGCTTCGACATCGGCAATTGTTACAACAGACCTTTTCCAAAGGAAAGCTCACATTTCCATTTCCACTGCGATTCCCCAACGCCCAGTTTTCTGGGCAGCGAAAACTTGCGAGGCAGCCTCAATAAAACAGCAAGGAGGTTCTTTTTTTTTTCCTCTCCCTGTTCCTGAATTCCTTCTTTCCTTGAGTGATTTCTTCACCGAGCATCGGGGGCAGGATAAAATCCTTCTACATCTATTCTTGTCAGTGCTGGGAAGGAATTCAGTGTGCTCATAGCAATAGGGCTTTGCTTAGGGGTGATGTGCCCAAAAGCCACCTGGGACATCCCCAAATGCCCCCCTTCAGGACGTCCCCATCTCAACCTCATAGGGAGAGCTGGGTGTGGGATAGGCATATTCCTCCCAGCAGATGGTCATAAAACCTCTGGGATTTTGGTTACTTGGGGTTTTACAAGCCCTGGGGCAGTGGGACACGGCTGGTGGCATTATTTGGAGAGCAGAGTCTAAAAATGAAGCATGACCTGTAAAACAAGCATGGCCTAAAGGAGAGACAGGGGTGGCTGCACCCACACCGTGGCAGCTGGGAGGGTGCTGGAGAGTTGGGGGGGTCCCTAAGTGCCTTTCCCAGGTGCTGTCCCCCAATGCATGGTAGCATCCAGCATCTCCTAACTTCACTTGGGATGCTCCCAGCCGGGCGAGCTGCACATTTCTTTTGGTAGGTGGGGGTACATCACTTGGAACGGTCACAGAGAGCTAGAAAGGACTTTTTTTGCAGGGAAAAAGCACCCCTGTGGTCATCGGTGCAGCTTTAGGGTTGAAACACCCAACACCCCCCCCCCCCCCAGCTATTCATCACCCCAAGGGACACAAAACTCCCCCCATCCCAACCATTCCTCCCCATCCGCCGCTTTACCTGCAGCTACAGCCGGAAGATCCTCCAGGTCGCCCAGCTCCGATGCGGGGGGGACCCTCGTCCTCTCCAAGCGATGCCCCCCCCCGCCCCCCAACCGCCCCCCGGGGGCAGCGATGCTGGTAGCGGAGCCGTCCCCGGGCAGGTCGGCGTTGGGGATAGAGGAGGGTCGGGTGCGGGGCGGTGGCAGCTCCGTGTCCCCGCAACGCTCCGATCTCCGATCCGCCGCCCGCTCCCGGCTGCGGGGCGGGGGTTGGGGCGGGCGGCTCCGCCCCGAGCAGAGGGAGGAGGAGGAGGAGGAGAAGGTGGAGGAGAAGGAAGAGGAGGAGGAGGAGGAAGGCTGAGCTCTGAAGCTCGCAGCGTTTTTTCCTATGGTGTGCCACACAGAAGGCCACTGATCCCTGCAGCTGTCCCGAGGATGCAGCTTTGGGGGGGTTCCCATCCGTTTCCCACCCCGGTGTGCCCCAAAACTCCACTCAAAGGGATGAGAAAGGCTTTGGCTGCTCGATCCCAAAGGGTTTGGCCAATGATAGACCCCAAAAGGCTTCATGGCACAGCACCCATCGTCTTTTCCTTCATCCACCCCCATCGTCCTCTTCTGAATGGTCTGGGAATCCACCATCCCAAGAGCAACGTGTGCATAAATATATGCATGAAATCGAACCGCCGTGGAAAATCTGAGCAAACAAGATCAAAACTATGGCTCACATGGAAAACTTCTGCACCAATACAGCCCCGCACACCCTGGGTACCTGCAAATCCCAGTGTCTAAAGTGGTCTAAGGGCAGGGAAAATCCAACACTGGCATCTCTGATTCCATCCAAAGAAACTGTGCCTCCAAACCTGCTCGGAGGGATGCCTGGTGTGTCCCTGGCCAGGTGGGTGCATATGGGGACAGAAGAGTCAGGCATAGATTGGGGTTCTGCATCCTCCTGGTATAGGGCCCTTTCCAGCCCTATCATGTATTTTTTCACTCACTTCTACCCCTTTCACATGGCATATGTTAGATCCCGATCTCTCAGGTATTATTTTTTCCTGCAGTTTGCTGTTTTCCACCCTTTAGGGCCACGTGTTGGGGCTCTGCGTGGCATAATGGGTGTAAAAAATGGAGCCGTGCTGTCAAAACAGAGAGCGAGGTGAGACGGATACCAGGCTCCTCTTCACTGACACAGAAGCCAAAAGTAACAAGCCTCTCTTTCCCCAAATAAAGCTCAAAAATAACACCCCAAAAACTGCACTCTGCCAACAGAAAACCTCACCCAGGGAAAAGGACTGAAACCAGAAGATGAAATAAAACTGGTTTGCTGTGCTAGGTTTGCATGGCATCTCCGCAGGCAGCGCTGCTGGGAGCTCCAGCTCCAAACCCAATACCTTACAGCACTGCTGACAGCAGCCATTCCACAAGCCGACATCCCTCCAAGCCATTGTTACCCACAAAAACCCAAAGAAAACACCTCTGACGATGAGCTTTATTCACCCACTTGCTAAGTTTTAGGATGAGTTTCCGTGCTGTTCCCTGCAGGTATTGGAGACACAGCGCAGAGCCCGGAGTGTCAGCCCTTGTGACTCCATCAGACTTTAAACAAGCAGAAGGAAACGCTGCGTGCTTGGGCGTCTGCCTAGGGATGGTCTCCTTGTAATTCCAGCAGAAATAGTTTGTAAGGATGGGGGAAGACTATTTTGTTTTGGCACCGGGAGGAATTATTCTTCTGACACTTGAGGTTCCAGAAACACAGCAGCTGCTCCTGGTGTCAGCCAGGAACTCGCCTTTTTACCATCCCCAGGAACATTTGCTGAGTAAAATAGCTCTAAAAAGGATTTTTCTCTAGTGTTGCCAGCTAAACCCAATGCAGACACGGGGGAGCGCTGGGCTGGGCTGGGCACAGCTTCCTTTTCCAGCTGCCTGCAGCAGCTGCGCAGGGAGGATTGTGTGGTTCTATCAGGAATGAGGAGCAGCAAAGCCATCCTTCCTTACCAGCAGCACTGGAGGCGATGCCCAAAGAGTCACAGAGCGACCGAGGGAAGGAGATTTCATATTCAAGACTGATTCAGGGGAAATGTGTGCAGGTCTGGAGAGGGATGATGTTTTTGGGTTAAAAACATCCTGATTCCACGCTTTGATTGCTGAATCTTTATGATATCTCCCTTTGGCGCAGCTGGGATTTCTGCTGTGTTCAACCATAGAGTCACAGAACCACTGAGGTTGGAGAAGACCTCTCGGATCCCCAAGCCCAGCCCAGCCCACCCCACCGTTCCCACTGCCCACATCCCTCAGTGCCACATCCCCATGGCTCTGGAACACTCCCAGGGATGGGACCCTCCCCACTCTCACTCCCTGGGCAGCTGTGCCAGTGGTATCCACCATATGCAGTCCATACCCCAATGCTCAGGAATGCCTCCATAGTCAGATTTTGGGGAAGAGCATCAAACACCTCGTAAATCTGTGATGGAACCAATGGCACGTTGGGATAGAGCAAGGATAGAGAAGAAGATGAGGCATTTTCAAGCCAGTGTTATCAGGGATATGACTTAACTGGGAAGTATTAGTGATGGTTGGACTGGATGATCTTCTAGGTCTTTTGCAACCTTGATAATTCTGTGATCTAGAAGTCTCCTACCAATGCTCTGCTGTCTGTCTGTCTGTCCATGTGTGGGTAAATCCCAATGCCCGCAGCATCCAACCAGCCCTGAGTGAGGGGAAGGAAGCATGGCGGGGGGCACGCGATTGTTTTGCTTGTTCAAACACTCAGGGAATGCAGGACAAACAGGAGGGAGAGCTGCTGTTTTCCTGTGTTTGTCCTGAGAATGTTTTCATTAAGGTGCTTTTTCCTCGTTCTTTCTCCAAGCCTTTGTGCCTCCAGTGAGGCTGAAGAGAGTTGATTGCCAAGTGTCCCCTCAGGCTTTGTTATTGTGCTGAAATAACATAGGCAGAACTTGCAGAGCTGTTTTTTCCACTACAGACTGTGCGTTTCCATCTCTTTCTCCATGCCCTTTCCCGCAGCAGCAGTGGAGATAGGTTGGTGAGGCCTGGATAGCTCATCAAGTGCGAGTATGTGAATGTTTGATGTTACCCAGCAACTAGAGGTGAAGATAGTCAGGAAATACTTTGCCTGTTTGCACAATAGCTGTGTTTAATCTGCAGTGGGTTAACCCCGCAGTCCCTTCAGGGGCAGATAAGATTGAATGCACTTCAACAGCAGACACTGGCATGGAATATCACCGCAGGTAAATCAGGCTCCAGATGCCCTCCATCTCCTGTAATTCTTGTATCAAAGTCTTCCTGCTTGGAGGAGAAACCATGGCCATGATGGTGGTCCAAACAGCTGGGACACAATGGTCCAAAGAGTTGGGCAGCGATGGTCCAAAGAGTCATACAACGATGGTTCAAATAGCTGTGCAAAGAATAGGATTAGTGTTTCCCTGGCACAATGTGGAAGAGAGAATTGCAGCAAGCATCCCGTATCTCATCTCCACTGTCAGAGCAAAATAATCTGTGGTGTGTCATCAGCACGAAATTAGCCCTGAGCACATCTTCACATCATCATGGAAGTCAACAACAAAGTCAACTGAGAAGATAAATGGGTGGGTTTTTAGCTGCTGGTAATATCGACCAGGGAAAGCGATGAACAGAAGCAGAACTCCCCCCACATGGTGCCTTTATGTCCCATTAGTCAATCCTCAACGAAAGGGGCAGTATTTAAATAGAGATTGATTTATACAAATGCAGAACATGACATCAGGTGTACGGTCAGGTCGGTCACACGAGGTCATTCTTTTTCCTTCGTGTCTGAAAGGTGCAGTCAAGCCCTTAAGCAGGCAAGTGGAGAACAGCTGGGCAAAGGTTAACCAGGGTTTTGTTATCACAACCCCATCTCCCTGTGCAAGTGGCCTCTCTGCCACCGTCCTGCAAATCAATTCCTTGGGAGCAAAGTATGAGCATTCCCAGCCTGTGACACTAAATGCAGCATAGAGGAAAACGTTTGAGTTTCACGGGGTGGGTTCACATGGGTAGGGATGGCAGACTTTCACCTTTGAGACCTGAAAATTACCTGGGTCTCAGCCAACCCATTTGGGATCCGGAGAGGACAAGTAACAAGGAATAAGTCCATCCCTTTTAGAAGCAGGGAGTGGGAAGGGTAGCAAGAAACAGATTCCATCTTATCTGGATCTTCTGCAAACACCTGTAGTGTTCTTGGAAGAGATGAAGAGTGAGCAAACCCCAAAATGGAGGCAAGGTAACACTTTGCTATAGAAAGGGAAAGGGGAACTTCACAGAAACCAAGACAAAGGGTAACTGTAGATAGTTTACATTTAAAAGTGCAGGGAAAGGGGGAATTACAGACACTTAGTCAAAATAAAACCAGAGAAGAGGGCAATAAAGATAAGAAAAAATTGTCTGGAGACCTCTGACAAGAAGAAGGATTAGATCCCCCCAGGCAAGATGATGCCGACATGGGAGAACAACAGCAGATAACACCAAGAAGAAAACAGAAGAAGAATTTCACCCCAAAACAACGGCAAGGGTCACAGGGAATGGGATCAGGGGGAATGAGGGAATGGGGTTGTGAGGAATGGGGCCATAGGGAATGTAATGAATATGTAATCAAACTGAGGAGGAGACTATTGATTATGTATTAGCTTGACCTATATCTGTAACACACTTTTCTCCTTTGTGTGTGCAAGTTTGGAGGAGCTATCCCCCTTGCACCCGGCGCTACGCAATGCTGGAATAAACATACCTGCTTTATAACCCATCTCTGGATTATAGAGTTTGTTTCCGCAAGTCAGAGAAGCCTGACTTTCCAAACAATAAAGACAGCGAGATAGAATCATAGGATCATTAAGGCCAGGAAAGAGCTGAGTTCATCAAGTCCAACCATCAACTCTTCGCCATCATAACCATTAAGCCAAGAAATTGGCTGTGGGAATCACCAGTTCTGTTCAGACACCAGAGAGGCAACATAAGAATTGAGCAAGGGGAGATGGAGGGTCTTCAGGTCGCTTTTCAGAAGACAAGAATATTTGGAGGAGCCTTCAAGGTGATAGTGGTACAATGGCAAAGTGAGGAACGTCCCTCGACATCAAGGTTTCTCAGGAGGCAGAGCACCCTGTGCTGGGGTGGGGTTGGATTCAAAGATCTGAGAGATCTTTTCCAACATGAATGATTCAGTGATCTTGTGCAGACATTTTAATTGACGTTGTCATCTATGGGTATCCACAACTGAGCTGGCGTGTCTGTGGTCTGGTTGCTCTATGGTGTGCCTATGTTGGTCTTGGTCCTATAGACCAAGCTTTAAAGCTTTTACTTGTAGGCATATTCACCCACATTAAGTACACACCATTGGAAGTAATGAGCCCATTTACAACCCTCAGCTCTCGCTACCAACCAGAGCTTAGGATAAATCCAGGTCATTTACAAGTGAAAAAACAGGCACACATTAGAATAAATCCCATATTGTCTCACCTACTGGCCTTCATTACCTCTTACTCTGTGCGTGTTGGAGATATTCGTGGCCATGTTCAGTTAGTGGGGCAATAAAATAAATATGTGTGTATAAGTCAGGACCAAGGGCTGCCCTTCCAGCCTGGTGGAGCATCAGACCAACCATCTCCTCCCCGTCTGCCCCGGGTCTGCAGCTGGCCTTGCTCAAGAAACACGTGCTGGTTGACTTCAGCCACATGCTGTCAGCAGAAGGAGTACATCTGGTGTCTGCAGGAGGACGCTTAGAGGAGGGAAGCATCTTTTCCAATGAATAGAAAACCAAAGAGACTGAGGACACCGACTCTTCCAGCTGCTGGGATTCAATGCATCCCACCACATCTGTGTGCCCGCCAGGTACCAAGGAAGGGTTTCTATCCCCTTTCCTCCTCTTTCTCCACACAAACCAGTGTCACACAGATGCATTGTACTGACAGGACAGGTCTCTGGTCCTGCTATTCCCCCCGCAGTGCTCAAGTGGGGAGACAAAGCTGGACCACCCCAAGATGGTCACAACCCAATTCACACATCCAAAGAGATGACTTAGGATCACACTGTAGCTCTTTTGCCCAGAGGAGCTGTGGGTTCCCCATCTCTGGAGGTACCCAAGGACAGGTTGGGTGGGATCCTGGACAGCCTGACCTGGGGGGCACCCAGCCCACAGCAGAGGGTTGGAACTGGATGGGCTTTAAGGTCCCTTCCAACCCAACCATTCCATTTTTCAGTGATTCTATGATCTTTTTCACTATCTGGTGATTCCCTGAATGACAGCAGAATAAGGGAGGAAAATCCTGAATCAATAACCAGTTGCAAGATCCAGGTGGGTTCTGCGGCTGGAGCTCCCATCCCATGCAGCACAGAGTGGGGGCAGGTCTGGGTTCATGGTGCCAACACACAAATCTCTCTTTATTGACAAAAACCATCACCGACACAGCTCCCTCCAGGAGGACTTTCACCTGCTCCAGCCTGTGCAAGGCTTTGACCACAGGGATATGACTGTGGAGGTGACATTTACATTTAAACACAGATAGACACACAATCGAACCCTTTATAGACACGCAACTGGTCCAGTTAATATTAAACAGCACCTTCGGGTGATATCTCCCCGTTTCTCCAGCCCGAGAGGAACTGACCACATTTTTCTCATAGCTTGTTTGCAGGTAACTGAAACAAAATCTCCTGCCGCAGCCCTGACCTGTATCCCCGAACAAAGCATCCCTTATTCAGTGAATAAGCAAAGGGGGAACATCGGTTTTCAGATCATCTGCATCCCAGCGTTCCGTCGGATGGGGATGTGGGGATGGAAGGTCTCTGTTTGGTGACCCAACAACAGGGGCTTTATCACTGGGCAGGGATGAAAGGCCCATCACAGCTGCTGGCTCAGCCCATCCGTGACGGAGCGTGTTTGTACAAACAATGCTGAAATTAAAGCCCCGGAGTTCAAAACCTCATTGTCTGAAAAAAAGGCTTCATGAATCCACCCCCCTCCTTTTCTAACAACAAAAGTGATGCGTTTCCTTCCTGCTGCAATATAAGGCAGTTCTACGTAATGCTGGTTGTACAAATGTTGGTAAATTGCTTTTTGATGGATGAAGTAAAGCGTGTGTGGGGTGCCCATGTCCTGGCTGGGGGTTGAGCCCAGACAGTGGTGGTGAATGGAGTTCCATGCAGTTGATGACCAGTCACGAGTGGTGTTCCTCCAGGGTCTTCCCAATTCTCCCTTTGTGGTCTCTCATCACCAAAGTGCCATGCTCACAACCCATATGGGTTTATAGCCCATATTTTTAGAGCCCAGAGTGATCTCCCAGAAGAAATCTAAGCAGGGTGTGAAATAACAGGAGGATGCAAAGAGCCTGGACAAAGCAAGGATGCCATTCTGCATGCCAAGCTGGACTGGCAGAGCTCCTGCTACTTCTTCATGGTCACCAGCAGGAAAATGGACCCACTGGACTAGCTGCACTGGTTGGGCCAGGATTAGATGCAAAAGCTTCTTGCCCCTGGGCAGAGCAGGGCAAAACCCAAATGAACTACAGCAATAAGCAAACACATCCCTAATGATGCAGGAGGGGTAGGGCTGGGTGCACAGGTGGGCAGAGCAGAGATGACTTCTCATCCTGTGGTCAGTGCAGGGTACAGCATCATCAGAGCATCCTGTATTCCTAATGCAGGAGCATGGGCTGCACCCTGGCTGCAGGGCAAGACGATGCCCTATTAATTGATTTTTCCAACCTCAAAAGTTGAAAAGCACTTTGAGTTCATCCTCTGGACTGCAGAACTCATCCTCCTCCTCTCCAACCATGTTGGGCTCCATGGAGCGGAGAGCGGATTCATTCAGTTAAAACTGATTAAAATAGCTCAAAGATCCTCACATTCAGTGCAGCAATGTTGGGGACAAGCAGGAGGACGCTGCAGGCATGCTCCATACATCATGCCAGTAACTGCAAACCATCTCCCCAGCAGGGTGTGGACTCAGCCAAAAGACAGTGGGGCCCATGTAAAAATCCTCCCTTCAATCCAGGGTTTTAAAACCCTCAATGAGCTCATTTGGACCCATTTCTTAAGCTGTCTCACAGCAGAGGGTGGATCCCAGCTGCTCACAATCCATAGCAGCACAGGAACCTGTTGGTCTCGTCTCTCCTCCAACTTCCTGCTCCACCTGCCCACATCCAGTCCCTGCACAAAGCATCCCATCCTCCTCGCCTTCTGAAAGCACAATGATGGACCTTCAGCATCTCCCAACATCCTCCTGCGGCCAGACCTGCCTGGACTCATGTTGGTTCTATTTTCAGCTTCCCCTCCTTTCCCTGCTCTTGATGCTCTGCATCCTCTCCTTAAGAATCCCTCAATCTCACATCCCATGGCTGGGCACCCCGAGTCCCATTTGAGGTGAGCAGCCACCACCAGAGTGCTGTGAACCATGGGGACACCAATGCAAACCCTCATTCTGACTGATACAACTTCATTCTTAGGGGCAGATTTGCCCCCTTAGTTTGCAGGACAGGTTGGAGAGGCCACAGCAAATTTGCCTTGAACATGAAGCAGAGTCTGGGGTGGAAAGGTTACAACAAAGACACTTCCAGTATTTACACTTACAGAGACCAGCAGCCACCAACAAGCTGTGCTGGGCAGTGCTGCTGTAACGAGGAAAGCAAATATTATGTTACATAGGCTTAATGAACTGCTGCTGCTTTGCAACACTGGGTCCATCCAGAGAAAAACCTCCTTAAATACTTGGGATTACTCTGAGCAGCACTGGGGTGAGAGGAATAATATTTGGGGGGGGTGGGAAGGGAACACACCCCACATAACAGCATCTGCGTGCTGGGTGGGAAGCAGAGAGCAGCCGGCATCTCCCAGCCACAGATGGTTCCCATCAAGAGGATTTTTTTTCCTCGTTAATCCCAAAACAAGCTTGAGATATATTTTTATTTCAGAGTAAAGTAAAGGGGGAAAAAAAAAAGGAACTCCAGCATGACCCTTTGTTTTTCTGGCCTCGCTCCCTGCTTGGCCTTTGCTCTGAGCAAGCAGAGAAAACTCATTTCTTAGTAGGGCAGGTCCTAATAGAGACCCTGAGACCGACAGCTCCTGGGTGGCTCCTCCAGCTCTTCTTGACCTGTAAATTTATCCCGTTTAGGCTGGAAATGAGGGTGGAAATCCACCTCACTCCTTGCTCTGTTACTGGTCTTAGGCAAAAAAGAGGACCTGAAGGAAGTATTAGCTTTGGAGCAAGCAAATGATACTCTTTAGTGTGTCCCAGGTCAGGTCTGTAAGGGCAGCCAAGGGCTATGGTTGTTATGGTTATGGTTATGGTTATGGTTAGAGGCAGAACCTTGCCAATGATGCCAAGTGCTGTGGTTAATGTCACTCCTCTCCAATGAGGAGTTCTGGGCCATCTGAAGGGGTTCAGGTGGAGCAAGGCCAGGCAGCATCCCCATGGGGTGACACCTCTGGTCCATGGTCATTAACGTTGTTGTCTTGCTTTGGGGTGTACAAAGAGTGTCGGTGCAGAGCTTGTAGAGTGAAGGAGAAATGGCAGATTTCAGCACAGACATCAGGAGACAATTATTCCATACAAGGATAAAAATAAGTGTTTTCTGCAGCAAAACAACCCTGCTGAAAATGCTGCCAAGCTCTCCAGTCTGTGCCCACCCACTGCAAATCCTGCTGGAAAATTACAGAGATAAAGGGCATTTGTTTGTTGGGATGAGGTGGTTTGTTCAGTTCTCCTGGAGACCTGCAATATCTGTGGCCATCCTGGAGTAGATAAATGGTCATCCTAAGAAAGATATTCTCACCAAGCTGCAAGTTGTGGGGACGGTGCTTTGACCTTTCTGACTTTAGTGTTCATGCCTGGCTAAATCACTTCATTAATTAAGCTCAAGTTAAGGCTTTTCTGCATTAATGACCCAGTTGGGAGCTCTGGAGTGTCTTACCTGCAGGTGAAGCCTTCAGATGTACCCATGGACAACCATCCTTTTGACAGCATCCCTGCAGCGTTTGTCTTGCACCATGGCTGTAGTAGTGCATAGTGGTTTTTTAAGTCACTGGACTACATTTAGAGCAAGGGATGCTTTGGGGATGTGGTACAACTGAATCAAGACCAACTGCAGAGGTTTTTTGCCATGTGAATTCTCCAGTGTCTCTATGGGTCGTGCTCAAGAGTTGAGCTCATATTTGAGCCCAATGGATCATTTATATCTTCTCTTTCTCTGCACCCAGTTTTCCAAAGCTTGGAGACGGCCACTGCCCAACAGCTGTGGCTGAAATTGGTCATAGGCTCCCAGAGTGAATTGGATGGGACAAAGATGCAGAAAGGGAGCCCACCTAAGCCCCATTCTCCCTTTACAGGAGACGAAGGCTGCGTGGCACTGCACCGCTGCCCATCTCCGACCATGAAAGATTACAGCACATCCTGAGCAGAAGGATTGTAGGAGTCAATCCCATGTAAGCCTTTCTATTTAAAGGACTAAACTACCCAGGAAAAGCAGGCTAAGATTAGAAACTCACAGGATTTCCTCAACTTCCAGCCATCAGGGGATGGTTCATGCTTCTCCCAGCGCTCAAAGCCTGCGCCCCAGCAGAGCTAAGCACAGATTATGTCCTGCAGCTCCATCACAGAGCCAAAGCCCACCTTCAAAGCTAGTTTAATGCTGCTCCCTCTCTTTCTAAACCCTCTCTGGCATCGCTTGGTTGACAAATAGTTTTTCATGCAGGAGCGTGTTGGCTTTGATGGAGAGGCAAGAGCAGGGGATGCTTCCTATGCAATGCATGCAGTAAGTAGTGCACAACATTCCTTGTGTCTTGTGATGTGCTGGGGACTTGGCACTCAGACAGCTCTGTTTTGAAACCAAAGTAATAATGATGATGATGATGATGATGGTGGTGATGATGATGATGCCAGGGAGTTAGGTAAAAAAGCAACCAAAAGTCATCATGGACTTTGTGTCTTCCTAACTGGAGACTGGGCAGTTGGTTGAGGTCCAGGTTTGGTTCCTGGCTCTGCTGCTTCTATTGAGCCTGGGAGAAATTCCAGCCTAAAGGATCTCCCCTTATCTTAGAGCAGAAGAAGTCAAACATATGTACTGAGCTCTCCATGCAGCTGTGCATGCAAGGGCAAATCCAACCAAATAGCAAGGAAACCATTTTGGCCAGTAAAAATAAGCCATGACAACAGATTGCTCTCACTTCTCTATTTTAGGGTGCAGCAGACCCACCCCAAAACCAGGGACAGGAGGACACCTAAGAGGTGCTGCAGCCTCCCTGGGGATGCTCAGCCCTTTGATGCCTCCCCAGTAAAACAAAACAAACACCCAAGATGCTCCCAGATGACACACTGTGCCTTTCCCCTCCCAGCACCACAGCAGGGAGGGAGGCAATGCTGGTGGTTGTTTATTCCAGGCATATTCATGGAGGAGGATTCTGACTCATCCCCTGCAGGAATTTCCATCCCCTCCCTTGGAGTGCTCCATCCCCACTTCTCCTCCTGGGGTTGTCCAAGTGTCCGGCAAGGAGATGTAAGTATAGAGCAGAGACCTCCTGTGGCTCCAGCCATTAGAAGCTGTGCTGATATGTGTCTCTGTAGTACACAGGTGCCCTCCCAGCTGCTATGTGTGTGTTTTAGAAAGGAGAAAAGGTGAAATACTGGAACAGCAGGGACAGCTGCCCTGGCAAGAGGATTGGATGACTGGACATGAAGGGAAAGGCATCTTGTATATAGATTATCCTGCTGATGGTGATAAATTGTCCCTAGGTGCAGCCAGGGCTGGGCATGGCACACACAGCGAGGGGGCTTTCCACCCAGGAAGCTTCAGTTCATCTGAGTTTGTGAATAGTTGGGTATTAGGTAAAATTTCTTCTCCCAGAGAGTGGTCAGGAATTGGCACAGGCTGCCCAGGGAGCTGGGGGAGTCATTGCCAGGTGGTCCATGACTGTTGGATGGCCACACATTGGGGTAAGCTTGTAGCCCTCATTCAGGATGGCTGCAATCACTCTCCCTCTGCCTCCATCTCTCCTCTGAGACAAGCAGCAAAACCCAAAAGCAGGACCTGCATCCTACTGTGCTCTCACTACGCTACAGCAGCTCCCAATGTGACCCAAGACCTTAACTCCAAGTGCTGCACAACTGCAATCAACCTTCCCCATTTTACAGTGCTGGTCTGGGACAGCCCAGGTGTAAAGCCTTGATTTCTCAAGGGGAGCGTAAAAGGCAGAGTCTGAAACTTGGTTGGATGTGATGATGTCAAAGATCCCTTCCAACCTATGTGATTCTATGATTTGGAGAAAGGAAATCAAGGAAATCTAGGAAAGGTAGGAGGGAAAGGTCTGAAGGTGAACCTCATTTGCAGCACAAGGTCAATGAGATCACCAACATAAGCACACAAACAGCAGCCAAGTGAGCAGGATGGCCCTGCCTTGAGCTAAACCCAGTGTCTGCAGCCCTAGTGCTGGCTGGGACATGTCTGACTTAATGCTTGAGGGATATGTTCACCAGGAGACACCTTCCGTGTGAGTCCACAGGGTTGCAGCACGCCTGAGCTGTGTTGAAATTATAATAGTCCTGTGTTGAAACTGCACAAAATTCAGCTGGTTTCATCAGATGTTTTCAGTGAGTTTCATCAAAGGCTCAAATGGGAATTTGGGATCGTGGGTGCAGTCTTCAGTTGCAGCAGAGCATGGAGCCTCACCCAGAGGCTGCTGAGCTCCTCCTGGAGTGACTGAGTCTGCTTCTCCCTTGCTGCCATGAATAGACCTTCTGATGCAATGCTCAGCGTCCTCCTCCTGCTCAGCCATCACCAAAACTTGTCCAAATTCTGCCAAAGTTGCCTCAAAGTCACATTTTCCCCCTATGTGTGTTTATTGCCCCTTGTCCCTACTGATTCCCTGTGTATTTATGGGCAGCAATGCCTCATTACTTTGCCTACTCAGGCTAAACAAATGCTCACTTGGCAATGCAGAGCCTTCAGAAAGCCATGAAGATGTAACAGCAGACAAGGAGAGGGCTGAGGTTCTTAACAACTTCTTTGCCTTTGGTTGGAAGGGACCTCAAGGATCATGAAGCTCCAACCCCCCACCACATACAGGGCCACCAACCTCCACATTGACACCAGCCCAGGCTGCCCAGGGCCCCATCCAAGCTGGCCTTGAACACCTCCAGGGATGGACGGGGCATCCACAGCCTCTCTGGGCAGCTGTTCCAGCACCTCACCACTCTCTGTAAACAACTTCCCCCTGACATCCAACCTCAATCTGCCCTCCTTCAACTCCAAACCATTTCCCCTTGTCCTGCTGTTATTTCCCCTTTCACAGAGTTGACTCCCCTCCTGTCTGTAGGCTCCCTTCAGGTCCTGGCAGGCTGCAATGAGGTCACCCCGCAGCCTTCTCTTCTCCATGCTGAACAAGCCCAGCTCCCTCAGCCTGTCTTTGTATGGGAGGTGCTGCAGCCCTCTGAGCATCTTTGTGGCCTCCTCTGCACCCTCTCCAACAGTTCTGAACTGCAGGCACTGATTTCAAGCCCCTCTAGGGTACAGCAGCAAGGCCTTTGGCCTCCTCTAGAGGGAAGAGCTGTTCAAACACTGGGAAGTATTGCAATTCTCTATGGGAACAGAGAGAGCTTATCGCAGTCCCAGCCCTACCCAAGAGAAAAGGCTGCAGGTATGACAGGGCCAGGTCCCCATCCCCTGGGAAGCCAGCTGACATGCATTGTATTCACCAGTTCTGCAAAATGCACCAGATTTGCCCCCCCTGCACCCCGTGCAGACACAGATTGAATGTCAGTGGAAAATAAATCCCTTTAACGAGCGTGCTGGGATGGATCAGCTGACAGGGTTTGCTCCAGTAAATCTCGTGGTCACACAGCCCCCAGTGAGCAGCGGTGGCTGTCAACCTTTTCCATTTATAGGACAGAACAGGAGCCAAGAGGATGGAAATAAAGTGTTTGCAAGCAAAAGGCCGCGGGGTTTAGAGGAGCCACAGCATTCCCTATGGGCACAGGCTGTGGCTGCAGGGAGGATGGCAGGGTGAGGAGCTCAGACACAAAACAAAGCTGATGGTGCATCCCTGCATGTGTCTGATTCATCTGCTGCACTGAGGTCAGGGCTCTGGGCACAAGAAGAAGAGTGCTGGGGCTGAAACCATCTCCCCATGTGCTCAATGCATCGCCAGCCCCACATATTGTGCAGAAGCAGAAAGGCAGCCCCAGGATGAATCACTGCGATAAAGCAGAACCTCCCTCGAAAGCAAGACCTCGAGCTGCTCATCCTCAGGATCCTGCCCTGCTGATGAGCTGTGTCAGTGAATAACTCATGCCTTCAGTTCTCCCTTCATTCAGCAGCTCACTGTGTCCTGAAGAGTGAGCACCAGGCACATAGGCAGCACTCAGATGCCTGGCAGATCACCTGCTGACAGGCTGTGCTGGTAGTGACAGGCTCTAATTGCTCTGTCCTGGTTGTAGATGGGGTGAAACATCATTTCAGCTGCTTCTTGTAATGCAGGCGGCTGTCAAGGAAGGGCTGAGCCGCTCTGCAGGGGGTTCCTAACCTCCAGCAGCTGCAAAATCAATACAGGAGGGGATCTGCTCCCAGTCCTGATATTTCACTTAAAATGTCCGTTCTCTGAGCATGAGATGTTTCATGTCAGACCTGTAGGTGTTTCTATCAGGTTGATTGGTATGTTTGTATGGTATTTGCATGGATACCAGTGAGTTTGTCAGCTGTCATTGCACATTCAGGGCTCATTGTGCACTCAGCATTTGTTCTCCAGCCAGGTCAGATCATAGAACCACAGAACACCCTGAGCTGGCAGGGACCCACAGGGGTCACTGAGCCCAACTCCTGGCCCCACACAGCATTCCAAAACCTAACCCTATATCAGAGCAGTGTCCCAGCCTCTCTTTCCCCTCCCAGGAATTAAGAGGGTTCAGAGCATCCTCTGATCAATGGGGCAGTAATAAGGACATGAGATGAGATGTGATGGCCTTTAGTTGCACCAGAAGAGATTCAGGTTGGGTATTATGGAAAGATCATTCCCCAAAGGAGTGGTGATGCAGTGGCACAGGTTGCCCAGGGAGTAATGGGGTCACTATCCCTGGAGGTGGTCCACAACAGTGGGGATGTGGCACTGAGGGATGTAGTCAATGGGCACAGGGGGGTGGGTTGGTGATGTCAGTGGTCTTTCCATAGAATCACTGAATGGTTTGAGTTGGAAGGGAACTCTAAAGGCCATCTGGTCCCACTCCCTGCAGTGCACAGGGTCACCCACAGCTCCATCAGTGCTCACAGCCCATCCCCTGACCTTGGATATCTGCAGGGATGGGGCACCAACACCTGTCTGGGCAGCCTGTGCCAGTGAACCCGTTCCAGCTTTTCCAACCTTAATGACACCACGATTCTATGATTCTAAGATTGCTCTCTGCAAGAGGATGGGATCCTACTGCTTCTCCCAAGGCCAAAGAAGGGGACGGGCTCCCTCTCCCTGTCCTCCTGTGGAATAGCAGCATGGACCAAAGCTTTTAAAACTAAACCTGAAAAAGAAATATGGGATGGCTCTGGGCAGCCTGGGCTGCTGGTTGGTGACCCCGCACATAGCAGGGGGTTGAAACCAGATGATCATTGTGGTCCTTTTCAAACCCAGGCTATTCTATGGTTCTATGATTTCCTGGCATGCAGTTCAGAGCTGTGCATAGGAACCCTGAGTGCCAAACCAGCTATGCCACTGATGGCACTGGGGACTGAATCTGCCCTGGGCTGTTTGCTGATTGCCACCCGCATGGCAGTAGGGTCTATGTGAATAACTAGATCTGTCCTCATGGCTCTCTGTTAGCATCTGCATCTCCTCCAGCCTCATCTCCTCTGTCCTTTCTATTTTTAAATCTATTTATTTCCGCTCCTCTCTCCTTCTTCACTGCAGCCTTTTCCATACGCTTCACTGACACTTCTAGCCCGGAAAATCCTTCTAAATATAATTATTTTCCCATTTGTCAGCCCTGCCAGGGATCAGAAGGAGCTTGGAGCAGAGGAATTGTGCAGTTGGTGTGGTTTTCTATCATTTTGGAAGCATGGGAAGCTGCTGTCCACCAGCACACGGAGCCAAAAGTGCATTCCTAGGGCAGGATCTGGGGTATGAGACTGGGGCTGGGAAAGACAAGAGGAACCCCAATAGCCATAAAGGCTACGGGAGGCTTTTGCCTTGACTCAACCCCAAGGGCAGTGAGGGGGTGGGTGGCATTAGGATATATTTTCTGCCTATGTGAAACCAGAGCACTGAGATTGTTCAGCTAACAGGAAAACACAGACCATAAGGCCCTACAGAACCACAACACGGCGCAGTGATGTCTCCTTGCTCCTCCAACACCTGATGTCCACAAAGCCTTATTTGTACCAACTCTACACCATCCTTTTGTGACCTTGGTGATCCCATCCGTGGCTTCCCAGACACAGGGGTGCTGGTCACACCAGTTTGTTTTAGTGAGGTTGGACTAAGAGCTTCCCATCAACTTTACAGTTCAGGCTGGAAACGTGAGCCCCCAGCACTCACACAGTGCCCCATCAGCCCCTTCTCACTGCTGCATCCTCACCTTTACTTCCCTCTCCATCTCAGCTCCTGCTCTGCAAGGTACATCTCAATTCCCATTGAATTCAATGCTTGCAATGAATCAAGCACAGGAGACTTCCCCACCACTGAGGTCAGCTTTGCTCCTCAGATCACTCTCAGCAATTATTTACATGGGGAAAAATCCAGATCATTCATAAAATCATAGAATTTCCATAGGAAAGGACCTCCAAGGCCATCCAGTCCAACCACCCACCACCATTTCCTCACTGAACCAAGTCCTTTATCTCAACATCTGCATGGTTCTTGAACATCTCCAGGGATGGCGACTCAGCTTCATGCCAAGTGGTTCCCGTCCCTTGGGAGAGACCCATGTATTGAAAGGGAGGTGGAGAAATTGGTTTTCCCCAACTTCTGGCATTGTGTCCAACTAGAGAATGGGAAAGGGCTAAAAAAAAACCCCACAGAACACAACCTTGAGAAGCTGATAAAACAAGCAGGAATAAAAATGAGAGAGAAAAAACCTTGGCCTGGAGATGAGGCACTACTTTAGTGTAGGGTTTTTAGAGTCAGGGTACTGGTTAGGCTGAGGTTGGACTTGATGATCTTCAAGGTCTTTTCCAACCCGGGTAATTCTATGATTCTATGATTCTATGACTTTGGACACTGCAGTCAATGGTGCTGCTGGGTACGACCGTCAGCAACAGATAGCAGAGATGTCAGCAGTTTTGGGTTTGAGCGTATCCCTTTAAATGAAACGCAGCCCTTGGTCCGTGTCCTGACCTATTCGAGGCTCTGGAGCTGCCTTGCATTCTTTGCTGCTTCTTCTCTATGTTCGGGCAGCAAATGAGCTTGAAATAAACCCCAGCTGGATGGGGCTGAGCCAGAACCACGCAGGAGAGGAGGAGGGCGGTTCTGAGAGGCTTCAATCCATACATATCTTTTAACCACATCGGATTCAAACCAAGAGGAATGACAGGGGGATATGAGACTTGACCTGGAAGCCAACAGAATCTAGGAGTGCAAACAGTTTAGAAAGACGGGCTCCATTTGTACACGGCTGGCAAACACCCAGCGTTCCCCTGGAGGTGATTGGGGTGAGACAACGGTCCCCATTCATCACCTCCTCCCACTGTACCTCTCTCCTGCCTGCCTGGCCACCTCTGCTCTATGCTGAACAAGGGACCTTGTGTGCAAAACCCGAGTTCGTCAGCGCCGACGCCTCCTCCAGGCTTTGAAACAGCTTTTTGCGTGCCACGGGTGCAATGGAAGAGAGGTTTCATTTGCTGTGCATTGGCCAGGAGCATGAGCTGTGCTGCTGCCCAGCAGCCTCAGGGGTGGAGGTGAAGAGGGTTGAAGCAAAGCTGGGCATTCACATTGGAGAATGGGCACTGACTGCGGTGCTGCAAAACACAGAGCAGGAGTCTGTCCATGCCTGGGGTTGATGCAGACTGAGCAGGAGTGGGAGAGAAGATGAGATGTAGAAGCTTCTCTGTGGCTGTCAGGGACCACACAGCCTGCCAGGTCTGTGGATGGATGTAGAAGATGCCTCTGTGACCCCCTGTAAAGCACTCAGCATCCTTTTGGAGTAGGGATGCAGCACAAACCAGCACAGGTTTCACAGCACATGACACCCAGCTTCTGCTCTGCTCCAGCCTTGTACTCCGTGCCTCAGTTTCCCCAACCCTTAAGCCAATCAGCCTCACTTTTAGCTTTACAAAACCCGGAATCTGCAGCTGCAGACCTTGCTGTGTGATGAGTCAGATGTTCCAGCTCACAGCTGCTGAGACCATCTCCATGGGCTTCATTTGTCGCTCTTCCTGCAGCCACAAGTATCCGAGTGCCTGAGAGCCCCATGAGCTTCTGGACCCATTTGGGAAGATGGGAAACCTTCTTAGGCTCAAGGCTTCTGTAAGCAACAGAGCTCCATCTCCATCGGTGTGTTATGAATGAATATAACCCCTGGTCTCTGCACTGACATAGGGAAGGAGAGAAAAGCCAGGGTGTGTTTCCCTGCAGTGGCCAAAATGCCTGTCAGCGCCCATAGCAGCTAATGAACTCTAGGAACAGATACTTGCCAAAGCTCCTGCTGCCAGGACAGCTGAGCACAAGTAGGTTTGGCCACGTGTTTTGCAAGACACACTGAATCCAATGGCCGGATCTGCAAAGAGAAAGCAAAGAAACTTTTGCATATGGATGCATTTCTATGCTTTCAGCAAAGGCTGCAGGCAGCTGGGGTTAATTCTGAGATGGGAAGCAGGGAAAGGTTCGCTGGACGATCAGCAGCATTCCTCCCTGCAAGTAATAAAAGAAGGAAAATGGAAATCTTGCCGTGGCTTTTGCTTCTAAATTTAACACAGTTCTCCCAGAGGCACGAACGCAGCTCTGCACCGTGAGCAGCACCAACCCTGCAGCTCTGCTGGGATGCAGATCTGAGCCTGGAAAAGTCATTAAGGTGGAGGTGCAGTTGGAGGTGCAGCTACTTCTCATCCAGAGCAAAACGCTCACGGATGACACTCGCCCCGCAAGAATGCGTCAGGGTTGCATCATGTGGCCTCCTTGTAATTTCCCAGTAATCCAGCCCACCTTTGCTTTTCAGCCAGGCTTTCCCTTCAGATCCATACAGCAGCTCTTTGTCGGTGCATTTTCAACAGGCAGAGATACAGTATGCCAGCTGAAGTATAGTGTGCCTTGGAGAAGAGAAGGCTCCAGTGAGACCTCATTGTGACCTAATATTTGAAAGGAGAGTATAAACAGGAGGGGGAATGGCTGTTTATGATAGGACAAGGGGGAATGGTTTTAAAGTGAGACAGGGGAGGTTTAGGTTGGATCTTAGGAGGAAGTTTTTCCCCCAGAGGGTGGTGACGCACTGGAACAGGTTGCCCAAGGAGGCTGTGGATGCCCCATCCCTGCAGGCATTCAAGGCCAGGCTGGATGTGGCTCTGGGCAGCCTGGGCTGCTGGTTGGTGACCCTGCACACAGCAGGGGGTTGGAGCTGGATGAGCACTGTGGGCCTTTGCAACCCAGGCCATTCTGTGACTCTGAAGGTTTGGTGTGTCTTGTGAA
Organism: Coturnix japonica; assembly: GCF_054131305.1. NCBI lineage: Eukaryota > Metazoa > Chordata > Aves > Galliformes > Phasianidae > Coturnix > Coturnix japonica. Next base: position 178,433,531 of record NC_140663.1, on the reverse strand, counting down.
AGATGTCCTTTTTTGATAAGGCTCCTGAGGGGTCCTTGAGCAGGATGAAGCCCCTTCTTCTGTGGTATCAAATGGGCAGCTCATCCATTGTTTGCATGAGCAGAAAAGACAAAGAGGCTGCCAGGACCCCTCCTAAACATCCCTCCGCTTACACATCCGCAGCACGTGGGCGACAAGCAGTGTACGTGCTGTTTGTTCCTGTTGGACCTCTGCCCAGCACAGGGGCTGCCGAGCCCCGAGTGTGTCTTTCCTTGCTTTCATCCCTCCCCTCCTGCTTAGAACCCCCAGAAGTGCACAACACAGCCCCAGCCCTGCCCTGCATTCACCCCCCCATCCCATCCCATCCCATCCCATCCCATCCCATCCCATCCCATCCCATCCCATCCCATCCCATCCCATCCCATCCCATCCCATCCCATCCCACCCCATCCCATCCCATCCCCATCCCCATCCCCATCACTGGCATCAGTGTTCTGCAGTTCAGCAAACCCAATGTCTAACAAGCCAGCCACTTCCAGGGACACCATTAAGATTGCTGGGGCCCAAACCAGGCTGCCTTTGTGATGGTGACACAGGCAGATGTGCACATTGCCTGCTCACACATGTGCACACGTGTGCATGCACTGAGCCCGCCCCAGAGCTGTGCTGGAAGCTGCAGATTGGCTGGTGGAATATTTGGCTTCAAGCAGGGTCAGCTTTAGGGGCGTTTCTGCTCCAGACAAAATGGTTTTCTTTTACATCCCATTTCCTCTTGAGAGGCCTGAAATGCTGCTGCACTGCAGGGGAGTGGAGGGGCAATGTGGGGCTGTACTTTTAACAGCTTCAGTCCAATTTGAAGCTGAGGGAGAGAGCTCAAAGCCTTCCCATTCCTCCTTGAAAACAAGCAGCCAGGAGCAGCCAAGCAGCTGTAACACTGCAGCAGATGGGTGATGTCCAAGGGAAAACTGAGGCCACAGCATCCCAAAGCATTGATCTTACCTGGCTCCTGCAGCTAAGAGGTGGCCCTGGTGTTTGTGGGGCTGATGCAGCTGCAAACTGAATTGCTTGCTTGCTTCTTTTTGGTTGGTTTTCTCATAGAACGGAGGGATGAGGAGCACAAACAGCTGAAAAGGGAAAGAAAGTCCTGTTGGGAACTGAAAGAAACAGCCCAAGGAGATGGGGGAGTCACCATCCCTGGAGGTGTTCAGGAAACATGCAGGTGTTGTACTGAGGGACATGATTAGTGTGGAAATATTGGTGGTAGGGGGATGGTTGGGATGATTTTGGAAACCCTTTCCAACTGTGGTGGTTCTGTGAGCCTATGATTGGGTTTGGCTTGGCCCCATATCAAAGCATGGAGCCTGATGGGTGCTCCCATGAAAAGCCCCACCCTGAGCTGCAGCCACCTGCAAGGACCCCACCTCTTAGTCTTCCTTCTTATTCTTTTCCCATTGCACAGAATAGGAGCCCAACCTGCTGCTACTGGACTTGCTTTGAGGCCGCCCCGATGCCTCCCTTTCCATCCCAGAGCACCAGAGGAATTTCCCACCCTCCTCAACGCGTTGGCAGGGGACCCTGTGGATTTTGAACTTTTCTGTAGGGCATTAAGCAGGGATTACAAAGCGGGATCAAGGGAGTCTCTCCTCTGCCCTGCAGCGAAGCAGCAGCTGGGGCCTCGCTGGCCTGTCCTGCCCTGTGTGTGCATCACGACATTCCTGCCATAACTGTAGGTGCATGACATCCTGCAGGGCAATCAGTTGTTTTGCTCTTCCTCATTCTCCTCCACTACATTTACTAAAGGAGCTTTCACTGACCAGAACTTGCACTTTTAGGGCATGTAAGCCCATCCCCAACACCTCCCATAAGGCCAAGGCAGCATCCCCTTGCTGCTGGGTGGCTGCATCCCGCTAGTCCAGCTCCAGGGTTAACAGAGTCGAGCTTTGCACATTGCTGTAACAAACCAGACAGGCCAGGGCACACATCCACGGGACTCTCAGCCTTTCAGCTTCACTGCTCTCCTTTGTGTGCTGGCCATTCAGACAAAGCTGGTCCCTCCCAGCACCAGCCAAAACGGGAGCTGGGCACGGCTGCAAGCCAAAGAGGGGGAAATCATCATAGAAGGGCTGCAATGCTGCGTCAAACACGGCTGCTTTCAGATCCATCCAGATCCATGTGCTCTGCTTTGGTTTTGCTGATGAAATTGGGCTGAATAAAAGCTCCCAAACAGACTCAGGTAATCAGTGATAGCACTGCTCCCTGAGGAATGGTCTGAGCTGAACTGCTGTGGGAGGGTTTGAGCTGGTCCAGGAGGAATTCTTGAAGGCTGGGGTAGCTTCTCCATCCATTCCTGCTCCAAAAGCAATGCCCAGGAGTGGGCAGGAGAATGTGGAGGAGCTGATCACTGCTGAATCACAAACAGAGGTGGTAATGCTGCCAACCATGCCACACTGCAGGGACAGGGGATTTCAGGAATGAGCCATGCATCAAGCAGTACCCCAGTCCCATTAGATCCGAGAGGCATCAGAAGGGACTTAGTATCTCCTCTAGAAATGTTCATCCTTGCCAGCCTTGCTACAGACCGTGCTTGCTCCTGGAAAGCAGAAATCCTTTACCAGCACTGTCTCATGGCAGCTTAGGAGATGTCAGACTCTAATATGGAAAAAGCAGGTTGAGTTTGTCCCAGGTCACCGCAGGCTACAAGAACAGTTTAACGTACAAAGCTGTGAGAGTTTATGTTATAAAAGTTCTGTCCAAACAGCAGGGTCTGCTTTCACATTCTGGTTGTAAGACAACAGCACTGCTGTGATATATCAGCGAGTGAATCAGTAACTGCTTTAAAAAAGCCAGGCCAGCCAACCTCAGCACTGTTCACCCATTTGCATGATGGCTGCAGGTTGGGGGCAGGACTCCCAGCCCCAGGGTCTGTAGTTCTGATGCAATAAATCCCCATCTTGTTCAAGCTCAGATCCCAGCCACAAGATTCTTGTTTTTAGGGTCCTTTTGCTACTGATTGTACCCAGGCACCTGAAAGAAGCACCTTCTGCAGCTCGCTGGGATGTAAGCCAAGGATTCTGCACAGAACAGACACTTACAGCTATGGGATGTGACTTTTGTTCTTAATTTACTGCAGGTATGCAAACATTTGGATGATCTTAAAGGTCCCTTCCCACCCAAACCAGTCTATGACTCCATGATTTGACTGCTCTGTATAACTTTATTTTTTGCTACATGTGCATTATCATGAAATCAACAAGGTTGGAAAAGACCTCCAAGGTCATCCAGTCCAACCATCTACCCACCACCAATATTTCCCCACTAAATCACGTCCCTTAGTTCAACAGCATTGGCCATACCTTCCAAGTCAGTGAGCTAAAGTGTGTTTGGCCACTATATATATCCAGTAGGTGCATAAAAACGTGGGTAAATTTAGTGTCTATGTATTGAATTGACACTGGCAAGAGTTTAGCAGAGAAACTGAGCTAATACTGGAATCATAGAGTCGTTAAGGAAATGCATGGCATTGAGAATAATGACTTAACAAATCCGTGAGGGCTTTAGGGTCAGAACTGATGCAAAATGAAACTGAAATATCACAGAATGGTTGGGTTGGATGGGACCTCAAGGATCATGGAGCTCCAACTCCCCACCACACACAGGGCCACCAACCTCCACATTGATACCAGCCCAGGCTGCCCAGGGCCCCATCCAAGCTGGCCTTGAACACCTCCAGGGATGGACGGGGCATCCACAGCCTCTCTGGTAAAATCAGAATCAATTAATTTGATTAAAATGATCCAAATCAAGTGACACATGGGCATTACTGCAATGCGTATTGAAACACTTCGGATAGAAGCGCTTGAGGAGCTCCACAAATCCCTGCTTACGTTCACATTCATGAGCTACACTCACTGGAAGGAAGAGAATACGCATTACCGCCAGCCATCACAGCCTGCACCCACACAGCAGCAACGGCGCTGAGACATCACCGCAGCCCTCGGTAGACCCTAAAATGAAAGCTCTCCATCCCCAGGGGCACAAAGCAGGCTGGAAATAGCTCTGCCCAAAGAAATCCACACGAGCCGGCAGGCTGGGAGGAGCTGAACCTTTTGGCAGCTGGGCCTTTCATTACGGAGCAGAGAGGACGGAAGAAGGCAACTCCCAGCATCGCTCCCCCTTCCCGCTCCCTCCCATCCCACCGCCTTCAGATCTCCTACGTGGCACTGTGGGGGCTGGGAGAGCCTGTAAGTCTGGCTGCACTTAGAAAGCACTCCATGGCAGCACAGATATCCCCCTGCCGTGTAGATCAGCCCCATTCCCGCTGCTTTTGCCCAGGAAAATAGGATCCTGAGCTGGATTTAGGGAGAACGCACTTCTTTCCTGCATGTACACAGCCCTAAGTGTGGTTATCTCAGAGCAGCGCACCCACGATTGTGTTGTACTGGGGGGATACATAAGGAGTGCAGAGCAATTAATGATAGCATGAACACGGGGGGGAGAAGAGGGGGAAATCAGGCAGAGGTTAGTGCTGGCTGCCTGTCCTCAGTCACAAAGAGCTATTCTTATTCAACACCAAACTCCCCTTCTGGAGGCAAGTCTGTTATAAGCGCTCTGTCAAAGGAGTTTAATGCTCGAGAAGGATGAAAAGCTTTACAATTTCTTTTAAATATTACTGGGAAGGAATAAAAGAAAAGGACACCCTTACCCGGGAAGTGATTTGACAGAAGGGATTGAAGGTGGAGCAATCCAAAACCTGGCAGAGGAAAGAAGCTGCTGCTGGGAGCTTGAAGGAGCTTTCCTGGTTCCTGAGCTGGTACAGATCAGCACCACTTCACCTGTGGATTGATTGATTGATTGATTGATTGATTGCAACCAGCAGATTCCTTTCTTTCAATCCATAGTAATGAAGCTGATCCACATCCAAGAACTCAAATCCCAATGGGAGAAAAGTGCTCCAAGTGGATACTGGTGTGCAACAACGTGATGCTCGAGGTGTTGCAGAGCCCTCTGTCCCCATGGATCCTTCCTAGAAGGAAGCCAGTCCCCAAGCATCACCACCATGAGCTCATTATCATTGAAGGTTGGAAATGATCTCCAAGATCCCCAAGTCTAACCCCAACCCATCCCACTGACCGTGTTCCTAAACCCTGAGCTAAGGTACCTGCCTGGATGCACAGCGCCCAGGGAAGCCGCCAGCTGGAGATGCAGTTTGTTCAGGTATTTCTGCACACAAACGTTGCTGAAAAATAAACAAAACCATCACATAAAGCCAAAAATGACTTCCAGTTTGGCACCCAAAAGGTCACCCGGTGAGTGGGACCTTTGGCACTTTTCCCTTGGAATAGATCTTGTGCAAATAACACCGCGTGGATCCATTCAGCCGTACTAAAGGCTGTTGGGAAGGGCCGTCCCTCAGCCAGAAGCAAACAGTTGGTGAGCAGAACAAACCCCACTATCTGCTGCTGCTGTGAGCAGGTTCTTGTTGCTGCAAAGTGTGCTGTGAGCAGAGCCAAACCCAGCGTTATCTTCATGCAGAGGGCACTGAAGCCACAGCACTGCTGTCCAGAGGGGTGGGTGCCCCATCCATGGCCGTGGATGGGGCCCTGGACACCTGGGCACCTGCCCATGGAAGGATGGGGTTGGGTGGCCTATAAGGTCCCTTACAACCCAAACAAGTCCATTATTCTGTGATTCTATGGCACTGTGATTAGAAGAAAGGGAAGACACAGCCCACAGCTACACAACACAGTGATGCAGCATCCTCCTGCTGATGTGGTGCTTATCAATGAGCACTTATCAATTGATTACTGGATGGTACCACTGGAACAGGTTGCCCAAGGAGGCTGTGGATGCCCCATCCCTGCAGGCATTCAAGGCCAGGCTGGATGTGGCTCTGGGCAGCCTGGGCTGCTGGTTGGTGACCCTGCACACAGCAGGGGGTTGGAGCTGGATGAGCACTGTGGGCCTTTGCAAGCCAGTCCATTCTGTGGTTCTATGATGCCTAGAATATCACTGTGTCCCTGTGGGGCTGCCAGATTGCCATCACAAAAAAAAACCCATCCCACACTGGCTTAAAAATGAATCAAGGGGTGAAAGTGGAGTTCAACGCTCCTGACTCAGCACAGGAACTTCGCCAGCGCACGTTCCTTGATGCAGGAGTTCTTCATCAACCACGGAGACATTTCAGAAGGCAAGATATGGCTTGAAAGCAAAGTTAGATGTTAAACCTCTGCTGCCTGTGGTCCATTGGGTAGAGCCTGTTGCAACAGCCTGAGATGCCGTGGAGCTTGATGCTCTGCACCTCTTTATGCACCTCCAATCACCGAGGGGGCACAAAATCAGCTCACCCAGAGCTCCATATCAACGCAGGAGCCCCGTTACGGCTCAGCCTCACTCCCAACCCCCGTATCCCCCCCTTCCCAGCCGCCCGCTCCCTGCCATTGGTGGGAGGCCGGGAGGGTTTACTCGGATCCTCCCCTTCCTTTCTCCCTCCCCAGGCTGGATTTTCTTTTTTTTTTTTTTTGAGAGGTTTTTCCCAACTTCCAGAAGTTTCTTGCCGGCCCCTTATATACCCCCACCTCCGGACCGGGAGGTGCACAGGGAGCTGAGCCCCGATCCTGCACTGCTCCGGAGGTAAAAGGAGGGGGGAGAACCCCGGGGTACCCCCACTGCAAGGGGAGGGGATGCAGGTTGTTATTTGGGGGCTGCTTGCTGCTGGCCGGCCCCATAAGGCAGAGATATGGGATAGTGGGTGGGGAGGGGGCTGAGGGCTTGCATGGTAGTGGGGTTGGGGGGGGATATGGCTGGGTTTTGGGGATGGGGTGCCCCATAAGCTGTTTTTCCCAGCTATGCTGAAGGGAAAGTGCTAAAGGATCCCCCCTACGTTCACTAGAGCTGATCGCAGTGTAGTTGAACCCAGCAGAAGCTTTTTTTGTGGGTTGGGGGGGGGGGAGAAAAAGGGAGCTTTGGAAGCGCCGACTTGGATTGAGGCTGGAGACAGCCAGCAGCTCCTGCTCAGCCTTGGGGACCTTGAGGACCAGCGCTCAGCACGAGATTACTAACCTCGTCCCCCTGCCTGCCTTAATAAAGCCTCACCTCCTTCTAACGGCATGGAAATAGCGGCATTTGCTTCATAGTCTTGGTCCTGGCCGGTCCCTGAGAGCCCCCGTTGAGCGATATGAGATGCCACGCTGGCACGGGGCGTCCCCTCTTAGGGCTGGGCTGGAGGGCTGCAAGAGAGGATACAAGCTATTGCACATTCCATCGCTGGTATCTGGACCTATTGCCACCCCGTGTTATCGATTCACCCAACATCTCACACCTAAATGAAGAATAGGAGGAATTTCTCCATCTCTTTGCTATAGTCTGCAATGCTCATCACAGCCCAGTGCCCCGGGCTGAGCTTTTTTTTTTGGGCCATTTTGTGCAGAAATGAAGCATTTTTAGGCTGAAGATATGAGCGTTGTGGGCAGCGGGTTGCTTGCAAGAGGACTACTCCCTGTATCTGTTTTCTTTCAGAATGAACAAGGCAAACGTTGACCTCACTATGAAACAGTTTCAAGGTATCTTTAGAAAGGAAAAAGTGTGGGGGGGGAAAATAAATAAAGCAAAGAAATACCTTCCCATTCTAAACGCCCATCCGATGTTATGTGCACCTTTGAGTGTGTTAAGAGCAGTTCTGAGCCCTTTGCTCACACTGTGGCTTTGGGGCAGCACTTCCTTTCAACATAAGGTTTGCTCCCAAAAGAGCTTTAGGATATAAATTGCTGTGTAACTCCCATGCTGGCAATGGGTTCCCCGGTGCAACTGCGCACTCTCTTTGCTTCAGGCTGTGTTGTGTGCATGCTTCCTTCCATATGTAATCCCAGCGGGCCCTTCGCTTCCTGCTGGCTTTGCTTTTAACCCTGAAACAGCCGTGCCCTCATCCCTTTGTGTGCTGGGATGGTTCCAAGCAGGGTGTGAGGACAGGACCAATGGATGCAGCCCTGTGTGTGATGCACAGTGCTGGGAAAGCTGGTTTTGGGTGTGAAATTGGGGTTTAAAGGGTTGGAATGGGCCATCAGCGAGCCTGGCTGTGAGTGCTGTGAAGGAGGGGGAGGAAAGGTCTAGATAGAGATGGGGTGTAGGCAGATGGTTTCTCATTGCTGCCCATTCAAGAGACAGGGAGGCCAAAGAACCTACTGGAGGATGCATGTTAGTTTGGAGCTGGTGTTCCATTGAGCTTTCAGGCCCAGCATTTAAGATTGGTCAGGTTGGCTGAGAATGTGTTTGAGCTCGGAACTCAATGGGGATGTGCGTGCTTATGTTGAGATGCATCTATCTACTGCATATATGTGCTAAGGAGGAGGAGGAAAGAGGGGGTTCAGCAGCTCCCTCTGTACTCTGGCTCAATGGCAGAACTGAATAGATGAAACCAAGAGCTGCACAACCAGCCTCGGATCTGCTGGTCAGGCACCGGCACAGGCTGCCTGGGGGGGGGGAAGGGGGGTCACCATCCACAGAGGTGCCCCAGAACCATGGGGATGTGGCAGTGGGGGATGTGCTCACTGTGCATGGTGGCGGTGGGTTGGACTAGATGATCTTCACAGTCTTTTCCCACTTTAAGGATTGTGTGATTCTAAGAGAGTCCTTCTTGTGGGAAGCTCACGTGCTCCATCTAGTGCCTGAAGAGCTGAGCGCTGGGTTCTATGGGGGTCCCCATGGAGGACAACCCTTGTCATACGTTACCCCAGGGCTGGGCTGGCACTGTGCTACGTGGCCCTTGAACAGCAGAAACATCCCACTTCTAGTTTTACTGACCAGAGCAGAGGTTTGATCTGCTGCTCTGGGGGCAGAAATACCAGTTGATCCCACTTCCCCACCCTTCCTTAAGTCATTTTCTGTACATAGAAAGAGAAGTGAAGGTCTCAAGTTCAACCAGAGGAGGTTCAAGGTGGACATTAGAGAAAACTTTGTTCTCTGAAAGAGTGGTGCAGTATTGGCACAGACTGCAGGGACTGGAGGGGTCACCATCACTGGAGGTGTTCCAAAGCCATGGGGATGTGGCACTGAGGGATGTGGTCGGTGGGTGTAGTAGGATGAATGATCTTGGAGGTCTTCTCCAACCTTCAGGATTCTACAATCGTACATGAACATAATACAGTAAAAACAGGTTATAAAGGAAGCTCTGGTCCTGCAGTTTGGATACAGCCTGCTCTCTTGCTTGAGAGAAGGCCCAATGTGGACTTGAGATCATTGCACCACAAGCGAAGCATTGATGCTCATAGATCCTAGGTGTGAATTGCACTGGATGAGCTCCCGGGGTCTCTAAATGCTTCAGGAAAAGCTCGGGACACACTAATGTTAAACCCTTCCTGCCCAGCAGGTCCCCAGACGCATTCAGTGCCGCCAACACCATGCAGGTTTTCCTGGTGCTCGCTCTCTGCGGCCTCGCAGCGGCTGTGCCCTCAGAGGACAGGAAGCTGAGCGACAAGGCAACAACGTTGGCCGACCGCAGCACGACGTTGGCCTTCAACCTCTACCACGCCATGGCCAAAGACAAGAACATGGAGAACATCCTGCTGTCTCCAGTGGTCGTGGCTTCTTCCCTAGGCCTTGTGTCCCTTGGGGGTAAGGCTACAACTGCCTCCCAAGCCAAGGCCGTGCTCAGTGCAGACAAGCTGAATGATGACTATGTGCACAGCGGGCTGTCGGAGCTCCTCAATGAGGTGAGCAACAGCACAGCCCGCAATGTTACCTGGAAGATCGGCAACCGCTTGTATGGCCCCACCTCCATCAACTTTGCTGATGACTTTGTGAAGAACAGCAAGAAACATTACAACTACGAGCACTCAAAGATCAACTTTCGGGATAAGAGGAGTGCCCTGAAATCCATTAATGAGTGGGCAGCCCAGACCACGGATGGGAAACTCCCAGAAGTCACAAAAGACGTTGAGAAAACTGATGGAGCCCTTATTGTCAACGCCATGTTCTTCAAGCGTAAGTGCTGCCTTCAGTTCTTGACCCCAAGCCCAGCTTAAGCCCATATATAGCAGCCTAAACCACCCTTGGGTCCACTGAAAGCATATGGTTTTTCAGAGTATGATGGATTTTTTGCTGCTCCCTTCTCTCACATGCTGAATCTCTCTCTTGCAGCTCATTGGGATGAGAAGTTCCATCATAAGATGGTGGATAACCGTGGCTTCATGGTGACCCGCTCCTACACGGTGGGCGTTCCAATGATGCATCGTACAGGTAAGTTGCAAACATGCCCCAAGACCAGCTGGAATTAGCTTGCTGTTGTTAACTGCTTCCAACATAACTTTGCTTCACGGGCAATGAGTGAGAGAACAAAGCATGGTATGCTCGCTCTGTTGATTCAGTCTGTTAGCAGAGATTTGCTGTTAGGATTAAACTCTATCTCGTGACATGAATGAGAACCACAGTTATGAGTTGCTGCCAAGTCCAATGATGCTGAGCCCAATATGGCAGAGGTTTTCTTCCCTCAGTGTTGGGAGCCCAGGATGAACTGGCAAAAGGGTTGTGGCTATTTACCCATGTCCTGTTTCCTATCTCTGATTCTGACTTCAAGGTCTCTACAATTACTATGATGATGAGGCAGAGAAGCTCCAGGTGGTAGAGATGCCACTGGCTCACAAGCTCTCCAGTATGATCTTTATCATGCCAAACCATGTGGAGCCTCTGGAGAGGGTTGAGAAACTGCTGAACAGGGAACAGCTGAAGACCTGGGCTGGCAAGATGAAGAAGAGATCCGTGGCCATCTCACTGCCTAAGGTTGTCCTGGAAGTCAGCCATGACCTGCAGGTAAAGGAAGCCCTTAGATAACATTAAGCCTTGCAGCTATTTGGGGTGGGAGAGAGAAGTGGAATAATGGGACTGCCTAGGCTAGATCTTTTTCTATTGCTCTGGCAGTGGATGGAACAGATTGCACTGTGTTGTGTTTGGGGAAGATTGCTGACCTCTGCTCTCTTCCTAGAAACACTTGGCTGACCTGGGCCTGACAGAAGCCATTGACAAAACCAAGGCTGACCTGTCAAAGATCTCTGGCAAGAAAGATCTTTACTTATCCAACGTCTTCCATGCCGCTGCTCTTGAATGGGACACGGATGGGAACCCCTATGATGCTGACATCTACGGCCGAGAGGAAATGAGGAACCCCAAGCTCTTCTATGCTGATCACCCCTTCATCTTCATGATCAAGGACAGCAAAACCAACTCCATTCTCTTCATTGGCAGGCTCGTCAGGCCCAAAGGAGACAAGATGCGTGATGAGTTGTAGTTTTTTTTTCCTCCAGAGCTTGTTTTGGTTTGCGTGGTCTTTTTTAGGGGGGGATTTCAAAAAGGGGGAAACACTATTTTGTATCCTTCTCGAACTATGGGTGCTATTCAGACCAGGGTGCATTGTGATGAGAAACCAGCATACACTTTACCTCACCCCCAACATACTCCATTGCACAAACCCAGCTCCAGAGAATAGGGGAGCCTGGCACAGTAAGTCACCAAGAGCGGACAGGAACTGGCATGCGTTGTCTCAGCACTTCAGCTGAGATGTTTGGGCTGATGCTTTGTTCCTCCCTGCACCTGCTTAAGTACCTTGCTACTACCATCAGCCCTGCAAAGGCACGAGCCCTCCACCTTTCCATCTCTAATTCTTCTGCACATTTAAGTCTGCCTGCTTTTTCCTTGCTTTGGGGCTGTGGAGCATCACACTAAAGCTGCTGATTCCTCTGCAGTTGTTTCTTGCTTGTGGCAGAAGGCAAAACTATGCTTAGCTCAAGTGGTACAAAACAGAATGACCAGGGCTGATTCTATGCTTTAACCCCACGTGTACCACTAGGAGCAAGATACTGACAACAGGCAGAAGCTGAAATTCTGTGCTGTTGTGCCTTTCTGTCCTGCCTAACCCTGCTCTGGATAGCTGAGGGCTGCTTCACCAGCTCCTTAGCTAGAATACTGCAAAGCCAGGTGCAGCCTTGGTCTGTGTTCTGCAGAAGTAGATGGGTTTGGGATGTCAGCAGAGGCCAAAGAGACAGGCTTGTAGAAAGAGACACCTGTGGAATTATTTAAGTGACTCTCTCAGAATTATGAGGGGACTTTGGGGCCAACAACCCCAATTAAACAAACCAGGCAAATGAGGAAACATCTGGTGCTCCCGCATCAGAACACAGGACTGTGAAAGAGTTGACACTGTGAAGGTTCCCCCTAGTTAAAAGCAGGGCTGGTACCCATCAGCTCCTGTACCAGACTAAAGGGACTCCTCTGCTGGCCTCTAGCATGGAGATGGACCAAGGCTCACTTCTACTTGCATCAGTACAAAGCTTTAGAGCTTCCTTTACCTGACTTCTTAATATCCCTTTTCTGCAGCTCCTCTCCTCTTTAGCTCCCTGTTGGCTGACCTGGATAAGGGCACAATGAAAACCAAATGTATTTATAGTTATATACGTATTTATGTCTGATAATTAACAAGTTTCATAGCCTGCTCCAGTCTAAACTTGGAGGTTTATTCCCATCTTCCTCAGATTAAAGGACACTGTCAGGTTAATCCTACTTCAAAGAACTGATGCAACCCCAAGAGCATTGAAGCATGCATCAGATAAGCCTTGCTATGCACTGAAACATACTGCAAAGCAAGACATGAGTATTGAAATAAGAGAAATCTGGGCATCACGTTAGCAGCAGTTACTTGGAGCCAGCAGGGACAGTGTGACAGTGTTGCTTTTCTTTGTATTTTCCTGCCAATACATCTGCTGTCATACAAGCCCAACACTGCATTTTGTTCTGACCATCCACATGACCATTTCCACTTATTTATTCACAATGTTACCTCTCGCATCTTAGCAGGCATCTCCTACAGCAGAACATTCAACTTGCAGCTCTAAGTTTAACCTGACTGTGCCTTATCTGGATTTGCAAGTTAGATGGTTGCAGAGAAGCAGGTCTGCCTTAACTCCCATCCAAGCCAGCCACACAGGGAGGGTTTGTCCTTGGGTTTCTTCCTAGTTCACATTCTCAGGTGCTTTCCTGACCTGGGTGGAGGAGGGAACCCACAAAGCTGTACCCAAATGCAGAGGAAGCCTGAAAGCCAACGTGTATGCTACACGACCTGATGAATCAGCGCACTGAAACCCACATGCTGTACCACGTTATGGAAGATGGGGTTGGGGGGGGGGGAAGGAAGGGTGGAGAACGGGAAGGCAAAGCAACAGATAGTGTGAGTCAGCTGCATCATGTGGATGCAGTTGTCCTATGGCTTTTATTGTCCTTGTACCACATGATGACTGTTGTATAATTTTGAAATAAAACTTTTTCAGTGAAGCTCTGGGCAGCCAAAATAACTTGCAGGGTTTGGCAGGGGGAAAAATACTGTGTTTAAAGAAGGGCTTACAGACAGTCCTTGCCATGACATCTACGTCATAGGAAAGGAGCTCTAATACTAAGTATGCAAACTCACAAGTGTCCAGCATCTTTAACACTGCACAGACAGGAGGACCTACTGCCCTCCCCTGCTGTGACATTCAGCTGGGCAGCAAACATCTATTAGACAGCCTTACTGATTGCTCAACTCAAAGCTTCTGTGGCTGGAATCCAGTCAAAGGAAGCCGGGGGGGGGGGGGGGAAAGAAAAGCAAGAACCTGCAGCTTCTGTCAACACAAAGCTAGGTCTTAGAAAATCTGGCAAGGTCACACACTGCTGGCCAGTGTACTTCCACTGCTGGAAAGGGATTAACATGCTGGCTATCCAAGCAACCATCTGCCTCTCAGCCATGCGCAAAGAAAGCTGTAGATATCTTCCCTTTTTCTCTGCACCAAAACCACATCTTGGGTAGGAAGGTGCTTACATCCATGTGCAAATCCCCAGAGACTGAAAAAGGACCAGGTGCTTGAGGGATCACAGCCTTTTTTACTGTAGAAAACTGCAGCATCCACTCCCAGCACCAACCTTGGCAGTCCTACACCATCATCTACAGCAGCATTGTTGCAAGCAAGTTAAAAGCTATTTCACATCTTCCAGAGCCTTTCTTACTCCCACACTGCCTTGTTACGAGCATGTGCTTTTTATCATTGATAGAACTGCACTTTAATGACACCAGAAGCTGAAACATTGAACTAGTAAAGCTTTTCAGCATGCACACAGGAACCTGAAATCAGACTTTTCTCTGGGGCCCTGAAACAGCACAGCTGTTTGTACAAAACCTACCCAACATTTGAGCCAGCTCTCTGCCAGGCCAGCTTTCCAGGAGCCACATCAGAGATGCCAGGAACAGGAAAGCTGAGGTTCACATTCATACACTGCCAGACAAACCAGTTTCTGATGCCATCTCTGTCTGAAATTCCAGTTCTTAAGTTGCTTGCCTAGTTCCTGCAGAGAATGCTCAAATAGCTTGGGTTAGAAGGAACCTCAAAGCCCTCTTCCATGGGCTGGATGCCCCCATACCAAGCTACTCATGCTCCCATTCAGCCTGGCCCTGAATGCCTTCAGGAATGGTGAATCCACAGGATGCTCCAGCCAGTTAGTGCCAGCTCCTCCCCACTCCCTAAGAAAAGAATTTCCACCTGGTATCTAACTTAAATTTCCCCCCTTTGTTTAAAGCTCTTTACCCTTTGTCCTACCCCTACCACATCATGCAAAAAGTCAGTCTCCCTACTGTTTGAGAGCTCCCCTCAAGTACTGTAAGGCTACAAGGTCACCCCCCAGAGCCTTTCCTTCTCCAGGCTGAACACCCCCCTCAGGCTGTCTCCACAGAGAGTTGCTCCATCATCTGAGCATCCTCATGCCCTCCTCTGGACCCACAGACCCATGTTCCTCCTGTGCTGGGGGCCCAGGTCTAAACACAGTGCTCCAGATGGGACCTCATGAGGGCAGAACAGAGGGGGACATTCCCTTCCCTGCCTGCTGCCCCTTGTTGGTACAGCCCAAGGGACTGCTGGCCTTCCAGGTTCTAAGCACTCACTGCTGGCTCCTGTCCTGCTTTTCGTCTATCAGGAACCCCATGTCCTTCTCTGTAGGGTTGCTCTCAGCAAGTTCTTTTCCTGTCTGTACTGTTATCTGGAACTGCAATAGAAAATGGGAAACTGGATGTAAAGGCACTCTGCCTAAGGAAAAAAATCACAGATTTGTATAGTTTCAGTTAATTAAACATATGAGTTCCAAATTGCTCAAAACGCAAACAAAAAGCTTGTGAACATCACGGTCTCTTTGTGATACGCCCAACAGTGTCTTCATGTAACAGCACTGGGCTTCAAGAATATCAGTCTGAAAGTTAATGAAGTGCTGAGCTGGACTCCTCCAACCACAGGGCTTTCACCAGACCACAGCAGGTATGAACAGCACCAACACTCTGCATATAGCAATGGAACACAAGGGATAACACATCCCTGTCTAGGCATTCTCATGGAAGGAATAGCCTAAAAATCCAGTTCTCAACTTAAGGATCTACCTATGCAATCCTACAGCTCATTACAGCCAGTTTGCAATACAAGAACAAATTAAGAGACTGTCTATTCAAGTCTCGAAGAAGAGTTTTTCCTCAAGCACTGAATGTGCATTTAAATGCTTAGGACAGGCCTGAAATCTACATACACACAACATTTTCCCCCCATATAACATGTGAATGCCTACCATGAAGTTTCATAGAATCACAGAACACACTGAGTTGGGAGGGACCCACAAATGGGTCACTGAGTACAATTCTTGGCTCCACAAAGAACCACTCAAAACTCCAATCCTATTTCTGTGGTCCAAATGCATCTTGAACTCAGGCAGACTTGGTGCCATCATCCCACATCACCACGGATGAAGGTTACTTCTCCCTAACAGGAGATGTGATGTTCTTCTCCATAACCCTAAAAGCCACACAGCAAACATCTCTCAGTGGTAAAGAGAACTGAAGCAGAGAGGTGACAAAAGCATTTAGTAGAAAATATAGTAAAACTTCCAAGTGTAGCCTAAAAGATTGCAACTGCTTTGGACATTGCTAGACCAGCTAGAAGCCTTGGAGAAAGATTGCTGTGTAACTGTCAGAGGACTCCAGACATCTCTCTAGAATATCAGCATCTTGTCCCCACTCTGTTTAGATCAGGATCTGCTAAGTTCACTCCAAAAGGTAACACAAGCTGCAAGAAATACAATGAAATTTCTTCCATACCAACGATTCGGGCTCTTCCTGGATATACCTTGCAAAAAAAACAAAAAAGCACCTCCACAAATACTGTCTTTTGTGTTTTTATTAAGAGATGTTTTCAGGACAGTCAGGCTTCTGGTTGCAGATGTTGTAAACCCTACAACAAACAAAAATACTGAGTGAGATGGTGGCAAATCATTTTCTATACCTATTTTTCTACCTCAAACGCTGAACAAGGCAGCTCCAAGTGTCCCAATTACATCTTTCACTTGCTACATTTTAGCCAATGACCTCCCCCTAGATGAACAAGTCTTGCAAGTCAGAGACCAGCCTAACATCAAGCTTGATGTACTGGCTTCTAAGAGTCAAATCTCAACTGGATACCAGTACGACCACTGCTTGAAAAATAGCATTAAAATGTCTAAGGCACTGAGCCCTTCTCAGACAAATGCCTCAAGATCACTCAAATTCTGACCCAAGGTCCCCAGATCCATGCTGTAGAACACAGCAAGAAGCAGGATACCTGGACAAGGATATTCCCTTTCAGACTCGTCATCACATCTTCATAGAAGGGCATTCAGTGTGCAGTTTAACTGTGTCTATGTGAACAGTTCACTCCTGCTGCTCACAGGCACTCACCTCAGGCAGTGGGAACTGGCTGCGGCATGGCTGGCTGTTCTGGTTTGCCACCTTTCTGCTCTGAAATGGGAGTGGTGGGCAAGATCTCTTCTTTGGGTTCCACAATGCTGACATGATCTGGAAGAGGCTTTTTGGGGCCAATCTTTCCACTTGGGTCCCATGGTAACATAATTTTTACTTTGATTCCAAGTACACCTGCAAAAAGGGACAGAACATTAAGGATATGCACATGGGACACAAAGTTAAAGAAGCAAGCTACCTGCACTAAAACCATCTCCCAACAACTCCAAACTGATGGACACTAATTAAAAGTGATAAAGCTTAAAAATCTACTTAATGTAAATTTACATGAGTGTGTTTCTCTCTATTAAATTCACAGCCTTTGCTAACTGCAGCCTGGGTTGACTACAAAGAAACCATTCTGTATCCTGATTTTAAACCCTGTGTTCTGGCATCCCTTCTCAGACAAATGCCTCTGAATCAACCAATGAGGAGGACATCCTGCCCAAAACAGCCTTAGCACAGCACCACAGAACATGGCACTGACCAGACTGTGCTGGCACAAGGACATCCCTTCTGACTCGTCATCGTATCATCAATGAAGGGAGATCAAAACTACTTGGCTTATGCTCATCTTTCTACACCTGGTGCCCTGAAATGCCTATTAAGATGCAGAAGGCACTTGTGTTTTACTGGAAAAGGACGAGGGGATGAAAGCTGGCTTGGCTGGTTCAACTGGAAGACTTGAAAGAAGCTACAGTGAGAAAGCTGTCAGTGATACTTGCTTTTCTGTGGGTCTGACAAGAGGCCAACAGAGCTGCAAAAGGATCTGCATCCCAGCCACTCACCTTGCCGGAGCAGGACGTGACGCACAGCTGTGTCGACGTAGTAATTCACCGGGTCTCCACTGTGGATCATCAAACCATCCACAAACTTCATGGACTTGGCACGCTGACCCCTGAGTTTGCCAGACACAACCACCTCACAGCCCTTGGCACCGCTCTCCATGATGAAGCGGAGGACACCATAGCAGGCCCTGCAGGTAGGGAGCAGAAAGAGCCACTGCATTAGTCCCACATTGGGACATCACTGCCAAATCCAATGGCATTTTGCAGCAATGTCAAACCTAGACAATCGTGTTTTAAGACCTGCCTTTAGCAAAGCTACAGTCACGCAACCCAAGCTGTCAATGCTAGACAAAGCAGCAGAAAGCTTCATGCTGTAAGTGCTATCAAATCGAGCCTTACAGGAGTGCTGTGAATTATGTATGTGAAGCTGTGGACACAGGGACAAGCACAAGTTCTCTGGTGGCCAACCCACCCAGATCACAAGCGCAGCCCCTATCCCTTCTCAGACAAATGCCTCTAAATCACTCAGCGACAGGATGCTCCTGCTGAAGAACCACAGGCAGCAGCACAGAACGTGACACTGCAGGGGCTCCACTCAGCAGGAGCCATCCCTTCTGACTCGTCATCTTATCATCACTGAAGGGATCTGAGAAGTAAATCCACCGTCACCTGAATTATGATTCAGCCATGAGGCTTGAAACTGCGTTTCACTCCCTCATCCACCATTCATTCACAAAGAAATAAATGTGAGCTGCACGCACATCAGTCACACAACTTCTAATCTGATATGATCTGCTCTTTGAAAGGGGAGATAATGGCAGAACAAGGGGAAATGGTCTGAAATTGAAGGAGGGCAGATTGAGGTTGGATGTCAGGGGGAAGTTCTCTACTCTGAGAGTGGTGAGGTGCTGGAACAGCTGCCCAGAGAGGCTGTGGATGCCCCGTCCATCCCTGGAGGTGTTCAAGGCCAGCTTGGATGGGGCCCTGGGCAGCCTGGGCTGGTATCAATGTGGAGGTTGGTGGCCCTGCCTGTGGTGGGGGGTTGGAGCTTCATGATCCTGGAGGTCCCATCCAACCCAAGCCACTCTATGATTCTATGATCTAGGACTCCAACATTTATTTCAGAATACAATGTCTAGCAATTACTACCAAAAGCAAGTGTATACTAAATGAAAAGCTTTTATATATCTATCTCTGTAAGCAGAGCATTAGTAGGATAAATTTCCAAATTCAAGCCATCACAAGATGGTAAGCACTATCCTAAAGCACTACTGGAGCCCTACAAAGCCTCACAGGGGCATCACATCCAACGTGCTCTACTCACCGACGCACTGCTAAGCCTCCAAGAAGCTTGTACCTCAGGGACTCTGCCTGGGCGATGGCACACAGACCTCTGGTCGCCACTTTCTCGGCATAGAGCTGAAAAAATAAGCAGCAAACTCAGAAATGCCTTTATTTCCAAAGGATTTACATTAAATGGAAGTCAGGAGCTTCATACCACTCCACGCCCCATCATTCAGACACATGCTTACAAGCAGAAGCTTTATCTTCAGGCATGAAGATCCATTAGCACCTGTTTCCTGCTATTGGCAGAGCTGAGACACACACCAAGGACACCCTGAGGACTGGGATGATGCAGTCTCCAAGAGAACAGGCCCAAAACATTAAGTAACAATGGAGAGGGGCACCTAAGCAGTGCCAAGAACTACGTTCACAATTCCATTTTAGAACAATGCATGAGATATGCAGGTCTGCTGAAGGCAAGAGCGTTCCCAAGAACAAAACAGACAGTGTTACCCAACAGGAGGACATAGAAACTAAGAACCAGAGCTGGGACAATGAGGTGCATTTAATCTAACATCCCTAATAGCCAAAGCCTGATACTTGAGAAGGAAATACTCAGAAATTTCATACACAAAACCACCAGAGCTAATGACACAAACACTTGAAGAGACATAAAGTTTAAACAGTCTCTGGAGATAATCAGCAACTGTGTAATGTGACGCAGCAACACTGAGTGTATGATAAATGTGAAGGGCAACCCAAACCTCACATCTCCCTTCTCATTAAGTATTATGGAGTGAAGTGCTAGCAAGGCCACCAGACTTCAACCATTAAAAAGGCATCATGGAAATACTGTGGTCTCTATTGGCTAATTCATTACAGTATCATAGAGAAGTTTTAAAGACAGTTCTGCACCCAAACAGCTTCTTTCTATGGGCAAAAGCATTAAGAATTGATGAAGGGGAATGGCAGTGCATCAATCCCTATGCTGTCAAGATTGACCTCTCATCTCAACACTGGCACAGAAATACTCCCTACAAAGTATTTTTAAGAGGAATGGAACATGTTTTACCTGCTTCTGTGCTCCTATTTGCAGGGAAAGCAAAGAAAACCAGACAAACTGAGGGCACTCAAAACAGCAGACAGCAAAGTGATATTCCTCTTTCAGTGCAACACCACTTTGTGACAACCCCAAGTTATCTTGAAGTCAAATCACTTCTCAGCTGAAGCCATCCAGACAGCACACACAGCCCACTCTGAACTGCTTTTAACTGAGGCAGTTTTACCTCAACGCTTCCCTCTGGGAATCCAAACCTCTTCTGCACAACAGCCGTCAGCTCCCGGATGCGTCGTCCCTTTTCACCCAGTACATTCTGGGTTCTGGAATAAAAGAACAGAGTATGATTGAGGGAGTGTCACCATGTCAGAGCCTGCAACCACCCCAAGGAGCTTCCAGACTGAGTGTGTTTAGCAGGAGTTGTAACACTGCTGCTTTACTGAAGATCATTTCAGCTTCTCCTTCCCAAGTACCTCATAATAATGTTTATCAAACTTCAGCAACACCCCTTAAAGACTCACACAGTGTTTCTAAGTGGACAGAAGTGTCTCGGTTACCTGGTGGCAAGTATGATAATCTCAGTCCTGGTTGGAGTGACCCGGACTTCTACTCCAGAGTACCCATCTTCAGCCAGTTCACGAGTCAGAAACTCATTCAGTTCAGCTTTGAAGATGCCATCAGCGACAAACTATGGAACAAACAGACCAAGAGTGTGTAAGTCCTTCATCCTTCCCCAAAAAAACAAAAGAATTTGACGTTTCAAGTCCAAGTCCCCAGCCTGTCCTGTTGTCTGAGAGCTGCTCTCTCCCAACAGAGAAAACAGAAGTGGGGATGAAATAAAAGCCAACAGCAAAGCTCGATTCATGCCCCAAACCAGCCACAGTTCAGGCCAAACAGTGAAATATCTTGTTGTGATGCCTTGCAGAGGTACTTTAATGAAGTGTGAGGTTGCATGAATTCACTGCACAACGCATATCCCCTCAGCAGCCCCACAGGTGCCTCAAGCCCTATTAAGTCTCTTAAAGCACGTTTGGTGATGGCACCGAGCTGAGTGGTGTGGCTGACATCGAAGATGATCAGGGGGCTGGAGCAGCTCCCCTATGAGGACAGGCTGAGGGAGCTGGGTTTGTTCAGCCTGGAGAAGAGAAGGTTGCGGGGTGACCTCACTGCAGCCTTTCAATACCTGAAGGGAACTTACACCAAGGAGGGAAGTAAACTCTTGGAAAGGGCTGACAATAGCAGGACACGGGGAAATGGTTTGAAGTTAAAAGAGGGAAGATTTAGGTTGGATGTTAGGGGGATGTTCTTCACTAGGAGAGTGGTCAGGCCCTGGAACAGGCTGCCCAGGGAGGCTGTGGATGCCCCGTCCTTGGAGGTGTTCAAGGCCAGGTTGGACGGGGCCATGGGCAACCTGATCTATGGGGTCTCTATGGGGATCTATGGGGTCTATTTCCCCATGTCCTGCTATTGTCAGCCCTTTCCAAGAGTTTACTCCCCTCCTGGGAGTAAGTTCCCTTCAGGTATTGAACGGCTGCAGTGAGGTCAGGATGCTGGCACTGCTTCCCATAGAGGCTGAGGGTTCCCCACAGCTGGAGGCTTTAGAGACCAGCCTGGATGGGGAGCTGGGCAGCTCGGTCTGGTGGGGGACAACCAACTTATGGCAGCAATTGGGGCTGGGCTGGGAGCTTTTTAAGGTTCCTTCCGATCATTCTAATGACACCATGACAATCCAACCACAACCCGCACCCTGTGCACACCAACACAGCATCTTTAAACCCCAATTCCACATTATAAAACACCGTAAAACCACGTTCCAGCCCCTCAGCACAGCGCACAGCAGCTCCGAGCCCCGTGTAGGCCCCACACTCCATCCGCTCCCTGCGGGCCAGGCCTGGCACCGCCACACGCTCCCGCCGCCGCCATGTTCCCCACTGGGCCTCCAAGTTGTATCCGCCTCCATCCTTCTCCATCCGCCTCCATCCCCCCTCCATCACCCCACCCCGATGAGCTCCGGAGCCGCCTCCAGCGCGTCCCCACCGATATGGAGCTGCACCGCGATCGCAAAGCGGAATAAGGCCGCCTTTACCTTGCGCTTCTTGGAGATCTGCACCGCCATCTTGAGCCGCGCCGCCCGGCGGAAAGAGGGCCTACTTCCGGGAGGAGGGATATATCAGCCTTCCGCCGCTCCCCATTGGCTCGGAGCGATCACCTGACTCGTGACGCTGGGATCGACGGGAATGGTAGTCTTTTGGGCGCCGCCATGTTGGGGGAGGTTTAACCCTTCCTCTTCCAGGCCCTATTGCAGCCCTGTGAGGCCGCTATCAGCGCCCTCAATCAAAAAAAATCAAATTAAAATGGCCACAAAACCGATTTGAACGTACTCAGGAGCTCACAGGACGATAACTCAGCCAGATGTGCCACACAAAGGTCAGCTAAGGCCGCACTGAGGCCTTCACCTCAGGGACAGCCCCGTTGTGAGGGGGAGCCCCGCAATGAGTGGCCTCATAGGGCTCTGTTTTTCCTATCTATAAACAGGCACCGAGCCCTTAAGAGCCTTTGGGAACACAGGGAGATGATGGTGATGGTGGTGGTGATGATGATGATGGTGATGGAGATGGAGATGGAGATGGTGGTGGTTATGATGATGATGATGACGATGGTGATGATGATGATGGTGGTGATGACGACGATGATGGAGATGGTGATGATGGTAACGGTGATGGTGATGGTGATGGTGTGATGGTGATGCAGATGGTGATGGTGGTGGTTATGATGATGATGACGATGATGGTGATGGTGATGATGATGGTGGTGATGATGATGGTGATGGTGATGTGGTGGTGATGCTGTTGATGGTGATGGAGATGATGATGGTGGTGATGATGATGATGGTGATGGAGATGGTGATGGTGGTGGTGATATGATGGTGATAGTGATGATGATGATGATGATGGTGGTGGTGGTGATGGTGGTGATGATGATGACGATGGTGATGATGATGGTGGTGATGGTGATGGTGGTGGTGGTGATGTGATGGTGATAGTGATGATGATGGAGATGATGATGGTGATGGAGATGGAGATGGTGATGGTGATGGTGATGGTGATGATGATGATGATGATGATGATGATGATGATGATGATGATAGTGATGGTGGTGATGGTGATGGTGATGGTGGTGGCGATGGTGGGGCCAGAGATGCTGTGGAGGTGTCCCACAGCCATGGGGATGTGGCACTGAGGGACACAGTGGGGTATGGGGAGGGGAATATGGGCTGGGATTGGAGATCTGAGCTGTCTTCTCCAACCTTAATAATACCACCATTGGATGAGTGGCTTTTGGCTGTGGTTATTGGTTATGGCAAACGAGAATGAGTTGAATTGAGATGTGAACGGCTTTAAACTAAAAGAGTGGAGATTTAGATAAGACATTTGGAAGGACCATGAGGGCGATGAGTCCCTGGTGCTGCTGCCCAGAGCTGTGGGTGCCCACCCCTGTTTTGCCACTAGATGTCAGCGGAGACAGCTTCCAGACTGAGAAATGCTCCATACCTCGGCTCACTTCCCTCCTCTCCTCTTACCCAGGGGTTGGTTGGTCCAGGATTTGAGGGATGATGGAGACAGCACCGAGATATCGCCTCTCCAGAGCCACAGAGTGGTGCCAGGAGCCACCAGATGCCAATGAGAGGTTTGTGTTTGCTGTCATTGAACGCACCTTCCTTGGCTTCCATTGTGTCCAACCATCACATCCCTCAGCCAGCTCCTTCCCCTCTCTGCAGGCCCACCCCAGCATTGCTCTCCTGGACCCTCTGCCCTTCAGCCTCTTTCCCCACTCTCTGATGTTAGAATTGAAGTTAGAAGTTAGAATGACCTGGGTTGGAAGGGACCTCAAGGATCATTAAGTTCCAACCCCCCTTTGCACGGGGCTATGATCACTCCAGACAGGAAGAACACAGCAGGACACGGTGTCCCTCTCCCTCATTCCTCCTTTCCTGCTCTAATTGTTCCCACTGCCCTCTACTCTCACACTTCACCCTCACTCTCAAACTGTGAAGATGCACCAACCTCAGTGGTCTCTTTGGTTCTCTCCTCCCATCCCACCACATCCCATCCCACCCCATCCCATCCCATCCCATCCCATCCCATCCATCATCCCATCCCATCCCATCCATCATCCCATCCCATCCCATCCCATCCACCCCATCCCATCCCATCCCATCCCATCCCATCCCATCCCATCCCATCCCATCCCATCCCATCCCATCCCATCCCACCCCATCCCATCCCATCCCATCCATCATCCCATCCCACCCCATCCCATCCACCCCATCCCATCCCACCCCATCCCATCCCATCCCATCCCATCGCATCCCATCCCATCCCATCCCATCCCACCCCACCCCACCCCATCCCTAAGGGAGCCACCTTATGAAGGGGTGCGCATTGATCACAGCACTTCAGCTCTGCACCCAAGCAAGAGTGAGTGTGATGGAGTGGAGCTTTCCCCACTTCATCACTGAGACACGAGATGAGCAGCAGCCTCAGCTCTGAGGAAGGTTTTCCTTTCTTTTCTCCCTTCCAAAGCACAGTCAGCATTGGCAGCAAAGAGTTTCATAGGACTCGTGCTCATTCCTGCTCCCTCCCCCTCTCACTGATCCATTCTGCTGTTCCTGCAGCCCGGCTGTGAACCAGCTTCCAGAAACGCTCCAACACAAACACACACATATTTTCGGGTGGTTATTTAAAGCTCTGCTCAATTCCCTGCTGCAGGACGGCCTGTGAGTACTGAGGAGAGGGCAGCAAATTGTGGGGGGGGTGAGCCCAGACAGGAATGCCTTGCTTGAAAGACCACAAAGCTTTGGGGGTTCAGGGATGGAGTGATGCATGGGGAACCTGTGATCCCAGCCATGGTAGCACCAAGCTGAGCTGTGCAGACATCCATACTTCAGGTCCTCACCCTGTGTGACACCAGACCACCAGACATGGGGTGGTCAGGACTTGAGGACGTCTTTGAGCAGGGATCTGAGTCCAACACCATAGAACCAGGCTCTCAAATCGATGTGGAAGGGAAGACTTCCCTAATCTAGAAAGAAAACCAACTCACTGCTTCCCACTGTGGTCCCACCACACTTCCAGAGCAGGAAATACCTGCAGAGATCCTGAGTTCACCCAGGAAGGGTTGACCCAATGTATTTCTGCATGGTATCAAAACAAGGGAATGCACAGCATTAACAAAAAGCCTTGGCCCTGTTGTGCATCGCCTTTTCTATGCCCTATTAAGGAGAAACTATGTGTTGTATCAGCGTTTCGGGGGCAGCATCGACAAGCAGAGCTGGGGTCGGGCTGTATCCTTGTTTTAGCAGTGGGCAGCAGAGAATGGCCCCTCTCCCTTGAGCAGGGTTAAGCCAACGGGCTCCAAGCTGCAGCCTTTACAGCCGGTATTTCAGTCCCTTCCGCAAATAGCAACGTGGGATTCCTCCCTCGGCTCCCGGGGATGAGCAGAGAGGACGTGGAGATGTTATTTGCTGCTAAACGGGGATGGATTCCTCCAACCCCTAAAAAAACTGCCTCTATTAGTACAAGAGAGCTCCAATTTGGCTTCCCAGCTGCAGCTCGGCTCTGGGGCTGCCCCCAAACCCCACGGGGGGGATATAGGAGGGATTTAGGGGGGTGGGGGTTGCTCAGGTTTTGGGGAACAGAGGGAGCGGGTTGTGCTGCTGCCCGATCCGCTGCGGCTGTTGTTCAGAGCCGACCACGAGAGGGCAGGGACTGCCCGGCTACGGAGCTCCCTTTGTCCGCAAGGCCGGGCCGCTGGGGGAGCCGAAGGGAGGGAGGGGTGTTCGGCTGCGTCCCCAGAGCATCAGCCCCGGTCCAAGCACAGGGCGGTCCCCTG
Source organism: Coturnix japonica (assembly GCF_054131305.1). Taxonomy (NCBI): domain Eukaryota; kingdom Metazoa; phylum Chordata; class Aves; order Galliformes; family Phasianidae; genus Coturnix; species Coturnix japonica. The sequence continues at coordinate 178,407,715 of NC_140663.1, read as the reverse complement.
AAGGGAGCAGGGCAGAAAGCAAGCAAGCAAGGAAGGGAGGAAGGCAGGGGATGCGCAGAAGGATGTATAGATGCTGCACTGCGGGGGAGGCCGGCTCGGAGCAGGTAGGGGAATGAGGAGCTGTGCTCCCTCCCCTCCGCTCCTTTCATTGCCCAGACAGCGGCGTGGTTTATGGCAGCCCGAAGCCATTGAGCCGGCTCCATTAAGCCGGTGTCCCCGTGTTTTTCTCCCCAGGAACCTGGCTCTGATTCAGAGCATCCCGGAGGGGCTGGCAGCCCTTGGCAGCCACAGGGGCCAGGACAGCCGGCTACTTTCCCAGCTTGCAGGCACGCTGAGTTTGGGGGTTTTGTGCTTTCTCTGCTCGTTGGCAAAAGGCAGAAATTAGGAGCAAACCTCGTGCTTGGGAAGGTCTGCGGCTGCCATTGCTGCTGCTGCTGCTTTCAATGCAAAGTAATGCACATCCCCAAATCAATGTGGATTCAGTGTGGAGGTTGGTGGCCCTGCTTGTGGTGGGGGGTTGGAGCTTCATGGTCCCTTCCATCCCAAGCCAGTCTGTGATGCTGTGATTCCCACAATGGTGCTGTCCTGGAGGAAAGCATCAGTGGCCTCATGGCCTCAAGTTGCGCCAGGGCAAGTTTAGGTTGGATATTAGGAAGAACTTCTTTATAGAAAGGGTAGTTATGTACTGGAATAGGCTGAACAGGGAGGTGGTTGAATCGCCATCCCTGGTTGTGTTTAAGAGCCGTTTGGATGTGGTGCTCAGGGATATGATTTAGTGTAGGGTTGTTAGAGTCAGGGTACTGGTTAGGCTGCGGTTGGACTTGATGATCTTCAAGGTCTTTTCCAACCTGGGTGATTCTATGATTCTATGATCAGCTCTGGGAAATGAAGCACAGAGCAAAGCAGCAGTGCAGTGCTGGGAGGGCAGGATCACGTATACAGAAAGCCAAGGACAGAGGAAAGAGGACAGGATCACGTATGCAAAAACCCAAGGACAGAAGCTCTCTTCACCTTCCTAACGGAAGGGGCTCAGCAAATTCCTTGCGGAAGGTTTCATTGCAACAAAGCAGATTAACTTGAGCCCAAGTGACGCATGGTGCTTGTTGGTTGGGTGTCTCTTCATTCACCCCACTCAGCCCAGCTGGGACATGGACCAGCTGATGTGGCGTGAGACTCAACAGCCCATCGTGCCCACCCACCCTTGTGCTCACAGGACACTGCTGTCCCCACGCAGCTTTCGAGGGGTCCCAAAATTGAATCATCACCTTCTGAAAGGGGCAGCCCTCCTGTCCAGAGCTCCTGGACACTGATGGGGCACCAAGGAACAAGGCCAAGGTCACTGCTCTAAGTTAAGCCCATGTCCCACCGCCTCTCTGTACAGCAGCTGGAGACCTGGGAGAGAAATAGATCCCAATGTCCACCCCTCCAACCAGCGGTGTCATCATCAGGCACAACCACAACCAGCAATTTCATCAGGCACAACACTGAGTTAATGAATTTTCTCAGCAAGTGGCTGCGGAAAATAAACCCCAGGATAGAGATGGACAAGATGAGTTAGCTCGTGTTAAATGAGCGGAGCCCAGTCCTGGAAAGTAATTCAAGTAGAGATATGATGAATTGTAACACCGGTTGTAAAGGGTTGGTAATGTCTGACTCAGGTGGGAGCTGTATTGCAGGAGTATTGCAGTTTATTGCACACGTCTGCTCCATCGCTGAGATCCTCAGGAGGGGGAATAGCTGTTGGTGAGGGTGGGCAGTGACAGGACAAGGGGGAATGGTTTTAAAGTGAGACAGGGGAGGTTCAGGTTGGATCTTAGGAGGGAGTTTTCCACCCAGAGGGTGGTGACGCACTGGAACAGGTTGCCCAAGGAGGCTGTGGATGCCCCATCCCTGCAGGCATTCAAGGCCAGGCTGGATGTGGCTCTGGGCAGCCTGGGCTGCTGGTTGGTGACCCTGCACACAGCAGGGGGTTGGAACTACATGATCACTGTGATCCTTTGCAACCCAGGCCATTCTGTCATCCTATGATCAACACCCCTGCAATTTCTGATCAGCAACATTGGAAGTTCTGCACCACGACCTCTCTGAGCTTCATCTGCAAATTGTTCCCCAGCCATGGCAGCCCCAGCCACCATCCTGACTGATTGCAGAGCTGGCCTCATTAGATCCCCCCATTAGCTCTGATAAATTGTTCACAAACAGGTCCATCACTCAGACACTTCCCTTTGGGCATCTGCCCCCACTAAACAAGATTTTGCTTCACAGCCTGAATTCACTTAAAGGATTTAAGGCACATCAGTAAATAATTTATACTTCCTTTAAAAAAAACAGGAAATGAAATAAGGGACGCTCGCTGTGCTATTTAGCTGGAAATTGTTCAGCTCTTTACTATTTAATGAACTGCCTGGCTGCTAACAGAGGTCATTCCAGCAGCTCACACCCTGGCCCTACAGCTTCACCCGCCTCTGTGCGAGGCCCGTAAATTGAAACCTTAATGGGCAGCTGGAGGAGAGCAGTGTGCCCTGCTAGTATCATTTGAAACCCATCAGCGTAAGTAAGTGATTCTTAATCAGCTTTCAAGCTTCAGGAGAAATAAGCTGAGGGCAGGAGGAGGCTGGTTCCCCTGCACACTGCTCTGTATGATGTTTTATCATAGGATCGTGGCATGGTTGGGTTGGAAGGGGCCTTAAAGCCCATCCAATTCCAACCCCCTGCTGTGGGCTGGGTGCCCCCCTCGGACCCCTGCAGGGATGGGGCACCCACGGTGCTGCAGTGGTTCCTCACCCACTGCACTGCTGCTTCTCCAACATAATTCACTGTCCCTATTACTCACCTCTTCCTTCCCCGCAGGAGCCGTGCTCCTGTTGTTCCTAAGCAGCAGCCCTAACATGAAGCTCTTTGTCCATTGTTCTTTACCCAAAGTTTGGGAAACACTGCATCATGGTGAGCTCTATAAATACACCTTAAAAATGCTTTTCCACCCCTTTCCTTCTGGCAATGGAAAACGTCAGCCCTGGCCATAGCTCCAGCAGGACTGACACACCGCATCATTTGGAAACGATCCTGATGGCTCCACGTAGAGCACTGACTGCTAATGCCAGGTTTGAGGGTGTTAACTGACCCGTTTCCCTTCTTTTTAGTGGTGAATTAAGCAGCCAGCACTGCTCTGCAAGGAGCACAGGATCCTTTGGGTTTCTCCTCCTGTAGAGCTGCCCTCGGTCACATCCATGCAGCGCTGTACAATGATGGGATCAAAACTGCTGCAGACAAAAGATGCCGCAGGGCTTTGTCGTCAGGTCAGGTTCCTCCAAGGGATGCTCTGAGCTCCACTGGAAAAGATGCAGATGTGGCATCCAGGGTGGGCACGGCGGGGTGGTTTGGGGTCAGACTGGATGGTCTTAGAGGTCGTGGGCATGGTGGGGTGGTTTGGGGTCAGACTGGATGGTCTTAGACGTCTTTTCCAACCTTTTCTATGACTGTACGAGTCCGTGATCATACCCTCCTTCATTTAGCTGGATCATGCCATGCTCTCCTTCAGTGCAGCCCCCCAAAGTCAGCCAGCAGCCGCAGGGCTGCAGATCAGCACCACGCTGCCCTTGTTTGTACCCATGGAGTCCTCGCTGGCTGCAGACGCATGAAAACATCCCTTCCTTTCATGCTATTACAGCTGAATGACAAAAGCCCGGATAAAACTGCAGCCGAATCGACAGCCTGTGTATAATGAGGCCATCAAACACCAGACACTGAGGCTGGGTGACAGCAAGTTGGCCGTACTGAGGCAATTTAACTGCCAGAGCAGCCTCTATAAAAACACGCAGCACCTACAGCCACTGCTGTCCTCGACTCAGGCACGCAGCCACCTTCCAGATGGATGCGCTGCTTTAAAGAGCTGAAACCCGTTGGCAGAGAATCATAGAATGGCTTGGGTTGGAAGAGACTGTCGAGGCTATTTATGGGAGCCTGGGGATTTGGAGGCTGTAGGATTTTCCCTGTTTGAGGAATGAGAAGAGCTGTGCATCCCAGATCCTGACTGCAATGCGGTGAATGAAAGTGAAGCTGCTGAAGGAATAGTACAATAGTGTGCGAGGACTGAAAGGACCAGAAATCAGCAATATTTGCTCTGTCTGAGAGATGCTGAACTCCCTGCACCTCACAGAGCCGTCCATCCAAGAGGATGACACCTTCGAAGGGTGGAACCATAGAATAGTTTGAATTGGACCTTAAAGATAATTCAGTTCTAACCTTAAAGATCATCCAATTCCAACCCCCAGTACTGGTGATGTGACCAGCCTCTCCCAACCTAAACAAGCCTATGATTCTAATGGCCCTTAATGACGGATAGGCTGAGCACTAATGGGGCAGAACTCTGAGCCTTAACCCCCAGCGGAGCCTTGGGGTTCAGCCTGCCCTTCACAACACGTTATCTGCTGGAGGTAACTTGGCTCTACCAGACCGGACAGCCCCCATCAGCCGCCAGCATGAGCAGGATGCAGCCTGCATGGGGACGGATGTGATGACACAGCAGGCAGCCTGAGCACAAGGTTATTATCAAGGACGTTCACCGGAGCCCTCAGCAAGGAAGAGCAAAAAGGCACCTGACCGGAACGCTGAAGCAGAGCTGAAAACTCAGCAGATTGTCTTTGTTTTCTTTATCTTTAAGAGCTCAGTGCGGTGTCAGTGGCTGTTTGCTGTTGGAAACGAGCAGATTCAGCAAAAATATCAGATGGCTGCCACCCAGAAAGCTCTTATTTTCAGTATCACGGCTACTCACATCTCTGCACAACCTTCCAGCTGCAGTAGCACACAACTGCTTTGCAGGGGCTAATAAATACATGAGAGCTATTCGGAATAACACCCCTCACATCCTAGAATTATCCCCATCTACGTCTGGCCAGGACTTTGAGGCAATAAACCATCCCCTCATCCTCGGATCAGCTCAGATCATTCCAACAGCAGCAGCAGCGCTTCCCTGCTCTTATCCCTTGCAGCAGAATGAACCCAGGGGGCCGTGGTTCCCCTCCCAGCAGTGCCCAGCTCATGGCCACGGAGGGAAGCGGCGCTGATTTATGACACAGAGAGACCTGCAAAGCCAACAGCAGTCGAAAGTGCAAGACATAGATGGCGTGTGGGCTGTTAAAGGAGATGGCAGCGCTGGATTTACCGCTGCACCCCTGTCTGCCTTTTGCTGCTGCAGTCTCTCAAAGGTGGTGGTGAAATCCTCCATGCTCCCTCCTGCAGCTCCCATGGCTGCATCCTACATTGCTCTTGGCTGCCACTCTGGGTCTACTCCATTTCAACACCATCAGTAAAGCTCAGAGTGTGGAACTCCTGCTCTGCTCAGGAACCTAACATTAACATTTTGATAACGTTTTGCCTTTGGGGTTAAATGAGGAGATTTACAATATTATTTTCTTTGGAAGTTCTGTTAAAAAGTTCCGGAAAAGCAGAGACAGACGCAGTGCATCCTGGATGAGAGGATGAGAGGTGATGGCCTAATGTGCCTGGGGAGGGTCAGGTTGGATAGTAGATAGATAGCATTGCAATGGGAGTCAAGGAGCTGCTGTCAGCATTCCCAGTGCACCAGGGCCTGGGAGTTCATTTGTCTTTTAAGAAATGATGGTGAAAGGGAGAAGCTACAGCACAGACAAAACCAATCAGAGAGGAGCAGAAGCGTCCCTTGCAGCAGCTGTTCCTCAATTTACATTAAAAAAGTAAAATCTAAGACATAACATCCGCTTAAAAAAAAGGTAAAAACGTGGGACTGGAAGAAAAAAGCAGCTTCAGAATAGAACGGCCCTTCATCACAGAGCTGAAGTGAACCTGCATTGCTCTGGGTACAGAGGTGACTCAACCTCTTCTTTCCAACCAGCCAATTAATTGCATTCCCATCCTCATTATCCATTTGGAATGGCAACGGTGCATTCCACAGCAGTGAGTTCCTGCAGGTTGAGATGTGGCCATGCACTGCTTTCACTGTGTCCTCCACCTGCAGCAATGCCAGCACACAGCTCCGGGCATAGCGCTGCATTCAGCTCATCTGGTCCCATTCCCTGCAGTGAACAGGGACACCCGCAGCTCACAGCCCCGACCCTGGGGGTCTCTGCACACACAAATGCTGCTGAGTTGAACTGCTGAGCGACCACTGTGCTCATCTGCAGACCATAGAACGCTCATCTGCTCCAGCTCAGTGCCACTGACCGACTCCCCGGTGTCGCTGCAGTCTGTGTGTTTTCTAGATGCAATCTGTGCTTCTGCAATGCAGAGGTTCCTGTGCTATAGCCATCCTTCCGCCAGCTCTGCGATGCCCAATCCCCCTGGGTCGCACTGCGAGCAGGAGACTGCTTGGTACAGTGAGCACGTCAGCATTTTCCTCTCTTCATCTTTTATTGTCTCATTTGCTGCATCCCTGGCTGCAGCAACTCTTCTTTCTTTTTATCCCTTCTTTTCTCCTTCTGGCTTCGGACCAAGCATCATTCAAACAGCACCGAACTGCCCTGTGCAGGCTTCACCTAATGCAACAAACACCCACCTGTGGGGAAACCAGGGGAGCAGACCTGGCTGCAATAGAACAGCACTGAGTGCCACAGCACAGCAGGATCGGTGTGTAAGGTTTGTGCTGCATGGGAAGGGCTCCTCACTCCACAGCCAGTCAGCACCAGGAAGGGGCAACCACAAGGGAGGGTTATTATCAACCACTCTCCCAATTAATGCAATTATCCTAATTGCATAAAGGCCATTAAGCAGTGATTGTGAGAACTGGAGCTCTGTTGCCGGCTCTCCGTTTCTGGCATCGTTTTGTTCCTCGTATAAATACCACCTCGAAGTGACGTCTGAGATTGCTTTAAGTGTGTGGATAAAAAGCAAAATATCTCAATTTCTGCATAGAAAGGTAATAAACCAGGAAATGACATGCAGAAAAACAACTCATCAGAAGGTAAAGAGGCTGCCCCCATCCAGGCAGGGCTTCAGGACCCATGGAGGGGCAGCACTGCAGGACGTGGTATAGTGGGGAATACTGGGGCTGATGGATGGATGGACTGGATGATGTTGGAGGTCCTTCCCGACCCTGGTGCCTCTGTGACTCTACAGAGACATCCAGCAGTGCCTCGTATGGGGGCAGCGCCGGGGATTTGGTTCCACTTCTTTTTCTTTTTTTTATTATTCAACTTTTTATACATAATAAATACAAACTTTTTACAGCCGATAGAAAGCATTTGCACCGATGCTTTCAGTGTACTGACACTGTACACGATGAGATGTCGAATACATGCCCTGTATGAAGAAATCATATTGAAAGGAGGCATATTTGTACAACTTTTCCTCATTTTTTTTTCCTTATTTTTTTTTTTTTTTTTAAATAAAATTAGCAGCTCTTGCAGAAAATATTTTAAAATACAACTAAAAAGAGGCTTTAAATAACACTTTTCTGAATTTTGAGAGTCCGCCTATGGAGGACACACAGACAAAAACTGGCCGAAGGGGTGGGCACTATGGCAAGACTTGCTTTTCTCTGCGCTGCGAAGCTTTCGACGTTTCTGCAGTTAAATCTTAATAAAAACATTTTTATTCTTTTTTTTTTTTTTTAAACTTAAGAACAAGTTTGATAAACACGTAAAAAGACCTCAAACAGATCAACAGGACAAGAGGTACGAAAGAATCAGACCGCAGTGGACAGTCAGCGGTTCCAGAACCCATCCAGGAGCTCCTCTTCTCCCAGCGGCCGCTGGGGAGGGAGATGGGCAGGTTGGGAGATGCGGCCCAAAGGAGGCGCACAGCTGGAATCTTGTTGGATGGTTGTTGTGAATGCAGCCTCAAAGAACAGCCCTTGGAACTCAACTAAAGGCAGAACTGCTACTGGCGGAGGGGAAAGCGAATGCATAACAGAGCATCCACAGAACTCACAACAGAAGGGAAGACTGCCTTGTGATGCCCGAAGCTTTCATCTGATGGGTGCTGCTCTTCCAGCAACAGTTCACTGCTCACAGGTGAAGAACAACCCGCTTTCGTCTGCTCCTCCCCTCTCCTCTGACCATTTCTCCCCTTTTCTTTTTGAACAACAACAAAAACGAGTTTCCTTTCCAGAGGTTTAAAAGTCGTTTTGATGTCCTCCCTCTATTTGCTGTGAGAGAGGAATCTGGGACCGCAGCCCCAGCAGCAGCCTGGAGGTCTGCAGACAGCAGGGAGCTCAGCAGCTGTATGAGGCTCCTTACAGGGCTCTGCTGGGACAAGGCTACGGGGTCGTCCAATGCAGAACCTAAATATGGCAGGTAGGCATCTAGGTGTAATCTAACTCCAGCCTGATGGTGACAGAGATACACTGCTAACGTTGGGTAATAAAGCACGCAGCGATAACTGGGATAAGAGTGAGCCAAACACTTAAAAAACAAAAACCCCCCAAAATCTGCTAAGAAAACAAAAAAAATGAAGCTCAATTTCCAGATCTAGACAAAAATCTCACTTCTCTACCGGTCGGTTTATGCTATGGAAGAAGATGTTGCTACTAATTCAGCACCTCCGTATTAGATACTCTATTACTAAATGTACTGCATAAATATTAATACAAAGAACATTTAGTTCCGCTTAACTGTTAATTATTGGAGAGGTGTGCATTAATGTAATTAACGCTGTATGATCCGCATCACTTTTCCTTACCTATAAGACTATTTTCCTGTTTCTTCCTTCCGCGAGGGCATTAAAGAGGAGCCAGCCTCTCCTTACACTCATTTCTCAGTTCCCTTTTTCACTCCGTTAGAGCTGATTAATACCTAATCAGACAAGTAACGCTACTTGAAGAATTGACAATCTTTAACACATTCCTATGGCAACAGTAATATACTGTACTAACGCAGGTGATGGAAGGGCGCTGTGACTACGCTGCGGAAGGAGGCTCCTTCTCAGCCTCCGTATAAAAATGACCATCTTCAGCCAAGAGAGAAACCTGCTCGGTGGCGATCCTCCGCTCGCTGCTCGGCCCGCCTGGGTTTGTGCTAAGAGAGGAAGAATGATGTATAGAAAGCAAAAACGAAACAAAGGCACAAAATAGTCATGACCGTGGGAAGGGGTCCGCCATGTCACCGTCCCAGAAAATCCCCCCTATCTCTTGCTCTATTCGAAGTCTTCATCATGCAAAGGTGCCTAAAAACGAGACCGACCAAATCCCGGGTTTGGTCTTGATTGTAGCACTCCTACGGAACGAGTCCAGCCACTACACCAGCGTGATTTCCACGTCCTCAATCTTCTCTGCTGGCCGGCGGTGGTGCTGCTGTGTTGGGGGTGGCGGAGCTGCTCGCACCTGCAATAGACAGAAGCAGCCCATGAGCAGCACAAAACCCAGCACTTCTGAGCTCACACTGAGGTGCAGCCCTGCACTCAACTTGATGCCAACATGGACAGAAGGTGGATGGGATGGGGGAGAGCCCACCCCCTCCACCAGCACTACACCTGTACCTACATGGGCTGTCAGGGGCAGGAACGTCTTGAGGAACACAAGCAGCTTACTCACATTTAATCAATTGCTGACCTCAATGGTATCTACCTGAAATCCGGTGCTATTTTTACACTCTGCCACATCAATACCCCTTTACTGCCTCTGATGGAGCACTAACACAGGCTTTAGCAGTGCCTCGTGGAGGACTTCTTCTATCGCAATGAGTTGCTATGAAAAGCATGAGTTGTGAGTAGGAACACCACAACATCACAGAAAGCGTCACAATGTTTTCAAAACACACGTATTTAAAATGCAGCACTGAGAAATCCTTTAAATTAAGACATGCGACTGCTGCAGCATCTTGAAAAGACACTCACAGAGTAAATACAGATCTACAAAATGAAAGAGCTGAATCAGTCATTTCACCAGGGAGCGAGATAAATTCCAGCTGCTCTGTTCTGCCCTTCAATATTTAATGATGCAGCCATGTATCTGCCTTGTGTATCTCGGTGAATAAAGCTAACTCACGGACTGCTGGAACATTCAGAATATAGTCCTGAATATTCATTCATTCATTCAAAACAAAACTTCTCCTGCAATTTCATTCATTAGAAATGCTGGGAGAACACAAACATTACATCTCAGTGCAGTCTGGTGTAGGACTTTGAAAGCGCCCATCCTTAACCCACAGTTAATCCTCGCAGATGGACTTTGCAAGACCAAAGTGATGAAATGCTGCTTTTCCTTTTCTGCTGAGATGTCCCCAAGTAGGCAGCAAAGGCAGCACAAAATATAGGGGACGTCACTCTTACGTAGTTTTAATTCAAAATCCTTAAATCAAGTGGTCTGGAAATAAACGTAACCCCAAAGTATAACTGCAAATAATGCTGTCTGGCTGCAGCCAGCATGTGGTGTGGCTGGGAATTCAGCCTTTGGATAATAAGCAATGGTACAAATCATACGATTAAACTGTTCTGACTCTTGTTCTCCAGCTCTTCTGTCGTTCTGCACAGCAGGAATACATGTGGCAACAACAGAAGTAAACTCCCAAAGCCCGCTGTAAGTTTATTGACTAACGCCTAGAGCAGAGATGTAAAATCCTCCTCCCAGGTTAGATTTCACCATCCATGAAAAGAGGCATGAAGGTATTACAACCATAAAGGCAGATACAGAAGGGCAGGTTAGATAAAAAGGGAACAGATAAGATTCAAGGTCACCTGTAAACCCAGCCAGGACTTACAGTTTGAACAAGAGCAGCTTTGTTTTGTTCCAGTTCCCACTTATCTCAAACAGCTCTCGTGTTCCACAGCTTTCTCACACATGTACAGCATTATCAAAGGGGTGTGGACAGACCTTTCCTCACACCGTTCTTCTGTATTACTACAGGCAGCAATGGGATCAGCAGAGCACCGAGAGCCAAAGGAGCGGGTGCTGTACCCCAAGCCACAGGACTGGCAGCTCTCTGAGTGCTCCCCCCAACCTCCCCAGGCCAGTGATACAAACTGGCTGCCTCACCCCATCAACAAAAACCCAGTTCTGAAACTTACAGGTCGCAGTTTGCCATATGAAGTTTCAGGAGGAAGCCGTGGAGGCTGTGAGAAGCCAGGGGACTCTGAGCTGAAGCTGTTTTCTGAAAGGTTTAAACAACAGCAAATCAGTGCTGAGTGGTGGCTTTGTACCAGAATGGGATCAGAGCATTCCTCACCATGTTTTCTTCTCTTGCTCAGATTGGACTCAGGGGGGACCTTAAAGCTCACTCAAACTCTTGGAAGGAGGTTGTGGTGAGGGAGGTCAGCCTCTGCTCCCAGGTAACAGTGATGAGAGGTGATGGCCTCGTGTTGTGTCAGGGTGGATATTAGGAACACATCCTTCTCCAGAAGAACATCAAGGCACTGGCACTGCCCAGGGAGTTGGGGGGTCACTGTCCTTGGGGGTGCCTGGACCCGTGGGGATGTGTCACTGAGGGATGAGGGCAGTGGGCATGGGGGGTGGGGGTGGGGATCTGAGAAGGTTTTTCCAACCTTCATGATTCCATGATTCATGACATGTTATGAGCCGACTTCAAAGGGGTAACGTGCGGAGTATTTTAAAGTTTTCTTTGCTAGCAGTATATATCACAATACAAGCAGTGTTTACACAACACTGGTGCCCTTCAGAAGTCCCATTTTTGTCTCTGAGTGTGGCCCTGAACCACAGAATGGCTGAGGCTGGAAGGTGACCTGTCCAACTGCTGAGCACAAAGCAGGCTCCACCACAGCACGCGGTCTGGGACCACATCCTGTTGTGTTCTGAGCATCTCTGAGGATGAAGACTTCTGGGTAACCTGCTCCGATGTTCAATCACCTTCGCAATAAAACTACAAAGCAAAACCTTTGTGTGGAATTTTCAGTATTTTAGTTTTTCCTGTTACTTTTTGTCCCTTCACTCCTCAGGAGTTCAACTCCACCTCTTTTATCTATTTCATAGAATCCCAAAATGGTCTGAGTTGGAAGGGACCTTTAAAGGTTATCCAGTCCAACTCCCTGCAATGAACTGATAGATCAGGAGGCTGTGGATGCCCCATCCCTGCAGGCATTCAAGGCCAGGCTGGATGTGGCTCTGGGCAGCCTGGGCTGCTGGTTGGTGACCCTGCACACAGCAGGGGGTTGGAGCTGGATGAGCACTGTGGGCCTTTGTAACCCAGGCCATTCCATCATTCTATGATTCTTTGATCAGCTTCCTCCCTCAGCCTTCTCCTGAGGCTGAACAGTGCCAGCTCTCAGCCTTCCTCTGTATGACAGACCCCTGTGATGGGCTTGGCCACTATGTCAGTGTGTCCTGCTGGGAAGTGGGCACTGGGCGGAGGAGGTTCTGAGCATAGGGGAAGGATCACCTCCAGTCTGCTGGCTGCCCTTCCTACTGCAGCCCAGCTTCTTTCACTATCACAACACTCACCGTTAGTCGATGGTGACCTGGGGAAGTACTGGGAGCCTCTTTTATCCGGGCTGTGGAAGGGGCTGGTGGGAGGCTGGTCGTACAGCGGCAGCGGTGGAAGGGTGTGATTTGGCTTCGGGGTGGGGGACACCTGGTAATGGAGAGAGGTGCTGATGAAAGCCCAGCTCCTAACACACACCAAGGCATGGAAGACCTCTGAGGCAATAGTATGCCTGGAACTTTTGTCTAGAGAAAAACTATCTGTTACAAGTGCCAGGGTCCATTTGGGAAGGAAACGCAAAATGACAACTCTTTAACCCCAAAGGGTAACCCTTAACACTAACTCAAATGGTAGCCCTGTAACCCTAACCCAAATGAGTAACCCTTAACTCTAACTCAAATGAGTAACGACCCCAAAGGGGTAACACATAACCCTAACCCAAAAGGGTGACCTTTAATCCTTAACCCTAAATCAAATGGCAACCCTTAACTCTAACCCAAACGGGTAACCCATAACCCTAAGCCCAAAGGGTAACTCTTAACCCTAACCCTTTAACATGGAGTGGGTGTGGGGTCCATCAAGCAAGCACTGTGAATGTCTCTCTGGTTACCTCCAACAGGCACAAGACATACTTAAGAGAAGCAAAGCTTGCTAAGAACAGAGAAGCTCTGAGCATGTCCAGGAATGCAGCTGAGTACTCCTCATTTTTCATGGTCTCAAAGAACAAAACCAGTGGGACAACATCAGCAGGACATGTGGAAGCCCCAATGTCCAGCATCACAGACAGAGATGAGAACGTGTCTGATCTTCTAATGAAATGCCAGGTTACAGAACTGTGAGGCAATGAATGCAGGTGTCAAAAACGACTATGCTACAACACTTGCAGTGCTCTCCCTGCCAAAAGCTGAGAAGACACAGACTGGATTTAAGTATGAAAACACTGCATTAGGGCTATGGGAGCTCCACAGTTCTCTTTTTGCTGGGTTCTGTTTGATGTCTTAGTCTGTGCCATGAATTCATTACAAGGAGCAGACTGAATTTTCTCCTTGGCTCATTTCCTTTCTACTCGAATACTTTCCTTTATTCACAAACGTGTTTCATTTGCCCAAACACATTGGTTGCTAATTACTAGGCTGGGTAAGAAGCTGAAAGGTAAGCACTCTTTGTTTTCACCTTCTCTTTAACTGGTTGCTTCTTATCTGCTGAAGAAGCAGCAGATCTTCCCAGCCTTGCAAAATCTCCCACACTGGTTGATATCTGTATCACATTTTCATAACATATCGTACGTGAACAGCCAAAGAAAAAGCTCCAGATTGCCCATGTTCATCAAGGAGTGGAAAGGGCTGGATTTCTTACATGAAAATGCCCCAACAAACACCCCCCGTCCTCACATACCTGAGTATCTCCAATCCACTGAGTCTCTCCATTTTCTGAGGCTGTCAGTTCTTCGACTAACACTGATGGGAACACCCCAACCCGCCCATTGAATTCTCCTTCCCAAAAGCCATCGTCATCCTGATTCTCCTTGTTCAAGATGCGGATGATGGCTCCTTCCGGGAAGGACAGCTCGTCATCTGTCTGCCCCTCGTAGTCGTAAAGTGCTTTCACAAAACACACTGAGGAAGGGGAAGAAAAAAACAGAAGGGTAATCAGCATCAGCCTGAGAAAGAAAAACCAACAAGTGCAACACAACTGCTGAGTCCAATTCGTTTAGTTTTCTCTGATCTTAGTTAACGTTAATCACAAATGTATGGGCTAGCCAAGTTAATTATTACACTGATTCTTGCAATTAAAGGGATGGTTATTAAGAATAGAAGAACAAGCTTAACTCACTGTTTGCTTCTCCACTAACACTCACCACTGGAATCTCCATTCAGGCTGCCCGACACCAGGTCAGCCTCTGTGGAATTGTTGGAGGTGTGGGACCGACTGTCCAGTGCAGCAAGGGACTGCAGCATGCTCAGCAGGCTGCTGGATGTTGGGAACTGCAGGTACTTCTCTGGGACGTAGCCCACTTGGCCGGCTTTATTCCGTGCCTGCAGATCAAGGACACCAAAGGAGCTCAGCTGTACCCTACAGCACTATAAGCTTCTGTCCCACAGCCCAAGTTCTAACAAGTAAGAGTGAAAACAGCCTCGGAAAAAGTGATACCTTTACCCAGTCTTCCATATCTCCATCTTCAATCACCTCCAATACCTCGTGCTCCTCTATAGTCAATTCATCCGGCTGAGAAGCCTAAAAAACACAACAGGAAAAAGAGAGAATAAAAGCGTTTTTTTATGATGTAACATACTTGAACGTGAGGGTTCTTCTGCCTGCTTTCTTCACTCAAGAGGGCTAATGGAATCAGCCCGAATACAACCCAGCCTATTGTATAGTTACTCAGAACTACTTTGTGAGTTTATCAGTTACAGCTCTTATGTGCGATCTGTTTTTCCAAGCAGACAGAAATGTTAGAGAAAAATAGATCACAAACCTTATAGGAATAGACGACTTTGCAGGTGAGAGGGTAATTTCTAAGAGTACCAGAAGGACTAGAACTGCTGTCATCAAAAACATCCATGCTGTCCTCAAACTCTTCTCCTTCTTCCTTCTCTGCATCAGCATTAATCTGTTAAAAGCAAGGAGATTCATCAAATTCAATGTGAAGTCAAAGCAGACGTCAAACAAAAATAAATGAAGCAACAATAAAATGAGCTGAGCAACACGAGAGTTCCCTATGATGTCCTGCAAGCAGCACAAAGGTCTCACAATTACATTACATGTAACAGCAGCACTGCATTTTCCAGTGAAATTCAAAAGGATCATCAACTTTTCTGGATGGTGTCTACAGCGGGAAGAAAAAGAGGATTCCTTTCCAAGATGATGCATCTCATTGTTCTATCAGAGTCAACCAACTGGGCAGGTAAGGAGAAACAGCTTCTGAGTGTTGCACCATACAGAGGGACCAAACCATCAAGGCTGCCTTCCTTGCCTTCATTGTTTAATTGAAATACACTGAGAGCACAAACTGTGACACGAGGACAGCAGAGCTGCCTTTGGAACACTAACTGCTGCTTGCTTGCTCTTCAAGGCTGAAGTGGAAGTGCTGCTTGTCTCTGGATGCAGTATTTCTCCAATAATTGCACCCAATGTAATTTCTGCAGTTCTAAGAATTCCATCTACATCTCGTCCTTGCCTGGCCAAGGTCAACAGCAGCTCCTTCCTACACTGAGCTTATGTAAGTGGAGAAGGGGAATGTAGGAGTCAGCCTATAACCTCCCATGCTGGTGGCAGGGGGGTGGCACTGGCTGCAGGGCAGAGGGATGGGAGCTGAGCACTGGGCAGCATGCAATGTGCCCAACAGGAGCTGGAAGAGGTAGAGAAAAGGGAGAAGAAAGGGACAACTGCTACCACACACCATTAGCACCCTTATCACAGACATGGAAGTCAATTAAAATCTCAAACAGGGCGGTGAGGCCCCAGCACTGCTGCCCAGAGCTGTGCTGCCCCATGCCTGGAGGTGCCCACAGCCCTGGATGGGACCCTGGGTAGCCCAAGCTGCACAAAGAGGTGCAGTCAGGTATTTTATAACATCTCAAATCACAGAATGGCTCTGGTTGGAGGAGACCCTGCAGGTCATCCATCCCGTTCCAACCCCCACAGCTCAGGCTGCCCAGGGCCCATCCTTGGCTTCAGGAACATGCAGGAATGGACCCCCACAGCTCAGGGCAGCAGTGCTGGGGCCTCAGGACCCTTTAAGGAAAGAACTTCCTCCTCACATCCAACCTAAATCTCCCCTCTTTTATTTTAAAGCCTCTCCCTTCTCCTATCACTGTCAGACCGGGTATGAAGTCACTCCCCTTCCGCTTGGAAGCTCCCTTTAAGTACTGGGAGGGGATGGGGCTATACCAGGTGTGCAGAGCCGTTGTTGGTCACCGAGGGCAGGCTGGCCCAGCGCTCGTTTTCCAGCTCCTCCATCACTTGGTTCATTGCACTTTTTAGCCACGTATCCACCGAGACGCCGATCTGCTTCAGGAGATCCAGACGGGCTTCTGCTTTCAGCTTAATGATCTGCAGAAACAGAAGGGTGAGAATCAGAAATCTCTCAGGATGACATTTCACCCCTAGCCCCAAATCATACACTCTGTATGTAGAGAAGCCAACAGAGTAACATTTATAATGTGAAATGCATCATTTATTAGGGTTTGCTTCATACATGGATCCAGGCTGGAGAAACACTTCCCAAGGGAAAGGCCAGCACCGTGCAGCCAGGAGAGGTTCCCATTTCTGCATGTGAGCAGCCTTTAGGTCAGTGAACTGTCCTAGAAGGGCAACACTCGATGTTTTCCCTTTTGCCCTTAATTATACTATGGTTTGTAGATTTTAAAGCTGTAAAAGCATGCAAACAGTAACTTTAAGTTAATAATTAACCTTCCCTTTGGAAAAAACACTGCTTCTAGGAATGCTTACACAACAGAGAAGTGGATTTCTCACCAACTGAAGCTGCACAGAGATACACTTGTAAACCAAAAGCAATAGCATGGGAGGGTCACACCAAAAAGATGAAGCTGGGGATGTTGATCTCTGCATGTAAACGCATCTCTTCTCTGTTAACTGGAACAAAACCCCTTTGGAACCACTTGTGCTTTGAGAGAAGGTGATGGGGAACTCCATGGTACCACGTGAAAATGAGCAAAGATCCTGCCCCACATGGATGCTCCCAATTAAATGCAGCCCTCACCCCAGAGGAATATCTGCCAGCATTAGAGATGGATGGAGGATGGATGGATGGATGGATGGATGGATGGATGGATGGATGGATGGATGGATGGAGGATGGATGGATGGATGGATGGATGGATGATGGATGGATGGATGGATGGAGGATGGATGGATGGAGGATGGATGGATGGATGATGGATGGATGATGGATGGATGGATGGATGGATGGATGGAGGATGGATGGATGGATGGATGGATGGATGGAGGATGGATGGATGGATGGAGGATGGATGGATGGAGGATGGATGGATGGATGGATGGATGGATGGATGGATGGAGGATGGATGGATGGATGGATGGAGGATGGATGGATGGATGGAGGATGGATGGATGGATGGATGGATGATGGATGGATGGATGATGGATGGATGGATGGATGGATGGATGGATGGATGGATGGATGGATGGATGGATGGGTGGATGGATGGAGGATGGATGGATGGATGGAGGATGGATGGAGGATGGGATGGATGGATGGATGGATGGATGGATGGATGGATGGAGGATGGATGGATGGAGGATGGATGGCTGGCTGGCTGGCTGGCTGGCTGGATGATGGATGGATTCCCAGGTCCTGCACTTTGGCCACAATAACCCCATGCAGCGCTATAGGATTGGGGCAGAGTGTCTGGATGACTGTGAAGAAGAAAGGGACCTGGGGGTGTTGGTTTATGCTCGGTTGAACATGAGCTGACAATGTGCCCAGGTGGCCAAGAAGGCCAACAGCATCCTGGCCTGCATTAGAAATAGTGTGGCCAGCAGGAGCAGAGAGGTGATCATCCCTCTGTACTCAGCTCTGGTGAGGCTGCATCTCAAATACTGTGTTCAGTTTTGGGCTCCTCACTACAATAAAGACATTGAGGCCCTGGAACGTGTCTAGAGAAGGGCAACAAAACTGATGAGGGCAACTGCTGTCTTTCTTTATGACACGCAGGGCAGAAGGCAGCAGCCCCATCCCAGGCAGCACCAGCCCCACTATGTCACAGCCACGTTCCCAGGGGCAGCCAGCAGCTCCAGGAACCACCCTGCAGTCACAAGAGCACAGCACTAGTGGGGGCTGCGTTCTAGAGCCAGCTGGGTGTCACAGCAGCCCGGAATGCTGACCAGAAGGGCAGCGCCAGCCAGAGATGGCCGCCGAGTACCCGAGTGAGTCAGGGCTGTGGTGGGCAGGAGCAGCCATGGGGATGGATGGGAGCTGCTCCTCCTCTGCCTAACAGCCACACACGGGGACAGGGGCACAGCAGGACGGCGAGATGCTGCTGTGCTCACCCACAGCACAGATAAGTCACTCCCAAGCCAGATCCCACCTCGCTCCTGCAGGACCCCGCAAGCTCCACAGGGACCCCTTGCCCTACCCCAACCTTTGCTGCTGCTTTGCTGAGCCCTGGACACACTGCAGGTGCTGCCACCACAACACCTGATTAGAGCGGCCCGTCCTACACAGGCCTGGGGACACAGGCAGCACAACACGGCCCTGGGAATGGCTGGCAGACCAGCAACCTGGTGAGCAGGGCTGTGCAGGGGTAAGTAGTACAGCAAAGCAGGGCAGGAGGCTGCTCCTTTCTTCCTTCCATCCCCTCTGTCTTGCAGATGGACAGCACAACACAAAGGGCACCAGATGACCAACAGTGCTGGAGCTCAGCCCTAAAAACTGGTGTCCTACACAAAAGATAAGTCAGCCCCAAACTGCAACATGTCGGTCTCATACAGGAACATGGAATCTCCCCAAGATCCCCCTGTTCTTACCCCAAACCCTTAACTCTGCTTTGCTGAGTCCTGACCCCACTGCAGGTCCTACCACCACTCCACCTGATTGCAGTGGCCGTGTCAATGTGGCATTACTGACACAATGAGCCCCAAATGGCCAAGGAAACCAATTTCAGAGCAGCAACCTGGTGAGCAGGGCTGTGCAGGGGTAAGTAGCACAGCAAAGCAGGGCAGGAGGCTGCTCCTTTCTTCCATCCCTTCTGCCTTGCAGATGGGAATCAGCACCAAGATGGAACCAGAGCAGGACACACGCTCGTCCTCAGCTCTCCATCTGGTCTCCATGCCACACAAAACAGATAAGTCAGACTCCAACAGTGCCCTTTCGAGGGACACTGGCAGCTCTCCAGGGTCCCCCTGCCTTCATACCAACATTTGATATCCCATTTCTGAGCCCTGAACACAATTCAGGTGCTGGCACCAGACATGCTGGTTGTAGTGGCCCTTCCCACTCATGGCAATGGAGATGGCTGGCAGACCAGCAACCTGGTGAGCAGGGCTGTGCAGGGGTAAGAAGCACAGCAAAGCAGGGCAGGAGGCTGCTCCTTTCTTCCTTCCCTTCTGCCTTGTAGATGGGAATCAGCACCAAGATGGAACCAGAGCTGGACACAAGCCTGCCCTCAGCTCTCCATCTGGTCTGCACGCACAAAAAACAGATAAGTCATCTTCAAACAGTGCCCTTTTGAGGGACACTGGAAGCTCTCCAGGGTCCCCCTGCCCTCACACCAACATTTGATACCCCAATGCTGAGCCCTGGCCCATTGCAGGTGCTGCCACCAGACCTGCTGATTGCAGTGGCCCTTTTCACTCATGGCAATGGAGATGGCTGGCAGACCAGCAACCTGGTCAGCAGGGCTGTGCAGGGGTAAGTAGCACAGCAAAGCAGGGCAGGAGGCTGCTCCTTTCTTCCTTCCCCTCTGCCTTGCAGATGGACAGCACAACAGAAAGGGCACCAGATGACCAACAGTGCTGGAGCTCAGCCCTAAAAACTGGTGTCCTACAAAAAAAGATAAGTCATCCCCAAACTGCAGCCTGTTGGGTTCCTATTAGACCAAGGAAGCTCCCCAAGATCCCCCTGTTCTTACCCCAAACCCTTAACTCTGCTTTGCTGAGTCCTGACCCCACTGCAGGTTCTACCACCACTCCACCTGATTGCAGTGGCCGTGTCAATGTGTGCTGCTGACACAGTGAGCCCCAAATGGCCACGGAAACCAATTTCAGAGCATCAACCTGGTGAGCAGGGCTGTGCAGGGGTAAGTAGCACAGCAAAGCAGGGCAGGAGGCTGCTCCTTTCTTCCTTCCCTTCTGCCTTGCAGATGGGAATCAGCACCAAGATGGAACCAGAGCAGGACACACGCTCGTCCTCAGCTCTCCATCTGGTCTCCATGCCAAAAAATACAGATAAGTAAGCCTCAAATGGTGCCCTTTTGAGGGACACTCACAGCTCTCCAGGGTCACCCTGCCCTCACACCAACATTTAAGACCCCAATGCTGAGCCCTGGACCCACTGCAGGTGATGCCACCAGACCTGCTGGTTGCAGTGGCCCTTCCCACTCACGGCAATGGAGATGGCTGTTAGACCAGCAACCTGGTGAGCAGGGCTGTGCAGGGGTAAGTAGCACAGCAAAGCAGGGCAGGAGGCTGCTCCTTTCTTCCTTCCTTCCCTCCTGCCTTGCAGATGGACAGCACAACACAAAGGGCACCAGATGACCAACAGTGCTGGAGCTCAGCCCTAAAAACTGGTGTCCTACACAAAAGATAAGTCAGCCCCAAACTGCAGCCTGTTGGGTTCCTATTAGACCAAGGAAGCTCCCCAAGATCCCCCTGTTCTTACCCCAAACCCTTAACTCTGCTTTGCTGAGTCCTGACCCCACTGCAGGTTCTACCATCACTCCACCTGATTGCAGTGGCCGTGTCTGTGTGTGCTGCTGACACAGTGAGCCCCAAATGGCCAAGGAAACCAATTTCAGAGCATCAACCTGGTGAGCAGGGCTGTGCAGGGGTAAGTAGCACAGCAAAGCAGGGCAGGAGGCTGCTCCTTTCTTCCATCCCTTCTGCCTTGCAGATGGGAATCAGCACCAAGATGGAGCAGAGGAGGAGGTGCACCTGACCTCAGCTCTCCATCTGGTCTCCATGCCACAAAAAACAGATAAGTCAGCCTCAAACAGTGCCCTTTTGAGGGACACTGGAAGCTCTCCAGGGTCTCCCTGCCCTCACAGCAACATTTGACACCCCGTTGCTGAGCACTGGACCCACTGCAGGTGCTGGCACCAGACCTGCTGATTGCTGTGGTCCTTTCCACACCTGGCCATGCAGACGGCAGGCAGGGCAGCCATCTCCATGCCACAAAATACAGATAAATCTGCATCAAACAGTGCCCTTCCTTGGGACACTGGCAGCTCCCCAAAA
This sequence comes from Coturnix japonica, assembly GCF_054131305.1. Taxonomy (NCBI): domain Eukaryota; kingdom Metazoa; phylum Chordata; class Aves; order Galliformes; family Phasianidae; genus Coturnix; species Coturnix japonica. The sequence continues at coordinate 178,386,438 of NC_140663.1, read as the reverse complement.
ACCCCCTGCCCTCACCACAACTTCTGATAGCACTTTGCTGAGTCCCAGCCCTATTGCAGGAGATGGCAACAAACCATCTGCTTGCAGAGACCCTTATCAAACACAGACTTGCAGACACAGGCAGCTGCATTCAGCCCTTGGAGTGGCTGGCAGACCAGCAACCTGGTGAGCAGGGCTGTGCAGGGGTAAGTAGCACAGCAAAGCAGGGCAGGAGGCTGCTCCTTTCATCCATCCCTTCTGCCTTGCAGATGGGAATCAGAACGAAGTTGGAGCAGAGGAGGAGATGCACCTGCCCTCAGCTCTCCATCTGGTCTGCATGCCACAAAACACAGATAAGTCAGCCTCAAATGGTGCCCCTTAAAGGGACACTGGCAGTTCCCAAGATCCCCCTGCCCTTGCCCCAGCATTCCATACTGCTTTGCTGAGCCCTGGACACAGTGCAGGTGCTGCCACCACTCCACCTGATTAGAGCAGCCCATTCTACACAGGCTTGGGGACACAGGCAGCCCCACACAGCCCTGGGAATGGCTGATAGACCAGCAACCTGGTGAGCAGGGCTGTGCAGGGGTAAGTAACACAGCAAAGCAGGGCAGGAGGCTGCTCCTTTCTTCCATCCCTTCTGCCTTGCAGATGGGAATCAGCACCAAGATGGAACCAGAGGAGACGTGCCTGCCCTCAGCTCTCCATCTGGTCTTCACACCATACAAAACAGATAAGTCAGCCTCAAACAGTTCCCATTTGAGGGACACTGGCAGCTCCCCAGGGTCCCCCTGCCTTCATGCCAACATTTGATATCCCATTTTTGAGCCCTGGACCCACTGCAGGTGCTGCCACCAGACCTGCTGGTTGCAGTGGCCCTTTGCACTCATGGCAATGGAGATGGCTGGCAGACCAGCAACCTGGTGAGCAGGGCTGTGCAGGGGTAAGTAGCACAGCAAAGCAGGGCAGGAGGCTGCTCCTTTCTTCCTTCCTTCCCTCCTGCCTTGCAGATGGACAGCACAACACAAAGGGCACCAGATGATCAACAGTGCTGGAGCTCAGCCCTACAATCTGGTGTCCTACACAAAAGATAAGTCAGCCCCAAACTGCAGCCTGTTGGGCTCATACAGGACCATGGAAGCTCCCCAAGATCCCCCTGTTCTTACCCCAAACGTTTTACTCTGTTTTACTGAGTCCTGACCCCACTGCAGGTTCTACCACCACTCCACCTGATTGCAGTGGCCGTGTCAATGTGGCATTGCTGACACAGTGAGCCCCAAATGGCCAAACAAACCAATTTCAGACCAGCAATCTGGTGAGCAGGGCTGTGCAGGGGTAAGTAGCACAGCAAAGCAGGGCAGGAGGCTGCTCCTTTCTTCCTTCCCTTCTGCCTTGCAGATTGGAATCAGCACCAAGATGGAACCAGAGCAGGACACACGCTCGTCCTCAGCTCTCCATCTGGTCTCCATGACACACAGCACAGATAAGTCAGCCTCAATCAGTGCCTATTTGAGGGACACTGGCAGCTCCCCAGGGTCCCCCTGCCTTCATACCAACATTTGATATCCCATTTCTGAGCCCTGGACACAATTCAGGTGCTGCCACCAGACCTGCTGATTGTAGTGGCCCTTTCCACTCATGGCAATGGAGATGGCTGGCAGACCAACAACCTGGTGAGCAGGGCTGTGCAGGGGTAAGTAGCACAGCAAAGCAGGGCAGGAGGCTGCTCCTTTCTTCCTTCCCCTCTGCCTTGCAGATGGACAGCACAACAGAAAGGGCACCAGATGACCAACAGTGCTGGAGCTCAGCCCTAAAAACTGGTGTCCTACAAAAAAAGATAAGTCAGCCCCAAACTGCAGCCTGTTGGGTTCCTATTAGACCAAGGAAGCTCCCCAAGATCCCCCTGTTCTTACCCCAAACCCTTAACTCTGCTTTGCTGAGTCCTGACCCCACTGCAGGTTCTACCACCACTCCACCTGATTGCAGTGGCCGTGTCAATGTTGCTGCTGACACAGTGAGCCCCAAATGGCCAAGGAAACCAATTTCAGAGCATCAACCTGGTGAGCAGGGCTGTGCAGGGGTAAGTAGCACAGCAAAGCAGGGCAGGAGGCTGCTCCTTTCTTCCATCCCTTCTGCCTTGCAGATGGGAATCAGCACCAAGATGGAACCAGAGCAGGACACACGCTCGTCCTCAGCTCTCCATCTGGTCTCCATGCCACACAAAACAGATAAGTCAGACTCCAACAGTGCCCTTTCGAGGGACACTGGCAGCTCTCCAGGGTCCCCCTGCCTTCATACCAACATTTGATATCCCATTTCTGAGCCCTGAACACAATTCAGGTGCTGGCACCAGACATGCTGGTTGTAGTGGCCCTTCCCACTCATGGCAATGGAGATGGCTGGCAGACCAGCAACCTGGTGAGCAGGGCTGTGCAGGGGTAAGAAGCACAGCAAAGCAGGGCAGGAGGCTGCTCCTTTCTTCCATCCCTTCGGCCTTGCAGATGGGAATCAGCACCAAGATGGAACCAGAGGAGACATGCCTGCCCTCTGCTCTCCATCTGGTTTCCATGCAATACAAAACAGATAAGTCAGCCTCAATCAGTGCCTTTCTGGGGACACTGGCAGCTCCCCACAATCCCATACACTTGTCCCATCATTCCATACTGCTTTGCTGAGCCCTGGCCCCACTGCAGGAGCTGCCACCAGACCTGCTGATTGAACTGGTCCTTTCCACACCCAGCCATGCAGACGTTGGGCAGACCAGCAACCTGGTGAGCAGGGCTGTGCAGGGGTAAGAAGCACAGGGAAGCAGGGCAGGAGGCTGCTCCTTTCTTCCATCCCTTCAGCCTTGCAGATGGGAACAAGCACCAAGATGGAACCAGAGCAGGACACACGCTCGTCCTCAGCTCTCCATCTGGTCTCCATGCCACACAGCACAGATAAGTCAGCCTCAAACAGTGCCCTTTTGAGGGACACTGGCAGCTCCCCAGGTTCCCCCAGCCCTCACACCAACATTTGATACCCTGTTGCTTAGTCCTGGACCCAATGCAGCTGCTGGCACCAGACCTGCTGGTTGCAGTGGCCCTTTCCACTCAGGGCAATGGAGATGGCTGGCAGACCAGCAACCTGGTGAGCAGGGCTGTGCAGGGGTAAGTAGCACAGCAAAGCAGGGCAGGAAGCTGCTCCTTTCTTCCATCCCCTCTGCCTTGCAGATGGACAGCACAACACAAAGGGCACCAAATGACCAACAGTGCTGGAGCTCAGCCATAAAAACTGGTGTCCTACACAAAAGATAAGTCAGCCCCAAACTGCAGCCTGTTGGGTTCCTATTAGACCAAGGAAGCTCCCCAAGATCCCCCTGTTCTTACCCCAAACCTTTAACTCTGCTTTGCTGAGTCCTGACCCCACTGCAGGTGCTGCCATCACTCCACCTGATTGCAGTGGCTGTGTCAATGTTGCTGCTGACACAGTGAGCCCCAAATGGCCAAGGAAACCAATTTCAGAGCAGCAACCTGGTGAGCAGGGCTGTGCAGGGGTAAGTAGCACAGCAAAGCAGGGCAGGAGGCTGCTCCTTTCTTCCTTCCCTTCTGCCTTGCAGATGGAAATGAGCACCAAGATGGAACCAGAGCAGGACACACGCTCGTCCTCAGCTCTCCATCTGGTCTCCATGCCACAAAAAACAGATAAGTCAGCTTCAAACAGTGGCCTTCCTTGGGACACTGGCAGCTCCCCCAAAACCCCCTGCCCTCACCATAACTTCTAATAGCATGTTGCTGAGTCCCAGCTCTATTGCAGGAGATGGCAACCAACCATCTAATTCCAGAGACCCTTATCAAACACAGTCTTTCAGACACAGGCAGCCCCACACAGCCCTGGGAATGGCTGGCAGACCAGCAACGTGGTGAGCAGGGCTGTGCAGGGGTAAGTAGCACAGCAAAGCAGGGCAGGAGGCTGCTCCTTTCTTCCATCCCTTCTGCCTTGCAGATGGGAATCAGCACCAAGATGGAGCAGAGGAGGAGATGCACCTGCCCTCAGCTCTCCATCTGGTCTCCATTCCACACAGCACAGATAAGTCAGCCTCAAACAGTGCCCTTTAGAGGGACACTCGCAGCTCCCCAGGGATCCCCCTGCCCTCAGCCCAACATCTGATACAGCTTTGCTGAGCCATGACCTATTGCAGGTGATGGCACCAGACCATCTAATTGCAGAGGCCCTTTTGATACGGGCTTGGGGACAAAGGCAGCCCCACACAGCCCTGGGAATGGCTGGCAGACCAGCAACCTGGTGAGCAGGGCTGTGCAGGGGTAAGTAGCACAGCAAAGCAGGGCAGGAGGCTGCTCCTTTCTTCCATCCCTGCTGCCTTGTAGATGGGAATCAGCACCAAGATGGAACCAGAGCAGGACACACGCTCGTCCTCAGCTCTCCATCTGGTCTCCATGCCACACAGCACAGATAAGTCAGCCTCAAACAGTGCCCATTTGAGGGACACTCGCAGCTCTCCAGGGTCCCCCTGCCTTCATACCAACATTTGATACCCCGTTGCTGAGCCCTGGTCCCACTGCAGGTGCTACCACCAGACCTGCTGATTGCAGTGGCCCTTTCCACTCACGGCAATGGAGATGGCTGGCAGACCAGCAACCTGGTGAGCAGGGCTGTGCAGGGGTAAGTAGCACAGCAAAGCAGGGCAGGAGGCTGCTCCTTTCTTCCTTCCATCCCCTGTGCCTTGCAGATGGACAGCACAACACAAAGGGCACCAAATGGCCAACAGTGCTGGAGCTCAGCCCTAAAAAATGTTGTCCTACAAAAAAAGATAAGTCAGCCCCAAACTGCAGGCTGTTGGGCTCATACAGGAACATGGTAGCTCCCCAAGATCCCCCTGTTCTTACCCCAAACCCTTAACTCTGCTGAGTCCTGACCCCACTGCAGGTTCTACCATCACTCCACCTGATTGCAGTGGCCGTGTCAATGTTGCTGCTGACACAGTGAGCCCCAAATGGCCAAGGAAACCAATTTCAGAGCATCAACCTGGTGAGCAGGGCTGTGCAGGGGTAAGTAGCACAGCAAAGCAGGGCAGGAGGCTGCTCCTTTCTTCCATCCCTTCTGCCTTGCAGACGGGAACCAGCACCAAGATGGAACCAGAGCAGGACACACGCTCGTCCTCAGCTCTCCATCTGGTCTCCATGCCACAAAAAACAGATAAGTCAGCCTCAAACAGTGCCCATCTGAGGGACACTGGCAGCTCCCCAGGGTCCCCCTGCCTTCATGCCAACATTTGATATCCCATTTTTGAGCCCTGGACCCACTGCAGGTGCTGCCACCAGACCTGCTGGTTGCAGTGGCCCTTTCCACTCATGGCAATGGAGATGGCTGGCAGACCAGCAACCTGGTGAGCAGGGCTGTGCAGGGGTAAGTAGCACAGCAAAGCAGGGCAGGAGGCTGCTCCTTTCTTCCTTCCTTCCCCTCTGCCTTGCAGATGGACAGCACAACACAATGGGCACCAGATGACCAACAGTGCTGGAGCTCAGCCCTAAAAACTGGTGTCCTACACAAAAGATAAGTCAGCCCCAAACTGCAGCATGTTGGGTTCCTATTAGACCAAGGAAGCTCCCCAAGATCCCCCTCTTCTTACCCCAAACCTTTAACTCTGCTTTGCTGAGTCCTGACCCGAATGCAGGTTCTACCACCACTCCACCTGCTTGCAGTGACCGTGTCAATGTTGCTGCTGACACAGTGAGCCGCAAATGCCCAAGGAAACCAATTTCAGAGCAGCAACCAGGTGAGCAGGGCTGTGCAGGGGTAAGTAGCACAGCAAAGCAGGGCAGGAGGCTGCTCCTTTCTTCCTTCCCCTCTGCCTTGTAGATGGGAATCAGCACCAAGATGGAACCAGAGGAGACGCACCTGCCCTCAGCTCTCCATCAGGTTTCCATGCCACACAGCACAGACAAGTCAGCCTCAAACAGTGCCCTTTCGAAGGACACTGGCAGCTCCCCAGGGTCCCCCTGCCTTCATACCAACATTTGGTGCTGCTTTGCTGAGCCCTGGCCCCACTGCAGGTGCTGCCACCACTCCACCTGATTACAGTGGCCCTTTCCACTCACGGCAATGGAGATGGCTGGCAGACCAGCAACCTGGTGAGCAGGGCTGTGCAGGGGTAAGTAGCACAGCAAAGCAGGGCAGGAGGCTGCTCCTTTCTTCCTTCCTTCCCCTCTGCCTTGCAGATGGACAGCACAACACAAAGGGCACCAGATGACCAACAGTGCTGGAGCTCAGCCCTAAAAACTGGTGTCCTACACATAAGTCAGCCCCAAACTGCAGCCTCTTGGGCTCATTCAGTACCATGGAAGCTCCCCAAGATCCCCCTGTTCTTACTCCAAACCCTTAACTCTGCTTAGCTGAGTCCTGACCTGCAGGTTCTACCACCACACCATCTGATTGCAGTGGCCGTGTCAATGTGGCACTGCAGGCACAATGAGCCCCAAATGGCCAAAGAAACCAATTTCAGAGCATCAACCTGGTGAGCAGGGCTGTGCAGGGGTAAGTAGCACAGCAAAGCAGGGCAGGAGGCTGCTCCTTTCTTCCTTTCCCTCTGCCTTGCAGACAGGGATCAGCACCAAGTCGGAACCAGAGGAGGAGATGCACCTGACCTCAGCTCTCCATCTGGTCTCCACACCATACAAAACAGATAAGTCAGCCTCAAACAGTGCCCATTTGAGGGACACTGGCAGCTCTCCAGGGTCTCCCTGCCCTCACACCAACATTTGATACCCCGTTGCTGAGCCCTGGACCCACTGCAGGAGCTGCCACCAGACCTGCTGATTGCAGTGGCCCTTTCCACTCACAGCAATGGAGATGGCTGGCAGACCAGCAACCTGGTGAGCAGGGCTGTGCAGGGGTCAGTAGCACAGCAAAGCAGGGCAGGAGGCTGCTCCTCTCTTCCATCCATTCTGCCTTGCAGATGGGAATCAGCACCAAGATGGAACCAGAGCAGGACACAAGCTCGTCCTCAGCTCTCCATCTGGTCTCCACACCATACAAAACAGATAAGTCAGCATCAAACAGTGCCCTTTTGAGGGACACTGACAGCTCTCCAGGGTCCCCCATCCCTCACACCAACATTTGAGACCCCAATGCTGACCCATGGCCCCACTACAGGTGCTGCCACCAGACCTGCTGATTTCAGTGGCCCTTTACACTCATGGCAATGGAGATGGCTGGCAGACCAGCAACCTGGTGAGCAGGGCTGTGCAGGGGTAAGTAGCACAGCAAAGCAGGGCAGGAGGTTGCTCCTTTCTTCCATCCCTTCTGCCTTGTAGATGGGAATCAGCACCAAGATGGAGCAGAGGAGGAGATGCACCTGCCCTCAGCTCTCCATCTGGTCTCCATGCCACAAAATACAGATAAGTCAGCCTCAAACTGTGCCCTTCCTTGGGACACTCGAAGCTCCCCAAGATCCCCCTGCCCTTGCCCCAGTATTGCATTCTTCTTTGCTGAGCCCTGGCCACACTGCAGGTGCTGCCACCACTCCACCTGATTGCAGTGGCCCTTTCCACTCAAGGCAATGGAGATGGCTGGCAGACCAGCAACCTGGTGAGCAGGGCTGTGCAGGGGTAAGTAGCACAGCAAAGCAGGGCAGGAAGCTGCTCCTTTCTTCCTTCCCCTCTGCCTTGCAGACGGGAATCAGCACCAAGATGGAACCAGAGGAGATGCACCTGCCCTCAGCTCTCCATCTGGTCTCCACACCATACAAAACAGATAAGTCAGCCTCATACAGTGCCCATTTGAGGGACAATTGCTGCTCTCCAGGGTCCCCCAGCCCTCACACCAACATTTGAGACCCCAATGCTGAGCCACGGCCCCACTGCAGGTGCTGCCACCAGACCTGCTGAGTGCAGTGGCCCTTTCCACTCATGGCAATGGAGATGGCTGGCAGATCAGCAACCTGGTGAGCAGGGCTGTGCAGGGGTAAGTAGCACAGCAAAACAGGGCAGGAGGCTGCTCCTTTCTTCCATCCCTTCTGCCTTGCAGATGGGAATCAGCACCAAGTTGGAGCAGAGGAGGACACACACCTGCCCTCAGCTCTCCATCTGGTCTCCATGCCACAAATCTCAGATAAGTCAGCCTCAAACGGTGCCCTTTAAAGGGACACTGGCAGTTCCCAAGATCCCCCTGCCCTTGCCCCAGCATTCCATACTGCTTTGCTGAGCCCTGGACACACTGCAGGTGCTGCCACCACAACACCTGATTAGAGCATCCCATTCTACACAGGCTTGGGGACACAGGCAGCCCCACACAGCCCTGGGAACGGCTGGCAGACCAGCAACCTGGTGAGCAGGGCTGTGCAGGGGTAAGTAGCACAGCAAAGCAGGGCAGGAGGCTGCTCCTTTCTTCTTTCCCTTCTGCCTTGCAGATGGGAATCAGCACCAAGATGGAACCAGAGCTGGACACATGCCTGCCCTCAGCTCTCCATCTGGTCTCCATGCCACAAAATACAGATAAGTCAGCCTCATACAGTGCCCTTTCGAGGGACTCTGGCTGCTCCCCAGGGTCCCCCTGCCTTCATACCAACATTTGATATCCCATTTCTGAGCCCTGGACACAATTCAGGTGCTGCCACCAGACCTGCTGGTTGCAGTGGCCCTTTCCACTCAAGGCAATGGAGATGGCTGGCAGACCAGCAACCTGGTGAGCAGGGCTGTGCAGGGGTAAGTAGCACAGCAAAGCAGGGCAGGAGGCTGCTCCTTCCTTCCTTCCTTCCCCTCCTGCCTTGCAGATGGACAGCACAACACAAAGGGCACCAGATGACCAACAGTGCTGGAGCTCAGCCCTAAAAACTGGTTTCCTACACAAAAGATAAGTCAGCCCCAAACTGCAGCCTGTTGGGTTCCTATTAGACCAAGGAAGCTCCCCAAGATCCCCCTGTTCTTAACCCAAACCTTTAATTGTGCTTTGCTGAGTCCTGACCCCACTGCAGGTGCTGCCACCACTCCACCTGATTGCAGTGGCTGTGTCAATGTTGCTGCTGACACAGTGAGCCCCAAATGGCCAAGGAAACCAATTTCAGAGCAGCAACCTGGTGAGCAGGGCTGTGCAGGGGTAAGTAGCACAGCAAAGCAGGGCAGGAGGCTGCTCCTTTCTTCCATCCCTTCTGCCTTGCAGATGAGAATCAGCACCAAGATGGAACCAGAGCAGGACACACGCTCGTCCTCAGCTCTCCATCTGGTCTGCACGCCACAAAAAAACAGATAAGTCAGCCTCAAACAGTGCCCTTTTGAGAGACACTGACATCTCTCCAGGTTCCCCCAGCCCTCACACCAACACTTGAGACCCTGTTGCTGAGCCCTGGACCCACTGCAGGTGCTGCCACCACTCCACCTGCTTATAGTGGCCCTTTCCACACCTGGCCATGCAGACGGTGGGCAGAGCAGCAACCTGGTGAGCAGGGCTTTGCAGGGGTAAGTAGCACAGCAAAGCAGGGCAGGAGGCTGCTCCTTTCTTCCTTCCCTCCTGCCTTGCAGATGGACAGCACAACACAAAGGGCACCAGATGACCAACAGTGCTGGAGCTCAGCCCTAAAAACTGGTGTCCTACACAAAAGATAAGTCAGCCCCAAACTGCAGCCTGTTGGGCTCATACAGGAACATGGAAGCTCCCCAAGATCGCCCAGATCTTCCCCAAACCTTTTACTCTGCTTTGCTGAGTCCTGACCCCACTGCAGGTTCTACCACCACTCCACCTGATTGTAGTGGCCGTGTCAATGTGTGCTGCTGACACAGTGAGCCCCAAATGGCCAAAGAAACCAATTTCAGAGCATCAAGCTGGTGAGCAGGGCTGTGCAGGGGTAAGTAGCACAGCAAAGCAGGGCAGGAGGCTGCTCCTTTCTTCCTTCCCCTCTACACTGTAGATGGGAATCAGCACCAAGATGGAACCAGAGGAGGAGATGCACCTGACCTCAGCTCCCCATCTGGTCTCCATGCCACTCAAAACAGATAAGTCAGCCTCAAACAGTGCCCTTTAGAGGGACACTGGCAGCTCCCCAGGGATCCCTTGCCCTCACCCCAACATTTGATACAGCTTTGCTGAGCCATGGCCTATTGCAGGAGATGGCTCCAGACCATCTATTTGCAGAGGCCCTTTTGATACGGGCTTGGGGACAAAGGCAGCCCCACACAGCCCTGGGAATGGCTGGGAGATCAGCAACCTGGTGAGCAGGGCTGTGCAGGGGTAAGTAATACAGCAAAGTAGGGGAGGAGGCTGCTCCTTTCTTCCTTCCTTCCCTTCTGCCTTGCAGATGGACAGCACAACACAAAGGGCACCAGATGACCAACAGTGCTGGAGCTCAGCCCTAAAAACTGGTGTCCTACACAAAAGATAAGTCAGCCCCAAACTGCAGCATGTCGGTCTCATACAGGAACATGGAAGCTCCCGAAGATCCCCCTGTTCTTACCCCAAACCCTTAACTCTGCTTTGCTGAGTCCTGACCCCACTGCAGGTGCTGCCACCACTCCACCTGATTGCAGTGGCCGTGTCAATGTGTGCTGCTGACACAGTGAGCCCCAAATGGCCAAGGAAACCAATTTCAGAGCATCAACCTGGTGAGCAGGGCTGTGCAGGGGTAAGTAGCACAGCAAAGCAGGGCAGGAGGCTGCTCCTTTCTTCCTTCCCTCCTGCCTTGCAGATGGGAATCAGCACCAAGATGGAACCAGAGGAGACGTGCCTGCCCTCAGCTCTCCATCTGGTCCCCACACCATACAAAACAGATAAGTCAGCCTCAAACAGTGCCCATTTGAGGGACACTGGCAGCTCCCCAGGGTCCCCCTGCCTTCATGCCAGCATTTGATATCCCATTTTTGAGCCCTGGACACAATTCAGGTGCTGCCACCAGACCTGCTGGTTGCAGTGGCCCTTTCCACTCATGGCAATGGAGATGGCTGGCAGAGCATCAACCTGGTGAGCAGGGCTGTGCAGGGGTAAGTAGCTCAGCAAAGCAGGGCAGGAGGCTGCTCCTTTCTTCATTCCTTCCCCTCTGCCTTGCAGATGGACAGCACAACACAAAGGGCACCAGATGACCAACAGTGCTGGAGCTCAGCCCTAAAAACTGGTGTCCTACACAAAAGATAAGTCAGCCCCAAACTGCAGCCTGTTGGGCTCATACAGGAACATGGAAGCTCCCCAAGATCCCCCTGTTCTTACCCCAAACCCTTAACTCTGCTTTGCTGAGTCCTGACCCCACTGCAGGTTCTACCACCACTCCACCTGATTGCAGTGGCCGTGTCAATTTGTGCTGCTGACACAGTGAGCCCCAAATGGCCAAGAAAACCAATTTCAGAGCAGCAACCTGGTGAGCAGGGCTGTGCAGGGGTAAGTAGCACAGCAAAGCAGGGCAGGAGGCTGCTCCTTTCTTCCATCCCTTCTGCCTTGCAGATGGGAATCAGCACCAAGATGGAGCAGAGGAGGAGATGCAGCTGCCCTCAGCTCTCCATCTGGTCTCCATACCACACAACACAGACAAGTCAGCCTCAAACAGTGCCCATTAGTGGGACACTGGCTGCTCCCCAAGGATCCCTTGCCCTCACCCCAACATTTGATACAGCTTTGCTGAGCCATGGCCTATTCAGGTGATGGCACCAGACCATCTATTTGCAGAGGCCATTTTGGTACGGGCTTGGGGACAAAGGCAGCCCCACACAGCCCTGGAATGGCTGGTAGACCAGCAACCTGGTGAGCAGGGCTGTGCAGGGGTCAGTAGCACAGCAAAGCAGGGCAGGAGGCTGCTCCTTTCTTCCATCCCTTCTGCCTTGCAGATGGGAACCAGCACCAAGATGGAACCAGACCAGGACACACGCTCGTCCTCAGGTCTCCATCTGGTCTCCATGCCACACAAAACAGATAAGTCAGCCTCAAATAGTGCCTTTCTGCGGACAGTCGCAGCTCCCCAGGGTCCCCCAGCCCTCACACCAACATTTGAGACCCCAATGCTGAGCCATGGCCCCACTGCAGGTGCTGCCACCAGACCTGCTGGTTGCAGTGGCTCTTTCCACTCATGGCAATGGAGATGGCTGGCAGACCAGCAACCTGGTGAGCAGGGCTGTGCAGGGGTAAGTAGCACAGCAAAGCAGGGCAGGAGGCTGCTCCTTTCTTCATTCCCTTCTGCCTTGTAGATGGGAATCAGCACCAAGATGGAACCAGAGGAAGACAGACGCTCATCCTCTGCATCTGGTCTCCATGCCACAAAATACAGATAAGTCAGCCTCAAACAGTGCCCTTTTGAAGGACACTCGCAGCTCCCCAGGGTCCCCCTGCCTTCATACCAGCATTTGATACCCTGTTGCTGAGACCTGGACTCACTGCAGGTGAAGGTTACTGTGGCCCTTTCCACACCTGGCCGTGCAGACGGCAGGCAGGGCAGCCGTCTCCATGCCACAAAATACAGATAAGTCAGCCTCAAACAGTGCCGTTTTGAGGGACGCTGGCAGCTCCCCAAAAACCCCCTGCCCTCACCACTTCTGATAGCACTTTGCTGAGTCCCAGCTCTATTGCAGGAGATGGCAACAAACCACCTGCTTGCAGAGACCCTTATCAAACACAGTATTGCAGACACAGGCAGCTCCATTCAGCCCTTGGAGTGGCTGGCAGACCAGCAACCTGGTGAGCAGGGCTGTGCAGGGGTAAGTAGCACAGCAAAGCAGGGCAGGAGGCTGCTCCTTTCTTCTTTCCCTTCTGCCTTGCAGATGGGAATCAGCACCAAGATGGAACCAGAGGAGACGTGCCTGCCCTCAGCTCTCCATCTGGTTTCCATGCCATACAAAACAGATAAGTCAGCCTCATACAGTGCCCATTTGAGGGACAATTGCAGCTCTCCAGGGTCCCCCAGCCCTCACACCAACATTTGAGACCCCAATGCTGAGCCATGGCCCCACTGCAGGTGCTGCCACCAGACCTGCTGATTGCAGTGGCCCTTCCCACTCACAGCAATGGAGATGGCTGGCAGACCAGCAACCTGGTGAGCAGGGCTGTGCAGGGGTAAGTAGCACAGCAAAGCAGGGCAGGAGGCTGCTCCTTTCTTCTTTCCCTTCTGCCTTGCAGATGGACAGCACAACACAAAAGGCACCAGATGACCAACAGTGCTGGAGCTCAGCCCTAAAAACTGGTGTCCTACACAAAAGATAAGTCAGCACCAAACTGCAGCCTGTTGGGCTCCTACAGGACCATGGAAGCTCCCCAAGCTCCCCCTGTTCTTACCCCAAACCCTTAACTCTGCTTTGCTGAGTCCTGACCCCACTTCAGGTGCTGCCACCACTCCACCTGATTGCAGTGGCCGTGTCAATGTGTGCTGCTGACACTGTGAGCCCCAAATGGCCAAGGAAACCAATTTCAGAGCAGCAACCTGGTGAGCAGGGCTGTGCAGGGGTAAGTAGCACAGCAAAGCAGGGCAGGAGGCTGCTCCTTTCTTCCTTCCCTTCTGCCTTGCAGATGGGAATCAGCACCAAGATGGAACCAGAGGAGGAGATGCACCTGCCCTCAGCTCTCCATCTGGTCTCCATGCCACACAGCACAGATAAGTCAGCCTCAAACAGTGCCCATTTGAGGGACAGTTGCAGCTCTCCAGGGTCACCCAGCCCTCACACCAACATTTGAGACCCCAATGCTGAGCCCTGGACCCACTGCAGGTGCTGCCACCAGACCTGCTGATTGCAGTGGCCCTTTCCACTCACGGCAATGGAGATGGCTGGCAGACCAGCAACCTGGTGAGCAGGGCTGTGCAGGGGTAAGTAGCACAGCAAAGCAGGGCAGGAGGCTGCTCCTTTCTTCCTTCCTTCCCTCCTGCCTTGCAGATTAACAGCACAACACAAAGGGCACCAAATGGCCAACAGTGCTGGAGCTCAGCCCTAAAAACTGGTGTCCTACAAAAAAAGATAAGTCAGCCCCAAACTGCAGCATGTTGGGCTCATACAGGAACATGGATACTCCCCAAGATCCCCCTGTTCTTACCCCAAACCTTTTACTCTGCTTTGCTGAGTCCTGACCCCACTGCAGGTTCTACCACCACTCCACCTGATTGCAGTGGCCGTGTCAATGTTGGTGCTGACACAGTGAGCCCCAAATGGCCAAAGAAACCAATTTCAGAGCAGCAACCTGGTGAGCAGGGCTGTGCAGGGGTAAGTAGCACAGCAAAGCAGGGCAGGAGGCTGCTTCTTTCTTCCCTCCCCTCTACATTGTAGATGGAAATCAGCAACAAGATGGAACCAGAGGAGGAGATGCACCTGATCTCAGGTCTCCATCTGGTCTCCATGCCACAAAATACAGATAAGTCTGCATCAAACAGTGCCCTTCCTTGGGACACTGGCAGCTCCCCAAAAACCCCCTGCCCTCACCACAACTTCTGATAGCACTTTGCTGAGTCCCAGCTCTATTGCAGGAGATGGCAACAAACCATCTGCTTGCAGAGACCCTTATCAAACACAGTCTTGCAGACACAGGCAGCTCCATTCAGCCCTTGGAGTGGCTGGCAGAGCAGCAACCTGGTGAGCAGGGCTGTGCAGGGGTAAGAAGCACAGGGAAGCAGGGCAGGAGGCTGCTCCTTTCTTCCTTCCATCCTGCCTTGCAGATGGGAATCAGCACCAAGATGGAACCAGAGTTGGACACATGCCTGCCCTCAGCTCTCCATCTGGTCTCCATGCCACAAAAAACAGATAAGTCAGCCTCAAGCAGTGCCCATTTGAGGGACACTCGCAGCTCCCCAGGGATCCCTTGCCCTCACCCCAACATTTGATACTGCTTTGCTGAGCCATGGCCTATTGCAGGTGATGGCACCAGACCATCTATTTGCAGAGGCCCTTTTGATACGGGTTTGGGGACAATGGCAGCCCCACACAGCCCTGGGAATGGCTGGCAAACCAGCAACCTGGTGAGCAGGGCTGTGCAGGGGTAAGTAGCACAGGGAAGCAGGGCAGGAGGCTGCTCCTTTCTTCCTTCCATCCTGCCTTGCAGATGGGAATCAGCACCAAGATGGAACCAGAGGAGACGCGCCTGCCCTCAGCTCTCCATCAGGTTTCCATGCCACACAGCACAGATAAGTCAGCCTCAAACAGTGCCCTTTCGAAGGACACTGGCAGCTCCCCAGGGTCCCCCTACCTTCATACCAACATTTGGTGCTGCTTTGCTGAGCCCTGGCCCCACAGCAGGTGCTGCCACCACTCCACCTGATTACAGTGGCCCTTTCCACTCACGGCAATGGAGATGGCTGGCAGAGCAGCAACATGGTGAGCAGGGCTGTGCAGGGGTAAGTAGCACAGCAAAGCAGGGCAGGAGGCTGCTCCTTTCTTCCATCCCTTCTGCCTTGCAGATGGACAGCACAACACAAAGGGCACCAGATGACCAACAGTGCTGGAGCTCAGCCCTAAAAACTGGTGTCCTACACAAAAGATAAGGCAGCCCCAAACTGCAGCCAGTTGGGCTCATACAGGACCATGGAAGCTCCCCAAGATCCCCCTGTTCTTACCCCAAACCTTTTACTCTGCTTTGCTGAGTCCTGACCCCACTGCAGGTTCTACCACCACTCCACCTGATTGCAGTGGCCGTGTCAATGTGTGCTGCTGACACAGTGAGCCCCAAATGGCCAAGGAAACCAATTTCACAGCAGCAACCTGGTGAGCAGGGCTGTGCAGGGGTAAGTAGCACAGCAAAGCAGGGCAGGAGGCTGCTCCTTTCTTCCTTCCCTTCTGCCTTGTAGATGGGAATCAGCACCAAGATGGAACCAGAGGAGACGCACCTGCCCTCAGCTCTCCATCTGGTCTCCATGCCACACAAAACAGATAAGTCAGCCTCAAACAGTGCCCTTTTGAGGGACACTGGCAGCTCCCCAGGGTCCCCCAGCCTTCATACCAACATTTGGTGCTGCTTTGCTAAGCCCTGGACCCACTGCAGGTGCTGCCACCACTCCACCTGATTACAGTGGCCCTTTCCACTCACGGCAATGGAGATGGCTGGCTCACCAGCAACCTGGTGAGCAGGGCTATGCAGGGCTAAGTAGCACAGCAAAGCAGGGCAGGAGGCTGCTCCTTTCTTCCTTCCCTTCTGCCTTGTAGATGAGAATCAGCACCAAGATGGAACCAGAGGACACACGCTCTTCCTCAGCTCTCCATTTGGTCTGAATGTCACAAAAAACAGATAAGTCAGCCTCAAACAGTGCCCTATCAAGCGACACTGGCTGCTCCCCAGGGTCCCCCTGCCTTCATACCAACATTTGATATCCCATTTCTGAGCCCTGGACCCACTGCAGGTGCTGCCACCAGACCTGATGATTGCAGTGGTCCTTTCCACTCAAGGCAATGGAGATGGCTGGCAGACCAGCAACCTGGTGAGCAGGGCTGTGCAGGGGTAAGTAGCACAGCAAAGCAGGGCAGGAGGCTGCTCCTTTCTTCCTTCCCTTCTGCCTTGCAGATGGGAATCAGCACCAAGATGGAACCAGAGGAGATGCACCTGCCCTCAGCTCTCCATCTGGTCTCCATGCCAAACAGCACAGGTAAGTCAGCCTCATACAGTGCCCTTTTGAGGGACACTCACAGCTCTCCAGGGTCTCCCTGCCCTCACACCAACATTTGATACCCCGTTGCTGAGACCTGGACCCACTGCAGGTGCTGCCACCAGACCTGCTGGTTGCAGTGGCCCTTTCCACTCAAGGCAATGGAGATGGCTGGCAGACCAGCAACATGGTGAGCAGGGCTGTGCAGGGGTAAGTAGCACAGCAAAGCAGGGCAGGAGGCTGCTCCTTTCTTCCTTCCTTCCCTCCTGCCTTGCAGATGGACAGCACAACACTAAGGGCACCAGATGACCAACAGTGCTGGAGCTCAGCCCTAAAAACTGGCGTCCTACACAAAAGATAAGTCAGCCCCAAACTGCAGCCTGTTGGGTTCATACAGGACCATGGAAGCTCCCCAAGATCGCCCAGATCTTACCCCAAACCTTTAACTCTGCTTTGCTGAGTCCTGACCCCACTGCAGGTTCTACCACCACTCCACCTGATTGCAGTGGCCGTGTCAATGTGTGCTGCTGACACAGAGAGCCCCAAATGGCCAAAGAAACCAATTTCAGAGCAGCAACCTGGTGAGCAGGGCTGTGCAGGGGTAAGTAGCACAGCAAAGCAGGGCAGGAGGCTGCTCCTTTCTTCTTTCCCTTCTGCCTTGCAGTTGGGAACCAGCACCAAGATGGAACCAGAGGAGGACACACACTCATCCTCAGCTCTCCATCTGGTCTGCACGCCACACAAAACAGATAAGTCAGCCTCATACAGTGCCCATTTGAGGGACACTCGCAGCTCTCCAGGGTCCCCCTGCCCTCACACCAACATTTGAGACCCCGTTGCTGAGCCCTGGCCCCACTGCAGGTGCTGCCACCAGACCTGCTGGTTGCAGTGGCCATTTCCACACCCGGCCATGCAGATGGCAAGCAGGGCAGCCATCTCCATGACACAAAATACAGATAAGTCTGCATCAAACAGTGCCCTTCCTTGGGACACCTGCAGCTTCCCAAAAACCCCCTGCCCTCACCACAACTTCTGATAGCACTTTGCTGAGTCCCAGCCCTATTGCAGGAGATGGCAACAAACCATCTGCTTGCAGAGACCCTTATCAAACACAGTCTTGCAGACACAGGCAGCTCCATTCAGCCCTGGGAATGGCTGGCAGACCAGCAACCTGGTGAGCAGGGCTGTGCAGGGGTAAGTAGCACAGCAAAGCAGGGCAGGAGGCTGCTCCTTTCTTCCTTCCCTTCTGCCTTGCAGATGGACAGCACAACACAAAGGGCACCAGATGACCAACAGTGCTGGAGCTCAGCCATAAAAACTGGTGTCCTACACAAAAGATAAGTCAGCCCCAAACTGCAGCCTGTTGGGTTCCTATTAGACCGAGGAAGCTCCCCAAGATCCCCCTGTTCTTACCCCAAACCTTTTACTCTCCTTTGCTGAGTCCTGACCCCACTGCAGGTTCTACCACCACACCATCTGATTGCAGTGGCCGTGTCAATGTGGCACTGCAGACACAATGAGCCCAAATGGCCAAAGAAACCAATATCAGAACATCAACCTGGTGAGCAGGGCTGTGCAGGGGTAAGTAGCACAGCAAAGCAGGGCAAGAGGCTTCTCCTTTCTTCCATCCCTTCTGCCTTGCAGGTGGGAATCAGCACCAAGATGGAACCAGAGCTGGACACACGCTCGTCCTCAGCTCTCCATCTGGTCTGCATGCCACAAAATACAGATAAGTCAGCCTCAAACAGTGCCCTTTAGAGGGACATTTGCAGCTCCCCAGGGTCCCCCTGCCTTCACACCAACATTTGGTGCTGCTTTGCTGAGCCCTGGACCCACTGCAGGTGCTGGCACCAGACATGATGGTTGCAGTGGCCCTTTCCACTCATGGCCATTGACATGGCTGGCAGACCAGCAACATGGTGAGCAGGGCTGTGCAGGGGTAAGTAGCACAGCAAAGCAGGGCAGGAGGCTGCTCCTTTCTTCCTTCCCCTCTGCCTTGCAGATGGGAATCAGCACCAAGATGGAACCAGAGCTGGACACACGCTCGTCCTCGGCTTGTCACTGTGACCTGAATGTCACAAAAAACAGATAAGTCATCTTCAAACAGTGCCCTTTCGAAGGACACTGGCAGCTCCCCAGGGTACCCCTGCCTTCACACCAACATTTGGTGCTGCTTTGCTGAGCCATGGCCCCACTCCAGGTGCTGGCACCAGACCTGATGGTTGCAGTGGTTCTTTCCACTCACAGCAATGGAGATGGCTGGCAGACCAGCAACCTGGTGAGCAGGGCTGTGCAGGGGTAAGTAGCACAGCAAAGCAGGGCAGGAGGCTGCTCCTTTCTTCCTTCCTTCCCTCCTGCCTTGCAGATGGACAGCACAACACAAAGGGCACCAGATGACCAACAGTGCTGGAGCTCAGCCCTAAAAACTGGTGTCCTACACAAAAGATAAGTCAGCCCCAAACTGCAGCCTGTTGGGCTCATACAGGACCATGGAAGCTCCCCAAGATCCCCCTGTTCTTACCCCAAACCTTTAACTCTGCTTTGATGAGTCCTGACCCCACTGCAGGTGCTGCCACCACTCCACCTGATTGCAGTGGCCGTGTCAATGTGTGCTGCTGACACAGTGAGCCCCAAATGGCCAAAGAAACCAATTTCAGAGCATCAACCTGGTGAGCAGGGCTGTGCAGGGGTAAGTAGCACAGCAAAGCAGGGCAGGAGGCTGCTCCTTTCTTCCATCCCTTCTGCCTTGCAGATGGACAGCACAACACAAAGGGCACCAAATAAGCAACAGTGCTGGAGCTCAGCCTTAAAAACTGGTGTCCTACAAAAAAAGATAAGTCAGCCCCAAACTGCAGCCTGTTGGGCTCATATAGGGCCATGGAAGCTCCCCAAGATCCCCCTGTTCTTACCCCAAACCCTTAACTCTGCTTTGCTGAGTCCTGACCCCACTGCAGGTTCTACCACCACTCCACCTGATTGCAGTGGCCGTGTCAATGTGGCACTGCAGACACAGTGAGCCCCAAATGGCCACAGAAACCAATTTCAGAGCAGCAACCTGGTGAGCAGGGCTGTGCAGGGGTAAGTAGCACAGCAAAGCAGGGCAGGAGGCTGCTCCTTTCTTCCTTCCCTTCTGCCTTGCAGATGGGAATCAGCACCAAGATGGAACCAGAGCAGGACACATGCCTGCCCTCAGCTCTCCATCTGGTCTCCACACCATACAAAACAGATAAGTCAGCCTCATACAGTGCCTTTTTGAGGCACACTGGCAGCTCTCCAGGGTCCCCCAGCCCTCACACCAACATTTCATACCCTGTTGCTGAGTTCTGGACCCACTGCAGGTGCTGGCACCAGACCTGCTGGTTGCAGTGGCCCTTTTGACACTCATGGCAATGGAGATGGCTGGCAGACCAGCAACCTGGTGAGCAGGGCTATGCAGGGGTAAGTTGCACAGCAAAGCAGGGCAGGAGGCGGCGCCTTTCTTCCATCCCTTCTGCCTTGCTGATGGGAATCAGCACCAAGTTGGAGCAGAGGAGGCGATGCACCTGCCCTCAGCTCTCCATGTGGTCTGCATGCCACAAATCTCAGATAAGTCAGCCTCAAACGGTGCCCTTTAAAGGGACACTGGCAGTTCCCAAGATCCCCCTGCCCTTGCCGCAGCATTCCATACTGCTTTGCTGAGCCCTGGACACACTGCAGGTGCTGCCACCACAACACCTGATTAGAGCAGCCCATTCTACACAGGCTTGGGGACACAGGCAGCTCCATTCAGCCCTGGGAATGTCTGGCAGACCAGCAACCTGGTGAGCAGGGCTGTGCAGGGGTAAGTAGCACAGCAAAGCAGGGCAGGAGGCTGCTCCTTTCTTCCTTCCCCTCTACATTGTAGATGGGAACCAGCACCAAGACGGTGCAGAGGAGGAGATGCAGCTGCCCTCAGCTCTCCATCTGGTCTCCATTCCACACAGCACAGATAAGTCAGCTTCAAACAGTGCCCTTTAGAGGGACACTGGCAGCTCCCCAGGGATCCCTTGCCCTCACCCCAACATTTGACACTGCTTTGCTGAGCCATGGCCTATTGCAGGAGATGTCACCAGACCATCTATTTGCAGAAGCCCATTTGATACGGGCTTGGGGACAAAGGCAGCCCCACACAGTCCTGGGAAGGGCTGGCAGACCAGCAACCTGGTGAGCAGGGCTGTGCAGGGGTAAGTAGCACAGCAAAGCAGGGCAGGAGGCTGCTCCTTTCTTCCATCCCTTCTGCCTTGCAGATGTGAATCAGCAACAAGATGGAACCAGAGCAGGACACACTCTCCTCCTCTGCTCTGCATCTGGTCTCCATGCCACACAAAACAGATAAGTCAGCCTCATACAGTGCCCTTTTGAGGGACACTGACAGCTCTCCATGGTCCCCCTGCCTTCAAACCAACATTTGATACCCCGTTGCTGAGCCATGGCCCCACTGCAGGTGCTGCCACCAGACCTGCTGATTGCAGTGGCCCTTTCCACTCATGGCAATGGAGATGGCTGGCAGACCAGCAACCTGGTGAGCAGGGCTGTGCAGGGTTAAGAAGCACAGGGAAGCAGGGCAGGAGGCTGCTCCTTTCTTCCTTCCTTCCCTCCTGCCTTGCAGATGGACAGCACAACACAAAGGGCACCAGATGACCAACAGTGCTGGAGCTCAGCCCTAAAAACTGGTGTCCTACACAAAAGATAAGTCAGCCCCAAACTGCAGCCTGTTGGGCTCATTCAGTACCATGGAAGCTCCCCAAGATCCCCCTGTTCTTACCCCAAACCCTTAACTCTGCTTTGCTGAGTCCTGACCCCACTGCAGGTGCTGCCATCACTCCACCTGATTGCAGTGGCCGTGTCAATGTTGCTGCTGACACAGTGAGCCCCAAATGGCCAAGGAAACCAATTTCAGAGCATCAACCCGGTGAGCAGGGCTGTGCAGGGGTAAGTAGCACAGCAAAGCAGGGCAGGAGGCTGCTCCTTTCTTCCATCCCTTCTGCCTTGCAGATTGGAATCAGCAGCAAGATGGAACCAGAGCAGGACACACGCTCGTCCTCAGCTCTCCATCTGTTCTCCACACCATACAAAACAGATAAGTCAGCCTCAAACAGTGCCCTTTAGAGGGACACTGGAAGCTCTCCAGGGTCCCCCAGCCCTCACACTAACATCTGATACCCCGTTGCTGAGCCCTGGCCAACTGCAGGTGCTGCCACCAGACCTGCTGATTGCAGTGGCCCTTTTCACTCACGGCAATGGAGATGGCTGGCAGACCAGCAACCTGGTGAGCAGGTCTGTGCAGGGGTAAGTAGCACAGCAAAGCAGGGCAGGAGGCTGCTCCTTTCTTCCATCCCTTCTGCTTTGCAGATGGGAATCAGCAACAAGATGGAACCAGAGCTGGACACATGGCTGCACTCAGCTCTGCATCTGGTCTCTATGCTACAAAATACAGATAACTCAGCCTCAAACAGTGCCTTTCTGGGGACACTGGCAGCTCTCCAGGGTCCCCCTGCCTTCATACCAACATTTGATATCCCATTTCTGAGCCCTGGACACAATTCAGGTGCTGCCACCAGACCTGCTGGTTGCAGTGGTCCTTTTCACTCACGGCAATGGAGATGGCTGGCAGACCAGCAACATGGTGAGCAGGGCTGTGCAGGGGTAAGTAGCACAGCAAAGCAGGGCAGGAGGCTGCTGCTTTCTTCCTTCCCTTCTGCCTTGCAGATGGGAATCAGCACCAAGATGGAGCAGAGGAGGAGATGCCCCTGCCCTCAGCTCTCCATCTGGTCTGCATGGCACAAAAAACAGATAAGTAAGCCTCAGACAGTGCCCATTCAGAGTTACATGGAAGCTCCTCAAGGCCCCCCAGTCCTCACCACAACTTATGATACCACCTTCCTGAGCCCTGGCCCTATTGTAGGTGATGGCACCATACAATCTATTTGCAGTGGCCCATTCCATATAGGCATGGGGACACATGCAGCCCCATTCAGCCCTTGGAATGGCTGGCAGAGCAGCAACCCAGTGAGCAGGGCTGTGCAGGGGTAAGTAGCACAGCAAAGCAGGGCAGGAGGCTGCTCCTTTCTTCTTTCCCTTCTGCCTTGCAGATGGGATCATCAGCACCAAGATGGAACCAGAGCAGGACACACGCTCGTCCTCAGCTCTCCATCTGGTCTGCATGACACAAAAAACAGATAAGTCAGCCTCATACAGTGCCCTTTTGAGGGACAATTGCAGCTCCCCAGGGTCCCCCAGCCCTCACACCAACATTTGAGACCCCAATGCTGAGCCCTGGACACACTGCAGGTGCAGCCACCAGACCTGCTAATTGAACTGGTCCTTTCCACACCCAGCCATGCAGACGTTGGGCAGACCAGCAACCTGGTGAGCAGGGCTGTGCAGGGGTAAGTAGCACAGCAAAGCAGGGCAGGAGGCTGCTCCTTTCTTCCTTCCCCTCTACATTGTAGATGGGAATCAGCACCAAGATGGAACCAGAGCAGGACACACGCTCGTCCTCAGCTCTCCATGTGGTCTGCATGCCACACAGCACAGATAAGTCAGCCTCATACAGTGCCCATTTGAGGGACACTGGCAGCTCCCCAGGGTCCCCCTGCCTTCGTACCAACATTTGATATCCCATTTCTGAGCCCTGGACACAATTCAGGTGCTGCCACCAGACCTGCTGATTGCTGTGGTCTTTTCCTCACCCGGCCATGCAGACGGCAGGCAGGGCAGCCATCTCCATGCCACAAAATACAGATAAGTCTGCATCAAACAGTGCCCTTCCTTGGGACACTGGCAGCTCCCCCAAAACCCCCTGCCCTCACCACAACTTCTGATAGCACTTTGCTGAGTCCCAGCCCTATTGCAGGAGATGGCAACAAACCATCTGCTTGCAGAGACCCTTATGAAACACAGTCTTGCAGACAAAGGCAGCTCCATTCAGCCCTGGGAATGGCTGGCAGACCAGCAACCTGGTGAGCAGGGCTGTGCAGGGGTAAGTAGCACAGCAAAGCAGGGCAGGAGGCTGCTCCTTTCTTCCTTCCTTCCCCTCTGCCTTGCAGATGGACAGCACAACACAAAGGGCACCAGATGACCAACAGTGCTGGAGCTCAGCCCTAAAAACTGGTGTCCTACAGAAAAGATAAGTCAGCCCCAAACTGCAGCCTGTTGGGCTCATACAGGAACATGGAAGCTCCCCAAGATCCCCCTGTTCTTACCCCAAACCCTTAACTCTGCTTTGCTGAGTCCTGACCCCACTGCAGGTTCTACCACCCACTCCACCTGATTGCAGTGGCCGTGTCAATGTGTGCTGCTGACACTGTGAGCCCCAAATGACCAAGGAAACCAATTTCAGAGCATCAACCTGGTGAGCAGGGCTGTGCAGGGGTAAGTAGCACAGCAAAGCAGGGCAGGAGGCTGCTCCTTTCTTCCATCCCTTCTGCCTTGTAGATGGGAATCAGCACCAAGATGGAACCAGAGCAGGACACACGCTCGTCCTCAGCTCTCCATCTGGTCTCCATGCAAAACAGCACAGATAAGTCAGCCTCAAACAGTGCCCTTTTGAGGGACAGTTGCAGCTCTCCAGGGTCCCCCAGCCCTCACACCAACATTTGATACCCCGTTGCTGAGCCACGGCCCCACTGCAGGTGATGCCACCAGACCTGCTGATTGCAGTGGCCCTTTTCACTCACGGCAATGGAGATGGCTGGAAGACCAGCAACCTGGTGAGCAGGGCTGTGCAGGGGTAAGTAGCACAGCAAAGCAGGGCAGGAGGCTGCTCCTTTCTTCCATCCCTTCTGCCTTGCAGATGGGAATCAGCACCAAGATGGAACCAGAGCTGGACACATGCCTGCCCTCAGCTCTCCATCTGGTCTCCATGTCACACAAAACAGATAAGTCAGCCTCAAACAGTGCCCATTTGAGGGACACTCGCAGCTCCCCAGGGATCCCTTGCCCTCAGTCCAACATTTGATACAGCTTTGCTGAGCCATGGCCTATTGCAGGTGATGGCACCAGACCATCTATTTGCAGAGGCCCTTTTGATACGGGTTTGGGGACAAAGGCAGCCCCACACAGCCCTGGGAATGGCTGGCAGACCAGCAACCTGGTGAGCAGGGCTGTGCAGGGGTAAGTAGCACAGCAAAGCAGGGCAGGAGGCTGCTCCTTCCTTCCTTCCTTCCTTCCCTCCTGCCTTGCAGATGGACAGCACAACACAAAGGGCACCAGATGACCAACAGTGCTGGAGCTCAGCCCTAAAAACTGGTGTCCTACACAAAAGATAAGTCAGCCCCAAACTGCAGCCTGTTGGGTTCCAATTAGCCCAAGGAAGCTCCCCAAGATCCCCCTGTTCTTACCCCAAACCCTTTACTCTGCTTTGCTGAGTCCTGACCCCACTGCAGGTGCTGCCACCACTCCACCTGATTGCAGTGGCCGTGTCAATGTGTGCTGCTGACACAGTGAGCCCCAAAGGGCCAAGGAAACCAATTTCAGAGCATCAACCTGGTGAGCAGGGCTGTGCAGGGATAAGTAACACAGCAAAGCAGGGCAGGAGGCTTCTCCTTTCTTCTTTCCCTTCTGCCTTGCAGATGGGAATCAGCACCAAGATGGAACCAGAGCAGGACACACGCTCGTCCTCAGCTCTCTATCTGGTCTCCATGCCACACAAAACAGATAAGTCAGCCTCATACAGTGCCCATTTGAGGGACACTGGCAGCTCCCCAGGGTCCCCCTGCCTTCATACCAACATTTGATACCCCAATGCTGAGCCCTGGACACAATTCAGGTGCTGCCACCAGACCTGCTGATTGCAGTGGCCCTTTCCACTCACGGCAATGGAGATGGCTGGCAGACCAGCAACCAGGTGAACAGGGCTGTGCAGGGGTAAGTAGCTCAGCAAAGCAGGGCAGGACGCTGCTACTTTCTTCCATCCCTGCTGCCTTGCAGATGGGAATCAGCACCAAGATGGAACCAGAGGAGGAGATGCACCTGCCCTCAGCTCTCCATCTGGTCTCCATTTCACACAGCACAGATAAGTCAGCCTCATACAGTGCCCTTCTGAGGGTCACTGGCAGCTCCCCAGGGTCCCCCTGCCTTCACACCAACATTTGATACCCCATTGCTGAGACCTGCACCCACTGCAGGTGCTGCCACCAGACCTGCTGGTTGCTGTGGCCCTTTCCACACCCGGCCATGCAGGCGGCAGGCAGGGCAGCCATCTCCATCTGGTCTCCATGCCACAAAATACAGATAAGTCTGCATCAAACAGTGCCCTTCCTTGGGACACTGGCAGCTCCCCAAAAACCCCCTGCCCTCACCACAACTTCTGATAGCACTTTGCTGAGTCCCAGCTCTATTGCAGGAGATGGCAACAAACCATCTGCTTGCAGAGACCCTTATCAAACACAGTCTTGCAGACACAGGCAGCTCCATTCAGCCCTTGGAGTGGCTGGCAGACCAGCAACCTGGTGAGCAGGGCTGTGCAGGGGTAAGTAGCACAGCAAAGCAGGGTAGAAGGCTGCTCCTTTCTTCTTTCCTTCCTGCCTTGCAGATGGACAGCACAACACAAAGGGCACCAGATGACCAACAGTGCTGGAGCTGAGCCCTAAAAACTGGCGTCCTACAAAAAAAGATAAGTCAGCCCCAAACTGCAGCCTGTTGGGTTCCTATTAGACCAAGGAAGCTCCCCAAGATCCCCCTGTTCTTACCCCAAACCCTTAACTCTGCTTTGCTGAGTCCTGACCCCACTGCAGGTTCTACCACCACTCCACCTGATTGCAGTGGCCGTGTCAATGTTGCTGCTGACACAGTGAGCCCCAAATGGGCAAGAAAACCAATTTCAGAGCATCAACCTGGTGAGCATGGCTGTGCAGGGGTAAGTAGCACAGCAAAGCAGGGCAGGAGGCTGCTCCTTTCTTCCTTCCCTTCTGCCTTGCAGATGGGAATCAGCACCAAGATGGAACCAGAGCAGGACACACGCTCGTCCTCAGCTCTCCATCTGGTCTGCATGCCACAAAATACAGATAAGTCAGCCTCATACAGTGCCCATTTGAGGGACACTGGCAGCTCCCCAGGGTCTCCCTGCCTTCACACAAACATTTGAGACCCCAATGCTGAGCCATGGCCCCACTGCAGGTGCTGTTACCAGACCTCCTGATTGCAGAGGCTTTATCAACTCATGGCTATGGAAATGGCTGGCAGACCAGCAACCTGGTGAGCAGGGCTGTGCAGGGGTAAGTAGCACAGCAAAGCAGGGCAGGAGGCTGCTCCTTTCTTCCTTCCCCTCTGCCTTGCAGATGGGAATCAGCACCAAGATGGAACCAGAGGAGGAGATGCACCTGACCTCAGCTCTCCATCTGGTCTCCAATCCACGCAGCACAGATAAGTCAGCCTCAAATAGTGCCCTTTAGAGGGACACTGGCAGCTCCCCAGGGATCCCTTGCCCTCACCCCAATATTTGATACTGCTTTGCTGAGCCATGGCCTATTGCAGGTGATGGCACCAGACCATCTATTTGCAGAGGCCCTTTTGGTACGGGCTTGGGGACAAAGGCAGCCCCACACAGCCCTGGGAATGGCTGGCAGACCATTAACCTGGTGAGCAGGGCTGTGCAGGGGTAAGTAGCACAGCAAAGCAAGGCAGGAGGCTGCTCCTTTCTTCCATCCCTTCTGCCTTGCAGATGGGAACCAGCACCAAGATGGAACCAGAGCAGGACACACGCTCGTCCTCAGCTCTCCATCTGGTCTCCATGCCACACAAAACAGATAAGTCAGCCTCAAACAGTGCCCGTTTGAGGGACAATTGCAGCTCTCCAGGGTCCCCCAACCCTCACACCAACATTTGAGTCCCCAATGCTGAGCCATGGCCCCACTGCAGGTGCTGCCACCAGACCTGCTGGTTGCAGTGGCCCTTTCCACTCATGGCAATGGATATGGCTGGCAGACCAGCAACCTGGTGAGCAGGGCTGTGCAGGGGTAAGTAGCACAGCAAAGCAGGGCAGGAGGCTGCTCCTTTCTTCCTTCTCCTCTGCCTTGCAGATGGGAATCAGCACCAAGATGGAACCAGAGGAGGACACACGCGTTGCCCTCAGCTCTCCATCTGGTCTCCATGCCACTAAATACAGATAAGTCAGCTTCAAACAGTGCCCTTTCGAAGGACACTGGCAGCTCCCCAGTGATCCCTTGCCCTCACCCCAACATTTGAAACTGCTTTGCTGAGCCATGGCCAATTGTAGCTGATGCCACCAGACCTGCTGATTGCTGTGGCCCTTTCCACACCCGGCCATGCAGACGGCAGGCAGGGCAGCCATCTCCATGCCACAAAATACAGATAAGTCTGATACAAACAGTGCCCTTCCTTGGGACACTGGCAGGTCCCCAAAACCCCCTGCCCTCACCACAACTTCTGATAGCACTTTGCTGAGTCCCAGCTCTATTGCAGGAGATGGCAACAAACCATCTGCTTGCAGAGACCCTTATCAAACACAGTCTTTCAGACACAGGCAGCTCCATTCAGCCCTTGGAGTGGCTGGCAGACCAGCAACCTGGTGAGCAGGGCTGTGCAGGGGTATGTAGCACAGCAAAGCAGGGCAGGAGGCTGCTCCTTTCTTCCTTCCCTTCTGCCTTGCAGATGGGAATCAGCACCAAGATAGAACCAGAGGAGACGCACCTGCCCTCAGCTCTCCATCTGGTCTCCACACCATACAAAACAGATAAGTCAGCCTCAAACAGTGCCCTTCTGATGGACACTGACAGCTCTCCAGGGTCCCCCAGCCCTCACACCAACCTTTGCTGCTGCTTTGCTGAGCCCTGGACCCACTGCAGGTGCTGCCACCAGACCTGCTGAGTGCAGTGGCCCTTTCCACTCAAGGCAATGGAGATGGCTGGCAGACCAGCAACCTGGTGAGCAGGGCTGTGCAGGGGTAAGTAGCACAGCAAAGCAGGGCAGGAGGCTGCTCCTTTCTTCCATCCCTTCTGCCTTGCAGATGGGAATCAGCACCAAGATGGAACCAGAGCAGGACACACGCTCGTCCTCAGCTCTCCATCTGGTCTCCATGCCAAAAAATACAGATAAGTCAGCCTCAAATGGTGCCCTTTTGAGGGACACTCACAGCTCTCCAGGGTCTGCCTGCCCTCACACCAACATTTGAGACCCCAATGCTGAGCCATGGCCCCACTGCAGGTGCTGGCACCAGACCTGCTGGTTGCAGTGGCCCTTTCAACTCACGGCAATGGAGATGGCTGGCAGACCAGCAACATGGTGAGCAGGGCTGTGCAGGGGTAAGTAGCACAGCAAAGCAGGGCAGGAGGCTGCTCCTTTCTTCCATCCCTTCTGCCTTGCAGATGGGAATCAGCACCAAGATGGTGCAGAGGACGAGAAGAACCTGCCCTCAGCTCTCCATCTGGTCTCCATGCCAAACAGCACAGATAAGTCAGCCTCAAACAGTGCCCTTTAGAGGGACACTCGCAGCTCCCCAGGGATCCCTTTCCCTCACCCCAACATTTGATACTGCTTTGCTGAGCCATGTCCTATTGCAGGAGATGGCACCAGACCATCTATTTGCAGAGGCCCTTTTGATATGGGCTTGGGGACACAGGCAGCCCCATTCAGCCCTGGGAAGGGCTGTTAGACCAGTAACCTGGTGAGCAGGGCTGTGCAGGGGTAAGTAGCACAGCAAAGCAGGGCAGGAGGCTGCTCCTTTCTTCCTTCCTTCCCCTCTGCCTTGCAGACGGACAGCACAACACAAAGGGCACCAGATGACCAACAGTGCTGGAGCTCAGCCCTAAAAACTGGTGTCCTACAAAAAAAGATAAGTCAGCCCCAAACTGCAGCCTGTCGGGCTCATACAGGACCATGGATACTCCCCAAGATCCCCCTGTTCTTACCCCAAACCTTTAACTCTGCTTTGCTGAGTCCTGACCCCACTGCAGACAGGAATCAGCACCAAGATGGAACCAGAGGAGATGCAGCTGCCCTCAGCTCTCCATGTGGTCTCCACACCATACAAAACAGATAAGTCAGCCTCAAACAGTGCCCATTTGAGGGACACTGGCAGCTCTCCGGGGTCCCCCAGCCCTCACACCAACATTTGATACCCCGTTGCTGAGCCCTGGACCCACTGCAGGTGCTGCCACCAGACCTGCTGTATGCAGTGGCCCTTTCATCTCATGGCAATGGAGATGGCTGGCAGACCAGCAACCTGGTGAGCAGGGCTGTGCAGGGGTAAGTAGCACAGCAAAGCAGGGCAGGAGGCTGCTCCTTTCTTCCATCACTTCTGCCTTGTAGATGGGAATCAGCACCAAGATGGAGCAAAGGAGGAGATGCACCTGCCCTCAGCTCTCCATCTGGTCTGCACGCCACAAAATACAGATAAGTCAGCCTCAAACAGTGCACTTTCTGGGGACACTCGAAGCTCCCCAAGATCCCCCTGCCCTTGCCCCAGTATTGCATTCTTTTTTGCTGAGTCCTGGCCACACTGCAGGTGCTGCCACCACTCCACCTGATTGCAGTGGCCCTTTCCACACCTGGCCATGCAGACAGTGGGCAGAGCAGCAACCCAGTGAGCAAGGCTGTGCAGGGGTAAGTAGCACAGCAAAGCAGGGCAGGAGGCTGCTCTTTTCTTCCTTCCCTTCTGCCTTATAGATGGGAATCAGCACCAAGATGGAACCAGAGGAAGACACACGCTTGTCCTCGGCTCTCCATCTGGTCTGAATGTCTCAAAAAACAGATAAGTCAGCCTCAAACAGTGCCCTTTTGAGGGACACTGGCAGCTCCCCAGGTTCCCCCAGCCCTCACACCAACATTTGATACCCCGTTGCTGAACCCTGGACCCACTGCAGGTGATGCCACCAGACCTGCTGGTTGCAGTGGCCCTTTCCACTCACGGCAATGGAGATGGCTGGCAGACCAGCAACCTGGTGAGCAGGGCTATGCAGGGGTAAGTAGCACAGCAAAGCAGGGCAGCAGGCTGCTCCTTTCTTCATTCCCTTCTGCCTTGCAGATGGAAATGAGCACCAAGATGGAACCATAGGAGGACACATGCGTGCCCTCAGCTCTCCATCTGGTCTCCATGCCACAAAAAACAGATAAGTCAGCCTCAAACAGTGCCTTTCTGGGGACACTGGCAGCTCCCCACAATCCCATACACTTGCCCCATCATTCCATACTGCTTTGCTGAGCCCTGGCCCCACAGCAGGTGCTGCCATCAGACCTGCTGATTGAACTGGTCCTTTCCACACCTGGCCATGCAGACGTTGGGCAGACCAGCAACCTGGTGAACAGGGCTGTGCAGGGGTAAGTAGCACAGCAAAGCAGGGCAGGAGGCTGCTCCTTTCTTCCTTCCTTCCCCTCTGCCTTGCAGATGGGAATCAGCACCAAGATGGAACCAGAGCTGGACACACACCTGCCCTCAGCTCTCCATCTGGTCTCCAGCTCACAAAAAACAGATAAGTCAGCCTCAAACAGTGCCGTTCCTTGGGACACTGGCAGCTCCCCTGGGTCCCCCTGCCTTCACACCAACATTTGATATCCCATTTCTGAGCCCTGGACACAATTCAGGTGCTGGCACCAGACCTGCTGGTTGCAGTGGCCCTTTCCACTCACAGCAATGGAGATGGCTGGCAGACCAGCAACCTGGTGAGCAGGGCTGTGCAGGGGTAAGTAGCACAGCAAAGCAGGGCAGGAGGCTGCTCCTTTCTTCCATCCCTATTGCCTTCCAGACGGGAATCAGCACCAAGATGGAGCAGAGGAGGAGATGCACATGCCCTCCGCTCTCCATCTGGTCTCCATGCCACAAAATACAGATAAGTCAGCCTCAAACTGTGCCATTCCTTAAAACACTCGAAGCTCCCCAAGATCCCCCTGCCCTTGCCCCAGTATTGCATTCTTCTTTGCTGAGCCCTGGCCACACCGCAGGTGCTGCCACCACTCCACCTGATTGCAGTGGCCCTTTCCACACCTGGCCATGCAGACGTTGGGCAGAGCAGCAACCCAGTGAGCAGGGCTGTGCAGGGGTAAGTAGCACAGCAAAGCAGGGCAGGAGGCTGCTCCTTTCTTCCATCCCTTCTGCCTTGCAGATGGGAACCAGCACCAAGATGGAACCAGAGGAGACGCACCTGCCCTCTGCTCTGCATCTGGTCTCCATGCCACACAAAACAGATAAGTCAGCCTCATACAGTGCCCGTTTGAGGGACACTCACAGCTCTCCAGGGTCTCCCTGCCCTCACACCAACATTTGAGACCCCGTTGCTGAGCCCTGGCCCCACTGCAGGTGCTGCCACCAGACCTGCTGGTTGCAGTGGCCCTTTCCACTCAAGGCAATGGAGATGGCTGGCAGACCAGCAACCTGGTGAGCAGGGCTGTGCAGGGGTAAGTAGCACAGCAAAGCAGGGCAGGAAGCTGCTCCTTTCTTCCTTCCTTCCCCTCTGCCTTGCAGATGGACAGCACAACACAAAGGGCACCAGATGACCAACAGTGCTGGAGTTCAGCCCTAAATTCTGGTGTCCTACAAAAAAAGATAAGTCAGCCCCAAACTGCAGCCTATTGGGTTCCTATTAGACCAAGGAAGCTCCCCAAGATCCCCCTGTTCTTACCCCAAACCCTTAACTCTGCTTTGCTGAGTCCTGACCCCACTGCAGGTTCTACCACCACTCCACCTGATTGCAGTGGCCGTGTCAATGTGGCAATGCTGACACAGTGAGCCCCAAATGGACAAGAAAAGCAATTTAAGACCAGCAATCTGGTGAGCAGGGCTATGCAGGGGTAAGTAGCACAGCAAAGCAGGGCAGGAGGCTGCTCCTTTCTTCCTTCCCTTCTGCCTTGCAGATGGGAATCAGCACCAAGATGGAACCAGAGGAAGACACACGCTTGTCCTCGGCTCTCCATCTGGTCTGAATGTCTCAAAAAACAGATAAGTCAGCCTCAAACAGTGCCCATTTGAGGGACACTGGCAGCTCCCCAGGTTCCCCCAGCCCTCACACCAACATTTGATACCCCACTGCAGAGCCCTGGACCCACTGCAGGTGCTGCTACCAGACCTGCTGATTGCAGTGGTCCTTTCCACTGATGTCAATGGACATGGCTGGCAGACCAGCAACCTGGTGAGCAGGGCTGTGCAGGGGTAAGTAGCACAGCAAAGCAGGGCAGGAGGCTGCTCCTTTCTTCCTTCCCCTCTGTATTGCAGATGGGAATCAGCAACAAGATGGAACCAGAGGAGATGCACCTGCCCTCAGCTCTCCATCTGGTCTCCACACCATACAAAACAGATAAGTCAGCCTCATACAGTGCCCATTTGAGGGACACTGGCAGCTCACCGGGGTCCCCCTGCCTTCATACCAACATCTGATACCCCGTTGCTGAGCTCTGGACCCACTGCAGGTGCTGCCACCAGACCTGCTGGTTGCTGTGGTCCTTTCCACACCCGGCCATGCAGACGGCAGGCAGGGCAGCCATCTCCATGCCACAGAATACAGATAAGTCTGCATCAAACAGTGCCCTTCCTTGGGACACTGGCAGCACCCCAAAACCCCCTGCCCTCACCACAACTTCTGATAGCACTTTGCTGAGTCCCAGCCCTATTGCAGGAGATGGCAACAAACCATCTGCTTGCAGAGACCCTTATCAAACACAGTCTTGCAGACAGAGGCAGCTCCATTCAGCCCTTGGAGTGGCTGGCAGACCAGCAACCTGGTGAGCAGGGCTGTGCAGGGGTAAGTAATACAGCAAAGCAGGGCAGGAGGCTGCTCCTTTCTTCCTTCCCTTCTGCCTTGTAGATGGGAATCAGCACCAAGATGGAACCAGAGCAGGACACACGCTCGTCATCTGCTCTCCATCTGGTCTCCATGCCACAAAAAACAGATAAGTCAGCCTCATACAGTGCCCTTTTGAGGGACACTGGCAGCTCTCCAGGGTCCCCCAGCCCTCACACCAACATTTGATACCCTGTTGCTGAGTCCTGGACCCACTGCAGGTGCTGCCACCAGACCTGCTGGTTGCAGTGGCCCTTTCAACTCAAGGCAATGGAGAAGGCTGGCAGACCAGCAACCCAGTGAGCAGGGCTGTGCAGGGGTAAGTAGCACAGCAAAGCAGGGCAGGAGGCTGCTCCTTTCTTCCTTCCCCTTCTGCCTTGCAGATGGGAATCAGCACCAAGATGGAACCAGAGCAGGACACACGCTCGTCCTCAGCTCTCCATCTGGTCTCCATGCCACACAGCACAGGTAAGTCAGCCTCAGACACTGCCGTTCCTTGGGACACTGCAGCTCCCCAGGGTCTCCCTGCCCTCACACCAACATTTGGTGCTGCTTTGCTGAGCACTTACCCAACTGCAGTTGCTGCCACCAGACCTGCTGACTGCTGTGGTCTTTTCCATACCCGGCCATGCAGACGGCAGGCAGAGTAGCCATCTCCATCTGGTCTCCATGCCACAAAATACAGATAAGTCAGCTTCAAACAGTGCCCTTCCTTGGGACACTGGCAGCTCCCCAAAAACCCCCTGCCCTCACCACAACTTCTGATAGCACTTTGCTGAGTCCCAGCTCTATTGCAGGAGATGGAAACAAACCATCTGCTTGCAGAGACCCTTATCAAACACAGTCTTGCAGACACAGGCAGCTCCATTCAGCCCATGGAGTGGCTGGCAGACCAGCAACCTGGTGAGCAGGGCTGTGCAGGGGTAAGTAGCACAGCAAAGCAGGGCAGGAGGCTGCTCCTTTCTTCCTTCCCCTCTGCCTTGCAGATGGACAGCACAACACAAAGGGCACCAGATGACCAACAGTGCTGGAGCTCAGCCCTAAATTCTGGTGTCCTAAAAAAAAAAGATAAGTCAGCCCCAAACTGCAGCCTGTTGGGTTCCTATTAGACCAAGGAAGCTCCCCAAGATCCCCCTGTTCATACCCCAAACCCTTAACTCTGCTTTGCTGAGTCCTGACCCCACTGCAGGTTCTACCACCACTCCACCTGATTGCAGTGGCCGTGTCAATGTTGCTGCTGACACAGTGAGCCCCAAATGGCCAAGGAAACCAATTTCAGAGCATCAACCTGGTGAGCAGGGCTGTGCAGGGGTAAGTAGCACAGCAAAGCAGGGCAGGAAGCTGCTCCTTTCTTCCTTCCCTTCTGCCTTGTAGATGGGAACCAGCACCAAGATGGAACCAGAGGAGACGTGCCTGCCCTCTGCTCTCCATCTGGTTTCCATGCCATACAAAACAGATAAGTCAGCCTCAAACAGTGCTTTTCTGGGGACACTGGCAGCTCCCCACAATCCCATACACTTGCCCCATCATTCCATACTGCTTTGCTGAGCCCTGGCCCCACTGCAGGTGCTGCCACCAGACCTGCTAATTGAACTGGTCCTTTCCATACCCGGGCATGCAGACGTTGGGCAGACCAGCAACCCGGTGAGCAGGGCTGTGCAGGGGTAAGTAGCACAGCAAAGCAGGGCAGGAGGCTGCTCCTTTCTTCCTTCCCTCCTGCCTTGCAGATGGACAGCACAACACAAAGGGCACCAGATGACCAACAGTGCTGGAGCTCAGCCCTAAAAACTGGTGTCCTACACAAAAGATAAGTCAGCCCCAAACTGCAGCCTGTTGGGCTCATACAGGAACATGGAAGCTCCCCAAGATCCCCCTGTTCTTACCCCAGACCTTTAACTCTGCTTTGCTGAGTCCTGACCCCACTGCAGGTTCTACCACCACTCCACCTGATTGCAGTGGCCGTGTCAATGTGTCCTGCTGACACAGTGAGCCCCAAATGGCCAAGGAAACCAATTTCAGACCAGCAACCTGGTGAGCAGGGCTGTGCAGGGGTAAGTAGCACAGCAAAGCAGGGAAGGACGCTGCTCCTTTCTTCCATCCCTTCTGCCTTGTAGATGGGAATCAGCACCAAGATGGAACCAGAGCAGGACACACGCTCGTCCTCAGCTCTCCATCTGGTCTCCATTCCACACAGCACAGATAAGTCAGCTTCAAACAGTGCCCTTTAGAGGGACACTGGCAGCTCCCCAGGGATCCCTTGCCCTCACCCCAACATTTGATACTGCTTTGCTGAGCCATGGCCTATTTCAGCTGATGCCACCAGACCTGCTGATTGCTGTGCCCCTTTCCACACCCGGCCATGCAGACGGCAGGCAGGGCAGCCATCTCCATGCCACAAAATACAGATAAGTCTGCATCAAACAGTGCCCTTCCTTGGGACACTGGCAGCTCCCCAAAAACCCCCTGCCCTCACCACAACTTCTGATAGCACTTTGCTGAGTCCCAGCCCTATTGCAGGAGATGGCAACAAACCATCTGCTTGCAGAGACCCTTATCAAACACAGTCTTGCAGACACAGGCAGCTCCATTCAGCCCGTGGAGTGGCTGGCAGACCAGCAACCTGGTGAGCAGGGCTGTGCAGGGGTAAGTAGCACAGCAAAGCAGGGCAGGAGGCTGCTCCTTTCTTCCATCCCTTCTGCCTTGTAGATGGGAATCAGCACCAAGATGGAACCAGAGCTGGACACACGCTCGTCCTCAGCTCTCCATATGGTCACCATGCCACACAAAACAGATAAGTCAGCCTCATACAGTGCCCATTTGAGGGACACTCGCAGCTCCCCAGGGTTTCCCTGCCCTCACACCAACATTTGAGACCCCAATGCTGAGTCCTGGACCCACTGCAGGTGCTGGCACCAGACCTGCTGGTTGCAGTGGCCCTTTCCACTCATGGCCATGAACATGGCTGGCTGACCAGGAACCCAGTGAGCAGAGCTGTGCAGGGGTAAGTAGCACAGCAAAGCAGGGCAGGAGGCTGCTTCTTTCTTCCATCCCTTCTGCCTTGTAGATGGGAATCAGCACCAAGATGGAACCATAGGAGGACACACGCTTGTCCTCAGCTCTCCATCTGTTCTCCATGCCACAAAATACAGATAAGTCAGCTTCAAACAGTGCCTTTCTGGGGACACTGGCAGGTCCCCACAATCCCATACACTTGCCCCATCATTCCATACTGCTTTGCTGAGCCCTGGCCCCACTGCAGGTGCTGCCACCAGACCTGCTAATTGAACTGGTCCTTTCCACACCCGGCCATGCAGACGTTGGGCAGACCAGCAACCCAGTGAACAGGGCTGTGCAGGGGTAAGTAGCACAGCAAAGCAGGGCAGGAGGCTGCTCCTTTCTTCCATCCCTTCTGCCTTGCAGACGGGAATCAGCACCAAGATGGAGCAGAGGAGGAGATGCACCTGACCTCAGCTCTCCATCTGGTCTCCATGCCACAAAATACAGATAAGTCTGCATCAAACAGTGCCCTTTTTAGGGACACTGGCAGCTCCCCCAAAACTCCCTGCCCTCACCACAACTTCTGATAGCACTTTGCGGAGTCCCAGCCCTATTGCAGGAGATGGCAACAAACCATCTGCATGCAGAGACCCTTATCAAACACAGTCTTGCAGACACAGGCAGCCCCATTCAGCCCTGGGAATGGCTGGCAGACCAGCAACCTGGTGAGCAGGGCTGTGCAGGGGTAAGTAGCACAGCAAAGCAGGGCAGGAGGCTGCTCCTTTCTTCCTTCCTTCTCCTCTGCCTTGCAGAAAGGAATCAGCACCAAGATGGAACCAGAGGAGATGCACCTGCCCTCAGCTCTCCATCTGGTCTCCACACCATACAAAACAGATAAGTCAGCCTCAAACAGTGCCAATTTGAGGGACACTGGCAGCTCCCCAGGGTCCCCCTGCCTTCATACCAACATTTGATACCCCAATGCTGAGCCATGGCCCCACTGCAGGTGCTGCCACCAGACCTGCTGGTTGCAGTGGCCCTTTCCACTCATGGCAATGGAGATGGCTGGCAGACCAGCAACATGGTGAGCAGGGCTGTGCAGGGGTAAGTAGCACAGCAAAGCAGGGCAGGAGGCTGCTCCTTTCTTCCTTCCCCTCTGCCTTGCAGATGGACAGCACAACACAAAGGGCACCAGATGACCAACAGTGCTGGAGCTCAGCCCTAAAAACTGGTGTCCTACAAAAAAAGATAAGTCAGCCCCAAACTGCAGCCTGTTGGGTTCCTATTAGACCAAGGAAGCTCCCCAAGATCCCCCTTTTCTTCCCCAAACCCTTAACTCTGCTTTGCTGAGTCCTGACCCCACTGCAGGTTCTACCACCACTCCACCTGATTGCAGTGGCCGTGTCAATGTTGCTGCTGACACAGTGAGCCCCAAATGGCCAAGGAAACCAATTTCAGAGCAGCAACTTGGTGAGCAGGGCTGTGCAGGGGTAAGTAGCACAGCAAAGCAGGGCAGGAGGCTGCTCCTTTCTTCCATCCCTTCTGCCTTGCAGATGGGAATCAGCAACAAGATGGAACCAGAGCAAGACACACGCTCATCCTCAGCTCTCCATCTGGTCTCCATGCCACACAGCACAGATAAGTCAGCCTCAAACAGTGCCCTTTAGAGGGACACTGGCAGCTCCCCAGAGATCCCTTGCCCTCAGCCCAACATTTGATACAGCTTTGCTGAGCCATGGCCTATTGCAGAAGATGGCACCAGACCATGTATTTGCAGAGGCCCTTTTGATACAGGCTTGGGGACAAAGGCAGCCCCACACAGCCCTGGGAATGGCTGGCAGACCAGCAACCTGGTGAGCAGGGCTGTGCAGGGGTAAGTAGCACAGCAAAGCAGGGCAGGAGGCTGCTCCTTTCTTCCTTCCCCTCTAAATTGTAGATGGGAATCAGCACCAAGATGGAACCAGAGCAGGACACACGCTCGTCCTCAGCTCTCCATCTGGTCTACATGCCACACAAAACAGATAAGTCAGTCTCAAACAGTGCCCTTTAGAAGGACACTGGCAGCTCGCCAGGGTCCCCCTGCCCTCACACCAACATTTGATACTGCTTTGCTGAGCCATGGCCCCACTGCAGGTGCTGCCACCACTCCACCTGATTACAGTGGCCCTTTCCACTCACAGCAATGGAGATGGCTGGCAGACCAGCAACATGGTGAGCAGGGCTGTGCAGGGGTAAGTAGCACAGCAAAGCAGGGCAGGAGGCTGCTCCTTTCTTCCATCCTCTCTGCCTTGCAGATGGGAATCAGCACCAAGATGGAACCAGAGCTGGACACACACCTGCCCTCAGCTCTCCATCTGGTCTCCATGCCACACAGCACAGATAAGTCAGCCTCAAACAGTGCCCTTTCGAGGGACACTGGCTGCTCCCCAGGGATCCCTTGCCCTCACCCCAACATTTGATACTGCTTTGCTGAGCCCTGGCCCCACTGCAGGTGCTGCCACCAGACCTGATGATTGCTGTGGCCATTTCCACACCCGGCCATGCAGACGGCAAGCAGGGCAGCCATCTCCATGCCACAAAATACAGATAAGTCTGCATCAAACAGTGCCCTTCCTTGGGACACTGGCAGCTCCCCAAAAACCCCCTGCCCTCACCACAACTTCTGATAGCACTTTGCTGAGTCCCAGCCCTATTGCAGGAGATGGCAACAAACCATCTGCTTGCAGAGACCCTTATCAAACACAGTCTTTCAGACACAGGCAGCTCCATTCAGCCCTGGGAATGGCTGGCAGACCAGCAACCTGGTGAGCAGGGCTGTGCAGGGGTAAGTAGCACAGCAAAGCAGGGCAGGAGGCTGCTCTTTTCTTCCATCCTCTCTGCCTTGCAGATGGGAATCAGCACCAAGATGGAACCAGAGCTGGACACACGCTTGTCCTCGTCTCTCCATCTGGTCTGAATGCCACAAAATACAGATAAGTTAACCTCAAACAGTGCACTTTCTGGGGACACTGGCACCTCCCCAGGGTCTCCCTGCCTTCATACCAACATTTGATATCCCATTTCTGAGCGCTGCACACAATTCAGGTGCTGCCACCAGACCTGCTGGTTGCAGTGGCCCTTTCGACACATGGCAATGGAGATGGCTGGCAGACCAGCAACCTGGCAAGCAGGGCTGTGCAGGGGTAAGTAGCACAGCAAAGCAGGGCAGGAGGCTGCTCCTTTCTTCCATCCCTTCTGCTTTGCAGATGGGAACCAGCACCAAGATGGAACCAGAGCAGGACACACGCTCATCCTCTGCATCTGGTCTCCATGCCACAAAAAACAGATAAGTCAGCCTTAAACAGTGTCAATTTGAGGGACAATTGCAGCTCTCCAGGGTCCCCCAGCCCTCACACCAACATTTGAGACCCCAATGCTGAGCCATGGCCCCACTGCAGGTGCTGGCACCAGACCTGCTGATTCAACTGGTCCTTTCCACACCCAGCCATGCAGACGTTGGGCAGACCAGTAACCCAGTGAACAGAGCTGTGCAGGGGTAAGTAGCACAGCAAAGCAGGGCAGGAGGCTGCTCCTTTCTTCCTTCCCTTCTGCCTTGCAGATGGAAATGAGCACGAAGTTGGAACCATATGAGGACACATGCGTGCCCTCAGCTCTCCATCTGGTCTCTATGCCACAAAAAACAGATAAGTCAGCTTCAAACAGTGCCTTTCTGGGGACACTGGCAGCTCCCCACAATCCCATACACTTGCCCCATCATTCCATACTGCTTTGCTGAGCCCTGGCCCCACTGTAGGTGCTGCCACCAGACCTGCTAATTGAACTGGTCCTTTCCACACCCAGCCATGCAGACGTTGGGCAGACCAGCAACCCGGTGAGCAGGGCTGTGCAGGGGTAAGTAGCACAGCAAAGCAGGGCAGGAGGCT
The DNA here is from genome assembly GCF_054131305.1 of Coturnix japonica. Taxonomy (NCBI): domain Eukaryota; kingdom Metazoa; phylum Chordata; class Aves; order Galliformes; family Phasianidae; genus Coturnix; species Coturnix japonica. Next base: position 178,346,269 of record NC_140663.1, on the reverse strand, counting down.
GCTCCTTTCTTCCTTCCCCTCTGCCTTGCAGATGGGAATCAGCACCAAGATGGAACCAGAGCAGGACACACGCTCGTCCTCAGCTCTCCATCTGGTCTGCACGCCACACAAAACAGATAAGTCAGCCTCATACAGTGCCCATTTGAGGGACATTGGCAGCTCCCCAGGGTCCCCCTGCCTTCATACCAACATTTGGTGCTGCTTTGCTGAGCCATGGCCCCACTGCAGGTGCTGCCACCAGACCTGCTGATTGCAGTGGCCCTTTCCACTCATGGCAATGGAGATGGCTGGCAGACCAGCAACCTGGTGAGCAGGGCTGTGCAGGGGTAAGTAGCACAGCAAAGCAGGGCAGGAGGCTGCTCCTTTCTTCCCTCCCCTCTGCCTTGCAGATGGACAGCACAACACAAAGGGCACCAGATGACCAACAGTGCTGGAGCTCAGCCCTAAAAACTGGTGTCCTACAAAAAAAGATAAGTCAGCCCCAAACTGCAGCCTGTTGGGCTCATACAGGAACATGGAAGCTCCCCAAGACCGCCCAGATCTTCCCCAAACCTTTTACTCTGCTTTGCTGAGTCCTGACCCCACTGCAGGTTCTATCACCACAACACCTGATTGCAGTGGCCGTGTCAATGTGTGCTGCTGACACAGTGAGCTCCAAATGGCAAAGGAAACCAATTTCAGAGCAGCAACCTGGTGAGCAGGGCTGTGCAGGGGTAAGTAGCACAGCAAAGCAGGGCAGGAGGCTGCTCCTTTCTTCCTTCCCCTCTACATTGTAGATGGGAACCAGCAGCAAGATGGAGCAGAGGAGGAGATGCACCTACCCTCAGCTCTCCATCTGGTCTCCATGCCACACAGCACAGATAAGTCAGCTTCAAACAGTGGCCTTCTAGGGAAACTGGCCGCTCCCCAGGGATCCCTTGCCCTCACCCCAACATTTGATACAGCTTTGCTGAGCCATGGCCTATTGCAGGTGGTGGCACCAGACTATCTATTTGCAGAGGCCCTTTTAATACGGGTTTGGGGACAAAGGCAGCCCCACACAGCCCTGGGAATGGCTGGCAGACCAGCAACCTGGTGAGCAGGGCTGTGCAGGGGTAAGTAGCACAGCAAAGCAGGGCAGGAGGCTGCTCCTTTCTTCCTTCCTTCCCTCCTGCCTTGCAGATGGACAGCACAACACAAGGGCACCAGATGACCAACAGTGCTGGAGCTCAGCCCTAAAAACTGGTGTCCTACACAAAAGATAAGTCAGCCCCAAACTGCAGCCTGTTGGGCTCATACAGGACCATGGAAGCTCCCCAAGATCCCCCTGTTCTTACCCCAAACCCTTAACTCTGCTTTGCTGAGTCCTGACCCCACTGCAGGTTCTACCACCACTCCACCTGATTGCAGTGGCCGTGTCAATGTGTGCTGCTGACACAGTGAGCCCCAAATGGCCAAGGAAACCAATTTCAGAGCATCAACCTGGTGAGCATGGCTGTGCAGGGGTAAGTAGCACAGCAAAGCAGGGCAGGAGGCTGCTCCTTTCTTCCTTCCCTTCAGCCTTGTAGATGGGAATCAGCACCAAGATGGAACCAGAGGAGGAGATGCACCTGACCTCAGCTCTCCATCTGGTCTCCATGCCACACAAAACAGATAAGTCAGCCTCAAACAGTGCCCTTTCGAAGGACACTGTCAGCTCCCCAGGGTCCCCCTGCCTTCAAACCAACATTTGATATCCCATTTCTGAGTGCTGGACACAATTCAAGTGCTGCCACAAGACCTGCTGGTTGCAGTGGCCCTTTCCACTCATGGCAATGGAGATGGCTGGCAGACCAGCAACCCAGTGAACAGGGCTGTGCAGGGGCAAGTAGCACAGCAAAGCAGGGCAGGAGGCTGCTCCTTTCTTCTTTCCTTCCCCTCTGCCTTTCAGATGGGAATCAGTACCAACATGGAACCAGAGCAGGACACACGCTCGTCCTCAGCTCTCCATCTGGTCTCCATGCCACACAGAACAGATAAGTCAGCCTCATACAGTGCCCATTTGAGGGACACTGGCAGCTCCCCAGGGTCCCCCAGCCCTCACACCAACCTTTGCTGCTGCTTTGCTGAGCCCTGGACCCACTGCAGGTGCTGGCACCAGACCTGCTGGTTGCAGTGGCCCTTTCCACTCATGGCAATGGAGATGGCTGGCAGACCAGCAACCTGGTGAGCAGGGCTGTGCAGGGGTAAGTAGCACAGCAAAGCAGGGCAGGAGGCTGCTCCTTTCTTCCCTCCCCTCTGCCTTGCAGATGGACAGCACAACACAAAGGGCACCAGATGACCAACAGTGCTGGAGCTCAGCCCTAAAAACTGGTGTCCTACACAAAAGATAAGTCAGCCCAAAACTGCAGCCCGTCGGGCTCCTACAGGACCATGGAAGCTCCCCAAGATTCCTCTTCTCCTACCCCAAACCTTTAACTCTGCTTTGCTGAGTCCTGACCCCACTGCAGGTTCTACCACCACTCCACCTGATTGCAGTGGCCGTGTCAATGTGTGCTGCTGACACAGTGAGCCCCAAATGGCCAAGGACCCAATTTCAGAGCAGCAACGTGGTGAGCAGGGCTGTGCTGGGGTAAGTAGCACAGCAAAGCAGGGCAGGAGGCTGCTCCTTTCTTCATTCCCCTCTGCCTTGCAGATGGGAATCAGCAACAAGATGGAACCAGAGCAGGACACACTCTCCTCCTCTGTTCTGCATCTGGTCTCCTTGCCACAAAATACAGATAAGTCAGCCTCATACAGTGCCCTTCTGAGGGACACTGACAGCTCCCCATGGTCCCCCAGCCTTCACACCAACATTTGATACCCCGTAGGTGAGCCCTGGACCTACTGCAGGTGCTGCCACCAGACCTGCTGGTTGCAGTGGCCCTTTTACACTCATGGCAATGGAGATGGCTGGCAGACCAGCAACCTGGTGAGCAGAGCTGTGCACGGTAAGTAGCACAGCAAAGCAGGGCAGGAGGCTGCTCCTTCCTTCCTTCCCCTCTGCTTTGCAGATGGACAGCACAACACAAAGGGCACCAGATGACCAACAGTGCTGGAGCTCAGCCCTAAAAACTGGCGTCCTACAAAAAAAGATAAGTCAGCCCCAAACTGCAGCATGTCGGGCTCCTACAGGACCATGGAAGCTCCCCAAGATCCCCCTGTTCTTACCCCAAACCTTTAACTCTGCTTTGCTGAGTCCTGACCCCACTGCAGGTTCTACCACCACTCCACGTGATTGCAGTGGCCGTGTCAATGTTGCTGCTGACACAGTGAGCCCCAAATGGCCAAGGAAACCAATTTCAGACCAACAACCCGGTGAGCAGGGCTGTGCAGGGGTAAGTAGCACAGCAAAGCAGGGCAGGAGGCTGCTCCTTTCCTCCTTCCCTTCTGCCTTGCAGATGGGAATCAGCACCAAGATGGAACCAGAGCAGGACACACTCTCCTCCTCTGCTCTGCATCTGGTCTGCACGCCACAAAAAACAGATAAGTCATCTTCAAACAGTGCCCTTTTGAGGGACACTTGCAGCTCTCCAGGGTCCCCCAGCCCTCACACCAACATTTGATACCCCAATGCTGAGCCCTGGCCCACTGCAGGTGCTGCCAACAGACCTGCTGATTGCAGTGGCCCTTTCCACTCATGGCAATGGAGATGGCTGGCAAACCAGTAACATGGTGAGCAGGGCTGTGCAGGGGTAAGTAGCACAGCAAAGCAGGGCAGGAGGCTGCTCCTTTCTTCCATCCCTTCTGCCTTGTAGATGGGAATCAGCACCAAGATGGAACCAGAGGAGACGCACCTGCCCTCAGCTCTCCATCTGGGCTCCACACCATACAAAACAGATAAGTCAGCCTCAAACAGTGCCTTTTTGAGGCACACTGGAAGCTCTCCAGGGTCCCCCAGCTCTCACACCAACATTTCATACCCTTTTGCTGAGTCCTGGACCCACTGCAGGTGCTGGCACCAGACCTGCTGGTTGCAGTGGCCCTTTCCACTCATGGCAATGGAGATGGCTGGCAGACCAGCAACCTGGTGAGCAGGGCTGTGCAGGGGTAAGTAGCACAGCAAAGCAGGGCAGGAGGCTGCTCCTATTTTCTTTCCTTCCCCTCTGCCTTGCAGATGGACAGCACAACACAAAGGGCACCAGATGACCAACAGTGCTGGAGCTCAGCCCTAAAAACTTGTGTCCTACACAAAAGATGTCAGCCCCAAACTGCAGCCTGTTGGGCTCATACAGGAACATGGAAGCTCCCCAAGATCCCCTTGTTCTTACCCCAAACCCTTAACTCTGCTTTGCTGAGTCCTGACCCCACTGCAGGTTCTACCACCACACCAACTGATTGCAGTGGCCGTGTCAATGTGTGCTGCTGACACAGTGAGCCCCAAATGGCCAAGGAAACCAATTTCAGAGCAGCAACCTGGTGAGCAGGGCTGTGCAGGGGTAAGTAGCACAGCAAAGCAGGGCAGGAGGCTGCTCCTTTCTTCATTCCCCTCTGCCTTGCAGATGGGAATCAGCACCAAGATGGAACCAGAGCAGGACACACGCTCGTCCTCAGCTCTCCATCTGGTCTCCATGCCAAAAAATACAGATAAGTCAGCCTCAAACAGTGCCCTTTTGAGGGACACTCACAGCTCTCCAGGGTCTCCCTGCCCTCACACCAACATTTGATACCCTGTTGCTGAGCCATGGCCCCACTGCAGGTGCTGCTACCAGACCTGCTGGTTGCAGTGGCCCTTTCATCTCATGGCAATGGAGATGGTTGGCAGATCAGCAACCTGGTGAGCAGGGCTGTGCAGGGGTAAGTAGCACAGCAAAGCAGGGCAGGAGGCTGCTCCTTTCTTCCATCCCTTCTGCCTTGCAGATGGGAATCAGAACCAAGTTGGAGCAGAGGAGGAGATGCACCTGCCCTCAGCTCTCCATCTGGTCTGCATGCCACAAAACACAGATAAGTCAGCCTCAAATGGTGCCCGTTAAAGGGACACTGGCAGTTCCCAAGATCCCCCTGCCCTTGCCCCAGCATTCCATACTGCTTTGCTGAGCCCTGGACACACTGCAGGTGCTGCCACCACTCCACCTGATTAGAGCAGCCCATTCTACACAGGCTTGGGGACACAGGCAGCCCCACACAGCCCTGGGAATGGCTGATAGACCAGCAACCTGGTGAGCAGGGCTGTGCAGGGTTAAGTAGCACAGCAAAGCAGGGCAGGAGGCTGCTCCTTTCTTCCTTCCCTTCTGCCTTGCAGATGGGAACCAGCACCAAGATGGAACCAGAGCAGGACACACGCTCGTCCTCAGCTCTGCATCTGGTCTCCATGCCACAAAATACAGATAAGTCAGTCTCAAACAGTGCCCTTTCGAAGGACACTGGCAGCTCCCCAAGGTCCCCCTACCTTCATACCGACATTTGGTGCTGCTTTGCTGAGCCCTGGCCCCACTCCAGGTGCTGGCACCAGACCTGCTGGTTGCAGTGGCCCTTTCCACTCACGGCAATGGAGATGGCTGGCAGATCAGCAACCTGGTGAGCAGGGCTGTGCAGGGGTAAGTAGCACAGCAAAGCAGGGCAGGAGGCTGCTCCTTTCTTCTTTCCCTCCTGTCTTGCAGATGGGATCATCAGCACCAAGATGGAACCAGAGCAGGACACACGCTCATCCTCAGCTCTCCATCTGGTCTCCATTCCACACAGCACAGATAAGTCAGCCTCATACAGTGCCCTTCTGAGGGACACTGGCAGTTCCCCAGGGTCCCCCAGCCCTCACACCAACATTTGAGACCCCGTTGCTGAGCCCTGGACCCACTGCAGGTGTTGCCACCAGACCTGCTGGTTGCAGTGGCCCTTTCCACTCATGGCAATGGAGATGGCTGATAGACCAGCAACCTGGTGAGCAGGGCTGTGCAGGGGTAAGTAGCACAGCAAAGCAGGGCAGGAGGCTGCTCCTTTCTTCCTTCCCCTCTACATTGTAGATGGGAATCACCACCAAGATGGAACCAGAGGAGGAGATGCACCTGCCCTCAGCTCTCCATCTGGTCTGCACGCCACAAAATACAGATAAGTCAGCCTCAAACAGTTCCCTTTAGAGGGACACTCGCAGCTCCCCAGAGATCCCTTGCCCTCACACCAACATTTCATACCACTTTGCTGAGCCCTGGCCCTATTGCAGGAGCTGCCACCACAACACCTGATTTCAGCGGCCCGTCCTACACAGGCTTGGGGACACAGGCAGACCCACACAGCCCTGGGAATGGCTGTTAGACCAGCAACATGGTGAGCAGGGCTGTGCAGGGGTAAGTAGCACAGCAAAGCAGGGCAGGAGGCTGCTCCTTTCTTCCTTCCCTTCTGCCTTGCAGATGGGAATCAGCACCAAGATGGAACCAGAGCTGGATACATGCCTGCCCTCAGCTCTCCATCTGGTCTGCACGCACAAAAAACAGATAAGTCAGCCTCCAACAGTGCCCTTCTGAGGGACACTGACAGCTCCCCAGGGTCCCCCTGCCTTCATACCAACATTTGGTGCTGCTTTGCTGAGTCCTGGCCCCACTCCAGGTGCTGGTACCAGACCTGCTGATTGCAGTGGCCCTTTCCACTCATGGCCATGGACATGGCTGATAGACCAGCAACCTGGTGAACAGGGCTGTGCAGGGGTAAGTAGCACAGCAAAGCAGGGCAGGACGCTGCTCCTTTCTTCCTTCCCCTCTGCCTTGCAGATGGGAATCAGCACCAAGATGGAACCAGAGGAGATGCGCCTGCCCTCAGCTCTCCATCTGGTCTCCATGCCACACAGCACAGATAAGTCAGCCTCAAACAGTGCCTTCCTGGGGACACTGGCAGCTCCTCCCTGCCTTGCAGACGGGCATCTGGACTCAGACGGAACCTGAGCAGCACACGGACGGTCTGGAAGACAAAGGCAGCTCCGCGCTGCCCACCTTAGGATGGAGTCAGGGCCTTCAATCCTGCAACGTCTCCAGGAGCCACGTGGGCTGCGTCCAACAGAGGTCTGAAGATGAGGGCGGAACAAGAAGCTACAAGGGATGGCTGGGCCCGGTTCAGCCGGACTGGAGACACCACATCCAGCAGGGAAGGAAGAGCTGGAACCGAGCAACTGCGACTGGGCACGGAAGGTTGGGAGCCAGCCAGACCTTCAGCCTTCCTGCCTCCACCCCCAGATTGGCACCGAGAATGAAAGGCTGATGGAACCACCTTCCAATAAACCTTGTTGAAAATCAAACCAAAGAAAGAAACTAAAGCGAGCTCTGTTTTCACGTATGTTTCATAGTGCTTGGTATGGATCCAAGTTGAAAGCAAGTCATGGAGCGTAGCAGAAAAGTACATGGATGAGAAGTCCCTCTGCATCCGCAGATACAGTGTTTGCTCATGTCACAAGGAGTTGGCAGTATGAAAGCATTTCAGATTCCTGAGCTGGTGCTCACTGTGCTGAAAATAAATAGGAAAGCATTCTTAGATGGAACTGAGATCATCTAGAAGTGTCTCAAGGATTGCTTGTGAGATTCTCAGTCAGCGTGCATACATCTTTTCCTACCTGTCAGTTTCTGCCTGTGTTTCTCTATTTCTCTGTTCTGAGGAAGAATACTGTAATGGTGGAGATTTTAATAGCGTGGATAGGACTGGTTGACTAAGCAGGATCAGAAAGAAGAGATAGTGACTTTTGGCAGCAGGTTGACATAGCTCAGTACTCAATGGAAAAGCTTGGAAATAGATTATTCTTCCCACCAAAGTCCCTTCCAGACTTTAAGGAGACCATCTCATTATCATGTGCACATGGAGACCTCTAAGGAAACCAAAAGGGAAGACAACTTGCAATGGATAGCAGGACATGCATTTCTATGTGGTGTGACATTGAGCTGTGGAGTTCCCTACTGCAGGACATTAGCAAGCCAAAGGGCTTAACTACATTTAATGATTGTAAAGCCGTGTGCCTACCAAATCATGTCTACAGTCATCAGAATTAAAGATAATGTATCTGAAAGTACAACAAATTCTTCAGATCTGATATCAGTCTTGAAATCGAGAAAACTGAAGCAGACCCAAGGGCTCCTTGCATACAAGGGGAGGTTTCCTTATTGCCATCATCTCCTCTGTATATCATAGAACCGTGGGGTGACAGAGTGGTTTGGGTTGGGAGGGACCTTGCAACTCACCCAGTCCTAAGCCCTGATCCACCTTGCACAAAGGGCACAGCTCCAGCTTGCTCCATCTTCCCCTTTGGTTTTGGTGTGGGAATGGAGCCATAAAGCCACGGACCAGCACTGAAGACAGGGGATGCTTATAGAAAATCACCAAGGACTGACTGACCTCCGCCAACAGGAACTTGCAGAGTTGAAAATATGTTTAACCAAGCGAACGTTGACATTCCCCACAACACAAAGTGTCTCCAGGAAAGCAGCTGAGTTCCAAAAGCACTGGAATGCTGAAACCCAGCACTCACTGCAAGAGCTGGACGCTGCCCAATTGCACTGTTATTAAGCTTCACTGCAGGACAGATATTTTCCTATTTAATTGTGAGATTGTTATTTACTGTTGCTGTTTACCAATTACTATTTAATAGCTGAGGTCTGGAATTTCATTATGTTCATTTAGAACTGTCAGCCACCCACAAAGCTTACAAACAGGGTTTGGGTGGCTCCCACTTCTCTCTGCTCTCCTTCTACCCCAGCTGATGGCATGTTATAGGGAGATGAAAGGAACAAAAAGCTTCAAGAAATACCAATATTGTTATCTGTTTCTCACATACCTGTGCTTGCTCTACATGGAAGCAGAGCTTTGTTTATTTACTGTTCCAGTCTTAATTAAGAAAAGGTCTTTAAACTTACAGCTCGCACGAGATGAAGATAAACAACTGCCTTGGAACTCACGGCAACCAAACCCAGCAAGAATATATTCCACATTGCTCTTCTCTGCACCCAGAAATAAAAGGGGCCATAAGGAACCAAGCGTCCTTTACATCCCACACCTTGCAGCTCCTAGCCCCCTGAATTCACCCCAAACCACCCTAAGCCCATACTTCAGGAGGGACAGACTGGAAATGAACTAACAGCCGACCACTCTCCATCCCAACACTGAGCCTTCCTAAAGCACAAGGACGAGTGGGGAGTTTTGACATATTACAGCAGTTAATTTCTATGCTCGCTATCCTGCCTGGCTGCACACAGCTAAACCAAGAGAGGCTGCTGGGCTGAAACAAGCAGGAAATGAAACACGGGTCACACATCGTGGGAGAGGATGGCTGGGTTAATGAGGTGGGGTGAAGTTGGGCACAGAGGGAGCCCACCCAGCAGCCCCAGCCCATGCAGCAGGCTGGTTTCCTCCAAGCTCCAGCACATAAAAACGTGACTGATTACAAAGCTGGAAAAAGGAGGTGGTGGGGAAGGAGGGATGGAGAAGGAGGGGAGAGAGAGAGAGAAGTGTGTGGGATTTTGTTGGGGTCACAGACTCGTTCCCAGGTAGCTGGGTTGAATGGAAATCACCCAAATTCTATAAGTCATAGTGTGCATATAAACTGTGTGAACACAAACCTTTATCATGCTTCTCTGCATTTCTGCTATGACTGCCAGAGTATTTTTCTTAGTTAGAAGATACAGAGACTTCCCTTAAGCAGAGGAACAGAGGGAGCCTCCAATGCTCGAGTACACAGACCCAGGAAACAAGTGATGTGGATGTCCTCAGAGCCTGGATTGATCTACTGATCCTGGTTACCAGGCAGGTCAATCTGAGTTGGAGTCCTATGGCAGTTATTCCTCATCTTGGCCAACCTGGTCTCCTTCTAGGTGGATCATCCACCTGGTGGATGAGGCAAAGGCTGTTGATGTGGACTACCTTGACTTCAGCAAAGCCTTTGGCTCTGTCTCCCACAGTATTCTCAATACATTTGCAGGTGGGTGACACCAAGCTGGGGGAAGTGTGGATCTGTCTGGGGGCCCACAGAAGGACCTGGACAGGATGGAGAGCTGGGCTGAAGGCAATGGGATGAAGTTCAACAAGGCTCAGTGCTGGGTCCTGTGCTTTGGCCACAACAACCCCAGGCAGCACTACAGGCGTGGGGCGGAGTGGCTGAAGGCTGTGTAGAGGAAACAGACCTGGGGCATCCAGAAATCTTTACAATCATATTGTGCCATACATTTGCAAGGCCAGCATTCCCAACCCTGAGATGTTGGGAGCGGCCGTGGTTCAGATCCGCCCAGCTCAGCATCATGCAGTGCTCATCTCATGCCAGGAGAGCAATCTGCTTACCCAGCACAGCCTTCCCAAACATATGTTTCCCGGGCAGAGCCGGAGGTGGCAGCAAGTGACATTTCACAAATGGAGCTTTTTTTCCTGTTGGTCACCTTGCTCCCTTCCATCTTTACGGTGAAGCATATGGAATGAGAATTTCTCCCATTTCCTATGAGCAGAGAAAGGTCCAAGAGAGACGTAGGAGAAGGTGAAGCACACGATGAACAGATGAGATCCTCAGATAGAACAGGAGCACAGCCAGCAAAACCACTGTTATCAGAGCACGGGTATAAATATTCATCGCCAGCTACGAGGGGAGACGAGAGCAGCCCTCTGTCCACAATTAGAAACGAACCTAAGCTTCTGAACTAATCAAACGAAGTAAACAGCGCTGTAATGAGTCTTAATCAAATGTTATCTGCTACAAACACTCTCTTGAGGGTCGTAGATATCCTAATTACGAGACAAAATGCACCCCCGGATAATTAAGTGGAAATTGGATTAATTGCTGCGGAGGCCCCAGGACCTTCCTAAAGAGAAGACCTCAGCACAGATGGGATATCTCCCATCATCACTGACAACAAATATTTCAGCCCTAAGACCAACTCACACCAGGCAAGAAAAGTGATGGGGCCATCAGCGTGAGAGAGATCTGAGATGAACAGGATTGGGGTAACTTCACCTCAGGGCCTGGGATGCAGGCTGAAGAAACCATTATGGAAGCCAAAGGTCAGGTCAGTGGAGACAGTATGTATATGTATAGTATATTTAATACAGTTAAATCTCTGATGTCTCAAATAGTGGCAAATTGGGAAGAAAATGAGAGCTATCAAACTGCCTGAACCAACAGGCACAGCAAACAGAAGTCCAGGAGTTCAGTTCAGTTAACTTGGTTGATTGAGTGCAAAGAAGACACACAAGTAATTTATCTTCCTAAATCAGTGAGTCTTTAAGGTGCCCACCTGCTCTCCAGATGATGCTCAAACTGTTCCACATCCAGTGGAGATGCACAGCTCTGCTCTCAGTGCTTGTCTTTCTTGGAATCCACCCATATGAATCAGAAGTTAAAAGCTGTTTTGACAAGGATGGAGCTCCTCTGAATCTAAACTCCGTGCTACAGCAATAATTGCACCAAATTCTACCCTTCTGCCAAGGCCAGAGGTAGTATTGGATGTATTCACACATTTACTGTATAAGACGTGAGCAGAACAAAACAAACCAAAACCTTTTCACAATAAAGTATGTGCTACGGTTATCAGATACAGCCATTGAGTATCATAGAACCAAAGAATGGTTGGAGTTGGAAGGGACCTCTATAACCACGGGGTCCCACTGCCAGCAATGGACACCACAGCTCCACTGGGTGCTCACAGCCCCATCCCCTGACCTTGGGTGTCTCCAAGACATATCACCTATCATCTACCGTCTATCAATTGGATAAGAGCATGCAAGAAAAGTCATACTTTCCCCAAATTTTAATCAAGGAGAGTGTTCCATGAGAGATCACAAAGAAAAACACCTTCACATGGAGAGCAAGATCAAAAATAACCACTGAGCTGTGAATGTGCCAACCTCCGTCCTTATGTTGAAGCCAGACATTTTGAAGAAGGAAAAAGCCAATAGGAACCAGGTTTCTTCAAGATGTCTCCATTGGATGCACACAAGGAGGCTGTGGATGCTCCATCCCTGCAGGCTTTAAAGGCCAGGCTGGATGTGGCTCTGGGCAGCCTATTCCAGCCCTCAACACTCTCACAGTCAATAATTCAAGCGACTAAAAGACCCTAGTGACTGGGAAGGTGACATTTGAACTGCAACAGTGTCTGGCACCACAAAACCGAGGAACGATACCATTTTCCCTCTTAACTTTCTACCAAACACTTTGAAACATAACTCACAGAAGAACAATCACCATCTCTACCTCTTCCTAATGCTGCTTGGTGTTTACAGGGAGTGCATCTATCACTCTGCATTTGCTCTTGTTAGATGTGAGGACTGTGAGCTATTTTTTCCCTTCTTTGCTGCCTTAGTGACTCACCTTCCCGGCAGGGTGCTTCCTGCCCACTGTGCCTCCCAGCCGCGCTCTGTCCCTCCTTCCACTTTTGGATTAGACCACGGTTTCCTACTGAATGCTGCTGGCGTTACTGCTGATCTCACTCCTCATTTCTCTTATACAAACCTTCGGCTTCTTGGCACTTTCTGGCTATTCTCAGCTATACTGAGAAGGGTGCAGAGGAGGCCACAAAGATGCTCAGAGGGCTGCAGCACCTCCCATACAAAGACAGGCTGAGGGAGCTGGGCTTGTTCAGCATGGAGAAGAGAAGGCTGCGGGGTGACCTCATTGCAGCCTGCCAGGACCTGAAGGGAGCCTACAGACAGGAGGGGAGTCAACTCTGTGAAAGGGCAGATAACAGCAGGACAAGGGGAAATGGTTTGGAGTTGAAGGAGGGCAGATTGAGGTTGGATGTCAGGGGGAAGTTCTGTACTGTGAGAGTGGTGAGGTGCTGGAACAGCTGCCCAGAGAGGCTGTGGATGCCCCGTCCATCCCTGGAGGTGTTCAAGGCCAGCTTGGATGGGGCCCTGGGCAGCCTGGGCTGGTATCAATGTGGAGGTTGGTGGCCCTGCCTGTGGTGGGGGGTTGGAGCTTCATGATCCTTGAGGTCCCTTCCAACCCAAACCATTCTGTGATGCTGTGATATTCTGCGGCTGAGCTCAAGGGAATCTGCAAGTTCATCTCAAGCTCTCTCAGCTAAATCCTCTCTGAAAAGCAAACATTTGACAAGGCAGAAGGCAACTTCTGCAACTTCTTATCCCAATTCAGTTTCTGCTGCTGTTTTTATCTTTCATTCCCATGCTCTCTCTGTCCTCGTGCACTTAATCATTAACCACACACACACTGAATCACTCTGGAGCAAAGTCTGTTGGAAATGCATTACTCAGAATGAAGGACAACTGCATTTCAGAGCACTTTCTGCTCAGAGAACCGGGTTTGCTTTAGCAAAGAGGTGAACATTCAGCCTATCAGCAGGTGGAATATTTTCACTCTGCATTTTCAAACCTCTTGAGCTGGAAATCACAGTCCTAATTACACCAGGCGCTCTGATTATCTACGAGAAGCACTTAACTGAAATAACTGCGTTTGCTGTACAGTTTTAATTATGCAACGTGCTCAGCTGTAAAGGAATAGATCATTTCCTCTTGCTTGCAGTAGCTCCTGCGGCCATGCAGACGGTCAGCTTCAGCAGCCAAACTTAGGCTAACACACAGCCAAGAGCCTGACACAGCCCCCAAAAGGCCTCACAATGGGCTGCAGCCTTTCCATGAGTGCCTCAGAGTGGAGGTACAAGGAGATACAAAGAGCCCTTGAAGTACTTCCCCACTGACACTACAGATATGTATATCCAAAACCATAGGCTGCCCAAGGAGGCTGTGGATGCCCCATCCCTGCAGGCATTCAAGGCCAGGCTGGATGTGGCTCTGGGCAGCCTGGGCTGCTGGTTGGTGACCCTGCACACAGCAGGGGGTTGAAGTTGGATGAGCACTGTGGGCCTTTGCAACCCAGGCCGTTCTATGGGATAGTTTTGTGCTCTCACAGAAGTCACACTGGCACATGGTAACTCCTAGAAGCACAAAAGCATGAGTATGGAGAGATGGTCATGATTTTCTGCTGAGAGTCCCTTCAAAAAGAAGGTAAATTGAGGCGGCTTTTGGTCTACTTAAGACACAGCCCCCAAACAGAGACTTCTGCACAGCAGCAGGAATCACAGCATGCCCCATCGCTTTCCATCTTTTCAACGTGATTCTTTTTACCTCCCATCTTTCAGGAAGTTCATTCGGTGATTTGAGAGCTAAGAAATCACAGAAAACCAACCTCTTCAAAACCCCCATGTTGGATGCTCACATTTCCACACCTGGAATTAAACAGGAGTAGCACAAACCATTCCATGGTAAGCAACGGAGGTGCCCAGTGATTGTTGTCTTACCTCAGCCTTGCGAATGCTCTCTCTGGCTTCATCTATTTTCTGCTCCAGTTCCACTCGGGTTTGTTCAGACATCACAGGCCCGTGGCATTCCAGCTCTTCAAGTGTCTGCCAGAAATACACCAAAAGGGGGGGAAATGTTATGTTAGATACACAGCCATTCACTGCAGAGGTTGGCCAATGGGCAGCAGTCCATCGCAGGCAACGCAATGATGAGCAAGACACAACACCACTGAAAGGCAAAGCATTTCAAATGGAAGTTTACTTAAGGAGAACACTTCAGCACCTTAAAGAAAGGAAGATACTGTACTATGAACCCACTCATCCGCCTGCTGGTATTTGCGTATCTAAGACAGACACGTTGGTCCTTGCTTATGTCAGGTTTAAAAGAGCAGCTGAAATGGGAAGTGAAAAGTCACCAGCACCGTGACAGCCCTGAGGCAGCGGGAGCCAAAGAAGGTTTGCTGTGTTTGCAGGAGCTGTGTGTGTGCAGGAGAATCACTGAATGCAGGTTGGAGCTTCCTGCCTTTATGGACACAGACATAGACTGCACTGGTCCAAAGGCTGGATGTGGCTCTGGGCAGCCTGGGCTGCTGGTTGGTGACCCTGCACATAGCAGAGGGTTGGAGCTGGATGAGCACTGTGGGCCTTTGCAACCCAGGCCATTCCATCCTTCTATGATTCCCAGACAGGAGCATGAGAGCCATAGACATTTCAGAAACATTCTGACCCACAAAAGGCTGCACTTCTCCAAACTTTATTCTCACTTCCAGGCAGTCCCAGCTGCATCCCACAACTGCCTTGGCTCCACACAAGGCAGATGAAATGCATCCCTCGGTTATTTGAAGCAAAAGAGAAGCTGTAACTTCAGATTTATACGGGAGTAACAAAACACACTGACAAGCCATAAAAGCTGAGCAGCTGTAAAGCTGGTAGTACCGAGACAAGATAAGATGAAAAAGGCAGATTGCCTGGAGAGACATCCCATACAAATAACTCCTTGGTGCTGGCAGCAGCTCTTCTTTCATACAGCAGGGAGCTGCAAGGAGTGAAATCTGCAGTGTTACCCAACGTACCCGCTGGCTGTGGATGATGTTTTTGTGCTCGCGGGCCACGCGGGTTGCCCATTTCCGAGCCTCCTTGTTGAGGCTGTGCTCTTCAGTAGTTCCAGTTTCCGATTCCAGTTGTCGACTCTGGAATAGAAGACAAACAGAGGATGAGTCATGAGAAAGGCCTGGGGCTGCCTCTGCTTCTATGACACTATTTACTAAGGTGATAACTTCATCTTGCGTTATGAGGGCCCTATAAGATACAGCCCAGGATATTGGTTCATACAAAACCAACTCTCCTCCTTACAGACTTTGTCATGGCAGCACGTTGAGAAATCAACTGCAAAAGCAAAGCTCTAAAGAATTCACACCTCACAGCCCTGGGAAAATCAGTCTCACTGTGACACTGAGCACCACAGTCCTACTGCAAAGATGGTTCTGAGGGATAAAAGTGAAATACTATTTTGGTAACACACCATTACTAAAGCGATGAAGAATGAGCCAGTCTGAGAAGCCAACTCATTTCTAGAGTAAATATGCACCACAGGAAGCAAAGACGAAAGGTTAAGTGGGATACAACCAGCCATTTAGGCTCAGTTTGCATCATCTGTCATCAAGTCATAATGCCACCAAGTACCCGAGAACAGCAAAGCCACTTTCACTGCCCAGACAACAAATGTCTGCAGAACAGCAACTTGAATCTTAAAGCACCATTTCTGGCAGTGTTTCATATGAAGTCTGCTCTCATTGCTGGTCAGTAGCCAAAGAAATGCATTTCTTCCTCTCAAGAATTGCCAGTGGAAGCAAGATGGTGCAGGTCTCTGTTCTCAACAGACTGAGCAGAACCCAGGTGGGAACCTGAATATGGACCTTCCAGCATCTGGTTACTGAAATCACACTTAATCTTACCATAGTTTCCATATATACTACAACTCTACGTGCATTTACACACACATCTCAGTCTTCAGACGCCCACCAGATTCAATTCTTCCATTTGAGTCAGTTTCCTGATGTTCCTTCTGTATTTGGGGCTGTTCTGTACACACTTATTGTGCCTGGATTGCATGAGGATAACTGAGCAATGGTTCTTTTCCAAGCCAGTCTCACTTCCCATCAGTGAGATTCTTACACCATCCATCTCAACATGCATCGTGCTTTGAAGTGAGACAGGGGAGGTTTAGGTTGGATCTTAGGAGGAAGTTTTACACCCCGAGGGTGGTGACAACACTGGAACAGGTTGCCCAAGGAGGCTGTGGATGCCCCATCCCTGCAGGCATTCAAGGCCAGGCTGGATGTGGCTCTGGGCAGCCTGGGCTGCTGGTTGGTGACCCTGCACACAGCAGGGGGTTGGAGCTGGATGAGCACTGTGGGCCTTTGCAACCCAGGCCATTCTATCACTCTATGATTCTATGGAGCCTTAAAGCTCTGTGTTTTTCACACTGAAGACTAAAACAGTTCACTTCAATGAAGGCAAAAAGCAGCAAATGTTTGTTGCAAGCAAACCACGAACACGAAACACACCTGAAATCACAGCCCTTTCTTCTCCAAAGCTGACAATAAGGGGCCACCCCAGCCAGTGCCCATGTGCAGGCTCAGCCTTATGACCAACACTTGCAGGCAGGAGGAAGGGATACGCATGATGTTTTTCACACAGCTCAGAGCAGCTTTAAGAAAATCATGAGTCAGCTTTGGTGCCTGTTTTACTGTGTTACAGTGGAACTCAGCTCCTCTTGGTTTGCTGAGGAGCAGCGAGGAGCACTGTGAAGCCCTGTGTATGGAACAAGCTCTCAAGGTGTGTTTCCTCCTCTCTGATTCAGTATTAATGTGGGGGATCACAACTAAGCTACAAGTTACCATCACACAGACATCCCTTCTGCAAGGCACATCGCAGTGCAGCTGATGCCAGATGTGCAAGGAGAAGGTCAGTGCAAAGGTTACGGCTCTGCTTCCTCCCACCTCTGCTTTTGTTTCAGTTCAGCCTCGAACCCTAAAGCTCTGGGTTCTGTTCCATGTCAGAGATTACAGCTGTTGATAGTGCTGGGCATTTCTCCACCAAGCACATCTGTTGTAGAGTGAGGATGAACACCCCCCGATCCTATTTTCAGTCTAACTGAAGTTTTTTGAGTCTTTTCATTGAAATTAAGTTTGCATTTAGAGCGTGTTCTATTGCTACGATGTATTTCCACACTCCTTCCAGCAACCACAGCAGCTGCATTCACATCTAACATCACCTCATCGCCTGGCTTTGCTCCTATAGGAAAGCACAGAGCACTTCCAATGCAGAGAAGGTGGTGCATTGTTTGGACCTCTCCATATGGGTTTATACACACGAGGGTAGTCATTACCATTATTATTATTATTATTATTAGCCAACAGCTTGTATTTCAGAAGCTCTAAAACACATCTCCCAAACATCAAATATTTATATCGAATTATAGAAAATAAAAAGGTATTTATAAAAGGCAGCTGCTTTAAAATATTTAAATGCATTCATTATTAAGCAAGCCTTAAATAAGTCTTAAAATATTTAAACGCGCTTTATATGAAAAGTGGAAGGTGTAAATACAGAGAAGAAACAAATGGGCCTCAGCTCTACAATTGTCATTTCTCCATTCCAATAACACTTAAACGTCCCAAGTGTTGATGCCAGTCACAGTGTGTCTTGTATTTAGCCTGAATCTGTGTGCTCTTGGACTGGGCAGGCATTAATCATTTGAGTGGATCTACAGATCACCCTCCATAGAGTGTTAGTGCTCAGTATGAGAACCATCATGCACATCCCACAGGAACACAACACCAAAACCTCTGCAGACCACGGATAAAGAGAGGATGTGGCAAAAGAATGCTTGGGAACCGCTCTGCTGTTACTCCATCATTCAGAGGACTGACTGCAAATTCAGAAGCCGAATTCTGAGCTCAATCCCTCACTCACTAACAGCTACTACATGAGAACTGGTTGAAATGTAGCTTGCCATCTTTCAGGCAGGATCCCATTAGTTGAGCTTAATTATTTGGGTCATAATGGAGTTTGTAGGATTAATATTTGTCTTTTTTTTGGGGGGGGGGATGAAAACTGGTTACAGTGTGAGCAGCCAGATGGTCAGAAACTGCAGCACCAGGAAGAGATGCAGCAACGTGACAACCCAATTGGGTTTGCTGAGCCAGCAGGAGCTGCACCCAAACAGCAGAGGCAGCTGCAGACTGAGAATCCCCTTCAGTGCCTCTGCAGGGCTGCTGGTTAAGCAGTGCTGTGTGTATGATGTGAGGCCATGCAAGAGCTCACCAGAGAACCAGCAGATTTTCTGTGCTGAAGACTTGAACGTGAGTGAATTTTTGCTCTCTTTTACATGGGGATCGCTCTCTGGAAAAGAACATGCAGTAGTGATGGGCTGCATTGCCTCAGATTGCACTGACAGCCTGCAGTCGTGCTGCAAGCTTCCCTGCTCACACAGACATGTAACCAGTCTCACACACCACCATCCCGAGCTGTGAGACTGTAACTCGTGGCCCCAAAGGATTGAGATGCCAATTACTGACGCTGTGCAAGTGGAGAAGAGAAGCGTGAAGCTCAACTCCACAACCAGCACCATTCTTTTACTCTACCTTCAGTCTCACTGTGGGAAGAGCCTGTTTCTTTAACAGATGTGTGATGCATTCTGTTGCCACCTCTACATGGCTGTGAATTCAGCATCCCCACGGCACATGCAGGGCAGGAGCGACACAGACACCGAGGGCAGATGACAAACGCTACCATATACCTCTGCTATAGTCATTCGCATGGCACTGACAGGTGAGGGCTCGATGTCCACCAGCTGAACCGTGTTAAAACTCTGGAGGCAGAGATTGCACAGGGATGGAAACACAGCAGCAAAGGTTAGAGAGGCACAGCAATGGTTAGGGAGGTTCTGCAAACAACCTGACGTGGTGTGCAACCCTCTAAAATGGAGCTGGGAGAGCAATCAGAACAACTTGAGAAACAGAAAGATAAGGGAAGCAGTGTTACAGGTGTTAGTAGTTTCGGATTAATAATATTGTACACATCCATCTTCCATCTGACGACTCAAACTGGAGGTGAAGATGTTTTCATCCAAGCCAGTTTAGTAAAGGATTTAAGACATAAAAAGCTGCATAAGGCTCATTTTCTTTGGGCCAGATTTACTTTCCGTTGCTATTTCTTATGAAAACATTCATGGTGTGGGTGGTATATCAACACGTCGCTATTTTTAAAGCGTTGATAGGAAATGTATTTACCTACTCTTAATTTTAACACCATTAATGATTGCTTTGCAAACAACACATGGCCCAGCACGGTATTTTCCAAGGATTTTCGGAAGGCAATGTTTTAATGGCACTCTAAAATCAAGGATTTCCTATATGTGGACTTCCAATGTATGAAGGGAACATATAAACAGGAGGGGAACAGCTGTGTACGAGGGTGGGCAGACAAGGGGGAATGGTTTTAAAGTGAGACAGGGGAGGTTTAGGTTGGATCTTAGGAGGAAGTTTTTCACCCAGAGGGTGGTGACGCACTGGAACAGGTTGCCCAAGGAGGCTGTGGATGCCCCATCCCTGCAGGCATTCAAGGCCAGGCTGGATGTGGCTCTGGGCAGCCTGGGCTGCTGGTTGGTGACCCTGCACACAGCAGGGGGTTGGAGCTGGGTGAAAACAACCCAGACCATGATGTGATTCTCTGATTTATATCTACAGATATTCCTGGAGTAATGAAGAAGAACTAGGGTGCTGTGTATTGAGGACCTCATGTGAGCTAGCAACAGTCAGTGAGGATTTGGGTGCAATTGATAAACAGAGGACTGCTGTCATCCTGCAGGAAGCTTGCTAAAAAGATCTGGCTTTCCTATGGCCAATGTGGAGCCTGTGTGGTGCTCTATTACCACCCACAAGCAAAGCTGCTGCAATTGGGCCACCTATGAGCATTGCTCTGTGCCCTGTCTGTGACATTCTGAAAGATAGAGCAAGGGCAAATAAAGCAAAGGAAATTCAGGGTGTCCTTACAGTGTCGCTGTCGCTCGGTTGGAACTGGAAGGGCTGTGGTTTGTGAAACACCGAGTTCTCCTGTAAGAACTGCTGTAGATTGTAATCTCGCACCACCTGGAACATAAGAAATGCCATTTAGGGAGGTTGCTTCCCAAACCAAAGCACACGCTGCAAACACTGATAGAGTAAAATGGCTCTTTGCAGCATAGACTATGTTTCATAGCAGAACCTTGAATGCAACCAAAGGAAATGCACAGGTTGGTTCTGAGCACAGAGCACAATGCAGCTCACAGCTGTTCAAAGCAGAATCAAAGGACGCCGGAGCCACCTTGAGCGGCAGCCTTTCAAATGGATTTCCTGTTATTCAGAAATCAACCCCATGTTCTACTGCAGCTTCTTCATGAAGTCAAAGCTGATGTTTTAAAGTAGACTTCTAGTCTAGACTTGAAGTCACTGGAACAGGTTGCCCAAGGAGGCCGTGGATGCCCCATCCCTGCAGGCATTCAAGGCCAGGCTGGATGTGGCTCTGGGCAGCCTGGGCTGCTGGTTGGAAATACAGGAAGTACGAGTCCGAAGTAGGGCTGTCAGCTGGAAAGGAATCATGGAATGAGAACTGTATTGAGTTGGAAGGGGCCTTTAGCACTCATCCAGCCCATCTCCCTTCAACAAACAGGGCCCTGCTTTTCTCTTAACGCAGCGTTAGGCAGTGTGGGGTTTCCTGGTGGCTGAAAAACTGACCATGAGCCAGCAGTGTGATCCTGCAGCTTGGAAAGCAAATGGGATCCTGGGCTCCATCAGCAGAGGGGTCGTCAGCAGGGACAGGGAGGGGATTGCTCCTCTCTGCTTTGCCCTTGGAGGCCCGATCTGCAGTGCTGCATCCAGGTCTGGGGCTCTTAATACAAGAAAGACATGGAGCTGTTGGAGAGGGTGCAGAGGAGGCCACAAAGATGCTCAGAGGGCTGCAGCACCTCCCATACAAAGAGAGGATGAGGGAGCTGGGCTTGTTCAGCATGGAGAAGAGAAGGCTGCGGGGTGACCTCATTGCAGCCTGCCAGGACCTGAAGGGAGCCTACAGACAGGAGGGGAGTCAACTCTGTGAAAGGGCAGATAACAGCAGGACAAGGGGAAATGGTTTGGAGTTGAAGGAGGGCAGATTGAGGTTGGATGTCAGGGGGAAGTTGTTTACAGAGAGTGGTGAGGTGCTGGAACAGCTGCCCAGAGAGGCTGTGGATGCCCCGTCCATCCCTGGAGGTGTTCAAGGCCAGCTTGGATGGGGCCCTGGGCAGCCTGGGCTGGTATCAATGTGGAGGTTGTTGGCCCTGCCTGTGGTGGGGGGCTTCATGATCCTTGAGGTCCTCTCACCATCTTTGTGTCCCTCCTCTTGACCCTCTCCAACATCTCCCTGTCTTAAGAGCAGTGTCTTAAAGATCCTATCCAACTCAAACAATTGCCATCCTGTGATGTGAGCTGACACGAGCGATGCACAGCAAAATGACTGGAAGGCCTTTACCAACAGAAGATAAAACAGTGTTTCTCTTTCACTTCCCAACTATGATCCAAAGACAGCCTTGAGAGCAGCCTATTTTGACCCCCTCACTGTATAACCCACACGGTGCAAACCAGCACGCTCACTGCTGAACACAGAACGTGTTACAAGCGTTGTTCCAACACAAGGTGCTCTGTTTCTGCGCAGGTGGTTCACGGATCCATACAAAGGAATATTACGACCACAGCGAAGCAGCTCGTTTGTGTTCAGTGGCAATTAGTATTTATTTATTTATTTTAGCCCAGCACATGAATTATTGAAGTACCCAAATTATTCTGGAAGCGATCACGTATTTCTGATTCTGGCTGCTCGACAAAGCAAACAAACCACGACCGTGACAACATTCAGCTGCTCTCTCGTGTTTGCTTTTCTTAATTCAAAAGACAGAACGCTGCAATATTTTGTTTCTATGCTGACAATCAATTATTAAGCGATGAGCCAAGCAGTTGGGTACGGTTTGAATGTCATGGATGAGTAATGCTGCTTTACCCTACGCAGCTCAGGACCCTCAGTGGCAGTTTCTCTTGGTTGCTGCTCTCCAGAAACCCAGTGCTGTGTAAATGCATGAGAACACAGTCTGGGTGGCAATAGGAAAATGTCTCCCCAGGAAAAGTGTCTCGTTTCTTTAAACTTAATCCCACTCTGGTGCAAGCAAAAATAATAAGCCTTCAGTATTTGTCATTATTTTGGAAGCAGGTCTGGGAACCTATATATGCCCTAAGTATTCGGTTACAAAGAATCATTCAGCTCGAGCTTACCCTGCTGGAAGTCTCCAGTAAAAACTGGAAGGTGTTCTGTACGGCTTGGCACGTCTCGAGCTCAGTCCTGCTGAGTGCCATTAAATAATCCTTCAGGTGATCGTAGACGTTCCCATCCAGAGCCTGGAGGAAGAGGCAACGCGTTAAAGAAAAGCACAACGCAATTCAGAGCGTGATGTACAGAGTAATAACGCCATGGAATCATAGAATTACCCAGATTGGAAAAGACCTTGAAGATCATCAAGTCCAACCGCAGCCTAACCAGTAACTTAACTCTAAAAGCCCTACACTAAATCATATCCCTGAGCACCACATCCAAACAGCTCTTAAACACACCCAGGGATGGCAATTCAATCACCTCCTGGGGAGCCTATTCCAGTACCTAAATGGTACACATGGAATCACAAAGGTCAGAGATGACCTCCAAGATCCCCAGGCCCATCCCATCCCATCCCATCCCACCATGTACCAGCACAACTCACTGCTCCAGAACACCTGTGGGGGGGACCCCACCACTCTTGGACATCCTGTGCCTATTTATTAACAGTTTCACTTTCTAAATGCCCATCTGAATGCTTTCAAGACACAATCACCTTCCTGGAGCAGCCTCAGATGGTGACACACAGACATATTTCACTTTGACAGGGAGGACCAGCAGTGCTTATTTCCATTAGATGGCACCACAGAGCACCGCAACAGCCCCACGCTGGGTTACACCATCACCACCCAACTGTGTAAGGCAGCCACAGCTGAGAGCTCAGCTCAGGTTTGGGGAGATGCTGTGATGGGACACAAGTGATGGGATCCAAAGAGCCACGTGAAGCCACCAGCCCAGAGGTGCTCCAGGTGGCACTGCAGGATGCTCCTCACCCAGTGCTTGCTTATGGCACGCCATGGAATGCCAAATGCTGAGCAAAAATATGGTGTCAGATTCAAAACTCCCTGAGGACGACACTGGAGTTCAAATGGAGAAGCCCTGTTGTAATAAGAGCCCTAAAACCACAGTGCACAATCAAGGTTATGCGGAGGTCTAGTGCAAGCTGTGTGCTGAACAAACACCAGCTCTCAAGTAGCTGACGAGTCCATTTAATGTCACATATTAAAGGCAGGTTTCCTTGGGGTCTCTTCCAATACAAGCCATTCTATGATTCTATGTACCAGACCTGGAGGTTCGTGGTCCTGCCTGTGGGTCCTCCACTATGAGGACAGGCTGAGAGAGCCGGGGCTGTGCAGACTGGAGAAGAGAAGGCTCCAAGGAGATGTTATAGTGACCTACCAGGACCTGGAGGGGCTTATTATAAGGGTAGCTTGAGATGAGACAAGGGGAAAAGGTTTTAAACTGGGAGAGGGTTGATTTAGAGCAGAGATTGGGAAGAAATTCCTTCATTGTGAGGGTGGTGAGATGCTGGCACAAGTTGCCCTTTGAGGCTGTGGATGGCCCCTGCATTCAAAGCCAGGCTGGATGGGGCTGTGAGCAGCCTGGGCTATGGGAGGTGTCCCATAGGGCTTGGGACTGGGTGAGCTGCAAGGTCCCTCCCAACCCAAACCATTCTGCCATGGTTTATGGTCTATAATCCCATCCTGAGGTTTTTACCCTTGACACTCCATGTGCTTTTATAACGTTAAATCCTCACTGTAATTATCACAATTAACAGCAAAGTTAAGAAATCCCACTGCAAGTGCCTTTATCTTCGCATCAAACACACACTGCTCCAACAGCAGCCCCATAGTGCACTTCCAGAGGACACAAACAGTGCATTTATAAACTTCATTGCCCCAAATGCGACCTGCAGGTTTTTGGGATCGAGTAATTCCGTCCCTGAAGCTTTTCAGACCAAACACTGCATTGGAGCTTTATCTCTGCTAATAAATGGAAATAAACAGTTTCAGCTTGGCAATGTAGTTATAACCGATTGGTTTAAAAAGCAGAGAGGCTGTGGATGCCCCGTCCATCCCTGGAGGTGTTCAAGGCCAGCTTGGATGGGGCCCTGGGCAGCCTGGGCTGGTATCAATGTGGAGGTTGGTGGCCCTGCTTGTAGTGGGGGGTTGGAGCTTCATGATCCTTGAGGTCCCTTCCAACCCAACCCATTCTATGATTCTGTATGAAGGGGAGAGGAATCCCATCTCAATGTCTGCTTGTTCCCTGCAACTTCTCCCTGCAGCTCCTTTGGAACAACTTCACACTGTGGAAGAAAAGCCTGCTGAAGTATCACAGTGCACAGATCTGTCAGTGCAGCAGAAGTGCAGCACAGCCTCCCTCCTGCCATTAATTAACAGTGCTTTGGCTGTGATGAAATCCTTAAATAACAAATGAGAGCTGCCAGGACTGAAGTTATTACAGCTAGTGCCATACGAGGCATACCCTGACCTGCTGGCTGCTTTGGTGCAGCCCAGTGGTGCCAGCTGTATGGGCACAGTGCTGTCTCATGTACAGCTTCCATCCACTAGAACCCCAAGGACTCTCAGCAGGGCTGCACTCAATCCTTCCATCCCCCAGCTTGTATTGGTTGAATTAAGATTGAATAGATTGAATAGATAGATTGAATAATACTCAGTTCTTCCTGAATCTCAGCAGAATCCAATCACTTCACTGCATTCAAATTGGCCATGGTTGTAGGTCCATGAGGGGCTGTAGGGCCTTGAGGGCTGTAGAGCCATGAGGGGCTGTAGGACCATGAAGGGCTGTAGGGCCATGAGGGCTGTAGAGCCATGAGGGGCTGTAGGGCCATGAGGGCTGTAGAGCCATGAGGAGCTGTAGGACCATGAAGGGCTGTAGGGCCTTGAGGGCTGTAGAGCCATGAGGGGCTGTAGGGCCTTGAGGGCTGTAAGGCCATGAGATGCTGTAGGACCTTGAGGGGCTGTAGGGCCATGAGGGGCTGTAGGGCCACAAGAGGCTGTAGGGCCATGAGATGCTGTAGGGCTTTGAGGGCTGTATGGCCATGAGATGCTGTAGGGCCTTGAGGGCTGTAGGGCCTTGAGGGGCTGTAGGGCCATGAGATGCTGTAGGGCCTTGAGGGCTGTACAGCCATGAGGGGCTGTAGGGCCATAAGGGGCTGTAGGGCTACCATGAACCTCCCCTCTGCCCCCTGTGCTTGAGGCCAAACAGCCCAATGGACTCCAGCTGCTCCTCACCCACTTTGCCCTCCAGACCCTTCCCCATGTCTGCAGTTCTCCTCTGGATGCTCTGACAGCTCTGTATCCCTCTGGCTTTGGGGTTGCCATGTCCCTGGTACAATGATGCTGAAGGCAAAGCATTTCCTCGCACGGGTGGAGGGAAGAGGCCAAACTTGGGTCCAGACCTGCTCCTCCCTGCCTGCAGGCTGGGCATGGAAAGATAAGCAGAAGTTGTAGAGGAACCGACCAAAAATCATTGTGTCTGCGGACCAATACGTTTTGATGTTATCTGTCATCCCAATGGTATGGCATCACAGCAACAGGGCCCATTTCCCTGCTCAGCAATCAAAACAAAACCCCCAAATAATAAGGGAGATCTGTATCACCGGGCGCCTTCTTCCATCTATTTTAAGCAGCCAATTGAACAACTACAATTCAATTACGCCACCGCCCTATTCCCATTCCCATTGGAAGCCCCACTGTACAACCTGTAAACCATTCAGAACAAGGACTGGTTTTCTTCCTCTATATTCCTAAACACCACTTTAAACCTCTTCCCATTATACAGCAGAAGCTCAGTTGAAGCATCCTTTGGGTCTCGGAGAGGTGCATCCCCAGCATGGCAGCAGCTTCTTGGATGGCAGCAGCATGTACATGACACTGTGAGTAAAAGGGAGGGCAGGAAACCCCATTCCAAAGCCATTTTGCCTTATAAATACCGAGTGCCTTCCTGCTGGTGATTTCCTCCAGGCATCCCCTGCTCCTGGCACAGAAGAGCAGCTTGTTGCTGAGATCTGTTAGTTTTCTCATCCCTCCAGTCGCTGCAGCATCGCTCGCTTCTTCATCATCACGACATCCCAACATAAAAGTGAATCACGTCTGCGGGTGTTTGTCAACAGAACACAACTCTGGTACAGAAATTACCAACAAACCCGTGATCAAAGCAGCGTAAGTGTTTTGAGAAGCAATGCCTGCAGTAAGCACGGATCTGCTGACGTACCGCAGTCAGCTCCTTCCTGCTGAGCAGCAGAGCAGTCCCACGGCACCATGGCACTGTGATCTGAAGCCTGAACTCTGCTTCCATCCCTGGAGGTGTTCAAGGCCAGCTTGGATGGGGCCCTGGGCAGCCTGGGCTGGTATCAATGTGGAGGTTGGTGGCCCTGCCTGTGGTGGGGGGTTGGAGCTTCGTGATCCTTGAGGTCCCTTCCAACCCAAACCACTCTCAGATTCTTCAGTTCACAAATGCATACCATAAAGAACGCACTATAATCATCTGTACTTCTTTTTATCCACCTTTTGTTGGGACTCCAGCATATTTTCCAATCCTTACTCAATCGAATAGTCATCCATTACATTATATGAGATTAAATTAAACCATTATAGCCAAGATCTAATACAGAGCACTGAAGCGTTTCATCAAGAGCAGTGATTAATAGAAGCGTTTCTGCTGCTCATTAGATTAAATCAGAAAGCTGTTTTCCACAGCAGCTTCTCCAAAGATGATAACCACACATCGGGATGTTGTCAAGCCAACACATTTTCTTTCAATACCTTTGAATCACGTCAGTGTCGGGTTTTCTTTCAGGGCTTCCCTAACTGTGATTTATGGGACTCTTCAACTCATATGGGACTCATAACTCTGAGTTTGGGGACACTAAAAGCCTTGAGCTGACCTGTTCCCTATAGTTTAGGGACAGTTGTTGGGCACAAGGGTTGGGCTGATG
The DNA here is from genome assembly GCF_054131305.1 of Coturnix japonica. NCBI lineage: Eukaryota > Metazoa > Chordata > Aves > Galliformes > Phasianidae > Coturnix > Coturnix japonica. Next base: position 178,318,885 of record NC_140663.1, on the reverse strand, counting down.
ATTGGTGACCCTGCACATAGCAGGGGGTTGGAGCTGGATGAGCACTGTGGGCCTTTGCAACCCAGGCCATTCTATGATAGTTCTATAATATGATCATGAGTACTCCTTTCTCTTTATTGTGTGACTCCTGTGCAGCCTCCTCTGCAGGAAATACCCCTCAGAAGCAGAACTCAAATCTCACTACACTGTTATCATCAGCATCATTCAAGAAAGTGTTTTATTATCCCATGAAAAATTATGATTGCTTTAACCTAATTGTGTGAGTTGCCATGGTTCATAATATATACATATAAGACATACATAAATCACCACCAGAAGTGCTGTATCAGGTTGACATAGCAAGGCTTTGCAATGATGGGGCTGCAGGGCGGCCCCAAGGGGAAGAACTCAGCATTGCCCCACGGCTCCAACTCACTGCTGGCAGAGCTGAGCCACGAGTGCTCCCAGCTTTAGCTCTCGTTGCTCTTATATGTGAGCAATAGGCAATAAATTACATTAATCTCCCTCTGCTGAGCCTGTTTTGCCCGTGGCAGTGACTGGTGAGCAATGTCCCTGCCTATATCCCAACCCCTGAGCACCAGGGTGAGAGCAGGGCAGGTGGTTTGCAGTCGGAAGCCTTCCCTGTGTATGTTTGCTCAGCTCCTACCTGCAATTAGGTTTGTTAATTTAAGAGAGCAGCTACTGGGAGCTGCTGCTTTCCAAAGGTAACAGTCCATAAGGGTGATGTGTGAGCATTTTAAAGGGAAGCCTAAACAAGAGGGCACCATTTTCCATCAATTATTCACCAAGCGATGCGGATGCGTAATCACCTTGCAAGCACGGCCTTATTAATGCGATTAATTTCCCCACAGTTGAATGATCTCTGTGCACAGGTGCCCACGGATTGATGCCCTGGGAAGGGAAGCAGCGTGGCAGCAGACATTGGGAAACCCCAGTTGGTATCAGCTGGAATCCCATCATCATCTGCTGCACAGCTGCCCATTGTCGTCCTTCATTCATAGGAATGAAGAGGAGAAAGCAACGCACGCTCACTGCCCGGCCCTGCAGGAAAGCTCCTGTGCCCATCTGATAGCAGAGATAAGGCAATCTACGGCCGGCTTAATTGTAATTACAAAATATTTGTGGCTGGCAGTTGGCAGGAGCAGGAAGTGAAACAATAGCTCTCTCACACACAGCTATTCCCTATGAGTCGGAAAGGGAGGCCAGCAGGAGCACAGAACAGCTAATGCTGGGTGTGCAGAGTCCATTTAGAGAAGGAAACCCAAACCCTTCTGACATCAGAATTATTTTAGAACAGCAAATAGTTCCCCGGGTGCTTCTAAATCACTCGAAGAAGCATAAAACAATCATGAGTGTGTAACATGATTTCTCAGTGTGATAACGCGGGCACGGCTGGCTCTGGAGCTGCACAGGCCCTCATGGAAATGCTCCCATTTATTCAGGGCAGCCATTGTGAGGATAACATTCCTGAAGCAATTTAAGACCTCTCACTAAGATGCCAACTTGCTTTTAAAGCCCACCAGAGCCACACATTTCTGGGTAGAGGGTCACTAAGATGCTCGGAGGTTTAGGTTGGACCTTAGGAGGACGTTTTTCCCCCAGAGGGTGGTGATGCACTGGAACATGTTGCCCAAGGAGGCTGTGGATGCCCCATCCCTGCAGGCATTCAAGGCCAGGCTGGATGTGGCTCTGGGCAGCCTGGGCTGCTGGTTGGTGACCCTGCACACAGCAGGGGGTTGGAACTACATGATCATCGTGGTCTGTTTCAACCCAGGCCATTCTGCCATTCTAAGTCCTCAGCGTTGGGTCACTTCTATGAACATCACTGGATGCGGATGATTCCCATTTGTCCACATAACATCTGGAGTCTGTGTTTACATTTGTTATAAACAGCCACTGCAAGTGCCCCATAAGCAGAGGATGACTGTGTTGGAAGCACAGCTGTTGGCTCCGCTTCATAAAAGGTCTCAGCCTGGCCTTGAATGCCTGCAGGGATGGGGCATCCACAGCCTCCTTGGGCAACCTGTTCCAGTGCGTCACCACCCTCTGAGTGTAAAACTTCCCCCTAAGATCCAACCTAAACCTCCCCTGTCTCACTTTAAACCATTCCCCCTTGTCCTGTCACTGCCCACCCTCACAAACAGCCGTTCCCCCTCCTGTTTATACCCTCCCTTCAAGTACTGGATGCCCACAATGAGGTCTCCCCACAGCCTTCTCTTCTCCAAACTAAACCAGCCCAGTTCCCTCATCCTTTCCCTATAGGAGAGCTGCTCCAATAGTAGCCCTAAGTTGACATAGGGTCAGGGCCTGGGGGTGCAGTGTGGGGTTGTGCTCAGTGATCCCTGTGGGTCGTTCCCATTGGGATATCCTACAGCTCTTGTTCCCTTCTGCTATGTTGAGCCATCCCAGCTATTGTGTACTACATGCACGGTGCTCACTGGACATCCCCCTGCTCACCATTACTGACGTCAATCCATGTGACCAGCAGCACAAGCTTTGGGAGCCAGCCTGGTTTCTCCCTCTCAGAACCCTTTAAGACAATACCTGACAACAGGCAAAGACGTGAGAAAGGCAAACACGGCCTGTATGTCTAACAGCAGATCCATCATGGTAACAAAGCAATGCGGTCACGTGGCTCGGCGCTGTCACAAAGGTAAGGACCTGCTCAGTGAAATGATGTAGAATTAGTTTCTATTTAAACTGCGAAAACTCAGATCAAGAGCCAGAACCAAATTAAACAACTGCACTTCCTCATGTCAAGCGAATGGGAAAGTACAGAAAAGCCAGATGGCACAACTGACACTCATAACAATACAGAAAAGCTTAGTGAAACCACAAAAAGAAACCCAGAGCAGAGCACTGTCACAGCACTGCTTTAACTCAGTGCTCCAGCACCAAGGTGGCTGCATGGAGCACATCATGGAGTACAATCAGAGTAAAGAAGCATGAATTAGCCCTGCTTGCTGTCACTGTGTGCTCCTTGCTGGATTGAAGGCTTTAGCAAAGCTGCTTGTGAAAATGCACTGCTGTCTATTAACAGCCCCATGATGTGACTGTCACATCAGTGCTGTGTTAAGGATTAAGTACCCACCTAGGAGAATCAGGGGTTGTTCAGGTCCAATGGTGACCGTATGTGTGGCACACAAAGCAATCTCAAGGCACATTGTCTTTGAAGATCACCCCATCTGCAGTACTGAGTCCAGGCCTGGGGCCTCCAGCAAAGGAAGGATGTGGAGCTCTTGGAGCGGGACCAGAGGAGGCCACTGAGATGGTCATAGGGGCTGGAGCTGCTCTGCTATGAGGAAAGGTTGAGGGAACTGGGCTGGTTTAGCTTGGAGAAGAGAAGGCTGCGGGGAGACCTCATTGTGGGCATCCAGTACTTGAAAGGAGGGTATAAACAGGAGGGGGAACGGCTGTTTGTGAGGGTGGGCAGTGATAGGACAAGGGGGAATGGTTTGAAAGTGAGACAGGGGAGGTTTAGGTTGGATCTTAGGAGGAAGTTTTACACCCAGAGGGTGGTGACGCACTGGCACAGGTTGCCCAAGGAGGCTGTGGATGCCCCATCCCTGCAGGCATTCAAGGCCAGGCTGGATGTGGCTCTGGGCGGCCTTTCATCCTTACAAACACGGTGCAGAGCATCATTTTGTGTCTGCATATACACGCTGCACACCAAAATAACACACTCTAAATACAGCAGATGATCAGAAGCTGGATGTCACCGGGAATTCTGCCAAGGAAAACGTCCATTTGGTGCCCATTACACAAAACAAAGGGACTTGTGATTCATTTGTCACAGGACAGCACAACAGCAGCAGCTCTGAGTCAGTGCCAGTGAACAGGAACAGCACCGGCCTCTATCAGACTCTGAGCAAGAGAGCATCTCCAGCCCTACGTGTATTTTCCAAGCACGTTGTTCCACACAGAGCAGCTCTGTCATTGCAGAAATGTCACCTTTCTGCTTCTTCATGTTTGCTCTTTTCAGAGGATCATACATCCATAAGATCATCGAGGTTGGAGAAGCCCTCCAAGATCACCAGCCCAACCCCAACCCACCCCGCTGTGCCCACTGCCCACGTCCCCCAGTGCCACATCCCTACAGCTCTGAACACCCCCAGGGATGGTGACCCCCCCTCTCACCCCCTGGGCAGCTGTGTCACTGCATCATCACTCTTTTGGAGAAGGGATTTTCACAAATACCCAACATGGCACAACATGAGGCCATCACATCTCATCTTATCCCTGTTATGCAGGAGCAGAGGCTGACCCCCCCCTCACCACAACCTTCCAGGAGCTGTAGAGCCGTGAGGTCTCCCTTGAGCTCCTCTGTTCCACACTGACCCATCCCATCCCCCAGCACTGCACCCCAGACCCTTTTACACCCTGTTTTAGCAGCTACCACCTGTTAAAAGAGGGGTGAACTTTCACTGGGTGTTGCTGCTTGTAAAGCACCACAAGGAGCTGATGTTCAGAGCCAGAAAGCCAAGGATGCAGCAGCGTCACCGAACCACAGAATGGCAGGTATTGGAAGGGACCCCTAAAGGCCATTGGGTCCCACTCCTTTTCAAGCCCAAAGGTTCCTCTATCAAAGAAGTAATATTCTGAAATATGATTCAAATAAAGGATTTACCTCCAGGTCATCAGATAACAAGCGCTGATACAATCTGAATGGCATAAGGAGAAAATGGAAGGCATTCACAAATACAGACAGCCCTGAGGAGTTCAAACAGGAGTACTGACTGCACCACAGATATGACTGATAGCAGCAACGCGGCCACCATAACAACTCCATAATAGAAAGGTCCATGCTAAAGCATCACATCTGAACATGTAAATCAGTGTGGTCAGATGCTCCAGCTGCACTGGAGACCCCAGACTTCATTAGCATTCCACGATGCTAATTCAGTTACCTGGATTTCAGATTCATATATTTCTTCTTCCAGTATAAAAAAGCACCTTGTTAACGCAGTGATTTGTCACAACCTGCAGCCCTTGTCCCAGCTGAGGAAGTCTACCCAATAACTGCAGCACAGGGAGGTGTTAAATTCTTCGGTAAAGCCATTTGAAATGCAGCTCACAAAGGAGTAAATTGCTGTGCCTGACTGCATCGCCATGAAACAGTTCATAGATAAATCCATATAAGCTTTGAAAATGCCAATGCATGGAATGCAACGACATAAAGTCTCACTTAGCTTCACGTAGCTGGTCCCACCAATATTACAATTGCTCTCAGTTATAAAAATAGAGCATATTTCAGTAAATTTAAGAGGGTGTGAAAACACTGTGAGCAATTGTATTTGAACCTCCTTAGCCTGCCAGGAGTCCAAGTACCTGCAAAGCTGGGCACATCAAGCTGCCACGGGTGGGAACAGCCAGTGACGTGACCCTCTCTGAGCTTAATGCTTTCAAACCAACAGCGTCCATAGCCACGTGTCCATCAGCTACACCAGAAAGAAGAGCTCTGATCAGACAGACACAAAACCCAGTCATTCGATACACCACTGAAGAAGTGAAATGAGGAAATCCAAGTCTGAGTTTTCAAATCCTGGTTCCTTTCTTTGAGCTTAGGCAGCTGCTTGGCTTTGGTACCTGATTACTGTTTCCAAGACTACTGCACACCACTGCACGACCCATGGCACTGCTCACAGCTGGTGCAGTATGTGGGCAAACCAGCAGCGCTGCTGCAAAGCAACGCTGGGTCTTGTACATCCTTAATTTTGTTGTCCAGATTTTCGCACGTCCCATCTCCCACACAGAGCTGAGCTCCCTTACCTTCATAATGTTCACCAAGTCTGTTTGGTAGTAGCGGTCTTGGTGTGCATTAGCAGCTGCTAGAGTGAGAAGATAATCATTCCGTGCATGGATAGCCTTGGAATTGCACTCCGATCGTCGTGCTTTTAACTGCGACAAGAAACAGAAGGTAAAGGACAGGTACTAATGAGAAGTGAGTGACTGAATAAGTATTAACAGTAGATTAAGATGTGTACATATGTATACTAATATAGCAAGAACGTAAAAGGACTAACAGCTTAATGTTGGTAATGGGAAGGGGATTTCATTTTTGTTTCTCTCATCCAGTTTGACATTTCATAGAATCATAGATCATAGAATGGTTTGGGTTGGAAGGGACCTCAAGGATCACGAAGCTCCAACCCCCCACCACAGGCAGGGCCACCAACCTCCACATTGATACCAGCCCAGGCTGCCCAGGGCCCCATCCAAGCTGGCCTTGAACACCTCCAGGGATGGATGGGGCATCCACAGCCTCTCTGGGCAGCTGTTCCAGCACCTCACCACTCTCTGTAAACAGCTTCCCCCTGACATCCAACCTCAATCTGCCCTCCTTCAATTCCAAACCATTTCCCCTTGTCCTGCTGTTATCTACGCTTGTAAAGAGTTGACTCCTCTTCTGTTTATAGGCTCCCTTCAGGTCCTGGCAGGCTGCAATGAGGTCACCCCGCAGCCTTCTCTTCTCCATGCTGAACAAGCCCAGCTCCCTCAGCCTGTCTTTGTATGGGAGGTGCTGCAGCCCTCTGAGCATCTTTGTGGCCTCCTCTGCACCCTCTCCAACAGCTCCCTGTCTTGTATTAAGAGCCCCACACATGGATGCAGCACTGCAGATGGGGCCTCATGAGGGCAGAGCAGAGAGGGACAATCCCCTGCCTGTCCCTGCTGGCCACCCCTCTGCTGATGGAGCCCATTCAAACATGGTTCTTAAGCCAACATTTCACACATGGTTCTTAAAGCACAGTTATGACTCCCACTGAAAGAAAACTTCCTTGTACATTGGGCCATATGTAATCCTGCAGTGAGCACTAGAAGAGCCACACACCTGGCGAAACAGCTTCAGAACACTCTGACAGTAAGTAAGAACTCACCTTTACACTTGCCTTTTGCAAGCTTATCCTTGACTGAAAAAGACTAAGTTTGGACCTGAAAACAAGAGAAAAAGCCAAGATATTAGTCTTACACCTTTCATACAAAACCACAGGCCAAACATTTCCCTCTTTGTCCTCTGTTTAAAAGCTGCAGGTCCTTGCACAGCCATGATGGTTGCCTGCCTCCCCTGCTCGACTTGCTTTCATGAAGCAAGAGGAATCGACCTCTTGTGTAGTTGTGCATGAAGGAGCACAATTACAAAGCCTCAACTTTTTGAGGCAGAAGATGTTGCCCATCCTCACTCCAAAAGGAGGTTAGAAAATGAATCAGAAGAAGCTAATTGAAAGCAATTATCTCTCTTCTAAACGAATATCGGGTGTAAAAACGAAGACAGAGATAAATCTGGTTTATACGCACGCAATTATTTATACATATGCTATTATAAAAACATACTTGGCCTCGATATCAGCTTTCTCCCGCACTGCTTGAGCCATCTGTTCAGTCTCAAAATATTTCTTCTTGCCTTTGGCTAAATCTTTTACTGTCTCTTGTAACTCTGCTTGGATCCGTGTCAGCTGGTCCACGTACTGAAAGAAACGTTCAGGAAACAAAACATGAGCATTGCTTGCATGCAAATACCACCGTCACCATTTTACTGCTCTTCATTACACTGCATCCTACACAAGGAGGTCTCCAAGTCAATCCTGGTCCATTATCCGTGCCTTTCTTTTCAAGCCAATCTGAACATAAAATCATCTTCCTTTGCTTCAACTGCTGTTTAACTACTCAAATTCAGCGAGAACTCACAAATTAAACATAAAAGTTCTGAAAGCTTTTGATGAGATAATTGGTTGAGATGACTGGAATACAATGGGGAAAAATCCAGAGGCAATTCACCAGAGGTGAGATGAAAAACGCTCCCCCTTTCCTTCTCTATTATCTATAATGAAACACAAAACTCAATGTGGAGAAGACAACAGCACAATAGAACCAAGAATTTGATGACATTATCGAGCTCTGATTGGGTTCTATCAGAAATCAGTGTCATGTAAAAAGAAAACCTTTGGGCCACTGAAGAGGTAAAAAATAATCCCATCCCTTTCCATGAACACAACACAACCAGACAGTATCAGAATAGAGAAGTCAAAGGAACAGCAGAAAAAGACTGAATTTATCAGTTCTCCAAACCCTTTATCTATCTCAGACATGGGTGGGAAAGGAGGTATGACCTCCCCCCAGAAGGGAATTGTCAGCGTTGAAATAGATGAGTAATGACCTTCTCTAACCCAACGCAGCTCAAGTACACACAGCATTTTTGTTGACAACACGAGCTGCCATTTTAGGGACATGGCCTCAAGTGTGAGGACACAGCCACCCTTCCAAGCACAGCCCCAAATCCCACCTGTACCACACAACCCCCAGCCCCGACCCCTCCATGGGAAGGGACCCCCAGGGCCCAGGATGTGCCCACCCTGCTGCTGGGTGCTCTCATTCACCCACAGCCCCAATTCCACCCCCAGTCACCTGTAATAAACTCATCCTTCTGCCAGAAATTGTTCACCTTCTCCCTGCACAACTCTGCTCATCTTCTCACTGGCTGCTAAATACGAGTTCCCATTAAAACCATTATTTTGCGCGTGCAAGATCAGAAATGTGAAGGGCAAACTGAGCTTTTGTTGGAAATCTTTGAGTGCAGGGGAGGAAAACAAAAGGCAGAACAACCTGCATATACCGGACAGAGGAAATCATTTTCATAGGAGTGGGGTTTTGCTGCATCAGTCAGTACTTGGATCCCTTAAGCTTCCTGCTGGCATCCAAAAATTAAAATATCAGATAGCCCCTGTTGGTAATGCTGCCATTTGGAAAACATTCTATCACAGAATGATAGAATGGCCTGGGTTTCAAAGGACCATGATGATCATGTAGTTTCAACCCCCTGCTGTGTGCAGGGTCACCAACCAGCAGCCCAGGCTGCCCAGAGCCACATCCAGCCTGGCCTTGAATGCCTGCAGGGATGGGGCATCCACAGCCTCCTTGGGCAACCTGTTCCAGTGCGTCACCACCCTCTGGGGGAAAAACTTCCTCCTAAGATCCAACCTAAACCTCCCCTGTCTCACTTTAAATCCATTCCCACTTGTCCTATCACTGCCCACCCTCACCAACAGCCGTTCCCCCTCCTATTTATACGCTCCCTTCAAGTGCTGGATGCCCACAATGAGGTCTCCCCGCAGCCTTCTCTTCTCCAAGCTCAACAAGCCCAGTTTCCTCATCCTTTCCCCATAGGAGAGCTGCTCCAGTAGTAGCCCTAAGTTGACAGCACATCAAGTCGCTCAACCCACTGCAACAGCGGAAGGGGACTCCGCTTTGCACAGCATCCAGGCTGCTCAAAGTTTGACCATTCCAGAGTGATTGCACCGACTCCACATTTAAATTTCAATTAGGTTTTATCAGGATTTAGTATAATACAGAACGTATCTTTCTGGAAACCCACAGGAATGCGTGACGGATTGCTGTGTATGAAACAATGCTTTGGTTGTGAAGGAAAATGAACAGCGCCAGGTGGATGGCTATTCCACACTGCAGGAAAGGCATGATGTTATCTGATGCAATCACAACCTTTGCACCAAAAGTCCTGCCCTGATAACAGCAACAATCCATCCAATAGTTCAAAAAACGCAAGAAAAAGGGAAGCTGTGTCACTTCTCTAAATTTAAAGGAGAATTTAAAGCCTCCATTTCTACTACCGACCCATAAACTCTCTGAACAACCAGCGTGTGAAAAGGAAGGAAAGTGAAAATTATTTACTAAATCAAGATAGTACAGATTGTAGATGGTTCTGCCTGGAAAGCTTCAGAGAACTATAAAATTCCCCAGCCCGATAAAGGAACAACTTTAATAAAGGTGATTTTTTTCCTCCAGAAAGGAAATATTACATAGACTGCCAGGAGTGCAGGACAATATACTTATGGTATGACCCAACTGATGATCTGAGGAGGGCACTGAGTGCACCCTCGGTATGTTTGCAGATGGCACCGTGATGGGGGGAAGTGCTGATCTGCATGGGGGTAGGAAGGCACTATAGAGGAATCTGGACAGGCTGATCACTGGGCTGAGGCCAATGGGATGGAGTTCAACAAGAACCAGTGCTGGGTTATGTTCTTTGGCCATGACAACCCCAGGCATGGGCTACAGGCATGGGGCAGAGTGGCTGGAAGACTGTATGAAGATTCAAGTTGGACATCAGGAAACATTTCTTCTCCCAGAGGGCGGACAGGCAATGCAATGGGTTGCCCATGGACGTGGTGGCCAGCACCCATTCCAACAGGAATCCACTCACACCTGTCACTGCCACAGCACTTCATTGGGACAGCCACTGTGTGATGTCAGACATGCAGAGATAACATTCACCATGCCTAAAGCTCTCACTTCTGAGCTCAATTCTCAGCTCTCATCCCAAAGCTCTGTTCCTACACAGCTATTTCCCCCTATGACACGCACCTAAAGAGACCGAGAAGTGCCCAGCTGCCTTAGAAGCACCACAGTAAAATACTTCTGATTTCCTAAATAAACAGCCCCAAGAAAGGGCACTTACCTTTTTCAGCTGCTGTTCCTTGAAGCACCTTACAGTCCTGGCTGGTTCTGAAATCAAGTTCTTATAGTTCTCGCAGATATTGAGTCGGGATTGAGCCACCTGCATCGTGCCTTCCAGGAGTGATTTCCAAACGGAGTACATGCTCCTGCAGGAAGGAAACAGAAGCAGTGGGTTGGAAGAGGATAAGGAGCTCAGGTGTTATGCTGACAGTGTGCTGCTCTGCCTAACAGTGGCACTTTGTGCTGACCTTAAATCTATTTCATAAAATACACATCTATTCCTTCACCAGCTTCCTCAAACTTAATATGCACAATTACGGCTGTTATCTGGTTGTGCCATTTGTTTTTCCAATCTCCCCAAATTATCCACATTACAAACAGTTATTTAAGGCTGTTACAAAACTTCAGAAGAAAACAAAGCTTCCTTTTGAACAGCAATGCATATAAATCATTGAAGAGCAGCGTTTCATTGTCGGGAAAAATAATGACACAAATTGAGAAGATAAAGATGGTTATTTGAAGAAACCCAACTGTTAAATTACCTATAATCAGGTCGTTCATCAGCTTTCATTCCGAGCCAGTCCTTCTTCAAGTACTGGCTAGCCAGCTTCTGAATGCTCTGTAGAAAGAAGGAGAGACATATTCAGCTAAGAGGTGCCTAAGGAACCATTTCTGCTCTTCTATCAGCGATAACAGTGACAGGACGAGGGGAAATGGCCCCAAGTTACGCCAGGGCAAGTTTAGGTTGGATATTAGGAAGAACTTCTTTACATAAAAGGTAGTTAGGTACTGGAATAGGCTGAACAGGGAAGTGGCTGAATCGCCATCCCTGGTTGTGTTTAAGAGCTGTTTGGATGTGGTGCTCAGGGATATGATTTAGTGGAGGGTTGTTAGAGTTAGGGTTCTGGTTAGGCTGTGGTTATAGGGTACTATGGTTATAGGGTCCTATGGTTATAGGGTACTATGGTTATAGGGTTCTGGTTAGGCTGCGGTTGGACTTGATGATCTTCAAGGTCTTTTCTAACCTGGGTAATTCTATGATTCTATAACCAATGGGTAAAATCTGAACTGTAAAGAAGCAATTTGTGTTTAGTTTGAATAAACAAATATCACGTGGGTTCATCTCTCTTCTTTTTCATATGTTTAAGTTCCTGCTGAGATGCATTAATGAAGGTCCCATCGCTATGATCTCACTGCACACTTAAATGCTCTGTGTGTGACCATCCCCCGCACAGCCAATACCATGGACAACACTTCCGAGCAAACTCAAAGCTGGGAGCAGTGCAAGATAAATGCCCCAATGTGCCAGAGACACCACAATCCATGCACTCCTTCAGCTCTCAGAAGCAATGAGATGAGGCTGCCTCTTTGTCCCTACACGGAGATGGGAAGCTTCGCTTGTTCCATAGGGAATTCATGAAGCTGTTGCTCTCAGGATGGAGACCTTGCTTGGAAGAGCACAGCAGGGGAGAGACTGGGAAAAGCAGTTCAGTTTTAATTATTAATGCTCGTTTTACTGCTCAGTCTCTGCACTGCACTTTGCAAACCTCAAAAAAAATCAATAACTTTGGAGAGCAGAAAATTGAGCTGTAACACAGGCAGGGATGGTTGTTGCACAGGGCAGACGCTGCTTGCACAGAGCATTGGGACCAATGGCCATAGGCACCTCCAACAACAACCAAGTGAAGATACTCCAATAAAATCCCCATTTCAGGTCCCTCCTTTTGGGCAGACACATAAACAAGACTTAGCACAGGAATCTGATGCTGAATGGCTCATTCCCAGCACATTGAGTCAGCACAAGTGTGAGTTTGTGGCTATGGGTTTCCCATTGCCCTGCCCAGTTCCTCCAGTGCTGCCCACAGCAAAGCTCAGCCACCCTCCATCCGCTCTGACAGCCCTGAAGTTCTCCTTAGAGAAAACCCCCTGAAACACCTTAAAACAGTACGGTCAGACCTCCTGCTCATCTCAGACCACGTGCACCACTCATTCATCCACTGGTTCATTCATTCATTCACTCATTCTTGCTCATTCCAACCTCTGCTGGCAGTTGGTCTCTTCCAATCTTCACGTCTCTAAGGTTCTATGGCAACATCTGCCGGCAGCTGAGGACAAGCTGTGCCACAATTCATGGCCCCAAATTCACCATGTGGATCTATAAAACTCTTTTTGGCCGCAGGAACCCAACTACTGACGCTGGCAGCACAGAACTGCTATGATTATGCAAGCTTGACTACATTGACCATCAATGGAACAGAGCAGAGGGCTGCAGCCATGCCTGAGTGATGCTGCATCACTTGGGAATCCTTCATGAGAACTGATAAACCAAATGTTTCCATTTCGCACAGAGCCGCTGTAGGCAAACGTGTGGCTTTCAATGAGACCGAGTACATTTGCTTTCTTAAACTTGCTGCTGTGACTCTTTTAGGATAAGATCCTCCTTGTTCCTTCCTCAATAGAGCTTCTTGTCTGCCTGCAGCAGACAAAGTGCCACTGTGGGGCTGTTGCTGGGATGCTGGGTGGCCTCTGGCCTGGCTGAGGAGCTGCTCAGTTCCACCCCAAGGTGCACACACAGAGGGATGGGGATGGTGGAAGCTCAGTGCAGGGGCAATGAGAGAAGGAACTGCCATTGGAACTCTCATCTTGGCATTGTGGCAGCTCCTATGGCAGTGCCCCAACACCACGGGCATGGAGGGGCATTTGTTGGTGTCTGCTCATGAAGCTGGGGGTGATGGGGGTTGGGGGAGGAAAAGGAAAGGAAGAACTCAGGGAATATCAGCTTTAATACCAACAGATGATAGACAGCGAGCAGTGACAGCAAAGAGTAAGACATCCCAAATTAAAAGATAATTGATAGAAGTAAGAGGCTTTTAAAAAGACGCATTAGCAATGACTTTCAGTGCAGTCCCATTATGTTTATTAGCAAAAATTAAGAGGTGCTGATGACAGCTGGGCCCCTAAGAGCTCCTTTTGAATTGCAAAGAGCAGGGCAGACTATCTGATATAACACACAGCACCACACAGGATGAATTTAGGGCAGCTTTTCCAACAGTAGGATGCAATGAGACCTCATTGTGGGCATCCAGTACTTGAAGGGAGTGTATAAACAGGAGGGGGAACGGCTGTTTGTGAGGGTGGGCAGTGATAGGACAAGGGGGAATGGATTTAAAGTGAGACAGGGGAGGTTCAGGTTGGATCTTAGAGGAAGTTTTTCACCCTGAGGGTGGTGACGCACTGTTCACAGGTTGCCCAAGGAGGCTGTGGATGCCCCATCCCTGCAGGCGTTCAAGGCCAGGCTGGATGTGGCTCTGGGCAGCCTGGGCTGCTGGTTGGTGACCCTGCACACAGCAGGGGGTTGGAGCTGGATGATCATCGTGGTCCTTTGCAACCCAGGCCATTCTATCATACTGTGATTTCAGTTCTGCTGGCTCTTCCCAAATAAAGCTCCGGTCACAGTCAGGCTTCCTCTCACCTGCAGTTTGTCTAACAGTGGTTTAATGACATCTTGAGCTGCAGGCAAATAAGGGGCTGAGAACAATGAGGAAGCACTGCATACAGCGAGTCCTCTGAAAAGAGAAGCTACAAAGCGAAACGAGAATCCCACATTCTGAAGAACACTTCTGCTAGAAGAATGCAAACAACCAGCTGTGCCAATAGAAGGCACCGCAGATGTTCACGTTATGGCACCTTCCTTGATGCTCCCGAATTCTTCTCCCACATTAGGAAGGCTGCAATGAGCAGATGAAGCTCAGCGGTGCTGACTCACCCAAACAGCAAGAGCTCGTTGCCAGCGGCCTCAGACGGCGTCATCCATCAGCCAGACGTGTTTCCCCACGCCTGCACAGTGACTCCAAGCGTATTTTGCAGGGCTGACAATCTCTTCCAAACATTTGGACAGGGCTCAGGCAACGTGTGGGATGGAGGATGTTGTGCAGTGTGTGCAGGGCTCAGCTCCTGTACACCCGCATGTGATTCAGGCTCAGTGCTGAATCCCAAGTGAGACACTGGGTGCTCCCTGCAGATGTTTTAATCTGCACTTTATTTACCAGAGATAGAATCAATAAAATCTTGAGCGATTTAATGAGAGCTAGCGCTGTTCAGAGCAGCCTCAGTGCAGGGATTGCACACACTTGCTCCCATCTGCATTAGGGAGTGAGGACAAAGCACTGATGGACACCTACATTGCTCTGAGTTTACCCAGGGCTGTAACTAAAGTGCAACTGCTTATGAACATGAACCACAGATGGGCAGCACATGGACCCCTTGAGTACTGTGTCCAGGCCTGGGATCCCCAGTACAAGAATGATGCAGAGCTCTTGGTGTGGGTCCAGAGGAGGCCACTAAGATGGGCATGGGGCTGGAGCAGCTCTGCTATGAGGAAAGATTGAGGGAACTGAGCTGGTTTAGCTTGGAGAAGAGAAGGCTGCAATGAGACCTCATTGTGGGCATCCAGTACTTGAAGGGAGTGAATAAAAGGAGGCGGAACTTTGTGAGGGTGGGCAGTGATAGGACAAGGGGGAATGGCTTTAAAGTGAGTGCTGGTTGTGGATGAGAAATCATTTTGAAGTACCTGACCACGCAGTCAGTTTTGCATCAACTTAGATACATTTGGGAAGCATTTAGTAAAAAAAAAAAAATAAATTTAAAAAGCCCTTAAAAATAACCTGGAATGGCTTTGGATGGCAGCATATTTCTAGTGTGGCAGTATGTAGCGTATCATTTAGAAAGCAAAAATAACTCAGGCAGATGAGTGCTCCAGCTAAACTCGATCTTTTTGACTGGTTTTGTTCTCATTTGCAGCTTGCTCCGGGCTGCCAGCATCTGTTGTGTGGTTGTGGGCACAGATCCTCATTGTGAAGGTGACAGTTGTTGTGATTTACTGAAATCCTCGATTTGAAGAGACTCCTTTGTTAGGCACCATCAACTCACGGTCAGGAAAACCGAGTCAAACTTCTCCCAGATCCTTTTACCTACAACTGGAAATGCAAACCTTCATGTTTCCTGCTCCTGTGCAGGCAGCTTTTGTCTGGTAGTGAAAGTGGAGCTTGGAAAGGGAGATGCCTTGGTGACACATTGTGTCTTCTGTTGGCCAGGAGGTGTCTAAAGGCAGCAGCAAACAGGTGGGAGAAACCACATGAATGGAGATGCAGCTTGGCATCAGCTCAGCAGCTTCCCAGGGAGGTTTCCACCCGGTGCTGCAGCGCCATGAAACCCATTTTATCCATCACTGAGCCCGATTAAAGGTGTTACAGATGAGCAGTCGCAGCACAGCTGGACCCTCTGGGATGCACCATAGAGAATCACAGAATGATAGAACGATAGAATGGCCTGGGTTGCAAAGGACCACGATGATCATGTAGTTCCAACCCCCTGCTGTGTGCAGGGTCACCAACCAGCAGCCCAGGCTGCCCAGAGCCACATCCAGCCTGGCCTTGAATGCCTGCAGGGATGGGGCATCCACAGCCTCCTTGGGCAACCTGTTCCAGTGCGTCACCACCCTCTGGGTGTAAAACTTGCTCCTAATATCCAACCTAAACCTCCCCTGTCTCACTTTAAATCCATTCCCCCTTGCACTAAACCTACCATGCACTGAATAGAGATCATAAAACAAAGCATTTGTAGCATTCATGCAAAGAGCAACCACTTCCACGCCTGCTGGACCCACCAGTCTGCCCCGCCTGCTGCAAAACAGATGCCACATCCTTCCTCCATCCCAATCACACTGTGCACAAACCTTATATGGGCTGTGAGGGGGTGATGGGATGGTACACGTCTCTCTTCACCTTCATTTGTACAGACAGAAAGTGAAAGCACAAAGAGGTGTCAATGAACATGACTTTAAGGCACCCGGTGCTGCTGTTTGCTGGATTGCTTTGCTCTGCACAACCTCCTGCTTGAACACATGGGAAACAACTTCCCCCTGACATCCAACCTCAATCTTCCCTCCTTCAACTCCAAACCATTTCCCCTTGTCCTGCTGTTATCTGCCTGCTCAAAGAGTTGACTCCCCTCCTGTCTGTAGGCTCCCTTCAGGTCCTGGCAGGCTGCAATGAGGTCACCCCGCAGCCTTCTCTTCTCCATGCTGAACAAGCCCAGCTCCCTCAGCCTGTCTTTGTATGGGAGGTGCTGCAGCCCTCTGAGCATCTTTGTGGCCTCCTCTGCACCCTCTCCAACAGCTCCATGTCTTTCTTCTATTGAGAGCCCCAGACCTGGATGCAGCACTGCAGATGGGGCCTCACGAGGGCAGAGCAGAGAGGGACAATCCTCCCCCCCCATCCCTGCTGGCCACCCCTCTTCTATTCTTATTCCATGCTGGGTGAGCTTCAAGGTCCCTTCCAACTCAAAGCATTCTGCCATTCCATCATTCTATGTTCAGTGCTGGATATCAGAGGACCTTGAAGTTCCTTTTCTCCATCTTCTGCCTCTTGTTGGACTGTGACAACCGACCCCTTGTGAGTGACCAAGGCAAGAACAAATGCACCCAAGGGAAGTGGACTTCCACTGAAGTGTTTTGGTCTGAAGCATCACCATGAGTCATGCAGAGAAATGCAGAAGAAAGTGAAAAGCTTGAGAAAGAGAATTTCAGGAGAAATGTGGCTGAGGACAAGTGAGTGTTTCCAGCCTCTGGCTGCTGGGGAGCTCAGATCATAGACAGGATGAGCTGACATGGCGGATTCACAGCCCGTTTCCGAGGAAAAACTCATCTTTCTGCAAACTTCTGCACAGATTAGAGATGCTGGAGGACATTCCCAACAAAACTGAATAGGGACAGGATAAGGGGGAATGGTTTTAAAGGGAGACAGGGGTCTGCAGGCATTCAAGGCCAGGCTGGATGTGGCTCTGGGCAGCCTGGGCTGCTGGTTGGTGACCCTGCACACAGCAGGGGGTTGGAGCTGGATGAGCACTGCGGGTCTTTGCAACACAGGTCGTGCTGTGATTCTATGGTTCCTTTCCAGGTCTCCACATTTCACACGTTGTTATGCAGCAGTCAGAGCAATGCTGCCAATTACTTGGCTCAAATTTCTGCACTGTTTGTTTTTCAGATGTTTCTTCGGTCTTTCAGCTGAGATCAGAGGTGAATTGGCACTGCCAGGAACCTTCAACCCGTGAGTCACAGCAGCATTTAACAATGAAACTACCTAAGGAGTTCCAGCAGCTCTTATCTAGGACAGCTGCCTTCCAATATCCCACAGGTCATAAATGAACCACATCCAGCCTGGCCTTGAATGCCTGCAGGGATGGGGCATCCACAGCCTCCTTGGGCAACCTGTTCCAGTGCGTCACCACCCTCTGCATGAAAACCTTCCTCCTAAGATCCAACCTAAACCTCCCCTGTCTCACTTTCAAACCATTCCCCCTTGTCCTATCACTGCCCACCCTCACAAAGTTCCCCCTCCTGTTTATACCCTCCCTTCTGGATGCCCACAATGAGGTCTCCCCTCATCCTCCTCTTCTCCAAGCTAAAGCTTCCATCTCTTTATTTTGGAGATCTGGTGGCAGAGGAGCTGGGAGCTGCAATTGCAGCACATATAACAAGACTTTCATTCATGTTCACAGATCTGTAGCAAAAAAAACTCAGAGCACACCCTGAGATGGAAGGGACCTAAAAGGACTCGACTGATGCATAACAGCAAAACAAAGAGCTACCAAAAAGCAACCAAACACAAAACGCTCCCCAGCCCAGATAGCAGCGCTGCTAAAGCACCCGCTAAGGGGAATAGCAGCTTATTAATTTGAAGAAGCCCATAGGAAGAGGAGAAAGTACGGCAGTAATAAAAAGCAGCACGGTAATCTCCTTCCTATGGCTTAGTTTACAGGCGCTTTATGGCCAAAATAAAAGGACTGAAGGGTTTGCTTTGCTCTGCAATATGGCACCAATCGAAACTCGGCCTCGTCCATGAGATGCTCCCCGTGCAAAGGTTGATGTGCTGTAAATGGAAGCACTGCTGTGTGCCACCCCACCCCGCAGCTGTGCAAGGCACTAAAGGTACCCGAAGGAATGTGCTTTGGGAAGTCAGAACTGATCCCATGTCCTGGGGTACAAAGGATGGAGACAACGCAGCCATATACATAGAAGTCAGAGGCAGGAACAGGGGAGCGCGAGGAATCCTCACTTCCTCTCCCGCCATGGAGGTGAGGCGGACCATTAGGCAACACTTAATTGATCGTTTATAGGAGGATGAATGCAATTCGTTGTGAGGTTTGAGGTTCTGATTCCCACACCCTCAATTAATATTCATGAGGATCATTTCACAAAGGCGGTGATAAAACGATGGCGGAGCAGCCTGGAAATAGAGCCTAGAAATAGAGCTACGCTGATGCCCAGGGAGGAAATTCTCTCTCCCCCCCCATCTCTAAAGGCTGATTTAAACCTACGGCAAACACGGCTCCGACGATGGCTTTTCTCATATATTTAATCGAGTTATTCATTAGGTCAAAATAACACGGCGGAAAAGCAGATAAGGCGACACAAAGGCAAAGTCCATTTGTTCGGGACAGGTGGCCGCTCTGCAGCCCAGCGGCCGCCAGGAGCCCGGCCCACAATAGCACCAAAGACGATTATGCAAATGTTCCCATTCCCTGCCATTTTCCCAGGAATAGGAGAAGGGCTCCGCAGTGGAAGGAGCAATTGTTTCCCACTCATGTGGAAAACAAACCAAGAGAAAGAAGGGAGGGAATGAGGACGGAGATGGCAGCGCAGCCCAGCATCCGACTGACGCTCGTGTTGCTCTCCAATGGGATTCCCAGAGCAGAGCGCGGCTGGTTGGGGTCAGAGCAGAGTTCAGAGCCCAGGAAATGTATTCTTTACCAGCAGCTATTCGGTGCTTTCCTTCGCGTGCTACCATGGCATAAAACTGTTGGAAGACGGGGACTCCGCTCCGCTTGTACTGCGGCACTGAATTGGGAACGGCCCCGCAGAGCTGGGAAACATGGGCAAGGAGCCCAGCAAACCATCTGGGAGCCCAAATTCCATCAGGAAGTTATGCTAATGAAGGGCTTGTGTTGTTATGAGGTTGGTTTTTTTCTCCAGTTCCGCCTCTCAATCATTGAGTAGTTAAAAAACAAACATGAAACCGGAGCGTGAACTCCAGGCTTCAGCTTCAATGCGTTGGGGCTGGGGTGTGATTTACTGAAACACAGCACCTTGAGCCACAGTTTAAACTGGTGTAAATGTACGTATCACAGCATGGCAGGGGTTGGGAGAAACACAGAATGGAACTGCAGAATGATAGAATAGCCTGAATGCAAAGGCCCACAGTGCTCATCCATCCCAACCCCCTGCTGTGTGCAGGGTCACCAACCAGCAGCCCAGGCTGCCCAGAGCCACATCCAGCCTGGCCTTGAATGCCTGCAGGGATGGGGCATCCACAGCCTCCTTGGGCAACCTGTTCCAGTGCGTCACCACCCTCTGGGGGAAAAACTCCCTCCTAAGATCCAACCTAAACCTCCCCTGTCTCACTTTCAAACCATTCCCCCTTGTCCTGTCAAAGAGAAGAGACCTCTACAGACCACTGAGCCCAACCCCTGACAAAGCAGATCCTTACAGCAGGTCACACAGGTGAGCATCCAGACGGGTCTGCAGTATCTCCATAAAGAACATTCCACCACCTCTCCAGGCTGTTTCCACGCTGCAGCACTCTGACAGTGAGGTCCATCCTCATGTTAGGATGGAATTTATACTTTATTCTTAACAAGCGCCAGGACAGTACATCCACTTCAGATACAACCCTCCACGTGGTTCAAGCCAGCTGTTCTTATCTAAACCCATTCACTGGAACAGGTTGCCCAAGGAGGCTGTGGATGCCCCATCCCTGCAGGCATTCAAGGCCAGGCTGGATGTGGCTCTGGGCAGCCTGGGCTGCTGGTTGGTGACCCTGCACACAGCAGGGGTTGGAGCTGGATGAGCACTGTGAGTCTTTCCAACCCAGGCCATTCTATCATTCCACGATTCTATGACCTTCCCTCCATCAGGATGACGACAACTGAAAGACTTCACGCTGATCTTTAATTCAAAGCAGTTTCTTGGCAGTTCCTGCCTGCTTTAAAGTGATTAATAAAATCCTCCTTACATAACTGATATTACCATCGCCGTTCCTCATTCAGCAGAGTTCAGAGACCGAAGTGCTGAGTGAAGGCTGAACATGTGCTCGTCGTATGTACGCTTCCTTCATTATGGCTCTCCTGGCTGTAATTAATGCTGTGATTATTTGGTCTTTGCTTACAGTCCCACCCTCCTCCAGCTCTCAGGCACTTTGCCCTTCCATCAGCTCCACAGCTTTTTTGGTGGAAGCTCCTGCAGGATCAACACACCCGCTGGTTTCTCTACACCCCACAGAGCTCCCCAATACCTTGCAGTTCTTTGTCTTTGCATGCTTGCTCACTCTCAGTTACTTCTTGTCCATCAACAGAGCTGTCTTCCATTCCCACAGCCCACCAAGCTCTTACCTGGGATGCATCTCACTTCAGCCCCCCCTCCTCTCACCACTCTACCCCTATCACACAGAATCACACAATGACCCGGGTTGGAAGGGACCTCAAGGATCATGTAGTTCCAACCCCCTGCCTGGCAGGGCCACCAAACATACACATTTACTAGATCAGGTTGCCCAGGAGACCCCATATATCCCCACAGAGACCCCATAGATCCCCATAGATCACCATAGATCAGGTTGCCCAGGGCCCTGTCCAACCTGGTCTTGAACACCTCCAAGGACAGGGCATCCACAACCTCCCCCACCCCAGCCTTTCTGCATTCCCAACACCAGCAATCCACTCAATCTCCTGAACGTGCACCCCAGATATCACTTTTTTTCCCCCTTTCTCCCTTTCCCCCTCCAACTTCTGACCCTTCCCAGCTCAGCAGCTCCCCCTTCTCACCCACCTCCCACTCCTCACCTTGGGCTGCCAACACAGACCTGCCTCAGCCGTTCCCATCATCTCATTCTTTATGCTGTTCCGCAGCTCTTCACCATTCACTTCTTCTTTCACCACAAACAAACTTGCAGCCCGCACCCCTTTGTCTCCTTTCTGGCTCTGGCTCCTTCCATCTGTGCTTCCCGTACATCTTCGCTCCTGACACTTTTTTGGTTGCTCTCAGCCTCACTGCTGCCAGCACTGCCTGCAGCTCCGGCTGGGAGTTGCTCAGGACCACCCTGTGATGCTCTGAATTGCAAAGGCCCACAGTGCTCATCCAGCTCCAACCCCCTGCTACGTGCAGGGTCAGCAACCAGCAGCCCAGGCTGCCCAGAGCCACAGGGTTGTTTGGATGCTCAACCGCATACATGGAACTAATGAGAACTACAGAGAGGATTAAAAACACAGGCACAAGTACGGCTAACAAATAAATAAGCCCCATTTTGCACTTTAATTAACACACGCCTTCAGGCCGTGGCAGTATTGATATTGTTTTGGGGCTTGTTTTTGCATATTAGAAAGATTTGTGCATATTAGAATACCAGCAGCAGCTGGAATTACACAGCTGTATATAGCAGATCTCACTACAAGTCCTGCTCTTTCATTCAGCAAAATTTATGCATTAATATTGTTTCTTGGTTTCTGGATATACTAAAATAAATCCGTACACAGAGGAACAAAAAGCATTTATAATATAAGAACAGATTTTAAATGCCATTTATTAAAGGGGGAACAAAGCGCACCTGCTCTAACAGACATCCAATATAGTCTTCTTCCCATTAGCTCTCCAGCCCCAATTCCCTTCCATAAGGCCACAGCAATGCTGTACAGCTGTAGAGGCAGTGCCACCACTCAGCATCCCATGTTATTTCACTGCGGAATCATGGCACGATGGAATGGCCTGAGTTACAAAGGACCACGTTGATCATGTAGTTCCAACCCCCTGCTGTGTGCAGGGTCACCAACCAGCAGCCCAGGCTGCCCAGAGCCACATCCAGCCTGGCCTTGAATGCCTGCAGGGATGGGGCATCCACAGCCTCCTTGGGCAACCTGTTCCAGTGCATCCTCACCCTCTGGGTGTAAATCTTCCTCCTAAGATCCAACCTAAACCTCCCCTGTCTCACTTTCAAACCATTCCATTTCAGCTGTCAGCCAGCAATGCCCCACTAAACAACAGCTGGGGACTCACGGTAAGATGGTTTTTCTCCCATTACAGGTACCTCTGCCACTCATTCTTAAAATACTTTTGCTCTTTGGGTATTATCTGCAGTCAGGTAGAGTGAATTCTTCGCTACGAGCCGTAGGGAGAAGAGGAAAAAGAAATGCATTGTCAATAATCAGCTGCTCCTGGGAGACAGACAGAGCAGTGTGCCAAGTCAAATTAATCCCAGACACAAAGATCTGAATACAGCCTTAAGACTGAGAGAAAGCAGGGAAATTAAATAGATCACTACGAGAAATAGAACCATCCTCACTTGGTCTTTTACGCTGTGGCCAACGTGTGCCTAAAATTCAAAGCTCCTGCAAAGGAAAATGCTCTTCACACGAAAGCCTGGAGCTTTAAGGAGGGCATTGCTGTGCGCAGAGCTGGGGGGCACAGACTGGCTTCTTCATATCATGCTTTAACCAAACATATATTGACTCATAGGGAATGCCAACACAACCTGGTTCTAAAAGACCTGAAACAGAACCAGAACCAAAGTGAACTGCACCCATACTGGGTTCAGCACTGGGAGAGAATAGACTTCAGAACCACCTTTATTTAGCCCACAGCGAGCTGCACATTTGCAGTCTGGTCTCATCCCTTCACTCCAACCTTTCTTTATCATGTTTTTCACGTTGACTCCTCGGTCTCGACATAAACGCTGCTCTTCTCAACACAATGGGGGAAACTCAGCTCTGCTGTCACTTCATTTAACTTCTCCAGGGCTGCGTCATTAGAAAGCATTCAGATAGCACCACGCACCTCTGCAGTGCTTTGCAAACGCCAACAAAAAGAGAATAAGTGAAAAAATAATGAATCCAAACATACGTGAAATACGACAGAGCGGTCAATGAAAGAACCTTGAGGCTTTCCAAATTAGAATCTAATTGCTTTGAGTAAGAGACCAATGGGTGTTTCTAGGAGTTGGAAGTGAAAGGTGAAGGCAGGAAGAACTGACCAGAATGAGCTGAAATCTCAAACCCAGAGAGAACAGAGGAGGCCTCACCACATCCAGTGCTCCCTGAAGCTCTCAGGCCACGGACAAGGGGACACAGGGATGGCTGAAGGCCAGGGCAGGAGCTTGAAGGTGCATTACACAGCAGGAAGAATCACAGGATCATGGAATGGCCTGGGTTGCAAAGGCCCACAGTGCTCATCCAGCTCCAACCCCCTGCTGTGTGCAGGGTCACCAACCAGCAGCCCAGGCTTTAAGCAGCTGAAATCCAATGTTAAGCACTGGGAAGTGATTGCTGACCCTAGTGATAACCTCCATGCTGGCTAACAGCCTGCAGAGTCCCTCCTGACACCTTCCAGCACAGCAGGACGCAGCATGGAGGGTTGATGGCCCTTCCCTGAGCTGCTCGGGCCAAGGCAGCTCCACCAGCAGAAGCCTCAGAGAAAAACAAGCAACTGAAATATCAAGAGCTGGAAGGGACATTGGAAGAAAGTACGATGGCCATTCAGTGGAACTTTTGTAAACTGGGGAGTGTTTGGTTTATTCTCAGCCTGTGACTCAAATTTAGCCCCATTTAATACCTTAGTTTTGAAGTTAAGCCTCACTGGAGCTCTGGGGCTTTCCAAAAACAGCAAGAGTATCAGGAACTGAAAAAAAAAGTCAGTAGGCTGCTAACAGCACTTCCACCTTTCAAGCTTCTCGCCTACCTGCTTCATAAGGCCTGATACACACAGGAAACAGCCCAACCCCAACCCAGTCCCAGCACTAACCCAACCCCAACCCTAACCCCAAACCCAACCCAATACCAGCACTAACCCAACCCCAAACCCAACCCCAAACCTAACCCTAACTCCAAACCCAGACCCAACTCCAACTCTAACCTCAACCCCAGTCCCAACCTCAACCCCAGACCCAACCTCAACCCTAACCCCAACACCAACCCTAACCTTAACCCCAACCCTAACCTTAACCCAACCCTAACCGTAACCTAACCCCAATCCCAACCCTAACCCCAAGCCCAATCTGAACCCCAACCTCACCTCCAGCCCCAAACCCAACTCCAATCCCAACCTCAACCCTAACCCCAACCCCAACCCTAAACTTGACCCCAACTCCACCTGTAACCCCAACCCTAACCCCAACCCCAAACCCAACCCCAACCCTAACTCCAATCCCAACCTCAACCCTAACCCCAACCCCAACCTTGACCCCAACTCCTCCTCTAATACCAACCCTAACCCCAACCCCAGTCCCAACCCTAATCCCAACCCCAACTCCAGTCCCAGTCCCAACCCCAACTCCAATCCCAACCTCAACCCTAACCCCAACCCCAACCCTGACCCCAACTCCACCTCTAACCCCAACCCCAGCCCTAACCCATCCAAACTGGCAACAGGATACAGATGTATGGGGTGGGATTTTGGGGGGAGGATGGGCACCTTCATGGCTTCCCCTGCACCCCCTCCAACAGCTCTACGTCAAGTGGAATGGATTTTCATGAGATACAATCACGGGCTAACAAAATGGAGATGGAATTCGATATAGATAAATGCGAACAGAGGGAACCAAAGGAAAAAAGACTGCCCTCATCTCCTACATAAATGCTAAATGCTCTATGCACGGTCAGGATCTTGGGGTCAGAGCGAATAGGATTATGAAAAACATCAATATGTATCAGAAGTTAAAAAAAAGTCCGCCCCCATATTAAAGATCAAACAACACAAGACAACAGGGGGGGCAGTGGGCACAGCCCAGAGCTGCTGGAGCTCAGGGAGTGCTGGGATACTGCTCTGACATAGGGCCGGGGTCTGCGAGTGCTGTATGGGGCCAGGTTGAGCTCGAAGATCCCTGGGTAGAGACGGGCCATTCTCTTTTTGCAATACACTGAATTATATTGGATGGACAACCGAAAAACAAACAGACGTGAGTGGCATCCTGACCTAAAGCAGACCCAGGAAGGCTCGCAGCTCACTAATTTCACATCCAAAACCACGTGATCTGCCCTATTTTTTCTTTTCAAGTTGTCTCTTCATGGTTTGTGAAGGTCAAACATAAAAAAAAAATGCTTTGAGTCACATTTATGCGCAATCAGAGCTAAGAAAAGCCGTGCTGAGACTTTTTTTCCATCTCTTGATACAAACCTTACAGCACAGATGAAGTGGAGCATGCAATCCAACACTGTTCAACCAACAGAGTACAAACAAGGAATATCACTGCACATAGTGAAGTTGCAACACTTTCAGGTCTCTCAACCAAGCTCATTTTTAATGAAGTTGCAATAGACTCAACCACAGCATACTTTCACTATGTCATACTTGCAGTGAGGAAACCCACCTGCATACATGAGCTTTACATACTCAGTATGGATGTCATAACTCCTACTTCTTTCCCATTTTTGCTGTACTGAAAGCACATCCCTACACATCCAGAAATCAATCCCTATGCAGCCCTCAATCACTATCCATCCATCCATCCATCCATCCATCCATCCATCCATCCATCCATCCATCCATCCACCCACCCATCCATCCATCCATCCATCCATCCATCCATCCATCCATCCATCCATCCATCCATCCATCCATCCACCCATCCATCCATCCAGCCAGCCAGCCAGCCAGCCAGCCAGCCAGCCAGCCAGCCATCCATCCATCCATCCATTTATCCATCCATCCATCCCCACCCAGCCAGCCAGCCATCCCTACCCATCCCTCCCTTCCTTCCCTGTCCATCCCTCTCTACCCATCCCTCCATCACTTCCCATCCCTCTGTCTGTGTATATATACATAACTAACCTAAGCAATGCTTTGTCTGCCAGCCCAAAGATCCACAATTTGGTTGCAAACCCCATCTAGGCAACAACCCAGACATTTAGATTCCCATGAGCACTGCCAGCAACACTTGAGCTGTTTTGCTTCACAGCAGTTACGTTGCCAGCCCAGCTACCAACACATGGCACTCCAAATAAGATATGGTGGAAATCTAGAATCGCTCACGCACTGTGCTTTCCAATGGTGTTTCCTACCTTCCTTTATTCAGAGAGTGGTGAGGTGCTGGAACAGCTGCCCAGAGAGGCTGTGGATGCCCCGTCCATCCCTGGAGGTGTTCAAGGCCAGCTTGGATGGGGCCCTGGGCAGCCTGGGCTGGTATCAATGTGGAGGTTGGTGGCCCTGCCTGTGGTGGGGGGTTGGAGCTTCATGATCCTTGAGGTCCCTTCCAACCTGGGCCATTCTGTGATCCCCACACCCATGGAGGAGTTGCATCCCTTACAAAGCCTATGCATCTCTGTAAGCCCCAAGCCATTCATTCCTACAGTTACCCAAGCAGGGAGCTGAGCATGCAGCTCACTGCTCACGCACAGACCCCTCTGCCTGCAGCACACGTTTGCCAGCTCAGCAGCACATCCTTTATTGCTCTGCAGCTGCCATTTGGACTCCTGGCCCGCAGTGGCCCGAGCAGCCTCACATTTCCTTTCTCCCTCCTCTTTCTTGGGAGGGCAGGCAGGGCTGGCTGATAAAAGGCCTTTTATCTCTGCAAAACCGAACAAGCCAACCACTGTATATGCAGGGGCTCATACTGAATAATCATTTACGGTAGATTTGACTTAAACATTCTCACTCTGTTTTTGTGTGTGTGTTGCTTTTTTTTTTTTATAAGCTGTCAACACATTCTGGTTTGTCCAGGTCTGAAAGCACAACTTCCAGTGCTGCAGAAGGGAAGAAGGGAGCACAGTCATTAAAAATAGTGAAGAACACCTTTACTGTGCCTTTTAAAGCAACCCTCGGTCTAAGACAAACAGCTGCAGCAGCCAAGAAACCTTCCCAGTTTGCCCTGCATCCGTCCTACAAACCACTGAGCATCAGGGAGAAAGTGGGGATCGTTTGGGTCAGGGGCAGCTCTGGAGGAGGAAGGATGCAAGGCCACTCCTTCCTGGCCTTAAAGACAAATGGCTTTTGCTTTGTTCGGGCTGTGCTAAAAGCTGGATTAAGGGTAGAATCCTGGAAAGGCCTGGGCTGGAAGAGACATCACAGCTCATCCAGGGCTGCCAAGCAGCAGCAATGGACCAAGACAGCCTTGGGATCTCTAGGGATGGGGCATCCATAAATGTGCTGGGTGATGGGTGGTGTTCAAACAGCAAATATTCAGCTCTTCTTCTATTTACCTGCCCTAGGAATACAAAGTATGACTGGAGTCTGGGCTCCGTGCCTGGCATAAAAGGCCATTTTTCATGTCCCAAACTACTGCAGAAGTATATGATAGTCTAAGGGCTGGAGCACCTGTCATATGAGGAAAGGTTGAGAGAACTGGGCTTGTTTGGCTTGGAGAAGGCTGAGGAGAGACCTCACTGTGGGCAGCCAGTACTTGAAGGGAGTGAATAAACAGGAGGGGGGATGATTGTGAGGGTGGGCAGTGATAGGACAAGGGGGAATGGATTTAAACTGAGACAGGGGAGGTTTAGGTTGGATCTGAGGAGGAAGTTTTTCACCCAGAGGGTGGTGATGCACTGGAACATGTTGCCCAAGGAGGCTGTGGATGCCCCATCCCTGCAGGCATTCAAGGCCAGGCTGGATGTGGCTCTGGGCAGCCTGGGCTGCTGGTTGGTGACCCTGCACACAGCAGGGGGTTGGAGCTGGATGAGCACCGTGGGCCTTTGCAACCCAGGCCATTCTATCATTCCTTCTATAAGCCATGCCCTTCTCCCAAGCTAGATAAGAAATACAAAGAGGGATGAGGTCTCTTTCCTACAGGGCTGACCCAGGCTGA
Source organism: Coturnix japonica (assembly GCF_054131305.1). NCBI lineage: Eukaryota > Metazoa > Chordata > Aves > Galliformes > Phasianidae > Coturnix > Coturnix japonica. Next base: position 178,290,581 of record NC_140663.1, on the reverse strand, counting down.
GCCGTGCTGCAGGGCTGGTACTGCCACTGCTTGTGAGGCCAAATTGTCCTCTGTGCTGCTTCTTATAGCTCTGAGCTGGGAGCAGCCCTCCCTGTTACATCACTGCAGACATGGGGAAGGAGAACTGCTCGGGCCGGATGCGTTAAGAAATAAGCATAAAAAAAATCCCTGTACTTGTGGAATTTGAAAACAAGCTGAAATGTTGTTGTTGGAAACAAGCAACCCCTGGTGCAAAGAACTGGGATGCAGAGGCAGCCTACAGATGGCTGCATAGACCCAACAGCACACGGCCCAGCTAATACAGCGCAAAGCGAAACTCCCCAGTGTGAAGAATGCAGGTCTTCAGCTGGAAGGAAAGCACTTCCACACAGCAGAATTCCAGGCAGCGGGAGGTTGCGAGTGCAGTAATTGGAAAGAAAAACAACAGCTAAAAGCAGGCTGTGAGAAATCTGCTTTATGGGTGCAGCAAAAACACGGAGCTGCTGCATGAAGGGCTTTCTTTGTAGAAAAGGCCTAAACTCGAAGCTTAGCGCTCCCTTCCTAAGGAGCTCGATGTTTGCAGTGAAAATAGAAGCTGACAGTCCACCTCTGTTCTTGGGGAAATATTAGTTTAAGTGGAAGGATTCCATAGAAACCTTTGGAAGGTGGCTCAGTGTTTTTAAAGGGCTGCCTTGTCAAACCATTTAGAAGCGGGTGAATATTTCTGAGTAACGCAATTTAATCGTCCATCTGACAGAATGGCCACAGAGACAAAACCCAGCTTGGATACCTGACTCTTCCCCCTCCTTTAAGCAACAACATGAGCTGCTCAGAGAAGAAAAACTTTGTGAGTGAACGGGCAAGAAATCTAAATAAAAAGAGAAGGTCACCCCATAAGATTGCCTGGGCCATCCCATGTAAGCCCACAGCCTTTGTTCCATGCCAAGGATATTATATTAAATGTTAAACGCACATTTAATATCGAGGGTTCTATAGAGCTCCTTGTATGGCTGTAAAATGGAAACGCACACCAAGAGGTCGGGCTGTGACAAGCGCAGAATGGTATCAATAATCCCATTATAACACCTGATTTGCCAAACTTGACTCGACAAGTTACTCTGAAATTCACAATGGTGTCCTTAACCATTTATGAAATGGAGCAGATCACTTCTTTGTAGCATTCAGGGCCGCTGATTCTCCATGCTTTGTTGGAAAGAATGGCATGAATAGCAACCGGGTCTTACAGTTCGTCTTCTTGAACCTCTTGTTGATATTCTGTTGTTCTGAATGGTGCTTGGCTGCAAGGGAATATAATACAAAGGTGGTTCCGAGCATGTGTTCTCCTGGAGGCAGCAGGTTCTGCTGTGCTTTGTGCAGCTCCAGCACCATCCATATGCATGAGGGGCTTCACTGCAGGCAGGGCCATGAGCTGCTCAGCATCCCATCCTGGAAAAGCAGGTTCTGCTAAACTCCCATTTCTCACAAACCCACACAGCTCAAAGAATCACAGGATGGTTGGGTTGGAAGGGACCTCAAGGATCATGAAGCTTTAAGCCACAACAGCAGGCAGGGCCACCAACCTCCACATTGATACCAGCCCAGGCTGCCCAGGGCCCCATCCAACCTGAACTTCAACACCTCCAGGGATGGACGGGGCATCCACAGCCTCTCTGGGCAGCTGTTCCAGCACCTCACCACTCGCTGTGATCAACTCCTGTCTGTAGGCTCCCTTCAGGTCCTGGCAGGCTGCAATGAGGTCACCCCGCAGCCTTCTCTTCTCCATGCTGAACAAGCCCAGCTCCCTCAGCCTGCCCTCCTGTATATACTGGAAAATCAATTAACCAGAAGACAAATGGATAATGAAAGTAAAAAAAAATACCTAAAACATTTGGACCGACTGGATTCTGCTGCTTGCGGGAATAAATACTTTTATTAAAGCCACTCCTCAATGTTTCCCATCATTTTCCCCACTTGATTCACGTGCTGCATTACAGTCATGGCTCAGGAGTGAAGACTGCCAATCCATGAAGCATTAACGAGGGAGAGAACACATTTTTATGAAGCATTTGTCTTAGAAACCAATGTAATTTTAATTAAAAAGCGATGCTGGGCACTTCATAACCACAAGCTGACAACTGTCATAAGGAAACCATTGGTCTGAGCTGCGCTCAGCAGAGCTGCCCAAGCACTGAACATGGCTCTCCATCATCCTGGGCTTCCACCAACTCCAGAGCAAAAATCAGCAAGGCAATAAATAACCATGAGGACAAACACTCACACAGAGCATCGTGAGTCAGTGGTTGAGCATGGAAGTGCTGAGGAACTGATCCATGTGCCTCTTCCTCAATCTTTTCTTCCCTAGAAAACCAATCAGCTGTTTTAACGTGTATATGTATATGTAGCCATGGAGCAGATAGATGTCTCCAGAAAAGCACAGCACTCAATGTCAATGAACTGTAGGGGTTGGAAGGGATCCCCAGAGACCATTGAGTCCAACCTCTGCTAAAGCAGCTCCCTGCAATAGCTCACACTGATGGGTGTCCAAATGGACCTTCAATATCTCCATAGAGTAGATTCCAGCACCTCTCTGGCCACGTGCTCATCATTTTCGTGGCCAGTAGTAAAGCTAACAGCATCCCCAAAGGCGATTCTCATCCTTGAGGACATCTTTAAGTTCACCAGTCTCCAACCCAAGCCACACAACAGACAATCCAAGGCCAGGCTGGATGTGGCTCTGGGCAGCCTGGGCTGCTGCTTGGTAACCCTGCACACACCAGGGGGTTGGAGCTGGATGTGCATTGTGCTCCTTTTCAACCCAGGCCTTTCTATCAGTCTGTGATATGATTCTATGAATCTACATTGCTGTGTGCCCGTCCCCAGACACTGACCCACCCTCAAAGCCCACAACCTCTTCCTGCTTTCCTTATGGCCACAGTAACCTTCTGTATCCTCCTGGCAGGAAAAAAACACACTGCTGTCCAATGCTGCAAGGAATGAGCTCATACAAAGATGCTTGGAAGGTTCCCACGTGGGCACCTTGGGTTTATTTTGCCAACATCCCAGTGGCTGAATGGCTGCTGAGTCAGAAGGGAGGTCTGCTCCCACCCTAAGGATCCTTCTGTTCCAGATGTTACATGGTTTGCTCACCAAGCTGTGCTCATTCTGCCACCAAGACTTCTGATCCTTTCCAGTAACTTGTGTTCCCTGTTACAACAGCTGCATTCATAAACCCCCAGCACCTCCCCAGGCACCCCAACCCTCATGGTGTCTGTATCCTCCTGCTCTTACTGCGAGGATGCTATTTGTTATCAATAGAGAAACATTCACCTGGTGCTTTATGTTTCCCGAAGATCAACTTGCTCCACTTGTAGCAGAACAGCACAGAGCAGGAGCATATAAACAGAGGGAGGGTGACTGTTTAAGAGGATGGGCAGTGATAGGACAAGGGGGAATGGCTTTAAAGTGAGATGGGGAGGTTTAGGTTGGATCTGAGGAGGAAGTTTTTCCCCCAGAGGGTGGTGACGCACTGGAACAGGTTGCCCAAGGAGGCTGTGGATGCCCCATCCCTGCAGGCATTCAAGGCCAGGCTGGATGTGGCTCTGGGCAGCCTGGGCTGCTGGTTGGTGACCCTGCACACAGCAGGGGGTTGGAGTTGGATGACCATCGTGGTCCTTTGCAACCCAGGCCATTCCATCCTTCCACGATTCCCATTCAAGAAAGAAAAGCACTGCACATCTCAGCCCTTTCTGATACACCAGCACAGGTCCATAAATGCTCATCTCATCCACTAAAAAGCTCCAAGCCTTTTGCATGCCAATGAAGACTAATTACTGGAATCCTACGCCTAAAGCAACAGTTGCATTAATCAGCAAAAAGCTTCCATTTAAAGGCAGTTCTACAGAGCAGGGATTTACTTTCTCTTTTATCAAAGAGACGGTCACCTTTCCAGTCCTCATGTTACAAAGGTAAAGCAGTTAATGCTGCACAGCTTTGGGCTACGTGATAAGACAAAAAATAATCAGTCACAGTGCAAATTAGTAAGAACAAAGCTGGGGGGGGGGGGGGGCATCATAATGACTGCAGTGGAGCATCCCTGTCACGAACTGCCTTAGAGCCAGCTTCTGCTTTCTGCAATGGAAAAGGGAAGTAGGAAAGAGAAGGATCAAGCAGCTACTTTGAGACTGCAGCCTATATATATATATAGAGAGAGAGAGAGAGAGCATATGTATATGGAGAGCAGCTCCAGCCCTCTGAGCATCTTAGCAGCTTCCTCTGGACCTGAACATCAAGCACATCTACACCAGGACAAAGTGGGACAAGGAAGGAACCCTGAGTGCTCTCAGGATGCGACAAAGGCTCCAACAGACTTTAAAGTGCTGAGTAAATAATAATCAGACGTCCAGTAGAGACACAGTTAGATCCCCCCAACAAAACAGCTGACACAACAACTCCGTTTTACCCATTTAACAGGTCAAAGGAAAGCTGCTTTTTAATCAGGTAGCAACAGAGGCACACATTCAATGAGTTCTGCTCCCACCTAACACAGGAGTATTCTTCACCTCTGACTTCAACCTTGTTAATCACGGAGAACAGCTAATAATAATGCACTGCTGCGATTTAAATGCCATTACGTGGAATACTATTAATGGGAAATGAGAGCCTTTCCATCACTCTCAATTCTGAATCATAGAATTACCCAGGTTGGAAAAGACCTTGAAGATCATCAAGTCAAACCACAGCCTAACCAGTACCCTAACTCTAAAAACCCTCCACTAAATCATATCCCTGAGCACCACATCCAAACGGCTCTTAAACACAACCAGGGATGGCGATTCAGCCACCTCCCTGGGGAATGTTACGATAAGCCTTTAAGCATATGTTAAAGAACACAGTAGTGAAAAGCTGAGTGTGTATTTACAACATGCAGAAAGGCAACGAGCTGTGCCAGCAGGGCTGACCTGGTACCTGCTCCTCCCATGGATCCCAAATAATCCTAAAATGGAATCATAGAAAATGGCCTGGGTTGCAAAGGCCCACAGTGCTCATTTAGTTTCAATCACATGCTGTGTGCAGGGTCACCAACCAGCAGCCCAGGCTGCCCAGAGCCACATCCAGCACAGCCTAGAAAAGCCCCTATAGAACCCACTGCACTCAGACAGTGAGGAAAACAGCTTGGGGAGCTCAGAAATAGTGGCAGATACAGCACGATGAAACTGAAAACCCAGTAAAATAATGCACAGGGCAATTTCCCAAGGAGGCTGTGGATGCCCCATCCCTGCAGGCATTCAAGGCCAGGCTGGATGTGGCTCTGGGCAGCCTGGGCTGCTGGTTGGTGACCCTGCACACAGCAGGGGGTTGGAGCTGGCTGAGCACTGTGGGACTTTGCAACCCAGACTATTCCATGATCCTGTGATTTCCATCCAGATGCTGATATGTTCAGGCTGCTCACCATGTGACAGGGACACAGCACCAACAGCAAGCATTCAGTTCTGGAACATTGTGGAAGACCTCTCTGCCCTGCAAGCTGACCTGTAGCACGGCTCTGAAATCACGCTGCAGGAGCAAAGAATTCCCTGTTCCTGTTCAGGTGGGCAGACACAGGATTTGCCATTTCTGCCAAGGACCAGAAGGCTCTATGTGAAATTCCATCACCATCTCAACACAACAGAACTCCATTGACAGCCCCGGGCAGAAACATCCAACATTATTCTTGTGCTGTGTGCCTATCAGTAACCCGAGGAAGCAATCCCACAAGACCCCATTCATCCCAGCAGCCATTCCATGAATCTCAAGCGATGCAGCTGTATTGCTGGAAGTGCAGCCAGGACTGTGCTCTTTGGTTTTTAAATGCAAGCAGCTGAAAGCCTCGGTTGTTTCGACCCAGCTTTCCATATCTGAGAACCTCATTATTTTTCCAACTTATCTTGACTTCCCTTTAGCAAATACAAAAAACGCTCTGCATAGAACACATTTCTGCTGTGGAATGGACAAATGTCTTAGGAATTGATGTTACCCTCTCCACAGTGTCATTACAAGAACCAGCAGAGAACGAGTGCTTTTAATCCCAGTTTCATTAAGCACACATTGATTCCGTCGTTGAAAAATTGCCGTATTTCATCAAATGAAGCACAGCTGCCAATATGATCAATGTATGTTAATGTAAAGTCACAGGCAATGGAAGGAGTGGAGTAACTGCAGGTCCTGCCAGGAGTGTTTAGATGAGGGTCAATAAATAGAATGGAATGGCATCACCACAATAGAATAGATGGTATCACCACCATCGGGCACAACTGCAATCACACTGCCCAGCATACAGCAAACACAGGTTTTCTCATCCCTATTTATTCTACTCGTAATCTACTTCAAAAGAAATTCAAGTGTTTTTAATCAGCAGCACTTGGAGTTAAGCCCTCACTGTACGTTAAGCAGGGAGCCGCCCCTCCTCAGCTGCTTTCTAATTTCAGAATGAGGGGGAATTATCAATCCTCCCTCAGAAACAAACGAGGATTCATTCCACACCCCATCCCAAGCATGAGCTCAGACCTGGTTGTTTTTACTGCAGCTGAATGGGAAGCTGCTCTGACTCAAGAACGTCAATGTACATTTATTTTGGATGGATCCGCCGGCGCATATTTCCTCCCCTCTGACTGACCTGGTTTTACTTTTCACTCGAGTTTTGCACAAACTTCTGGGAAAACCTGAAGGAGCTGCCTGACATTGTAACAGTATGAAGAAAAAAATATGTTAAATATTCCTTCAGCGCCCAAGAATTTCCTCAAGCCAAAACATCCATTACAATCAAAAGCCACGGACCAGGCTAAACAAGAATGAATGGACCTAACCGAGGCAGCTGCCTGCTTGCAAATGCCAGCAGGTACCACAGAGCTCAAGGAAAGGATGCATGAAGAAGCTCAAGACAACATGAGCATTCAACATTGAAAGTCTGCTAAGGAATAAATCACCTCTAGAGAACAACGTGCTGAACGTGAGCTTTCCTACCTGTGCATATTCCTTCTCGATCGCAGCTCTCTTCTGACTGAACGCTCTGCAAAAGAAGGGAAGAGAATATTAATACCAACAGCGACGTGCTATAAACTCAAGCACTGACCCCAAAGGGTTTTTCTTCTAGATGGGCTGTATTATATAGAAAAGAGGAGCAACCAAAATTGTTTGACAACTGAGCATCAGTAGCCTAGCAACTGGTGCACGTGTGTGCACACACATGCAGCGCTCCCATCTCCCGGCTTTATTGGATAAATGCAGTTCCCAGGACGACTGGTGTAAATAGTATTTACTTCATTAAAGACTCATCAGCCGCTGTTGCAGCCTAGGGAGGAATCTGGTAGCAAGGAACAGAACTTGGCTTTCTGTTCCTTCCTTTATCCAGGCCTTCCTTTAAAAAGCAGCCAGTGGTGTTTCTCCATCAGCAGCTGAATGTGCTGGACCCACATGTGTGGCCACACGTCCCATAGCAATGTCCTTGTTTACCCACTATGGTCCTAAAGGGTCCCTCTTCTTAAATGGTTCATACAATCACAGGATGGCCTGTGTTGGAAGGGACCTCAAGGATCACGAAGCTCCAAGATCCCCCCCACTACACACAGGGCCACCAACCTCCACATTTAACAGCAGACCAGAAATGTTAATAACCAAAATGTTATAGAATCATAGAATGGCCTGGGTTGCAAAGGCCCACAGTGCTCACCCAGCTCCAACCCCCTGCTATGTGCAGGGTCACCAGGCTGCCCAGAGCCACATCCAGCCTGGCCTTGATCACCTCTAAGGAGGGGGGATGTAGTTCTAAGCCACCCCCTTATTGCAGAAGGGCCACATCTCCAGCAGGGGCGATGACAGCCAGCTGTACCAAGCTTAAAGCTGTGCCACCAGCACAAGAAAACCTCCTATTTGAATCGGTCACGCACTAACAATGGTGGCACAGTATGAAAACCAGCGCACAGGAACATCCCACAATAAGGTTAACACAAAACGGGTTTTCCTGTTCCCAAATCCAACATCCCCGCAGCCCCACGAGCGCGGCTGAAAGCACAATGCCCCATAAAACAAACTTCCTCGCCTTCCCATGCACTGAGCTTCAGCCATAGCCACGATGAATGGCTGAAAGGCATTCCCTGTGCTGACCCTGAAATGCAGCCCTGGGAAGACGCTGCACCAAAGGCTGTTATTTTCTAATTCTCAGCTAATCTTATTTGGAAACATATAATCAGAGCTCAATGCTGAGGATACACCAAACGTGGGCTGTGTGGGCAGTGTGTTCCAGCACCAGGTTTGTCTCTGTACAAGAATTCCCCTTCAGCTAATTGCATGACAATGAGAGCGACAAGCTGGACGCCTCAGATATCCCCTAAAGCCCCCGATATCAAAGGGTTTACAGGGAGAAGAAAAACAAAAAGCATTCAACAAGCTCGGTATAGAATGACTAAATACCATGCAAATCAAATTTACCCACAAAACCAACAGAAAAAGTGGCACGGCCACAGCTCCAGCGTGAGGACAGGCAGCTCTGCTTACAACAGGGGGAGATTTTGCTCTGTATTTCCAACAAGGCAGCACGTGATACAATTGATACCGCACTTAAATTGGTGTTTAATGTGTTACGGTGCATGACAGCACAGTAAGAACCATCTGCATTCCTGGGAGCGGCTGCTCTTTGCTGCTTTGTGGATGCATTTCCCTCTGTCAGGCTGGAAAGAACCTCGGGGTTCTACAGGAATCCTCTATGGCAACACATACAGACCATGAAGATGCTCAGAGGGCTGGAGCAGCTCTGCTATGAGGAAAGGTTGAGGGAACTGGGCTGGTTTAGCTTGGAGAAGAGAAGGCTGCGGGGAGACCTCATTGTGGGCATCCAGTACTCGAAGGGAGTGAATAAACAGGAGGGGGAACGGCTGTTTGTGAGGGTGGGCAGTGATAGGACAAGGGGGAATGGTTTGAAAGTGAGACAGGGGAGGTTTAGGTTGGATCTTAGGGGGAAGATTTACACCCCGAGGGTGGTGACGCACTGGAACAGGTTGCCCAAGGAGGCTGTGGATGCCCCATCCCTGCAGGCATTCAAGGCCAGGCTGGATGTGGCTCTGGGCAGCCTGGGCTGCTGGTTGGTGACCCTGCACATGCCGAGCTCTGCTCACCTGGTGCTGGCAGTTGCTGTTCATGCATTTCTTTGTTGACAGCTGTTTTATTGAGAAAAATAAAAACAAAAAGCCCTTCACGTTTAAACAGTGAGGCAAAGCCCTGAAAATGTGCAAATTATCTGAGAACTACAGCGATGAGAAAGGCACCTGTTCTGACCTTGACCCGAGTCCTCAGCCACTACCCTACCCAAAGCAAGGAGGAGAAAGCAGCTCTGCAGGGCCCACATCAGCACAGCGCACAGCAAAGGGACTGACACATTCAATGCCATTAATCTGAGAGACAAAGGAAGGAGGTGGGTCTGAGGGGAATTACACACCAACACTTCAAAATCGTCTTTCAGTTCTGCAATGCAGGCTGCCGTGTCCCCCATCAGAAGGGAATGACAAAGCCAGCACTGCTCTGCCTCTCCCATGTAGCCTGCAGTACTTCCCAAATTGTCATTGCATTGATTTTCCTTCTGTAAGATGAAAGCAAACGCTATAAAGATTTCCTAATAGTGGTACAACAGATGATTCACACTTAGAAAGCATACAGAGAAAGGGAGGCAACCCCAGGGAAAGCAAAAGCTGGTATGTGATGCCAGAATTACAGAGGAGTTTGTTTAGAACTCATAGAGAGATGGAATGGTTTGGGTTGGAAGGGATCTCAAGGATCATGAAGCTCCAACCCCCACCACAGGCAGGGCCACCAACCTCCACATTGATACCAGCCCAGGCTCCCATCCAAGCTGGCCTTGAACACCTCCAGGGAGAAAGGGAATGCTTTTGACACACCTACGTGCAGAAGTGTGAGAAGGCAGCATTAGCGACCACACACACCCTGCTTTCATCCTTCCCAGCCATGAGATGCTCTGTACCACAAATGCCAGCTCTGATGGCAGAACAAAAGAGCTCTGCACCTGCAGCCACCAGCCAGCTCTGCCCTCCTGGGGATGCAGCGACAGCTTTGTTTCTGATATTCCACAGCAGTCAGCAGAATCTTGTCTTAACCAAGCAGGCTAAAGGGACGTTTCCTCCTTGATTCAACTTGGGAAGGAGCAGAGGTACAGCACTGCACTGTTTTGTTCCCTGTGATCGTACTGATGCATTGGAACAGGTTGCCCAAGGAGGCTGTGGATGCCCCATCCCTGCAGGCATTCAAGATCATATAATATCATATGATCGTATATAATGGGAGCTTGTTCCTTGGCTCTCTATCAGCCTTAAAAAAACACCACCGCCCTGAAAATAAAATCATCTATGCAGGTTCTTTCTCATGGCTGCCTCCTAGGAGATTCCACACAGCATCACAGCGAGAGCTGGGACCACCCTGCTCCAACAGCCCATCTCCACATCCCCCAGTCAGCCTGTGGTTCCAGGAGCAAGTTAGGAACACCAGGCTTCCTCCCATGGCAAGCACAGACACTCTGCAGTTCTAACACCACAGGCACCTTGATGGAGCGTCCATGAGGCCTCCAGGTCAAGCATCACAGAATGACCCGGGTTGGAAGGGACCTCAAGGATCATGTAGTTCCAACCCCCCTGCCTGGCAGGGCCACCAAACATACACCTGTACTAGATCAGGTTGCCCAGGAGACCCCATAGATCCCCCACAGAGACCCCATAGACCCCAAAGACCCCCACAGAGACCCCATAGAGACCCCATAGATCAGGTTGCCCATGGCCCCGTCCAACCTGGCCTTGAACACCTCCAAGGACGGGGCATCCACAACCTCCCTGTGCAGCCTGTTCCAGGGCCTAACCACCCTCCTAGTGAAGAACTTCCCCCTAACATCCAACCTAAATCAGCAAGAGCACATTTGCAGCTGGGTGGGTCATGTTCCCATTGCTTTAAAAGCACAGGGCCAGAAGAAGCACCCCACGAGGTCACCCACATCCCAAACTGCTGCCCATAGCAGAGCTCTGTGACTCACTGCAAACAGCCAGCAACATTTCCTGCCCGCGGGTCCTCCTGCTCTCAAGGGATGTGTCCAGGCCATCTAACGACTCCTAAGTATCAAATACTTACAACATCAAGAATCGCTGCTTGCTGAGTCAAGAAACAGAGCTGTTCTCACTGCCATGTCCTTGTGTTGCTCTACATCTCTGCTCCTCTTCTGCTGCTGCTGAGGATTTACAGCAGCTCACCAACTGCCTCCAGTTCAACATCTCAGTGCTGCAATTACAGTTATTCTATTCCTGCCACTAAAACGAATCATCTTGGGCAGCTTTGCTACAGTTTGTCCTTTGGAATGTTTACTTGTGAAATACCCACTTAGATGCAAGATAAACTACACTATAGGAAACTTATCTTAAACGTAAGTGTTGGTATTAAAGGAGAAAACATTTTGACCAATTTATTATTGATGGGGCATCCACAGCCTCCTTGGGCAACCTGTTCCAGTGCGTCACCACCCTCTGGGTGTAAAACTCCCTCCTAAGATCCAACCTAAACCTCCCCTGTCTCACTTTCAAACCATTCCCCCTTGTCCTATCACTGCCCACCCTCATAACCATTCCCCCTCCTGTTTATACACTCCCTTTCAGTACTGGATGCCCACAATGAGGTCTCCCCACAGCCTTCTCTTCTCCAAGCTAAACCAGCCCAGTTCCCCCAACCTTTCCTTATAGCAGAGCAGCTCCAGCCCTCTGACCATCTTAGTATTAATATTCATAATTAGTTATTGCAAGTTTCAGTTTCAAGCACGCTTTTAGAGCATAAAAATGCTCTGATCCACAGCACCTACGACAGCTGACTCTCACACCATGAAATATCTTCAACCTGTGCCTGAACAATGGCCCTCCAGCAACAATACCAGGCTACATGAACCAGCAACATGCTCGCCATAAATCACATTACTGTACACTCTGGGATTAGGATGAGTTGCCATTAGCAACAGAAGCATATAAAAAACCACCCAACAATCAATTCTGTCAGTATATATAGAGAACGGTGCTGGTCTCTAACACAGGAGCTCTGTCAGCACGTTGTCTCAGGAACGTAGCAGCAGCCACAGCACTACAACAGCAGCTCTTCCCACTCACACGTGGATCTAAAGGGGAACAAAGAACCAGAACGATGCTGATAAGAGCTAATATTTCATCCAGCCCCTATAGAATAAAGGCATGTGATACCGAGAGAAACCACGGCAAGTCTTTACACCCATAACTTACAATCAATGTGAATATTGGATTTCTAGCTTAAGCTTATTGAAAATGATTATTTTGCTTTAAATGGGCAACTAAGCAAACAGAGGAGAGACAAGTGAGACAAGGGAAAAGGCATTTTCCCTATGGTTTATCCAGCACAGACTCACCATACTGAAGTTATCTGGTATTCTTTGGTCTATTTAGTAAAACGCTGGCACACTGTAACCCAGAGAGGATACACCAGGGATACGCCAACGTTCTTTGATCCCCATCGACTTCACAGCTCTGTGATGAAGCCAAGACCCGTCTCATTGCTCAGGCAGCCTCCTTCATCCTGGAGCTGCAAAATGTTTGGGGAAGGCAATGACAACATTGCTGCTGTTACCTGACTCATCTGTCACATCGTAGGAATCCCGGCGGTGCCACCCAGCTTCATTACAAATAGCTCCTTTCTGCCTTGTTTTTTAACTCTGCCCATCTTAGTGGCCTCCTCTGGACCCGTTCTGAGAGCTCTGCTTCATTCTTGTACCGGGGACTCCAGGCCTTTGCAGTACTGCAGATCCCCATCCCCATCTTCTGAACCCAACCAGCAATAGCCCCTACACTGGGGTCAGGCTACACAAGCAGAGCACAGAGGTGTTCGGAGGAAACACCTCCTGGGCTGGAAAGTCCTTATCATGGTCACAGTAAGTGTTACGAGCTGGACTGCAGGTGAAGAACACGGCATTAATCAGCAACTAGAGAACAAAGAACCCTTGGTAAGTGAAGCCAACTTGTCAAGGAAGATCAAAGCTCAATGTGCTCCACAACCTCAAGAGACATCAACATGCTCACTCAATGGAGATCTGAGCACTCCTTTAAGAGCAAAGGAAAGATGAGACTGCCCAAATAACCAGAAAGGAAATTATATCACGAGCCTTGAATCATTTCCACTCTGTTGTCATCCCCATGAAAGCCTGTCTGCAAAAGCCCCAGTGCTGCTGGCTTCCTGATCACTGAGCTCAGTGAGGGGCTTCCACCTTCCTGCTTCCTTGCTCTACACCATGGTCATAGAATCATAGAACTACCTAGGTTGGAAAAGACCTTGAAGATCATCAAGTCAAACCACAGCCTAACCAGTACCCTGACTCTAAAAACCCTACACTAAATCATATCCCTCAGTGAGGGAACATAGCGAAACACAGCAACCCATAGAGACAAATAGTGACACATAGAGACCCATAGAGACCCCATAGTGATCCATAGCATCCCATAGACATCCATAGAGACCCATAGAATTACCCAGGTTGGAAAAGACCTTGAAGATCATCAAGTCAAACCACAGCCTAACCAGTTTCCTAACTCTAAAAACCCTACACTAAATCATATCCCTCAGTGAGGGAACATAGTGAAACACAGCAACCCATAGAGACGAGTAGCGACACATAGAGGCCCATAGAGACCCCATAGTGATCCATAGTGTCCCATAGACACCCATAGAGACCCATAGAATTACCCAGGTTGGAAAAGACCTTGAAGATCATCAAGTCCAACCACAGCCTAACCAGTAAAAAAATCATATCCCTCAGTGAGGGAACACAGCGAAAAACAGCAACCCATAGAGACAAATAACAACACACAGAGACCCATGGAGACCCCATAGTGATCCATAGTGACCCATAGCGTCCCATAGACACCCACAGAGACCCATAGAATTACCCAGGTTGGAAAAGACCTTGAAGATCATCAAGTCCAACCACAGCCTAACCAGTACCCTAACTCTAAAAACCCTACACTAAATCATATCCCTAAGTACCACATCCAAACGGCTCTTAAACACAACCAGGGATGGCGGTACATCCAACTTCTGCACCACCACCATCCTGCTTTATATCAACATATAGGGTACATACCCACATCTTAAAGCAGTGCTACATGGAGAGCAGCTCCATCTCCAAAGGGACATACCTGCTCTATGCCAGTTCATTTCCATAAGAGAGCTCTGGGAAGAGCTCTGTCAATGGAGCAGCACAGAACATCAGTGTGGCAGAGAGCACAACTCCTGCTCAGTGCAAGAGTGAGAAGATAAAGAGGAAAATGAGAAGTAGGACCTGTTTCTACTTAGGTGTTGACAGGCAGCTCTATGAGTTCCATGAAGTGCCATCTCCTTCCCTCCTCTGTCAGAACCACTTACAAGGAGAGAATGGGCCCAAGGTTTTCAAGGCCTGATGGGAGACAAGAGCAACATTCCCTTCTGATCCTGAAGGTGGATTTGAAGCAAATCCAGGAATTCAAATGTTAAAAGGGAATTCGACACAACTCATGAGACACAAAATACACACACAGGTTCCAATTATACCTTTAGGTAAAAACATAAAAACCACTTCAGATGGAGAAGCAACTATCGTATTCTTTGAGTCCTGGGCGCTTCTAAGAACAGAGGCATCTTTCTGCCTGTAACAGGGTCTGTGGTCAAAGCTTTACTTTCTTGTTAACTCAAAGTGCTGCCACGCTCTAAATGCACCGGGGGGTTGCAGAGCAGTGGTCACAGCACTGAGCTTGCCAGGGAATACAAGAAGCACCTGGAATATGCTCTCAGACATATGGTCTGATTGCTGGGAGGTCCAGCATGGAGCCAGGAGTTGGACTCAATGATCATTACAGGTCCCTTCCAAATCAGGGTGGCAAAAACTGACCTTGCTCTGAGTCATGAAACCATCCCAGTAGAGCCAGCTCTGATGGTACCAGCCCATCTCCTGCTCTTCTCCACAGCTTGCCAACACAAGCAAGGGAAGAGAACCTGGGCCCAGAAATCAGGTAGCACGATGGATCATGAGCCAGATTTGGGGCCAACAGCATAAGAAAGACATGGAGATCTTGGAGAAGGTCTAGAGGAGGCCACTAAGATGGTCAGAGGGCTGGAGCAGCTCTGCTATGAGGAAAGGTTGAGGGAGCTGGGCTGGTTTAGCTTGGAGAAGAGAAGGCTGCGGGGTGACCTCATTGTGGGCATCCAGTACTTGAAGGGAGCATAGAAACAGGAGGGGGAACAGCTGTTTGTGAGGGTGGGCAGTGATAGGACAAGGGGGAATGGTTTTAAAGTGAGACAGGGGAGGTTTAGGTTGGATCTGAGGAGGAAGTTTTTCACCCAGACACACTGGAACAGGTTGCCCAAGGAGGCTGTGGATGCCCCATCCCTGCAGGCATTCAAGGCCAGGCTGGATGTGGCTCTGGGCAGCCTGGGCTGCTGGTTGGTGACCCCTGCATACAGTAGGGATTGGAACTGGATGAGCATTGTGCTCCTTTGCAACCCAGGCCATTCTATCATTCTATGATTAACACAGCAGCAGCCTGCCTGGCAGCTGCACATCTCCACCTCCACCTGGGGATGTCTAAAGTAACTCCAAAAGAAAAGACAATGCTGGCACAGAGGGGAAGGGAAGAAAGAAAATGTTTACAGCCACATGAGTGAGATGAAAAGGATGGAGAGTCCTCTATCAACAACCCCGATGGCCCGAGCCACAGCAGGCACTGTTTACAAAGCCTTTGTGTAGGTTATGCTGGAGAGGCTGAAAGCACTGTCTGCAAAAAATGCTGAAAGCGCTATTGGCAGAGGCTGCAAAACCTGCAAAATAAACCTTTTCCCACCAAACAAGATGAAACAAATACAACAAAACGCCATAGGAAATTAAGCCAGGCTACACTGATGGTGTCTGGAATGATAAGAATGCTTTTCCTCTTCCCAACTGAGCTTTATCGTGACGCTGGCAGGACGTCCTGGACACCTCCAATTCCCCCTGCACGGGGCTTCAGAAGTAAGAGCCTGGATTAAACGTACTTAGATGCTCAAAAGAAAGCTCTCCTTCCAGGATCAACCCCAGGATTTGGTCCAACAGGGCTGTTTGTTCCTTCAAAACCTGCCTGTGCTGTGTATTCATAGAATCACAGAACGGTTTGAGTTGGAAGGGATCCTTAAAGGCCACCTGGTCCCACTCTGCAATGAACACCCACAGCTCCATCAGTGCTCAAACCCCATCCCCTGACTTTGGATGTCTGCAGGGATGGGACACCACCACCTCTCTAGGCAACCTGTGCCCTTACTGCAAACAACTCCTTCCTTATATCCAATCCAAACCTCCACTCTTTTAGTTGGAAACCATTTCTCCTCGACCTATAGAGTCCAAGAGACATGAGCATGGTTACACAGTGATGGTAAGGCAGTTGTGCAGAGTTACTCAGTGTTATAACTGCTGCTCTGCTGGAGCTGGGCTAAGTAACACCATAGGGAAAATGATGGCCAGCTTCAGGAAGGACCATGATCACAACCCTCTGCAAGCTGAAAAGTTCACTCTTAAGAAGTCTTTAGTCTAAGCTGAAGTATGTTCTGTATCAGGCACCAGAAAGCCTCTTCTTATGGTCTTCCTAGTCACACACACCCCAAGGCACAGGGCTCACCACCAAGGCAAGTTAGAGCTGTCCTGAAAGCCAAACCTAGAAGCCCAAAAAGGGGAAAAAATGTCTTCATTTCCTTTCTGATGGATGTAAGAAATGAAGTGCTGCTTTTTGAGACTGCTGCTTTTGTTCCAAAATAACAATCACCAAAAATAAACCACCATCAGCCCAACCAAGAGCTGCTGCAAAAGCCGCTCAGAAATAGTGAGACAGGAGATCTACTATATTTTATACGCCCGGGATTAAAATGAAATAAAAATAGGAGTGTGGTCCGTTTCTCAATTTCACTGTGCCAAGATGGCCACAGTGTAATGATTCAAGCCTATGTTTATACTGAAACCCTATTTTTTTTTTTGCAAGCTGAAAACTTGGACTTCCACACCCAGTAGGCAGCATTTTTTAAGTGCATTCCAAGCTTCCCTCAAACAGTTCCAGTCAAAACATCACCAGATTTTAATGCCGTCAAGAATGCGAGCGTCTCATTAAAGGACTGCCTAATTATAGGTAACGTGCCCAGACCACAGACCCTGTGGCATCGTTACACAGAATAGCATTCAGAAGTAACACTACCGACTTGTGAGGGGAGCTCTGAGATCTCTGCAGCGTGTTACAGCGCAGCAGCAGAGAATTATGCTGCTTGTCTTCAAGTAATTAAGAGCCTGGAATTAAAACTCACAGTGCTCCGGCAGTCGCTGGTGGTGAGAAAGTGCAGCCCAAGAGGAAAGAAATGCCACCAAGTCTGAAGAAAACTGCAAGATTTAAAGGGGGGAAATAAAGCTTGCAGGTTAAGCAGCCTCATGCAAGGAAAGCCTTTCCAAGTTAGACAAACCCAGACAGCTTTCCTGAGTGTTCCCCCTTTGTAAGGCTGCATAAACCTGCTTTGGCAGGGGGGTTGGACTCGATGATCTCTAGAGGTCCCTTCCAACCCAACTGTGTGATTCTGTAATTCAGAACCTGCAGAAGGAAACACTGCTCATGGTTAAATAGAGCCAGGAATATCAGCTGCTGAATGGAGTGATGGACTTTGGAAGAGAAAGGAAAGGTGATGATGAAGGACAGTGAGCAGTTCTTATGGAGAGCCTTCCCAGCTGCTTCAGTGCTGATCAGGAATTAGAATAGAAAAACCATGATGAGATTCCCCCCTAACCAGAGGGGAATCAATCTGAAGCCCAACTCAAGAACATCCAGATGAGCAGCATTCCCTGCAGCTGGGACATGGAAGGGCAGAAAGAGAAGGAAACCCTCACTCTGCATCAGGACAGGAAAAGCAAAGCACTCTGATAACTTTCCAGAATCCCTTATGGGATCCTAATATATAGGAATGTCTGCACATACATAAATATATATTCTTCATCTCCAGCCACTTAACCTGCTCTGACAAGGCTGCTCCCCAGCACAGGGCACTAAGTGAGCTGGGTTGTAGCTGCCATAATAGATTAGTTGTATTTAAAACCAGGACCATTATTGGCTCCTACTTCAGTAAACTGACTCCCAGCCAGCATTGCCATAAACCTTATCACAAACCTACCAACAGCACTGGTGCAATCACAGAACTGCAGCCACGTTCCACTGAAGAGTGCAAAGTGTATCCACAGCAAAAGGTTACGTGCACTTTATTAAGCTGAGCAAACTCCAGTACATAACATGGCAAGTTAGGAGCATAAGGAGATAAATAACTAGAAATACATATGCATTCTTAAGGTTATTTTCCAGTGTGCACTGCTCACTTGGGTTCATTGTGACAGGCACAAGGCAGGAATGAAGTACAGGGAATGGTTTTAAACTAAGGGATATAGTTGAAGGGTTTTAGTTTTAGGGTTTGAAACTAAGGAATAAAGGGGAACGGTTTAAATTGCTTTCAACTGAGACAGGGGAGGTTTAGGTTGGATCTGAGGAGGGAGTTTTACACCCAGAGGGTGGTGACGCACTGGAACAGGTTGCCCAAGGAGGCTGTGGATGCCCCATCCCTGCAGGCATTCAAGGCCAGGCTGGATGTGGCTCTGGGCAGCCTGGGCTGCTGGTTGGTGACCCTGCACACAGCAGGGGGTTGGAACTTTGAGGTCCTTTTCAACTCAGGCCATTCTATCATTCCATGACTGACCACACAGCTGCTCCATCTCAGCCAGAAGACACGCAGTCTTTACATCTAATTCAACACAACCATACAGTCAGTTGACTCCAAGTGATGAAGCGACAAAGGATCAGCACATCCAGACTGCAGAAAGTTTGCTAAGACTCAAAGCAGGCGGCCCTTCCAGCTCTGTGATTCCTAAGACTGCAGCCCTTTCCTTCTGCTGGAGCCTCAGGGGGCAGACTTACCTCCAGCCACTACAGGGGAGATGAGCTGGAAAGGGGCTGAGTGCCCTCACCCACCTGGCTGAACCAGCACAGGAATCCATAGAGAGACAGCAGGAGGAGCTGGCAAGCAGGGCTGGCCCTGTAGAGTCAACACAGACTTCAACATGGATTAAAACTGCAACGTAACCACTGGCAAAGCATGAAAACAAAGAAATGATTTGAAAGAAAAAGAGTGTTTTATGACTACAATTGCAAAACCTGTAAAGGCACACGAAGTTCCTTGGAAAATGAGGCCCTGAAACGACGTGCAACGTAAAGCTGCTTTCAGGTGAATGGAACACAGACGGCATAGATTACAGATATATGGACTGGAATCCCAGTGTGGATCAGAGCTCTTTACAGCTCTGCAGACACACAAAAGCTATTCCTATATCTCAGCAAACTGAGGGCAGTTTCACACCACTGCACGTGACCTATTGATTATCCCCAATCAAACAACGCAATGTTTAAAAGCAGAATAAGACATTTGAGAACCACCAGCACCTCTGATATAAATCCAGCCATTCCAAACCCACTTGGCCATTGGGAACGAGATGAACTTGCTGCCAAGACACAACCAGGTGTGCACAGAGCAAAGCACTTGCAGCCAGGGAGAAGCCCTGAAGGACGCCTATATCACAGCAACAAAGCTCAGAGCCTTTTCCCTCTGCAAAGCAAACTCTGCCACTGTAACAGAGCAGAAATACAATCTCTATACTGCATAAAAGGACATGATGGCTTCAATGAGCTACAGAAGATGCCATGCCTAGAACAGCGCCAGCTGAATCACTTGCTCTACCAATTCCCCAGTCACCAAGCATGAAGAAATGTGAACACAATGAGCCAAACAGAGACGATCAACACAGAAAGATATTTTTAAACCTGCTCGCTAATAGACTTCAAACACACATTTTTCATTACAGCCTTGTCAGGTCATACAAAGATACTCCAGCTTCGCTGCTACTGAGCTGTCACAGGGAAGGGGAAACGTAAAGCAGTTTGTAAAGCTGCAACAGATCTTACAATCTTTGTGCATATCACAGTTACACGTTGTGTCACAAGTTGTCCGAACCCCAGCAAAGCTCTCAGCAAAACTACCTTCACGTTGCTTTGTCGAGTTCTAAGCATGCTCTCTGTAAGCAAAACGCTGCCTTTCTTCTCGGCCTCCATGACCTGAAGCTACATCCTTGGCATGTTAAACACTGTATTATCAGTGGGGGGAAAAAAAAAGACATATTTTAGATGTAATTAAGCACGGTGGTTTGGTGTACGTACAGCCCTAAGGAGTCGAGCTATCTGCAGAGGGGTGGAGAGAAGCCAGTTACACCTGTTTGCCTCAGCCCTGACTGCGAAGAATCCCATAGGGAATAAACAGCACCGGGCTTCATCCTCTCCAAATGACACAGTTTAAACCATCCAACTCTAAACATTGAAAACAGTGCTGGGTTTTGGAAAAAATATCAAAGCTACTGGAATGAAAAGTATGTTTAGGATCTGGTTTGCTGCCAAGAGTCATCTGCCTCTACTATAGCAGACAAAGGGCGCGTTTCAGTGCAACTCGTAGGAGAACTTTGTGATCTTTTCCTCGCATCCCTTCTGCATTACAGCCATTTGAAGTGTTATACAAAACCAGAGTGAAATGATATGAAGAATGTCATTAAGAGCATTAAAGCCCAGAGAAGTGCTTTGGTTTATAAAGGCTGTGTATAGGATCTGACTGCTGGCACATACACACCAACATACACATTTCTAAGCCAGAACTCTGCTGGTCCCTCCATCCTCATTCTGGGCTACTCAAACAAGTCAAGGAGGTGATGGAGCTGCCATATCCCATCCCACAGCTCCACGTTTAACATGCAAATCCATACACTGATACTACAAACAATGATGCTGAACAGACCATGCCTGTTTACTGACCACCTTAATGAATTAAATAATCCCACCTCTTAATCCAAAACATCAACATTTACTAATTAAATTAACATTTAAAATTCAGTTATAATCAAAATAAAGCATTCTGAGCCAATGCTTCCAGGCGTTTTGCTGTGCTAAGACCCACAATGCTCACGATACCCATCTGCAGGAAGGTAGAATGAAGGAATTACAAACACCTGAGAAACAGGGGGGAAAAAGAGGAAGGCAGCAGCTTCACTGTTGAATGCTGGAAGGAAGAAGCACTCTAACAACTGGTCTGCTCCAAACAGAGAGACCAATCTGCTACAGCCAGGCACCCACTGCCACCTCTTTTGTTAATAGACAACTTTCATGTTAAAGGACCATAGAATGGCCTGGGTTGAAATGGACCACAATGATCATGTCGTTCCAACCCCCTGCTGTGTGCAGGGTCACCAACCAGCAGCCCAGGCTGCCCAGAGCCACATCCAGCCTGGCCTTGAATGCCTGCAGGGATGGGGCATCCACAGCCTCCTTGGGCAACTTGTTCCAATGCATCACCACCCTCTGGGTGTAAAACTTCCTCCTAAGATCCAACCTAAACCTCCCCTGTTTCACTTTAAACCATTCCCCCTTGTCCTATCACTGCCCACCCTCACAAACAGCCGTTCCCCCTCCTGTTTATTCGCTCCCTTCAAGTACTGGATGCCCACAATGAGGTCTCCCCGCAGCCTTCTCTTCTCCAACCCAAACCAGCCCAGTTCCCTCAACCTTTCCTCATAGCAGAGCTGCTCCAGCCCTCTGAGCATCTTAGTGGCCTCCTCTGGACCACTCCATGCCCTTCTTACACAAGAACAACACAGAATTGATGGCTCGTAGGTTTTCCCTCCTGATCATTAAATTATAAATGCTAACATTTTCCTGTTTCTGCTAAGAAAAACAACCAAACAACAAACAAAAACCCCCCAAACCGATCCAGTTAAAAGTGTTGCTCAAAGCTCTTCGTAGCAAGATGTAAATCATCAGTGGTTTTAAAAGATCTGTAACAATTTTAACAGCCTCTCACAAGCAGTAAATCAAAGTCTCCATCTATTACATAGAGAAATGCTGCTGAAAAGCCCAATGCTTTCGGTATGTTGTTTGGGAGTTGTTTTTTTAAACACTTCCCCCATGGAAGGGAAGAAAAAAAAAGCATTTGCATTGTGTTAGCTGCAGTTATAATTTCCAGCTGTGTCAGAACTTGAACAGCCTGAAAGCAGGAAATCCAAAGAGGAAATTCCATCGTCAGTTCCTGAAGTTTTGTAACTCCGACGTTCTTCCAAAAACTGGATCCTGAAGGAATCCTGGTAGTGCTCTCTGTAAGTCTTACCTGATATCCTCGAGTAGCTCACATTCTGCCTGATGCTTGGCCTGCAGCTTTGTCATCTGCTCCACCTGGATGTTCTTCAGCTCCTGTGTAACTTTCACCTACGAACAAACAAAGAACACGTATATTTGTGGTCAAATCTCGACAAGAAAAGCATCATTCCTTTCCCTCGTCTGCTTTGAAATGGCACATTGCAGTGGAAGGCTGGGATGCAGCACTAAGAATGCAGTTCTACCCTAAGCAGCGATAATAAAAGCTGGATTCAGTGCCTGTGCAGGATGACACCACACACAGCGAGGCTCCCAAACACTAAGGAAAGCGCCATTTGATTTCAAAAGGCGGAAGGATGGTTTGTGAGCAACAAAGGGCTTCCACCTGCAAAGAAAGCTTGGAAAGAAATGGGCCAGAAGGGTCAAAATTGGCAGCACGGCCACATTTATAGCACTTAAGTTGACAGCAATTGTAGGACAGCTTAAGAAAGCTCAAACAGAATGATAGAATGGATTGGGTTGAAAAGGACCATGATGATCATGTAGTTTCAACCCCCTGCTGTGTGCAGGGTCACCAACCAGCAGCCCAGGCTGCCCAGAGCCACATCCAGCCTGGCCTTGAACATCAAGTTGTTCCCCAGCTGAGCACCAAAAGGGCTCAATCTGAAAGGCTGCGGGATGCTGGGTTCAGTGTTGGTGTGATTTTCCTCTGTGATCATTCAGCTCCATTTCAATCCTTCGGGAGCCTCCCCAGTGACCAGCAGTGGCACATGGAGCAGGGATGCACAGCCCTAGAGGGTCATTATTGGTGCAGGGGGGGGTTTGCTCTCTTTATATAGGGCACCCTTTAATCACATCACACTGCCAAGTTTTGCACATGAGTGCCCACAAGACACAACAAGAAATGAAGGACATCCCCATGCACGTCCCTGGCTTTAAGCAGGAAAAAAATAGGGTCTATTTTTAATGCGAGCTTCAACGTTTCTCGTCTGTATATAAAAGAAAGCGGCTCGAAATAAATAAACCTACACGAGATGACCCACGTAATGGAAATAATCTCAAGTGCCACCATAAATGACACGTGTGTTATCGATTGGAAGGCAAACATGAACTGAAATAGCAGTAGGATGTGCTTTGCTTTGGTGAATGGGAGGTGAGGAGGCTTCAGCTCGTATCCCCTCACAGCACAGCCCTGCAATCCCACCTCCATCTCTGCATCATGTAGGAGACCTGGTGAGCAGCAGGAGCCTGAATGCATGGCAGCACACAGCAATGCAAAGGGCACACAGACTGCCCCCCACCACCCCCAGCAACCTGCAGCTCCCACAGCCAGCTGGGGGTCTCCAGCTCCCCCTCCTATATAGCAAAGCATCAGGGTGCAGCCTTTCAAATACTAAAGAAACCCATCGAAATATAACAGCACAGGGCTCAAAGACTTTGTTACATACCATACAGCAACCAGCAGCCCTTCCCCAAACCCACAGCCTTAGTGCAGCCAGCCCAGCATCACCGCTCCCCACCCTCCCCAGCACCCAATGCAGGGCTCTGCATCCAGCCCTACCCAGCACCTTGATGCCTGCAGAGCTCAGCTCTGAGCCCACCTCCCCTTCTCTGCATAACCCAACCCCAAGCAGCCCCTCCACCCCACCCCTATATCCCCAGCCCCTATTCACACCTCTCTCCCCACCACCCCTATCAATGTGCCCCCAGGCCCACTCAGCACCACTGTCCCCCCCTCACCACCTGCTTATGAGCCTCATATGCAGACAAAAACCCCAGTCAATTCCAGTCACAAACCACCCCCCACATTGCCTGTAAGCCAACCAAACGTAACCCTAAACACCAACCAATCTCAATACGCCCCATTCCAACACACAACCAGGATCCTAACTAGCCCCTAGGCTCGCTCAGGACCCCCCCCCCACACCTGCAATGGACACACAGCCCCAAATCACACCCCAAAGCCCTCCCCCCCCCACATCCCCAACCTGCCCTGAATGCCCTTCAGCTCCAAACAGAGCCCCAAACCCCCATCACTCCCACTCCTCCCCACCCAATATTGCCTCAACCCCCCATCAGGACCCCCATCCCACCCCAAATCCCCTTCAGCTCCACAACCTTCACCCCCCAACGCTGCTTCAAACCCCACTCAGCCTCACCACCCTCCCCCAACCTCACGCCCCCCCCCCCCCCAAGCCCCACCCAGCCCCACATCCCTCAGTCTCCCCAACCCCAAATCCACCACACATCTCCCCCACCTCCTTATAGAGCCCTAAACCCCACTCAACCTCACCACCCCCCCCAAACACCGCCTCAATCCCCACCACCCCCCCACCCCATTCCCACTCAGCCCCACCACACAAACACAGCCCCACATCCCTCAGACCCCCCCACCCCAAACCCACCACACATCCCCCCCATCTCCTTACAGAGCCTCAAAGCCCACTCAACCTCACCCCCCCCACCCCAAACACCGCCTAAATCCCCCCCACCCCCCCCACCCCAACACAGCCCCACATCCCACACCCCACCCAGCCCCACATCCCTCAGTCTCCCCAACCCCAAACCCATCTCATATCCCCCCCACCTCCTTACAGAGCCTCAAACCCCACTCAACCTCACCCCCCCACCCCAAACACCGCCTCAATCCCCACCACCCCCTCCGCATTCACATTCAGCCCCCACCACGACCACCCCCCTATTCCCACTCAACCCCCCCACCCCAACACAGCCCCACATCCCTCAGTCTCCCCCACCCCAAACCCACCCCAGATCCTCCCCCACATCCTTAAAGAGCCTCAAACCCCACTCAACCTCCCCCCCCCACCCCAAACACCGCCTCAATCCCCACCACCCCCCCACCCCATTCCCACTCAGCCCCACCACACAAACACAGCCCCACATCCCTCAGTCTCCCCAACCCCAAACCCACCCCAGATCCCCCCCCACCTCCTTATAGAGCCTCAAACCCCACTCAACCTCACACCCCCCTCCAACACCGCCTCAATCCCCACCACCCCCCCACCCCAACACAGCCCCACATCCCTCAGTCTCCCCAACCCAAACGCGGCCCCACACCCAACTCAGCCCCACAACCACCCCAGATCCCCCCCACCTCCTTATAGAGCCTCAAACCCCACTCAACCTCAGCCCCCCCCACCCCAAACACCGCCTCAATCCCAACCCCCCCCCTCCCCATTAACATTCAGCCCCCACCACGACCACCCCCCTATTCCCACTCAACCCCCCCACCCCAACACAGCCCCACATCCCACCCAGCCCCACATCCCTCAGACCCCCCCACCCCAAACCCAACCCATATCCCCCCCCCTCCTTACAGAGCCTCAAACCCCACTCAACCTCACCCCCCCCCCACCCCAAACACCGCCTCAATCCCCACCACGACCACCACCCCCCCCCCATTCCCACCCAGCCCCACATCCCTCAGTCTCCCCAACCCCAAACCCACCCCATATCCCCCCCACCTCCTTACAGAGCCTCAAACCCCACTCAACCTCACCCCCCCACCCCAAACACCGCCTCAATACCCACCACCCCCCCCACCCAAATACAGCCCCACATCCCTCAGTCTCCTCAACCCATACGCGGCCCCACACCCACCCCATATCCCCCCCCACCTCCTTATAGAGCCTCAAACCCCACTCAACCTCACCCCCCCCCCACCCCAAACACCGCCTCAATCCCCACCACGACCACCACCCCCCCCCCATTCCCACCCAGCCCCACATCCCTCAGTCTCCCCAACCCCAAACCCACCCCATATCCCCCCCACCTCCTTATAGAGCCTCAAACCCCACTCAACCTCACCCCCCACCAAACACCGCCTCAATCCCTCCCCCCCCCATTCCCACTCAGCCCCACCACCCCAACACAGCCCCACAACCCTCAGACCCCCCACCCCAAATGCGGCCCCACACCCACCCCATATCCCCCCCCACCTCCTTAAAGAGCCTCAAACCCCACTCAACCTCAACCCCCCCCCACCCCAAACACCGCCTCAATCCCCACCCCCCCCTCCCCATTCCCACTCAGCCCCCCTACCCAAACACAGCCCCACATCCCACCCAGCCCCCACCAGCCACCCCATATCCCCCCCCACCTCCTTACAGAGCCTCAAACCCCACTCAACCTCACCCCCCCCCCCAAACACCGCCTAAATCCCCCCCACCCCAACACAGCCCCACATCCCACCCAGCCCCACATCCCTCAGTCTCCCCCACCCCAAAACCCCCCCACCTCCTTACAGAGCCTCAAACACCACTCAACCTCCCCCCCCCACCCCAAACACCGCCTCAATCCCCACCACCCCCCCACCCCATTCCCACTCAGCCCCACCACACAAACACAGCCCTACATCCCTCAGACTCCCCCACCCCAAACCCACCCCATACCCACCCCACCTCCTTAAAGAGCCCTAAACCCCACTCAACCTCACCCCCCCCACCCCAAACACCGCCTCAATCCCACCCCCCCCACCCCAACACAGCCCCACATCCCTCAGTCTCCCCAACCCCAAACCCACCCCAGATCCCCCCCACTCCTTACAGAGCCTCAAACCCCACTCAACCTCCCCCCCACCCCAAACACCGCCTCAATCCCCACCACCCCAACACAGCCCCACATCCCTCAGTCTCCTCAACCCATACGCGGCCCCACACCCACCCCATATCCCCCCCCCGACCCCATATCCCCCCCCACCTCCTTATAGAGCCTCAAACCCCACTCAACCTCAGCCCCCCCCACCCCAAACACCGCCTCAATCCCCACCCCCCCACCCCCATTCACATTCAGCCCCCACCACGACCCCCCCCCCTATTCCCACTCATCCCCCCCACCCCAACACAGCCCCACATCCCTGTCTCCCCAACCCCAAACCCACCCCAGATCCCCCCCCCCCTTACAGAGCCTCAAACCCCACTTAACCTCCCCCCCCCCCCAAACACCACCTCAATCCCCACCACGACCACCCCCCTCTCCCACATCCCTCAGTCTCCCCAACCCCACACCCACCCCATATCCCCCCCCGACCCCATATCCCCCCCCACCTCCTTAAAGAGCCTCAAACTCCACTCAACCTCACCCCCCCCAATCAAACACCGCCTCAATCCCAACCCCCCCCCTCCCCATTCACATTCAGCCCCCACCACGACCACCCCCCCATTCCCACTCAACACCCCCCACCCCAACACATCCCCCCCACCCCCTGTATTCGGCCTGGCCCTCACCTTCCTCGGCGGTGGCTGCATGTTGCTGTGCGGTGTCTCCACATCAATTCCTCCCCCCCCCCCCCCACCCCTCACTCAGGCAGCAAGAGAGAGGAGCGGGAGGCCGCCGTCCGCCACCCGCTATGGGGCTGGGAGAACGAAGGGGAAGGGAAATGGGAACACAGCCGGTTTATTTCACGGTTCCCAACGGGAGGATGAGCTGAACCCCGAGCCGCGGCCCTGAGGAACGGGGAGGGGAAGGAGGAGGGGCCCGGCCGGGGCGGGAGGCGGCGGAGAACGGCTCGGGAGCGCCGCGCTGAGGGGAGACGGGAGAGAAGGAGAGAGGAGGAGGACGGGGTGACTAGAGCGGCTACCATAGAGATGGAGGGATAGAGAGGAAGAGTGGGGGAGGACTAGGAGGAGTGCGCCGCCATGCGGATGGGAGGGGGTAAGTGGGGGTGTATAGGGGGATATAGGGGGATATAGGGGATGTATAGGGGTATATTGTGGGTACACGGCGTGTATAGGGGGTGTTTAGGGGGTGTATGGGGGTCTATAGGAGGTGTATAGGGGGTGTATAGGGTGTGAAGGGGTGTATGGGTGTATAGGGGGTGTATATAGGGTGTATGAGGGCGCATAGGGGCGTATAGGGGGTGTATACGGGGCGTATAGGGGGTGTATGGGGTGTATAGGGGGTGTATGGGGTGTATGGGGCTGTATACGGGGTGTACGGGGGTGTATAGGGGGTGTATGGGGCTGTATAGGGGTGTATGGGGTGTAAGGGGGTGTATGGGGGTATATAGGGGGTGTATGGGGTATATAGGGGTCTATAGGGGGTGTATACGGGGCGTGTAGGGGGTGTATGGGGGGGTATACAGGTGTATGGGGGTGTATAAGGGGTCTATAGGGAGTGTATACGAGGTGTATAGGGGGTGTATGGGGGTGTATAGGGGGTGTATGGGGTGTAAAGGGGGTGTATACGAGGTGTATAGGGGGTGTATACGGAGTGTATGGGGGTG
Organism: Coturnix japonica; assembly: GCF_054131305.1. Lineage (NCBI taxonomy): Eukaryota > Metazoa > Chordata > Aves > Galliformes > Phasianidae > Coturnix > Coturnix japonica. The sequence continues at coordinate 178,262,066 of NC_140663.1, read as the reverse complement.
TATGGGGTGTATAGGGGGTGCATGGGTGTGTATAGGGGGTGTATGGGGGTGTATAGAGGTGTATACGGGGTGTATGGGGGTATATAGGGGGTGTATAGGGGTGTATGGGAGTGTAAAGGGGTGTATAGGGGTTTATGGGGGCTGTATAGGGTGTGCATGGGGGTGTATAGGAGGTGTATAGGGAATGTATGAGGGTGTATAGGGGGTGTATACAGGGTGTATGGGGGTGTATAGGGGATGTATACGGGGCGTATAGGGGGTGTATAGGGGTGTATAGGGGGTGTATGGGGGTGTATGAGGGTATATAGGGGGTGTATGGGGTGTATGGGGGTATATAGGGGGTGTATGGGGATGTATAGGGGTATATTGTTGGTATATAAGGGATGTATAGGGGGGTGTACTGGTGCAAAGGTGGTGCATGGGGTGTGTGTAGGAGGGCATGGGGTGCTGAGTGGGTTCATAGGAGGTGTATGAAGGGAAATTTGGGATGTATACGGGGTGTATAGGGGGTGTATAGAGGGTCTATAGGGGGTGTATAGGGTGTGAAGGGGTGTATGAGGGTGTATAGGGGGTGTATGGGGGTATATAGGGGGTGCATGGGGGTGTATACGAGGTGTATGGGGGTGTATGGGGGTGTATAGAGGGTGTATGGGGGTGTAAGGGGGTGTATACAGGTGTATGGGGGTGTATAAGGGGTCTATAGGGGGCGTATACGCGGTGTATAGGGGGTGTATGGGGGTGTATACGGGGTGTATGAGGCTGTATAGGGGTGTATGGGGTGTATAGGGGTCTATAGGGGGTGTATACGGGGCGTATATGGGGTGTATGGGGGGTGTATGGGGGTGTATACAGGTGTATGGGGGTGTATAAGGGGTCTATAGGGGGTGTATACGAGGTGTATAGGGGGTGTATGGAGGTGTGTACGGGGGTGTATAGGGAGTGTATAGGGGTTTATAGAGGGTGTATGGGAATGTATGGGAGTGTATAGGGGGTATATGAGGGTGTATGTGGTGTATGGGGGTGTATGGGGGTGTGTAGTGGTGAATAGGGGGTGTATGGGGGTGTATAGGGGTATATAGTGGGTGTATAAGGGATGTATAGGGGGGTGTACTGGTGCAAAGGTGGTGCATGAGGTGTGTAGGGGTGCGGAGTGGGTTCATAGGAGGCATATGAAGGGAAATTTGGGGTGTATAAGGGGTGTATAAGGGTGTATGGGGGTGTAGAGGGGTCTGTAGGGGGTGTATAGGAGGTGTATCGGGGTGTATGGGGGTGCATAGGGGTGTATAGGGAGTGTATGGGGGTATATAGGGGGTGTATGGGGATATATAGGGGGTGTATGGGGGTGTATAGGGGTGTATGGGGGTGTATAGGGGGTGTATGGGGGTCTATAGGGGGTGGGGGTGTATAGGGGGTGTATAGGGGTGTGTACGAGGTGTATAGGGTGTGTATGGGGGCTGTATGGGGGCTGTATAGGGGGTGCATGGGGGTGTATACGAGGTGTATAGGATGGGTATAGGGGGTATATAGGGGTATATAGGTGGGTTATAGGGGGGATATAGGGGGGTGTACAGGTGCAAAGGTGGTGCATGGGGTGTGTGTAGGAGGGCATGGGGTGCTGAGTGGGTTCATAAGAAGCATATGAAGGGAAATTTGGGGTGTATAGGGGTGTATGGGTGTGTATAAGGGTGTATGGGTGTGTATGGGGGTGTATACGGGGTGTATAGAGTGTATATGAGGGTGTATGGGGGTGTATAGCGGGTGGGGATGTATAGGGGGTCTATAGGGGTGTATAGGGAGTGTATAGGGGGTGTATAGGGGATGTATGGGGGGTGTATGGGGGGTATATAGGGGATGCATAGGGGGGTATACTGGTGCAAAGGTGGTACATGGGGTGTGTGTAGTAGGGCATAGAGGGTGCATGGGGTGCTGAGTGGGTTCATAGGAGGCATATGTAGGGAAATTTAGGGTGTGTATGGGGTATATAGGGGGTGTATAGGGGGTGTATAGGGGGTGTATGGGGGTGTAGAGGGGTGTAGAGGGGTTGTATATGGGTGTAGAGGGGTTGTATAGGGGGTGTATGGAGGTGTATAGGGGTTGTATAGAGGGGGTATACGGGTGTATAGGGGGTGTATGGGGGTCTATACAGGGTGTATAGGGGGTGAATAGGGGGTGTATGGGGGTGTATACGGGTGTATGGGGGTGTTGAGGGGGTGTATGGGAGTGTATGGGGGGTGTATAGGGGGTGTATAGGGGTGTATAACGGGTGTATGGGGGCTGTATAGGGGGTGCATGGGGGTGTATACGAGGTGTATAGGGGGTGTATGGGGGTGTATACAGGTGTAAACGGGTGTATGGGAGTGAATGGGGGGTGTATAAGGGGTGTATGGGGGCTGTATAGGAGGTATGGGGGGTATGGGTGGGGGGTGCTTAAGGGCTGCATGGGGAGTGTACAGGATGCATGGGAGGGTTATTAGTTTATTAGATCTGCTGCAATGAAACCTTTGAAATATTAAACTGCATTTGAACGTTTCCTTGAAGAAAATGACCAGGGTTCTTTGCAGAGCAATTCTCCTAATTGCATTTCCACAAGTGCTTCATTGCTGCCTCCTTCATCACTGATGCGCTGCTTCAACCAGTGACCCTCGCCCTCCCCTGCCTTTAAGAGCCTATAGAACTTCCCACAAGCTAAATGCAACTTGGATCTTCCTGCAGCTGTTTATTTAGTGCTGCTAATTAGTCGGGCTCGCTTCCCCCTTGGAAAGCTTCTTGAAGTGATGCAGTGCAGCAGTGTCCTCTGCTGACACACATTGCAGCTCCGTGCTCCAGCTGCAGAGTGTCTGGGAATGTGAGGGCCAGGAGAGCAAGCCCTGCCCTATAGACCTCATAGAGTTATGGGTAGATCTCATATGGGGATGGATAGATCTCATATGGGGACAGGTAGATCTCAAATAGGGATTAATAGGTCTCATGGGGTGGATATGTCTCATATTGGGATGGATAGATCTCATATGGGGATGGATAGGTCTCATATAGGGATTAATAGGTCTCATGGGGATGGATATGTCTCATATTGGGATGGATAGATCTCATTTGGGGATGAATAGATCTCGTATAGGGATTAATAGGTCTTATATGGGGATGGATAGGTCTCATATAGGGATGGATAGGTTTCATATGGGGATAGATAGATCTCATATGGGGATGGATAGATCTCATATAGGGATTAATAGGTCTCATGGGGATGGATATGTCTCATATTGGGATGGATAGATCTCATATAGGGATATGTGGGTCTCATATGGGGGTGGATAGGTCTCATAGGGATGGATAGATCTCATATGGGGATATGTGAATCTCATATAGGGATGGATAGATCTCGTAAAGGAATACAAAGGTCTCATATTGGGGTAGATAGATCTAGTGTAGGGGTATATAGATCTCCTATAGGGCTGAATAGATCTCACAGGAATGGATAGATCCCTGGATCCAATGGGTAGATAAATAGGTGGGGATCATCTATAATTCCTAGCTCAGGGTCCCATCCTTGCTGCAGAACCCACTGTAGTCAACAGGAAAGGAGTCAACAGGAGTTCAGTGCTTTTTGGCACTGGCCCACAGCCTGTTGTTATCATGGCTTGGCCGAATAAATATTTTGCTGATAACTTCAGAAATGAAAGCAAGCAGTGCTCAGCCCCGGGACTGAGAGCAGGCAAAGGGAAAAGGGATTTCATAGAATCAGAGAATGATAGAACGGCCTGGGTTGCAAAGGACCACGATGATCATGTAGTTCCAACCCCCTGCTGTGTGCAGGGTCACCAACCAGCAGCCCAGGCTGCCCAGAGCCACATCCAGCCTGGCCTTGAATGCCTGCAGGGATGGGGCATCCACAGCCTCCTTGGGCAACCTGTTCCAAAGTGATGAGGATGGGAATCTGGCCCTTGGTTTGGCCTTGGCTATGCCTCTACCAAGCACAATGGGGGTGTTGGGATGTATTGCAACCCCAAGGAAACCAAGGGTTGTGGGTGCTCTCAGGATTCTCACCCCAAACCCAGGCTCGTTCTGCATCACCTTGCCAAGGAGAAAAGGTGGAAAAAACCCTGGCATTACAGAGGCCATCCTGTTCCCTTACAGAGAGGGAAAGAAAGAAAACCCAACGGCTGCGATGCCCCGAGCGGTTCAGCAAATAATTCTCCAGCCCATTAATTTTAATCTTCTGGAATGCTTTTGTGTTAATGCGATGGTGTGCAAACAGCCATCCCGTCCCACAACCCTTCACAGGGTCTCCGAGCTCTGTTCCCTCACAGATGCTGGAGGGAATGGGGAGCTGTGTCTTTGGGGTAACACTGGAGCAATGCTGGGTTGCATTAGGAAGGCAGGAACTCAATGTGGAGTCAATATCATAACGAGAATATAGACATAAGTCGGGCTTGTGCATTATCTATCTCTTCATTCTTCCCTTCTGAACTCATTCCCTGGGGGGGTTTAAACCTCTTTGTGAACAACAAGCTCTCATTGAGCCAGGAAAATGGCTTTCGTTCCCTCATTGCTACAAGGCTACATGTCTGCATCGGTGCACCAGCGCGTCGTGCCATTTAGCCCACACCATGGGCAGGGTGATTCATGCAGGAGGCAGCTCCGGCTGTGAAAGCCCTGCGGACAGACGCTTCCCCCAGCTAATAATAAAGGAGTTTGCTGACGGAGCAGATTTGGGCTGCTGAACAGGCTGAAGCTCTCCTGGCACAGGGAGTAAGTCGCCAACTCGAGCTGCATTGAGAATGGTGGTCCTGTGTGGGAATCCCCCACTCAGTGGGGGAACACCTCCCTCCAGGGTGTCATCTTTTGGTTTTAAATAGGAATATATAGGAAGTACTGTTTAATAGGTGTTATAGATGGATGGGTGAGTGGATGGAAGGGTGGATGAATGGACTGATGGTTACATAGATGGATGGTTGGGTGGGTGAATACATGGACAGATGAATGGATGGATGGAATATATAGGAAGTACTGCTTAATAGGTGTTATAGATGGATGGGTGAGTGGATGGATGGATTGATGGTTGCGTAGATGGATAGTTGGGTGGGTGAATACATGGACGGATGGATGGATGGATGGATGGATGGGTGGGTGGATGGGTGGATGGATGGATGGATGGGTGGGTGGATGGATGGGTGGGTGGGTGGATGGATGGATGGATGGTTACATAGAGCGATAGTTGGATGGGTGAATACATGGACAGATGGATGGATGGATGGATGGATGGATGGGTGGATGGATAGTTACATAGATGGATAGTTGAATGGACAAATATATGGACAGATGGATGGATGGATGGATGAGTGGTTACATAGATGGATAGTTGGACGGTTGAATACATGATTAGATGGATGGATGGATGGATGGATGGATGGATGGATGGATGGATGGATGGATGGTTACATAGAGGGATAGTTGAATGGACAAATAGGTGGACAGATGGATGGATGGTTCCATAGATGGATAGATAAGAAAAGATAATGGAATTGTGAGGGGACTGGAACACATGATGAGGAACATCCGAGGGAACTGTGTTGTTTCCATTTGGAGAAGAAGAGGCTCAGGGGAGACATTACTGCCCTCTACAACTCTGAAAGGAGGTTGTACTGTGATTGGGGTTGGCCTCTGCTCCCAGGTAACATTAATAGGATAAGAGGTGATGGCCTTTTGTTGCACTAGGGGAGGGGAGGGTTGAATATTAGGAGAAATTTCTTCTGTGAAGGAGTGGTCAGGCACTGGAACGGGCTGCCCAGGGAGGTAGTGGAGTCTCCATCCTTGGAAGTGTTCAAGAAACGTTTATATGCAGTACAAGGGAACATGGTTTAGTTGGCAACATCGAATTAGATGATCTTAGAGGTCTTTTCCAATATTAATGATTCTGTGATTCTACAGATAGATGGATATATACATGGGTAGGAATATGGATAGGTGGATAGGTAAATGAATAGATAGATATGTAGATAGAAACAAACATGTGTAAGTGGATAGATAAGAGAAAAAAGAATGAAGAAACGAAAGGAAATGGGAAAAAAAATGAATGGAAGGATTACTGTAAGAATGAAATTGTCCTCAATAATTAACAGTTATACCCTGGGAGTGTCCCAGCCATTCCCTTCCCCATCTGTATTTGGTCTATCAAAGGATCCAGCCTCACCATGGAGCAAGTAAACCCAGAAACAGAGCCTGGGACTATCCAGCTGCAGCAGACCAGATGTGCTGCCAGATGCTTCCAGCTCCCCCTTTCCTCTGCAATGCTATGATGAGATGTAGGCATGTTTGTGGGGGCTGTACCCTGTCTGAAACTACCCAACTCCACCACCCCCATGGGCTGGGGTTCCCTCATGCTCCCCCAGTGTTTGTCCCAACCCCAATTTCTTGTTTGATCTCTATGTCAACTTCATTATTCCTTCTCCCAGGAGGTTTTCCCCAGCAAAGCAGAGCGTGGGGCTGGTGCTGGAGCCTCTGGGCTCTCCCCACGTGGGGGTGCCATGAGGATATGAATGGGGCTGAGCTCTTGGCAATCCCTGAAGAGCTTTTTCTTAGCATCCTTTCAGTGGACGATCCTTCATTCATAATGTAACACAAAAGTAGGGATGTCCTGTGCTGCCCAGTGTCAGTCTGAGAGGTAAATTCTCTTTGGCTGGGAAGTGGTTGGTAATTCTCTGGACCAGAGAGGTGTCAGCTGTCCCTGGGACCATCAGATCAGGCTCTGTGCTGGGTGCTCAGCTTGTTTACACGCTGTATTTCACCTCCTTAGCTGACAATCAGGGCAGGTAAAAGATAGCAACTGAGATGGCTCAAGCTTTGCCATAAGAAATAGTAATAATAAGAAGAAGAATAATAAAAGCTATCATAGAGATCAGGAAAACAAAGATTTACAGGGAATGCTTTTCACATGCTTGGGCATTCCTCAGCTGGATAAAATCACTCCTCGGAGCTTGTCATAACCTCATGCAAGTGGCTCTGCAGGAGCCCATGCTGTGACTCAGCCTCCTCCAGGTTAAGTTGGGGTGGAACCAGGCGTCCTGGAGCCCAGACTGCTGGAGGGAATGGAGGTCCGGCTGAGCAGTGAAGAGGGCTGGAAAGGAGCCCGTGTGGCCCTGCAGCATCCTGCTTGGGCTTGTCCCATCACACTGAAGCAAAGGCACTGCATTAGGCACATCACTGCACCCAGGCGGCTTTGTTCCCTGCTGTCTTGGCCTCTCCCCATTCCTTGTTTGACATGTTTACCATACCTGGGGGGTGGATCTGGGATTGATTTTCATGAGAACACATCGAAAGAGTAAATATCTGTAAGTGGAGAAGGTTGGCGGGTTGGTGGGGGTTCTTTTCCATCAAGAATTGGCCACCTTCCCACACTGCCTCTGGCTGCTGGTGACCAGACATGAACAACGGGTTCTGCAGGGAGGAACCTGCCCATCCATTCGTGGACAGAAGGTGAATGCTGGCCTGGTGCAGGAGAATAACTGTTCCCAAGTCTACCTAGAAGGGACTTGGCTGATTGGTTGGACTGGGTGGTCTGCAGTTGGACTGGATGATCCTGGAGGTCTATTCCAACCTTGGTGATTTGATTCTGTGATTCTAAGACTTCTTAGTGCCTTTAGTAGAGGTGACATCTCCACTGGTGGAAATCAGTTGGGTCCCCTTGGCATGAGTGACACATCCCATCCTATGAACTGAGAGTGGGTGGGAGAAGCAAAGTGAAGACCTGCAGGAGATGAGGGATAAGTCCAGTGATGGGTTTTAGCCCTTGTGACTCTGCCATGGCCTGGTGCAGGAGGGAGGTCCACAACGCACCACTCCATCAGGTCTCATTAAACACATACCCGGTCTTTTTCCTCTGCGTTACACCAACAGCACAGCAGGAGGAAGGAGGTCATAGATGTCACAAGAGTATAGCAAACACAAAAAGTGTTTCCAAGAGCCATCCAAAAACTCTACTAAAGTTGAAGAGGATCCAAAGCTCCTTGGGTTCCCCTAAACTGTTCCATGGGACGTGGATATGATCATCATTCTCAGTGTTGGGACACAGCTGCTGAGCTGCTCTGGGAGATGACTATGGGATTTAACACTGATAGCCTGGCCTTGCTCATCCCATTGGAACACAGGAGGTTTTCCAGCTACAAGGCAGCACGGTTCCTTTGGCTTCAAGTATGGTACTGCATTGGGATCCCTGAGACCTCAAAGGGGTTGATGCGACCATCAGAAAATGATGGCTGTGAAGAAGGATGGGACATCAAGAAAAAGGATTAAAGGAAAGGATAACGAGACAACAGGAGACAGCTAGAAGAAGCTTGGAGCTGGGACAAATAGGAAGGATAATAAGGTATGAGTTATACAGATATGGGAGCAGACTGATGCAGGGCTGTCACTTTGCCATCAAAGAATCACAGAATCACAGAATGATTTGGGTTGGAAGTGGATTATGAAGCTCCAACCCCCCACCACAGGCAGAGCCACCAACCTCCACATTGATACCAGCCCAGGCTGCCCAGGACCCCATCCAAGCTGACCTTGAACACCTCCAGGGATGGACGGGGCATCCACAGCCTCTCTGGGCAGCTGTTCCAGCACCTCACCACTCTCTCTCTGTACAGAACCCCCTCTGTGTGGGCTGAGATCTCCTGCCAGCGCTTCTCCTGCCCACTTGTGCGTCACCACTGCTCTCCCCTGTTAATGTGTAACCTGAAGCTCCCTCGGGCGCATTTCTGCCATCGCAGCATTATCTGTTCCCTGCTGGGTGCATCCCTGTTTGCTTGGAGCATTGGTATTTTTATCTGTGGGTGTTGTATGAACAGGAAGGGCTGGGGAGGTCTGGGCTGCCTGGAGAAGGGTCTCTTGGATCCCCAGGGCTACCAAGGGAAAGTCCTTTGTGAGCAGACAGAAGGTGAACAACTACATGGAGAGAACTGCTTCAGAAACGTGTCTTAGGGCAGTTTTGGAGACCAGGAGCTCAGCAGGGCTGAAGGTCTTGGGGAGGTGGGAAAAGCTTCAGGGTGAAGGGACAACTTGGCCGTGCAGGGCTGTACCAACCCAGAGCCTGGCCATACCAACCTGGGCTGGACCACATCACAGCTCTGGTTATCAGCACCAGCCATTCCCACCACACTGACACTCATGTTCTCCCTGGTGCTTTCCCATAAACACACCTCTATCCACATGGATTCTTCATTCACCTCCCTGTCTCCTTTCCTACAGCCACAGGCAGTTGAAGAGAGGAGGAACCGGTGTCCTGTTGGGATGTAAGACCCTTTCAACCCCAAACCATCCAACTTGGAAGCCCAGGCTGTGGTTCAACCATGGATCTGGATGGAGCCTCAGATTCTACAAGGACCTGTCTCCATGGAAAACAGCAACTTCTCCAAACCAAATATGTCAAGTTTTCTGCCAACACTGTGGCCACAAGCCCAATATTCCCTTTTCATTTCCCTCGTGCTTTGCACACTGCTATCATCTCAACCACTGAAGTGAAGGTTGGATCAGGAGAATTTCTTCCTTATACATTTTTCTACCACTTTCAACCACAGAACCTCCACTGTGTAAGTCAGCGACTTTCACATCCTTTTTTCTCTCACATCTTGGAGATGTCACTATCTGCTTCCTTCTCCTCTGTTTCAGTCTTCCCCATGACTGGGATGAGACCTCATCACTAAATACTACGCTGAGAGTCATACAAATGGAGAAATACTGAGGTTTTGCTTTCTTAGATAAGAAGATGTAGAAGCCAAAAGCTTCCCTACAGGGAGGAATCCCATCACAGTTGGTTCTTCCAAGTGAAAACCCAAGTTAAAATCCTGTACATTCAAGAAAACAGAGGTGAATCTCCTAATAAAACTCCATGTTATTGATGGGATCCTGCTTCAAAAAGGGCCACTTCGAGGGGGCGGGAGGAGAAATGAAGAGATGGATGGGTGCCCATCTCTGTGTGGTGATGATTTTGGGAGTACCCATCTATGTATGGGTGGAGACCTTGGATGTGCCTATCTCTGTACAGGAGACCTTGGATGTGCCCATCCATGTATGTTGGAGACCCTGCATGAGTCCATCCATGTACAGTGGAGATTCTGGGAATGCCCATCTATGTATGTTGAAAAGCTTGGATGTTCCTGTCTCTGTAAGAATGAAGATCTTGAAGGTCCCTACTTACATATGGGTGAAGGACTTGGGAGTGCCCACCCTTTACAAAGACCAGGAAGGAAGTGAAACTGAATGTGGACTGTGGATGTGAACTGACAGGATGGCATGAGTCAAACTCAACGTATTATCCCATTGCTCATAGGGGCCCAGCAACCTCCTTCAAGAGCGTGGGTGCTGGGGGCTGTTTTTAGTGCTGAGCCTTGGTATGTGAGAACAGAACAGAAGCTTCCTCTGCAAACAACATGAGGAGGTGGGAGCAACGTGCTGATCTTAGGGCCAGGCTTTGGAACATGCCAGGAGGTGAAAACTCATATGGAAAAGCCACTCATCCCTATGGGTCCACATACCCATCACTGTCCCTTTGTGGACACCCAAGTACAGCCCGGGCATAGGAACCTGTAATATGTTATTGAACTCTAGTGGCACAGGAAGATGGCCTGGATGTTGTACTCAATGAGGAGAACTAAATCTACCCATACAGATGCCGCAGTGTCTTGACACAACGCCCATAGGTGTTGGATTTGAGCTAGAAGGCCCCTGTGTGTATCTATAGGGATGGTCAAGGCTAGGGAAATTGGGATAGGGCAGCCCTAACACACTGTGGGACAGTGGGCATTCCCTACCCAACCAATACATCAGTGTGGGATCTCTGTGAAAAGCTTGGAAAGCAGGGAGAACTACCCAGCCCTTACCCTGAATCTAACCCCAAATCCAACCCCAAGCCTAAAACTAACACTGAATCATAATATCATATGTGCCAATAACCAACCAATAAGGTTGGAAAGGACCTACAAGGTCATCTAGTCCAACCATCCTCCCATTACCTGTGCTACCACAAGCTACTAAGCCATATCTGACCACAATTCTAACCCTGATGCTAACCCCAACACCAGCCCTAACCCTAACAATAACCTTCACCCCAACCCTAACCCTAACACATAACCCCAAACCTAATCCTAACCATAACCAGAACCATAACTGTGACCCTAACCCTGATCCTAGCCCCAACCCTAACCCCAACACAGACCCTGACCCAGATCCCAACCCTCATGTAAACCCCCAGCGACTTTCACTCTCTCCTGCCTGCTGATGATCCACTATGTTTTATCTGGGAAGGAAATCTGACAGCAGGGAGGAGAGGGGAGGCAAAGGGTTAACCCCATGTCAGGCTGCAGACGCAATGTCCCACCATGAGCACTTCTGAGACCTCCTTGTGCATGCTCCATGCATGGCTGAAGGACCAGGCACTCTCAAGCCCTCCTTTAACAACACCTGTAACTCTTTACCACCTGTACAGTGGGATGGATCATGCCTTAGGAACAGCACCAGGTTGCGAAGGGCAGGGCCTATGCTGCAGGCAAGGCTGCTGGAGAAAATGGGCTCAGCAAGGACAAGTGGAACTGGTCAGGTTGGAGCAGCCATCTGGAAAGGGGCTCTGAAAGTGAGGAGTGGTGGTGCAAGCTGTCCTCAGGTCAATGGAGTGTGTTTGCAGCACTGAAAGCCAACAGTGCTTCAAGTGGTGTTAGTGGGGGCTGGCTAATATCACCAGGCTTTGATTCTCTCCCTTTGCTTGGTGATGGTGAGGCCTCATCTAGTCACTGGGTCCAGTATGGGGCTTCCTAGTAACAGGTTGAGGGGAGTGAATCCAGTAGGGTCACTAGGATGGAGCTGGGAACACACAAGGAGGGGTGGAGATCTCAGTGTGCAGCTGCCAAGGGAGATTTAATATGGAGTCCTTGCTGGGATGGCATGGGGTAGATGGAGCTGGGCTGTCCTTAGAGGTCCCAGTGTTGGGGCATGAAGCAGCATCACAAATTAGGAACATGGAAATTTCCATTAAATACATGGAGAAAAATTGTCTCCATAAGGGTGGACAAAGGCCAGAGGATAAGATTCCCATTTTGGAGATGTCCAAGCCTGCCCTGGGCACAGTTGACCCCAATGGAGTGGTGCCCAACCCATGGGGCTTCATCAGTACATGGCAGAGTGTCCCACTGTGCAGAGCTGAAGCAGAGCCAACAGAAGGTAATATTATGGAAAATGGTTCCCTGGTCATTATAAACAATGGGGAAACATTGTGGAAATGTAATTAGTTAATGCAATCACATCTCTAACCAGCGTGGTTTTGGTTCAGGCTCTTGAGGAGATGTGCAGGTGTGACATTTCAGCCACATTCACCTTTAACCCATGGGGAAACTGAGTCATGGGCTTTCCCACACATTCCTTCATCCTTATCACACTGCCCACCTGGATTTGGGGCTGTTTTGGCAGCTAATTTCAGGTCAGACTCCTTAGCTGGGCAGTCAACTCCCTGGAAGCTCTAAAACCAGAACCCTATAAGATGACCTTCTCCTATCTCCCCATGGACACCATGGCAGATGACCTCAGACCCCTCATTCCAGAGCTGTGGGTACAAGTGGATGCTGCCCCAGGGCTGTGCTGGACCTGCCCAGTGGTGTCCATCAGCTTTTCCCTCTGGTCTGACAGGTTCCCATCACCCCATGGCCACAGTTGGACAGAGAACACAGACCCACAGAGACACATAGGGCCACCATGATGCTGGGGGTCCCCAGCCTCACTGCTGGGCCCAGCAGACGTGGGAAGAAGCGTGGCACCGTGTTCCAAAATAGCTTCTTCATTCAAAGGTCACTAAAGAGCCAACCCAGAGGACTCCCCAAGAGAGGGAGGGGTTCCTCCTGCTGCAGGAAGATGAGTGACTCACTCCTATGGAAACTGGAGGGACCAGGGAGAATATCCCTCTCCCTGGTGGCAACCTATCTGTGGATAAATCTCCCTCCATTTCCCTCGCACATACCCACTCTTCATATTTTCTATTCCTGGCTTTTTCTTATCAGATGGTCTATTTATTCCAAAATAAAGGTTCTTGGTCCTTGCTGAGGCTCCAAGCACATCCCTATGCTTTACCATGGCCACCCCACAGCTGACTCACTGAAAGGGAGAACCCAGCCAGGAAACACCTGCAGGCACTTAGCTGAGGGGAAAAGGCTTCCTCGTGGTGTTTTCTAACCAGTGTGAGCCCCATTGGGAGCAAAACCATCATCTACTTTTCATGGGGAACCTTGTGCGTAATTCATCTCCATTGCAAACTTAGGGTCTTCCCCTTGACTTGAAACAGGCTGAGGAGCTTCTGCTTGTGACCACCCTCCAACCCTTCAGTTTTCAGCCCAGAAAAGATCAGTTCAGCTTCTCCTTCCCAAAAAGACCTGCCCTGGTTGCTACAGGGGAGATCAATACTTGGCTTGCATGGCATGAGGCCCCATGTTGTGTGCCAAAGGGCCTTTTGGTCAATGGATGGCTAAGCTCAAAATGCATAAAGCACCAGTCATGCACAGGGCAGAGACTGCAGAGAAGCAGCAGTGTTAAACATCAGGACCAGCTGGGTAGAAGGCACTAGGATTTCCACGTGGATCTCTAACACAAGACACAATGCCTTCCTATCAGAGATCACTCCAAGCTATTGGTTTCATGAAGGGTTGAGGGAGGAAATTCAGGTGGCAGCCCAAATCCTGACCCTGGTTAACTGTAGAATCATAGAATCATAGAATCAAAAGGTTGGAAAGGACGTACAAGATCATCTAGTCCAACCGTCCCCCCTTTACCATACCTACAGACGACTGTAGGTCTGGGCTGCTCCATTGCTGACATGGCTTTGCACCTTCAGTCTGACCCCAGTCTGTGGGGTTCCACTGAGCAGAAGATGCTGGGATAACTCAGGTTGGAAGGTCGTGCACTCCTCTCTCTACCCATGTTTCATGAGCTATGTGCTGCCAGACTCCCTTTCCTTGGCGATGACGGGTTCATTCCCCTCCTCCTTCCCTCCCTCCTTGCCTACACGCATCCTTAGACACGATTTATGTTTTCCTTTTGCGACGTCCTGACCAGCACCCACTTCATTAAGCACTCAATTGCTCCCCACTCGTATTTAGCTTGGAAACTCTCCTTTTGATTTCAAGACTTATTCTGGGGAGAAAGAAAAAAAAAAGAGAAAGAAAACAAGCACAAAACCGACTGTACCCGTCGGTTAAACAAACTATTGCCTGCAAACTTGTTTTCACCCATCTGGACTTTCCAGTACTGCTCAAGGGTGAGAGGCAGATCTACAAGGAAATAAGTGCCTGAGTGAGGAGGAATGGAGGTGTGCTCAGCTGATAGTCGGCTTCCCAGAGAGCTGAGGGCAATGGAAGTGCTGGTGCTGAGGCTGCTCCCACCCAGGGCACCGCCAGCACTGTGGGCACACACAATGCTCTGGATCCGTGTTGGCTCCATCCATGATCCTAAGCCCAAAATCCAGCCTGGGAGGCTCTGGATTCATCCCTGGAACGCGACCTTTGCAAGAGGGGAGGGGTGAGAGAGTTATTTTAGCTGCAGTGGCAAAGATCCAAGAAAGCAAAGCCAGCCAGGCATGAGATAAGAATATTGGCCCTCCGACAAGGACACGGGCTGTGAGCGAGCCTTCAGGCCGGACCCGGTTCTGGGGAGGGCTGGTGGTGGGTGCAGGAAAATGGGGGTCAAGAAAGCCATGCTGAGGGAGCACACAGCCATCACCCTGTGTTTCCTTCTATCCCCAATAAATCAGGGTAGGTTGGATTTCCAGCTCCCAGAGTGCTCTGATCCCATCCCAGCCACAGAGCTCTTCATTCTGCATGTCAAAATCACCTCTCAAGTTGGGATCGATTGATGGTAAATGGGAAATCACCTCCCACAGGGTTCTATCATAGAATCACAGAGTCATAGGATGGTTGGGTTGGAAGAGACCTCAAGGATCATGAAGCTCCAACCCCCCACCACATACAGGGCCACCAACCTCCACATTGATACCAGCCCAGGCTGCCCAGGGCCCCATCCAAGCTGGCCTTGAACACCTCCAGGGATGGACGGGGCATCCACAGCCTCTCTGGGCAGCTGTTCCAGCAACTCACCACTCTCATAATAAAGAATTATCAAGTTCTTTCTGTCAAGAATTCTATGATTCTTAATTCTTTGATTTTTGATTCTCATTTCTATCAAGAACTGGGGTGGCTCTTCATGTGGCTTTGCTTCAAATGGGGTTTGTCTCCACGGGGAAGCCACTCTGGGGATGATGTGTGTGCAGGAGGCAGGAAGCAGAATGAGTCCTTGGGCTTGGGGAATCCCTCATCAAGTCAGGGCAGACTCAGCTTGGGGTCTGAAGTTTGGCTTGGTGAGCTCCTTCCACCTTGATTTAGATGAACACCCCCTTGGACAAGCTGGGCAAGTAGCATCCTTCAGCACATGGAGCTGCAGAGAGCAGTGAGAATCATTCAGGTTGGAAAAGACATTCAAGATCCCCACGTCCAACCCCATCCCACCCCACCACTGACCACATCCCTATTAGGATACCTCCGGGGATGGTGATCCCACTCCATGGCCAGGACCTCCTGCTTCTCCCTGGTACCCGCGTGTCCCTCTGCCCATCCAGCCCTGTGCTCTGGGTCATCTCAGTATGGATATCCCCAAGGACACACGGGTTATTTTGGAGCAGGAAGGGAAGGAAGTCCATTCAAAAGCCCTGTATTGAGAGCAGTTGGGTTTTTTTTGGGAACAAAGGGATTCCAGGGTGGGACCTGTGCTGTGCATCCCCTCATGGTGAGCTGAGGGGAGCAGACCCCTACAGCCTGGGCTCACACACGTTCCTTCATGCTGCAGTCAGTGGCCCCGTGCCCTTCTCAGGTTCTGCAGATGGAGAAACGAGTCCTTTGGGAGGCAGCTTTTCCTCGGGCACCGCTTTGGGCACAGACCACAGAGTATACAGTCACTGCTGCTGTTTTTAGAAGGGCTCAGTTTCAGAGCACATGCTCTATACTTCTCTCATCCCTCCCAATGCTGCCAGGATCTGTGCAAAGCCCCTTCCAGCAGCATCACTGCTCCCAAGGCAGCAGTCCCCACCCCAGACTCCTCTTCCACCCTTCCACTCAAAACCCCCCCCAAAACCAACCTTCAGATAAGACCCCATTCCTACTGCAGTGTGTTTTTGGTTCGATTTTCAACCCTCAGTCTCACTGGCCATTATCCAGGCAGCCCACGGCACACATAGGCCACACCAATGTGTTAATTTTAACACGCCTCCCCCAACAGGCTGCTTATTGAAGGCTTTTACAAAGCAAAGCTGTCAGCCATAAAGGCATCCTTGTGCTTCTGTTCCACCTGGGAGGCCGTGGCAGCCCCAAATGCACAGCAAGCATCTCCCTTGTGGGAAGGGGATGCTCCTGTAGTTTGCTAGCACCATGCAGAAAGCTGGCAGCTGGGAAATAGGGAGGAATAGCAAACAGCTCAGTGCTCAGATGGGTTTGCTGCATGAAGAGAGGATGGAGCCATCAGTGCCACTTTTCTGCTGGGCTGGATGGTGGGAAAGACCCCTTGCATGTTGCCAGTGGGTATCGATCCCACTCCATTCACAGCCCATTGGGGTTCACCACCATGGATGGTGTTCTGCTGTCCAACTGGATTGTCCCTTCATGACCCTGTGAGGAGATGTAGGGCAGCCATGAGGAGCTGTAGGGTTATCATGAGGAACTACAGGAGGGAGCTGTAGGGTTGCCATGAAGAGCTGTAGGTTTGCCATGAGGAACCATAAGGGAGCTGTAGGGTTGCCACGATGGGGCTATAGGGTTGCCATGATGGAACTATGGGGTTGCCATGATGGAGCTATAGGGTCACCATGAAGAGCTGTAGGGTTGCCATGAGGAACCATAAGGGAGCTGTAGGTTTGCCATGATGGGGCTATAGGGTCACCATGAAGAGGTGTAGAGTTGCCATGAAGAACCATAAGGGAGCTGAAGGGTTGCCATGATGGGGCTATAGGGTTGCTACGATGGGGCTATATGGTTGCCATGATGGAGCTATAGGGTCACCATGAAGAGCTGTAGGGTTGCCATGAGGAACCATAAGGGAGCTGTAGGGTTGCCACGATGAGGCTATAGGGTTGCCATGATGGAGCTATGGGGTTGCCATGAAGAGCTGTAGGGTTGCTATGAAGAGCTGTAGGGTTCCTATGAAGAGCTGTAGGTTTGCCATGAGGAACCATAAGGGAGCTGTAGGGTTGCCATGATGGGGCTATAGGGTCACCATGAAGAGCTGTAGGATTGCTGTGAAGAACCATAAGGGAGTTGTAGGGATGCTATGAGGGAGCTGTAGGGTTGCCATGAAGAACCATAAGGGAGCTGAAGGGTTGCCACGATGAGGCTATAGGGTTGCCATGATGGGGCTATAGGGTCGCCATGAAGAGCTGTAGGGTTCCTATGAAGAGCTGTAGGTTTGCCATGAGGAACCACAAGGAAGCTGTAGGGTTGCTACGATGGGGCTATATGGTTGCCATGATGGAGCTATGGGGTTGCCATGATGGAGCTATAGGGTCAGCATGAAGAGCTGTAGGGTTGCCATGATGGGGCTATAGGGTTGCCATGATGGAGCTGTGGGGTCGCCATGAAGAGCTGTAGGGTAACTATAAGGGAGCTATAGGTTTGCCATGATGGGGCTATAGGGTTGCCATGATGGAGCCATGGGGTTGCCATGAAGAACTGTAGGGTTGCCATGAGGGTCTGTAGGACCATGAGTTGCTGCAGTGCTGCCATGAGGCCCCTCCTCAACCTCCTCCACTCTGGGCCTAACAACTCAAGGGCCCTCAGCCCCTCCTCACCAATTTGGTCCTCCAGACCCTTCCCCATCTCCATATCCCCTCTATGATCTCCCTGCACCCATAGAGACGCTCTGAGTTGGGCACAGACAACAGCAGCAATGATGGTGACGTTGCCCTCCAGCCTTCCTGTTCCTCCTGTTCCTGTAACCCTACACACAACTGCATTCCTCCCTGCTGGACAGCACGGAAATGTTTTGAGAGCGTCTTAGAAACCTGCATTACTGCCAAGGCAGAGAAAAATGGAGACATTAAGAGAAATGTGGGGCTGAGGGCCAAGTCCTCTCTAATGAGTAGAGCTGCTCGGCTCAGACGTGCAGTTGCAGCTGTGCAAATCATTCACTTCTCTGTAGCTGGATTTGTAACATCTGCCTCTGTTTGGCTCATGGAAGCTGTTTTGGAGGCTCTGGAAATAGAAAATGGGGATTTTTAGGGGTGGTTGGATCCTCTCTGTCCAGTCTGGGCAAGGGGTGGCCATCCCATTCCTCTGCTCATACACAAAAAGGGTGGAGATAAGCAGGGTGGGTTAGAGGGGACACGGAGCCTGGGAACATAAAGTTCCAGATTCATGTGGGTTGGAGATCTCCAAAGTCCCCACGGCCAACCCCAGCACAACCCACCATACCCACTGCCCACAGCCCTCACTGCCACATCCCCATGGGTCTGGAATACCCCCGGGGATGGTGACCCAGTGAAGGAAGTGTAGTATCTCAGGATGGAAGAGCTGCCTATGCCCAGATCTGGGAGCATCAATGCCCATAGGCCAAAGCTGGGACGTCTTTGGCCATGGTGCACCAATCCCTTTGGAAGGAGAGATACTGAGGGCTTTGGAGGCTGATGCTGGGATGGCACCATCATTATGCAGGGGTGGGAGCAACCAAGTGGACCACAACATCCACATCCACATCCACATCCACATCCACATCCACATCCACATCCACATCCACATCCACATCCACATCCACATCCACATCCACCACTATGCATTGTTGGGTACCGACAGCTCACTGCCTGTGGGTGCTATTAGAGCTGTGCATCTATCTCAGAGCCAAACCAGTCTGGATTAATTAAATCCCAGAGAGCCAGGCTTAACACAGCAGGACACATCTCTGCCCTTCCTGAGCTCCCTGCTGTCCCAGCAGGACAAATCCACCCTCCAAAGCCTCATCCAGGGGCTCCGTCCCCGCATCCCCCCCACCACAAGCACCAGACCTGGCGTTCCTCCCTTATCAAGCCCAAATAGCTGCGCCGTGATGCATTGTTTTCCCTCCTCAAACAAATGACATCAGAAGAAGGAAACAGGCTCTGTTTTTTTGGCACGGAGGGCCGGCAACGGTTGCACGGCGCCAAATGCTCATATCCTCATAATGCCTCCGCAGCAGCCGCCACTTTCAGCCTCTAAATAATAGATGGCATCAGTTTGTTTCCCCCTTCTGACTGCTTTACGGTCATCCCGGCCTCCTTCAGGAAGGGTGCCTGCAGGGAGCCCACGCAGGAGTGGACTCAGGTGCAGGAGGAGGATCTGCCTTCTACCTGTGGATGCATCATGCAAGGACAGAGCCCAGGACATCTTCATAGCAGGGCTGGAGGACCCTGTAGGCTCTCTGCTTCCCAGAGGGGTTTCAATGCGTCTGCAGCCCTCTGCAGGATATGACCTATGTTTGGGAACTGAGAACTCCTGAGAGCACCAGCATAGAGCCCCGATGGCCTCAAAGTCCCACTGTCACATCACGTTCCCCATCCCTTTGCTTCCCATAGTGACACAGCTGGCTTGTGGCAGGGACATGCTGCACCAGCAGCTGCTGCAGCACAGCTTGAGGACATTTATTGTGGGACAGGGTCCCACATTTGGGGGGCTGAGACAGCTGCCAGGCCCCAGCATGAAGGAGTCTCCAGATGGTTTCAGGCCCTTTTCCCTCTCTGGTTCTGATCTTGGGATTCCTTCACCCAATGCAGCTGCTCCATGTCCTGGGCTGGCTCCAGGATGTAAAGTGGGAACCCAGTGGCATCCATGAACCCTTCAATGGGTGGGTCAGCGACCTGATCTCATCCATTATCTCATCTTCAGGAAGGATCTGACCCCAGTCCTATCCGTGAGCTCAGCACAGGAGTAGAGAGATTTCCAGCTCCAGTCCCAGTCCTGTTCCCATTCATGGTTCATTACAGAGGTGGCAGAGTCCTGCTCCATCCATCCTAGCCCCCCAGTTCCATCCATTGCCCCATCACTGGTCTTTTGGCTCCAGCCCTGGTCCTATTCAGAGTCCCATCATCCTGATGTGGGTCCAACTCAGGCCTCAGCATCAGTCCCTTCCACTCACACCCCTAGTCCTGCTCCAATCCATGTTCCTACCGTCCTGGAGGGGTCCAGTTCCAGTCCCATTCCCAATCCTATCCGTGGTCCCATCACCATGGAAAGTGGTCTGATTGGGATCACCAATGGCCACAACAAGAAGTGGAGAGATCTTGGTCTGGTCCCAGACCTGATCCCATCTATGGTTCCATCATCAGAATGGGGGTCCAGCTCTGGTCTTGGTCATGGTGCCACCACTGGAGTAGTAACTGGGAGACAGTCCCAGCCCCAGTTCTGTCATTTCAGGGGTCTGGCCCTGATCCCATCCATGGTCACATCACCTTGTGGAGGGAGGTGCAGCTCCATCTCCAGTCCCAGCCTCAGCCCCATCCATGGTCCCATCACCACAGTCCCACCACCAAGTGGAGTTCCTGCTCTGGCCCCAGCCTCAGTCCCATCTATGATGCCATCATTGGGAAGAGATTCACTTCTTATCCCAACTGTAACCTCATCACCAGAGAAATGCTTGGGAGTTCAGCCCTGGTCCCATCCCTGGGGAGCCTGGTCCCAGCCCCACCCATGATCCCATCACCCCGGGTGAGGGGGAGAGAGTTATAACTTTGGTCCCATTTATGGTCCCATCACTGGGGGAGGTCTATCCCTAGTTACAGCCTCAATTCCCTCACTGAGGAAGCCCAATTCCACTCCCATCCCCAATCTCATCCACGGTCCCATCACAGGGAGGGTCTATCCCTAACTTCAGCCCTGGTCCTACCCATGGTCCCATCGTTGGAGGGGTGGGTTCCGTTCCAATCCCAGCCCCAGCTCCGCTTCCGAGAGGTTCCAACTCCTGTCCCATTCATGGTTCCGTCAGTGGGGGACAGAATCTCGGCCCCGACCCTATCATAGCACTGTCCCATCGTTGGAGGTGGTGGTGGGGGGGGGGGAGGTCCACCCCCGTCCCAGTCCCCTCCCAGCCCCTCACGGGGGCGGTCTGGAGTCGCTCCCATCTCCGGTCCCGACCTCCCCATCCCTTCTCCCGGGGCGGAGGATCGGGCCCGGTTCCCGATCCCACCCTTAACCCCGAGGGGGGGGCGGTGCAGCCCCAGGTCCGCCCCGTCCTTCTCCTCGCAGCCGCCGGGATCCGCGGTGCAGCCGCAGGCGGTGGGAGCGCAACGCGGGGGATGAGCGGAGCGCTGCGGGGTGAACGGCGGCACGGATCGGCCCGGCCCGGTGAGAGGGGACAACCGGCACCGAACCGGGGGAGGGGGACTCTCCCATTGAGCACAGGAACTAAAAGTGCCTCCAAACCCACCAAATACGGACCCAAAGCCGCAGCGGGAGGGTTACGCGTGGCGCGGTGCGGACGGCTCGGGGCTCCTCTGCTGCTTTCTGCCCCCAACGCTTCCATTGCTCACCGCGTTAACCCGACGGAATCTCTTCTACTCTCCGTCTCTCCGCTCTCCGAGGGGTGACGGGGCTCTAGACGCAGATTCCCCGTCCTCAGCTCTAGGGTTGCCCCCTCCCCATTCACCGCGGCTTTTCCTTCTCCGTTCAGCGTCTCGCCGTCCCCTCCCCATCTCTTTGTGGGGTCTTTTCGTTCTCTTTGCTTCGTTCTCACCTTTGTTTTCGGAAGCCTTTTAATTCCTTTCGGCACCTCCGAAAACACCTCCGCCCCCCTGAGCTGGGAGCGGGGCAGTGGAGTGGGGGGGGGCTTTGGGAGCGAAGCATCTCAGCTCTGTCTTCTCCTTCACCTTTTACTTCTCACCTTTCCTTGCAAAACGCGTTTGGCGAGACGCTGCCTTCCTATGCGAGCAGCAATGGGGCTGCTGCCCTTAGAGCGACTGCAATGCAGCCGGCAGCCTTCCTCAGTTCCTCTTCCTCATTTACGCCCTTGTGAAAGGAGCTGCGCCCTATGGCCCCCAGCCAGCAGGGTGCGGAGCGAGGGGATAACCCAGCGTTCATCCCTTCTTCACGCCGAGCATCTCCCATTTGGGGAGTGATGAGCTGCAAAGCCCTTTTGCTGCTGTGTAGGAAGGTGTGCTCACCGTGTTGGGGTTCGGCCCCGTTTTGGGCTGGGCCTGACAGCTGTGATATCTCCCAACCTTATTTCACATTGGTAGAATCATAGAACACCCTGAGATGGAAGGGACCCATTGGGATCATTGTATTGAACTCAATAGTCAATCCCTTCCAAGGGGAGCGCTTAGAGCGGCGACCAAAGGATTAAATATGGGCCAGGTGCTGTTTGCCTCCACCCAAAGAGCTGCTGTGCTGGGAGCGGGGCCAGCCCAACGAAGGCAGCCTGAATTGTGTGTGAGCACACGTGCTGTTGGGTTTAATGACTTGTTGCTCATTTGGCTGTGGTTAATTGGGGCTGTAATGTACTGCTGGTGAAGGTGAGAGGTGTTGGGACTGCAAGAGGCAGAGGCTCAATGGGGGTAGATTCAGATTTGTGTGGATTCATTGGGGTTATTGGGGGGATTCCCTGCCAGCTTTTTGCAGGAGGTTGGAAAGGGATGGAGCAGGTGAAATGGAAAGGGGGAATGGTTTTAAAGTGAGACAGGGGAGGTTTAGGTTGGATCCGAGGAGGGAGTTTTACACCCCGAGGGTGGTGACGCACTGGAACAGGTTGCCCAAGGAGGCTGTGGATGCCCCATCCCTGCAGGCATTCAAGGCCAGGCTGGATGTGGCTCTGGGCAGCCTGGGCTGCTGGTTGGTGACCCTGCACACAGCAGGGGGTCGGAACTACATGATCATCGTGGACCTTTGTAACCCAGGCCATTCTGTCACTCTGTGAAATGCCCAGCCTGGCAGCACTGTGTGCACAGTAGGAGGAGGAGGCAGCTCAGCCTCTATGGAGTCATCCTGGAGGGAAACAGATCAGCTTGGAAAGGGCAGATGAAAAGCACACCGCTTTGTGAGGCTCTGGTTTCAGTGCGCTCCCCTCTCTGGCCGAGTGGGCTCAGTACCAGCTGCTGTTTCCTTTGGGTTATGGAGGATTTTGACTGCAGTCCCGGCAATGCCGGGTTGTTCCCTTCCTGACGTCTTGAGCAGCTCCTGATCCTGCTCAGGGATTTTGATGAGTCGGGGGAACGTGTGCAATTAGGGCAGGGAAAACACCCACGCTGTCCTTGTGGCCATTGCAAAGGAGCTGTCGGGAACTATGCAGTAAATGGAGCGTGGTTTTGTCCTCCGGCACAAATGGTGCTTGTGCCAGAGGAGGCACCAGTGTATGCAAGAGGCTCTGCCAATGAGTGAATCCCCATTCATTACCAGGGATGGCTCATTCATCCCCAGCGTGGTGCATTCACCGTGGCCACAGCTGGCTTGCTTTGGTGGCTTGGGTTTGAAATTTGATGGGAAGGCTGAGAAAGGGGCCTGGAATTGGGATTTGGTGAGTTGAGGAGTGGGGTTGGAGGGGGCCCTGGGCTCCCTGCTCCAGTACATGGTGTGGTATTGGGCAACCCTGACCACAGCATGGGGTTGGGACTTGGGGGTCCCTCCCAACCTGAGCCATTGAGTGATTCATGTCCAACCCAGTGCTCCTCTGTATCCATTGGGTGCCCATGACCTTGGTGTGTGTCCTCCTGTGCTGACAGTCCCCTCCAGGCAATGGGACTCAGTGTCCCCTGCCCGGGTGGATCCTGTTACAGGAGCATTTTGGGATGTGAGCATCACGTGGCTGTGCCCTTGGATGTCTGTATGCCCATGCACATGGCTGATGGGATCACAGTGCCAACGTGCCACTGCATTTCCATGCATGGATGGATCCAGACCAGCTCTGGGTGCCCAAACCTCAGCTCCATCCGTGGATGAAGCCACGCTACAAAGAGAACCAGCTGCTGCCAACAGATTCATTGAGGCTGGGCAATACTCCCAGACACAAGGGCTGATTTTTGATAGTCTTGTGTGGAACCAGGGGTTGGACTCCGTGATCCTTATGGTCCCTTCCAACTTGAAATATTCTGTGGTTCTAAGACCAACAGGAGAAGGAAGCCAGGCAGGGCGATGCCCTGAGCTCGTTGTATATGAGGACACCTGGAAAAGTCTGCAAGGTCAACTGTAAGAAGGGAATTCTCCTGCCATGATCACAGGAAGGACCAGGAGAGCTTGTGCAGCAGCTGCTCCTCCCCAAAGCATTGGGGTGGGTTTGCTTTTGGCTGTCACTGAAGCATTTTTCCTTCTTGGTTATTTCCATTGCTTTCTCCCTTCCGTGGTGCCCCCTGGGTTGGACGTGTGTCCCCTGCCACCCACTCACTGCGGATGCAATGAGGCTTTGGCACAGGGCTGGACAACAGCCACGGCCCCGATGGACACAGTGGGTTCTGTCCATTGAATTCCGGGCAAAACTGAGGAGAAAAACAAAATGAAAAGAGAGAAAAAAAGAAAGGCTTTTGCATTTGCAAAAGGAAGCAAAGCGAGAGCGTGACTGCAAGGACACAAGGGCTGCCTTGTGAGCAGGGATCTGTTTCTGGTTGCCAGCCCCAGAGCTCTGTTTGCTCATTTTCCCAAGGAAGGAGCTGTGCAGATGGGCACATCCACGTTCACACAGGGCACAGTGCTCTCCTCAGCTCACAGACACTGTCCAGTGCGTTGCTGGGATTTCTGGTTGGGTCTATGGGACCCTGCAGGGAGGTGGGAATAAGGCTTGGAGCTGGAAGATGGGGTTTTCACAATAAGGACAATGAGGGACTGGCATAAGTGGTGGTGCCCCATCCATGCGGACACTTGAGGTCAGGGGATGGGCTGTGAGCAGTGATGGAGCTGTGGGTGTCCCTGTGCACTGCAGGCAGTGGGACCCGATGGCCTTTAGGGGTCCCTTCCAAATGCAGTTGTTCTATGATTCTGTGGGTCTTTGATCCCTCATGCACATATAAAGGACACCTTCATCCCAACTCTTTTCACCCAAATCCCGTTCTCTGAGCTCCCCCCATAACCCCATTTTCCCGTAAGATGCAGCAGCACAGGGCTCAGCCCATTGCTTCCCCAGAGGTCAGCCCGGCTTGTTTGATGGGAAATGAGGCAAATCCATTTTAATTTGATTCCTGGCTGACGAGCTGGCTGGGCGATCGTGTGTCGGCCGGGTCGTGGGCTGTCCCAGCACACAAAGGGGCCCTTGTCCCTTCCGACAGACAATGCCAGACCCTGTGTGTCTACAGACACTCTTTCTAGTCCATTTTTCTCCTATCAGCTTCTCCTTCCCATGCATAACTGCTGTGGGTGGCTGAGCACTGAAAGGAGCATCTTTGCTGTTCTGTAGCACAGGATATAATTTTTGCTTGGCCCTGGTGAGGAAGGAGGCTTGGGGTATGATCTGGGATTTGTTCAAGGCAAGTCATAGACCCATCAAATGGCTTGGACTGGGGAGGACTTTAAAGATCATTTGATTCCTACCCCCCTGCCATTGATTATCATGGAATCCTAGAACAGCCTGGGTTGCAAAGGCCCACAGTGCTCATCCAGTTCCAACCCCCTGCTGTGTGCAGGGTCACCAACCAGCAGCCCAGGCTGCCCAGAGCCACATCCAGCCTGGTTGGATAAATAAGGATAAATAAGACTCCTTTTATCTGCTCAGCCCCAAGTTTTCCACACTCAGGACTGTCACTCACATCATTGCTCAACTGTGAGCTGGCAGTGCTGGTCAGGCTGTGAGCCACCAATATCTGTCCATAGCTTTTGGGTGGACGTTGGGTGGTTGATGGCAACATCAGTGGGAGGAGTGCTGCAATGCTGGGTTTTCCTTATCTATGTCATCTCTTCCAGGGGTTTCTTACAGCCTCTTTCCTTCCCCCTAGGGTGATGGCGAACCTATCAACCCCTCCAGCCTGGACCAGAGTCATCAACAGCTCCTTTGTCACAGGCAATGCTGACAACAACACCTACAGGTGTGTGTTTGATGAGGACTTCAAGTACGTCCTGCTGCCCGTCTCCTACGGCATCGTGTGTGTGGTGGGACTCTTCCTCAACCTACTGGCCCTCTATGGCTTCATCTTTAGGATCAAGACCTGGAATGCCTCCACCACGTACATGTTCAACCTGGCCATATCGGACACGCTCTACGTGGTCTCCCTCCCCCTCCTGGTGTATTACTACGCCATGGGGGACAACTGGCCCTTTGGAGTGGGTTTGTGCAAGATAGTTCGCTTCTTGTTTTACACCAACCTCTACTGCAGCATCCTCTTCCTCCTCTGCATCAGCATCCATCGCTTCCTGGGCATCTGCTACCCACTGAAGTCCCTGCAGTGGGGACACGTCCGCTACGCCCGCAGGGTGTCAGTCATCGTCTGGGTGGTGACCGTGGTTTGCCAATTGCCCGTTCTCTTCTTTGTCACCACCAGCATGAGACGCGGCACCATCACCTGCCACGACACCTCCAGCAAAGACCTCTTTGGCCAGTTTGTCATTTACAGTTCGGTGATGATGGTGCTTCTCTTCTGCATCCCCTTCCTCATCATCATCGTCTGCTACTGCCTCATGGCCCGCAGGCTGTTACAGCCTACACGGGGCATGTCCCGGCTCTCCCGATCCAAGAAGAAGTCGGTCAAGATGATAATCATTGTCCTGGTGGTCTTCAGCGTTTGCTTCCTTCCTTTCCATGTCACTCGTTCCTTGTACTACTCCTTCCGGAGCTGGGATTTGAGCTGTCAGACCCTCAATGCTATAAATTTAGCCTATAAGGTGACCCGGCCCTTAGCCAGCACCAACAGCTGTTTGGATCCCGTACTGTATTTCTTAGCAGGACAAAGATTTATGAAGCTCACAGGCAATAAAATCCCATGGAAGCCTCAAAATGAGATGGCAATGGGGACTGTGCCTAATGGTCCCCCGGGAACCAGCAATGACACAGACACAACATCCAAGGACATGAAATCCTAGCTCTGCCCCACACCCTGTGGCAGTGGAAGGGTTCATCCCATGTGTGATGGGAGGTGAGGATGCTTCAGGGCCAGAGGCTTCTGGTGTTTGCAGTGCCTTGGCTCCCATGAGTATTGCTGTTTGGAGCATGTATTTTCAGGGAGGTGATGCCGTGGTGATAGGGACAGACATCGTCCCTTTGCCTCTTTCCCTGCCTGTTCATCAACATGTGGCCCCTCCCCAGTGGTCAGCCTGGGTGACCTTGAAGCGTGGTTGCAAAATCAGCTAAAATTCACACCCTGGATGCCTTGGACTGTTTTCTAAAGAAGAAAATGCTACGTGCAAAAAGTTCCACGGAGAAATCAGGCTGCTCTCCTCCAGGTTCCCTGGCACGTAAGGAGCGTGAGTTTATCAGAAGTCTTTCCATGCCTTGGCAAGGGAAAAAAAAGACTCTTGATTCATGGGGAGTGTCAGCTGTGGTTGTGATAAACAGGTTGATAAAAGGTCAAGTGCAAACACTGCCTGCGGCGGGGATGGGATGCAATCTGCTTTGCATCCCTGGAATCATGAAGGTTGGAAGAGCCCTCCGAGATCCTCCAGTCCTACCCCAGCCCACCCCACCGCATCCCTCAGTGCCCCATGGGCCCCATTCCTGGGCACCTCCAGGGATGGTGATTTACCACCTCTCTGTGCAGCCTGTGTCAATCCATTGCAACGCTTCCAAAGATTTTTTTGCCCTGTTTTCCAACCTGAACCCCTTCCCTGGAGCAGCTTGAGGCCATCACCTCTCACCCTACTGGGAGAAGAGATTGACCCCCTCCTCACCACCACCTCCATTCAGCTAATGCTCTCCCAGCTCTGGCCCCTTTCTGAAGGATTCCTATTAAAAGGGGCACAGGTTGGGGGCACTTCCCATCCCACTGGGGTGTGCTGATGCTTGTAAGCTGGTCCCCAGTTTCTCCAGTGAGGACAACATCATAGAGAGCCATTGGTGTTTCCCCACAGCAACATTCATGTCTGAAAAGCTGTAGGAGCCTTTAATAGTCACCTTCAGCTCAGTGAAAGCGAGGCTGAGCTCTTTGTGCCTTGTTTTTAATCATCTTGGCCCAGCCCTGCCATAAGGATGCTGATTCCTCACCCTTAAAAATGAAAATTGCTCCTTCTGCTGAACTGGTTGAGTCCTATTTCATAAAAATGGCCCAGGCTCTATTTTAGGGTTAGACAAACACTTTTGGTCCCAGTTTAGACTGAGTCCTCAGACCTCTTAGTTTCTCCCATCCCTCCAGCCTATGAAGTGGCTTGAAGGGGGGTAAAGACATGGAGATAAAGAAATAACTGGGACATTCCTGTGGTCTCAGCTTGGTGGAATTGTGGTCCCATGGAGGGTTCTTGTCCTGACCCACAATATCACGGCCACAGAAGACAAAGGAGAGGACTGTCTCCATGCTGAGCACCATCAGCAAAGGAAAACAGAGCATTTGTAGGGTGAGTCATCTCATCCTGGAGAGGATTGTTAGGGGGGGTTGAGTTAAGGTAGGCGTTGCACCTTTTTCTCCCTGTGAAGCTTCATGGGAAGGCTTACAGGCAGTCACCGAGGTGAGACAAATAACAGAGTAAGCATAGAACCATAGAATGGCCTGGGTTGCAAAGGCCCACAGTGCTCATCCAGTTCCAACCTCTTGCTATGTGCAGGGTCACCAACCAGCAGCCCAGGCTGCCCAGAGCCACATCCATGTATCCAAGCAAAGTGGATATGAACTTTCCTCCAGGCCAGGTCCTTCCTGCTCACCCAATAACTCAATAAACCATGCTCCCATCTCCCTCCTTTGCCCCAGTCTGCACTCCCACCCTCACCACCACCACCTCTATTGGAGTCCCAATGGTTCTCCTCCAACACGGTTCAGGTGGAGAGCTGATGGAGAGGGCCCAGCTGGAACTGTGCATACAGGTTTTGTGTTTGTTTGTCAAAGCACTAACTTATACACACACACACACACACAAAGAAGTGGGTTTTGTGATAATAGCTGTACGTTTTTATTTTTGTAACATGCAGACATTTCTTAGAGTGAATAAATTTATTTCTATTGCAAGCGTTCTTCTGCCATCTCCTGCAGTGTGTATGGAGAAGAGAAGGGTATGGGGGGTAGGGGCTGAATGTTGTAGATATGTTTTGTAGACATGCTTTGGGCTCCAGATGCACTCAGATCCAGGAGGATGGGATCCATCCCATGTGCTCTGCAGCAGATACCTCCAGCACTGAAGCTGCTGAGTCCATGGAGTGAAACCTCTTCTCAGAGACTTCCCCTTTTCCTCCACAGAAACCAAGGGAGGGGGTTCCCAATGCCTCACCACAGTCCTCGTGAGAAAACTGCTTTTTGTTTCTCCATTGCAGTTCATTATCTGCTCTCTGCCCAGCTCGGCATTCACAGTGCATCCCCACTCAGGATGCATCCATCCCATAGGATAAATTTATTGCAGGCTGCAATCAGATCACATTGAAATCTGCCTGGCAATAACCCAGGCAGCTCAAATCTCTCTCATCCTCATTCCAATTTCTTCAGCCTTGAGATTAATTCTGCTGCTTTTCACAGTGCCTGGTCTTCTGGCAACATCACAGGGACATTTGCAGCAATGGGATCCCCTGGAAAACACTCTGCTTTTGGTTTTCTTTCCTTGACAAAGCTTCCCAGCCCTTGCAATTGCTGAAGCAGCAAAACTCAAAAGCATACACCCAGAGGAAGAGCTGCAAGAAACAGATCAATTATCCAGTGCAGAATCTATGCTTTAACATCCTGCTTCATTTCCAGCCCAGGTTTGGGACTCCCACCCCAAGGCAAAAGCCACAAGGACAGAGCGCGTGCCCAGCTTTCACTTGTGGGCTCTCCTGCGTCACACCCAAGTGTTTCATGCCCTGACTCCTCTGCAGCCAATGCCAGCACTGACTGGTGTGAGTCACTCAAACTCAGGAACGGGAATTAAACAAGAACAATGCGCTCTGACCGAGCGGGAGCATGGAGGTAGTGGAGTTACTTCAGAGAAACAAAGAGAAACCAGAAAACCCACTTTTTCTAAGTGCCTCTTGGCGCTGGGGGCAGGAAGAGAAAGTTGAGAGCGCTGCTGGTCTCCTGCCAAGCCAACCCATCTGCCCCATAGCGTGGGAGGAGGCACGAGCTCCTTGTCTTTCTGCAGACTGTTCCATTATCCGGGCTCTTCCTTCCCTCTGTGTCCCTTCCAGTTGGCAGAGTCAGCCGTATCATTACCGTAAGCCACTTGGTATGTCCACCCGTTTCTCAAGGAGTGAGCCCTGGCTTCATTTGCCCTCTGGTTTATCCTCTTTGAAGCTGGATTTTTCTGAGGATCAAAGCTGTTTGTCTCCTGTCAGCTCAAGTCATTTCTGAACCCATTAGCCATGCTGTTGAACTCCAACCCCGAGCTGGAAGGGATCCATCATAGAATTATAGAATTGCTCAGGTTGGAAAAGACCTTCAGGATCATCAAGTCCAAACACAACCACAATGACTGAGCCCAACTCCCAGCTCCACACAGCACCCCTAAAGGCCAACCCTATGGCTCAGAGCAGTGTCCCAGCCCTTCCTGAGCAATGACCAGTGATGCCATGACCAGTGATGAGTGAGGAAAGGTGGTAGGTGATGTCCCAAAGTTCAGCTGAAATACCTTTTTATTCCTCCTTTTTGGGGTCCAACAGTCTTTGGCTTCTCCCAATGGGGTGGATGGGGCAGCCCCAAAGAAGGATCCCTCAGCATTTACTCTTCCTCCAAAACAGAGTGAGATGTCAGGGTTTTCTTGCTGAAGTATCCGACAACTTCTAGAGCTGAAGGAAATAGTTTGAAGAATGGAGATGAATGCAAATAAATAAATAACTGAATTAATAGAAAAGAGAATGGGAGAAAAAGTGAGGAAGTGAAAACAGGGAAGTTTGGGGCCCAAACACATGAACTCTCTGCAGCTCGGAGCCTCTATGATGTGGTAACCTGAAGGAAAGGAAAATAACATCTTCAGGTTCCACGCTGCCATCTGAACAACTGTTTAAAAAGGAAATTAAGTGAAAGAATTCCTCCCCCCTCAATCTACCCTCTTTTCCCTCTTTATCTCTTGCTCTATGCCAGCCAGTCTGGGGCTGTTAGAACACAAATTAATTGAAAAAGGAGGAGAAAAAGAAAGATTTTTCCATTGAAAGGGAGAGGTTGGGCTCTGCAGAGACAGAGGGCAGTCAGCTCACAGCCCTGAAGACGCTGCAATAAAACCCTTTTATTGCCCTTTCCAGGTTGGGACGTGCGGGGTGGGAGCGCATTCAGCCCCTGCAGCTGTAATTCATGTGTGCCACTCTTGTCTTTCTGCGTCATTTGGGTTTCATCAGTGACATCTCCAAGATCTTCCACCAGGCCCCGTGAAGCCAACTGGGAGATCAGTTGGAAATCCCTTTTTTTCCCCCAAATTCAGGGCTCTTAATCTTTATGGTTTGAGCATTTCTCAGTGCTCCCATTGCCTTTTGGTGGGGCTTGGAAGTAGGGCTGTGGGATGCTGCCTTTTCCCAGAGGTCCTTTACAATGAGTAATGACTGCAGAGGAGAGGGATCCAGCAGGGGGTTCCTCCTCATTGCCCTCTGATGTTTTAATACTGAATCCAGTTTCATCAGAGTCCTCAGCTGCACCAATAGGATGTTGCAGTGGGGAGCTGGGGGTCCCCAAAAAGCTGCCTTGTGGTCACCATCTGCCCTGTGACCATCGTCTGGATGGCCATCACCTGCTGTGAGGTCATCATCCACCTTGAGGTCTTCAGCTGCCTTGGTGTCCCCAGCTACTTGTGCTCATCATCTTCCCTATGGTCAGCATCTGCCTTGATATCATCCATCATATAGGTGGCCATCGCCTACAGTGAGGTCACCACCTGCCTTGATGTCACCACCTGCCTTCCATCCAACCCCCTGCTCTCCAGTTCCATCCCTGCCTGCTTTGAGGCTCAATGGTCCTTTAGCTTCCTTTTTCTCATCACAGCAGGAGCAAGCAGGCTGAGATTTAACAATAACAGAGGCCATGAGTTGGGAGGCATCCCTGTCACCTCACTGCCAGCAATGTCAGCTAGAGCTTCCCCAGACCCACTCCATGCCAGATGCAAACTCAATCCTGAATGCTGCAGAAGCCAAAAATCCATAGGAAATGGCCAAGGAAAATCTGAAAGCCCCACAGCAGCACCCCCTGCTGCTTCCCCATCTGCTCTTCATTAGATAAATGAGTCGTGGTCTCCCAACTGGGTGGCCTCAGCTCACGGACCCCCCTGCAGCAACTGTGGTGATGAGTTGGGGTTGGGATCGAGGGTGATGCTTCCAGAATCTGGGGCTCAGCTCCAGATGGACCCATAGAGATGGTGCCCCCGGCCAAGCTCTGCCCACATCCCACAGCTCCATCTCCAGCTTGTGATTAATACCTCACTGGTCTGAACCTCATTCAGACTTTCTGGGATAATTTCCTAGAAATTCATCATCCCTCTGCCAGAAATGCTTCCCAGATGTTGCAACCCAGCTCTGTGCTTGGCTGGCCCCGCAGCACAAAGAGCAGCACTTTGATGCAACCCCTTCCAGTATAGAAACTGGAACCACTGGGTTTGGGTCTGGTGGGTTCTGTGTTGGACTCAGTGATTGCTGTGGGTTCGTTCCAATTCCAGATATCCTATCATTCTGTGGTCCTATAAATTGCTCTGAAATTAATTTGTAGTGGCTGCTTTTCTTCCTGATGCCCGTAGGTGGAGAAAGAGAGCTTCACCCCTTCGGGTTCCCTTTACAGCGGCTCAGTTCAGGAGGGTGCATGGTGCCCTGGGCTCTGTCCTATCGGGTGGGTTTGGGTTATCCAAGCCCCGTTCAGACAAAGATATTGGCCGGCACAGAGCTCCACATCTCCAGGGCAAAGGTGGCTCCTCCAGGAGACCATGTACTCTCTTGAGAGTCTTGAGATGCTGCATTGACCCTGGGATACACAGTGAGCATGGGATGAGCAAAGGCTGTGCAGGTCCATGACAGCTCAGGACCAATTTTCTGGGGTAGCACATCCCATAAGGTTAATGCCTTTCTACCTCAACATAGGTGGCCTCAACCAATCCAAAGGCAGGCATCCCAAAATGGGGCTGTTCCAGGGAGCCCAGCTCCAAGACATACAGGGGATGGCCCCATCCAGTGCTGCTCTCTGGGTGATGGGATGGCTCCATCACCACTGCTCAGGAAGATCTCTTCCCAGTCCTGGTGTTCTGTGGGCATTCACCCACCATGACCCAACCTCCTTGGCCATCACTGACCATACCCACACCCACCCAGAGGCAACTCACCCCCATGCCAAAAACATCCATATTCATCATTGGAGATCACTTGTGGGGATCAACTCAACCCCAGAGCAATGGGAGACATCATTGCTGGGGGAGATTTGTTATCTTTTTTTTCTCCCAGAACAAAGTTGTTGCTTTGAGAAGAGCAGAAATATTCCCTGATACGAAGCATTGGATGTTTCACTTCAAACCAAACCCAAATAAGGAACCAGACAGAAACGTATTTGCTCTGACCTCCTGTTGGCCGGGATCATTTTTTTCCTCCCAAATCTCAGTTCAGCCACCCAGTTGAAAAATACCTCCTGTCCCAGCCCAAGTTAATGCATGGACTGTGCAAAGGGTGGACACACGCTCACTGCCAGCCCTGCAGGGGGGAGGAATGCATCAGAGGGCTGAGAGAAGCTCGATTTGTTGGAATAAAAGCAAGACTTCTGTTCCTTCATTGTGCTGCTGATAAAGCATTCACAAAAGCAGAGCTTGAGGCCAACCGTGAAAAATAAAGCAATCCTTGCCCAGCAAGAACAAATGTTTACCTTGCACGCTGCAAGCTGACTCCGGGTGATCTCAGGTGGTTTAATAACACTGAAAAGGGCTTTTGTGCTTCCTTGTGTGTTGGAGGATGAGCTGCAGTGGTTGTCACATCTTTGTGCTGCCCCTTGGAATTGCCCCTTTGGGGCTTGGATGGCACTTCTGAGGAGGATCCTCATTCCCTCTTGGGTCTCACCAGCTCTTTGCTGTGGACTTTGGTTCCTCCTACTCACTACAAGCTGATCTCCAAAACCTATCCTGCACAATGAGGATTGTACATTCAGTTTGCCATCTTCAGCCTGGATGGGGCCCCGAGCACTGATGGAGCTGTGGGTGCTCCTGTTCACCATGGGCAGTGGGACCAGATGGCCTCTAAGCCCCTTCCAACTCAAACCATTCTATGTTTGCCTCCTTCCATGTCTCCCCTCTCAGACACCACATGGACTTTCTGCAGGTTTTCATTCTTCCAGTGACAATTTTCACCCTGCTTTTAATGCAGGCTGCTCTGAAGGACCGTTCAAAGCAGTGCTTCCTTGGTCCACTTCCACATTTCATAGAGATCAGACATCTAATTTCAAGAAGCATCCCCATTTCTCTGTCATTTCCCTTTTTGCAGTTAATCGCTGCAATAGGAGCTTTCAACAAACTTCCTGCTATATCCATCCATATTGCCAACCACAGCCAGGAGAGAGCTTAGCCCACAGCAGCTCAAACCCAACAGGACAATGTCCAATGGGTTGACCATAGAATCATAGAATCACAAGGTTGGAAAGGACCTATAAGATCATCTAGTCCAACTGTCCTCCCTTTACCATACCTACAGAAAAAACTCCTAAACCATATCTCCTAGCTCCCTATCCAGATGCTGTACAGATGTCTTCTCCAAGGATGGAGTTCTTCTCCAAGGTAACTAACAATGGGACAGGAGATGATGGCCTCAAGTTGTGTCAGGGGAGGGTCAGGTTGGATATTAGAAGCAGTTTCCTCTCCATAGAGTGGTTGGGCACTGGCACAGGCTGATCAAAGGGTGATGGAGTCACCATGCCTAGGACCATGGAGATGTGGAATTGAGGGGCTCGGTCAGTGCATGGTGGGGTGGTTTGGGGTTGGATGTGGGGACTTAGAGGTATTTTCCAACCTTTGTGAGTCCATCATTCTATGATTTCAAGACCCAAGAGCTTTAAAGACGTCTCCATCTACAGAAGGCATTTTCTATAGGAAAAAGCCCACAGCATCTTGCAGCAGACCCACTTGGAGGACCAGCTCTACCACTGACTGTCCCAAGGAGAGAGGAGGAACGATGGTGACTCAATGGCAGAAGTTACTGCAGAAAATGCCCTTTATTTCCTAATGTACTGTGGACCTGGTTGCCTTGAGCCAAGGGGATCTCACCTACATCAACATCTTCCCAGAATAGGACTGGGGGAGACAGAAAGAACCTGGTCATCCTGGGGGGCCATTTTCCCCTGTACACAGGGCTCTATGACAACCAGCTGTCCTGCAGAAAGTCAAGAGACCAGGAGCTGATGGGAAACAAATGGGTTTTTTTCTATGGACATCTCCAGAAGGGGCTCAGGTTTTTGCCCAGGGGAGACAATGTGGTCACTCTGCCTGGTGTTGATGATGCCCCCTGACCATCTCCTCCAGGAACAACCCTTAAGGACAGGCAGTGACTTTCCCGACACTTAACCTCAGTCTAATTAGTCTGAGGGGTGTGTTTGTTCTGGCTTTGCTCTCAGCAGCTGGACGAGGCCCAGAACATTGACTTCCCAGCCTTAACACTGGAGAGACTCGGGGCAGACTTTTGTAGCACAGCAAATGCCGTGCCCTGACCCTGTCCATCATCATTTGGCTGCTCAGGACTTGGCAGAAGCACCACATGCCTGGTTGCTCCAGGAGAAGGGGAAAGTGATGCTAAGGACCAACATCTCCTACTCCTAATGCTCCATAATGTGGGCACATGCCTCATGCAGCACCCCAAAAACCCTTTTCTGGTGCAAAAAAAGTAATGTTACGGGAAGCTCAGTGCAGATCCAGCCCTGTTCTTCTTGTGTATAACCATGGTGGGTAATGGATGGGGATGTCAATGTCCTCCCTTAAATATCCCTCTCTGCCATCAACCTTTCTCTTCAGTGTTGTTCCCTCCAGCCTGAGGTTTTGAATGCAATCCAGAGAGAAAGCAAAAATGGAAATCCCCCAGGGCACAGGGGGGAGGAGGATGAGAAGCTGTTGGTTTCTGTGGGCCAGGCAGCTGTGGAGGCATGGAGGCATCAAGTCCAGGGCATGGTGACCTTGTAGGAACGTCTTGCCAGGCTCTGCTCCTCAGATGGGGTCTTGGTAAAGGGCTGAAGGGATGTGCCTGAGGTTGTAGGGTTGCAGAGTTGGGTTGAGATCCTGGCTGTCCAACACATCATCTTCCTCCTTATGGGTAAGACCATGGACCTTGGACATGGAGCAGGACAGCAAGGTCTGTGGGGTCTATCTGGCAGGGATAGTGGATGGGTAACCACCTGCCTTGTAGGAATGTCCATCCCAGGGCATGAGGAAGCTGTAGGTTTTATCCAGGGGGTTCTCTGAGGTCCTAGAGGCAATGTTCCTTGCCATGGAGGGACCATTTGTGGTCCATCCCCTTCCTCTTTCACTTGCTGATGGTAGCATCCCTGAGCTCCTCGTGTTCCTCCAGCTCTGACATCCCAAATGCAAGCATATGGAAATGTCTCACTACATCACCACAAGCTCCAATGTGAGACATAGCAGCTAGCATCCAGAGCACATTAACACTAAAATAATCCATTAAATCCAGCAGGCAAGAAGACTAGGAGAAGTCCTAGGAAACATCTCAAGTTCACCTTTTGGGAACTGGCTAAAAACACATTGCAGGGCTTTTGTGCTCCTGTTATTATTTCCTTGCTGCCCTCCAACTTCTCATCCCTTTCTTGCCCCATAGGGCACATCCTTCACATCCCCAGGCTTGGTGCAAAGCCCACATTCCCTTCACCCTACATGTGGGCTGCATAAAGCCTCCTCAGGGCAGCAGGAAAGGACAAATATTTGGCTCTGCATGTGGTCTTTTATTGTATTTTATTGTATTTTTATGTGCAATATTTCTAAGGAACCGTGGCAGACCGTGGGAGGTCACTGTAAGTCAGCTGCAGGCAGCTAAAAGCTCTGCATTATCTCAGACCTTGTCCCCAAAATATTTGGACATCTCTAGGTGACGCCATTTGAGCTCTGTCAGAAACAAAACTCAACGCTGGGAGAATGGATGAACCACGCGGGATCCTTCCTGATCCAAAGGGAAAGGGATGCAGGCACATCCATGGGGACACCTGGACTACGATACAAAAAGCAATGCTAAAACCAAAGTGATGGGGTTGGGAGAAGCATCTGCAGCACCTTGCACCAGGCAGAGGAATGTGAGCTTGGCATTGGGTGGTCAACGCCAATGTACTGAGCACTGAGTGGCTCTTTCTGATCTCTTTACACCACTCAGTTTCAATTCCCAACAGCTCCTGGTGGATCGTGGTGCTGATTGATGCCTGCTCAGATATAGCAGTGATATGTAACCTCAAGGTTGCAAAGGGCAGCAGAGTAAAGCAAAATATCTGAACTTACATGACTTTGGACCTTGGTGTTACAGCCCAGGGTCGCCCAGCCCCACTGCAGCTGAAACATTTCCTTTCTCTGCAGCCCTATGGCCGTCCTCCAGCACCTTATCTCAGTGGGTTCCTGTGTCTGTCACAGCCCTTAACTCCCTCTGAACATGCTCCTCATACTCATAAACTGAGAGTACATCCCATCCCTACAAGCTGGTTTTGCACATCCCTACAGGCTGGGTGAGCACAACATCATGAAAGGAGCATTTGGGGCCATAAATTGGCTTTATCCATTCTTCCTCTTTTCTTTTACTTCTTCATTTATCCCCTCCCCCCGCCTCCTCCTCCCCCTTTTTCTTTTATCATGGACAGTCACATCACGGCCTCAGTCTCTCTGTCTCTGCTTATCTACTGTGGGACAGAAGGGTTAGATGCCCCCCAAGGCGCTGAGCAGAGCATTTGCAGAGGCAAAGCACAGCCTGGAGCCTGCCCAGCAGGACTGTTTGGGCTGAAGGGAGCACTGATTAGGGCTGCTCAAGGCCCCAAGAAAGCTGACTTCAATGCTACAGCAACGAGGGTGCAGGATGGGAGCAGTCTGCCCATGGCTGCTGGGCACTCAGTGCCTGTCCCACTCCCTTCTTCTCCCCAAGACCATGGTGCCATTGGGATAATGCCCATTGGGACAGAAGATGATGGCAGGACATAGGATGGAAAGCAGCTGCCCCTCCATCCAGCAAATCCCTCTTCAACCTTCACTTAACCAAGCAGTGGTTCTC
This sequence comes from Coturnix japonica, assembly GCF_054131305.1. NCBI lineage: Eukaryota > Metazoa > Chordata > Aves > Galliformes > Phasianidae > Coturnix > Coturnix japonica. The sequence continues at coordinate 178,223,843 of NC_140663.1, read as the reverse complement.
CAGCCCATCATTTCACTTGGTTTTTCCCCAAACCAGTTGCTATATTGGCTCCACCAGTCCCCAAACTCATGGGTTACCCCAGACCAAACGTTGGAGGCCATCAATACCAGTGGCCATAGAGGTGTTGTAACCTGGGGAGCAAATATCTAAAGGAAAGCAGGATGAGATGCATTTCTGTGCTGTATATGGATCCGTGCATCATTCCAGCTCCAGCTTCATACTCATCCTTATTTTGAGGGACGTGTTCAGTGGGAGTCCAATGCATTTGGACTCATCAGTACAAAATCAGACATACGGAAAGGGTGGTCAACCCATGCGGATTCTCAGGCTCTCCTGCAGGAGGGATGCAATGCTTCCAGGCATTGCCCACCCCCAGCTTTGCCTGTGCTCCCATCCCCAAGCAGAGCAGGTGAAGCAGTCACCGTGCCCTGGTGGTTCTCCATAAGCAGACCTCTCATTCACCCCAAGGCGAGCGTGATGTCCCCACCAGCTGAGCTAACATCTGGGCTTTGCATTCCTGCAGGAGCGCTCACGTCAGAGGACAGGAGTTCATCCACTTCAGGCAGAGCTTTTCTCTCTGATCTGGTGACAAACACATGGTGCTCCTCCTCCTCCTCCGCAGCACATCTGGGGAGGGAGGAGGGGGATGAGCTCATTGAGTCCTTACAGGGTCACCGTGTGGGGCAAAGGGACCCTTCGTGCCGTCCCTGATGGGCACTGTGCGTAAGAGAAACCCTCGTGCAAGGGTTTCCAAGAGGTTGGCATTAGCAGCAAACCCAGCCAATGTCCCTTGAGGGAGTTTGTCTCCTGAATTAATCTGTCAGCTACTTGGTCCTAATTCGCCATCATTTAGGGTTGTTTTCTCCTGCAAAGTCGTGGTTTCTGAGAGTCCCTTGGGGAAGTCAATGATGGCAAAGGAGAGGATGCAGATCAGGTGGCACGAAGCAGGGCAAGGTGCTGACGTTCATTCAGTTCCTTATACATGGGAGGAGAAACAAAATCTGTGTGAGGGATGGATGCCAACCCCAGGGCTAGGATTTGTGCATCTGTGAAGGCAAGGCAATTAGAGACTGCTTCTTTCCTGCCTACTAAATAGGAGGTCACACACACAGACTACTGACAAGATTAAGAAACCACCACTGAAGGAAGGAATTAGGAACAAGCTCCAGCAGGGTGACGTGGAGCAGGGTGCCCAGAGCTGCACTGAGTTGGGTTTTGAGCATCTCCAAGGATGGAGACCACACAGTCTCTGGGGGGAACCTCAAACATCCTCTCAGTAATAAAACATCTTCCTTATGTTTTAACAGAATTTCTTGCCCCATGGCCCCACTCAGAAGAGTTAGACTCCGTTGTCTTTATTTCTACCCCATCAGGCATTTGTCAGTGAGATCCCTTTGATCTTTCTTATCTCCAGGGTGAACAGTTCCAGTTCTTTATTTCTCCTTATACTGAAGCTGCCCCAACCTTATCATCACCTATGCAGCCCCGTGCTGGACTCAGTTATGGCGATGTCTCATGAAGACTTGGCTGGTGAGTGTTGGTCAATCCTGGGTGGGGGGTCAAGAAGGGATCTCTCCTCTGGATTTGGCCATGGAAAGTTGAACTGGGACCTTGGGGCAATCCCAGCCCATCTCATCATAGGGTACTATGGTTAGGCTGTGGTTGGACTTGATGATCTTCAAGGTCTTTTCCAACCTGGGTAATTCTATGATTCTATGATCTCCAGCCATAATGTTTGGCTGCCCATCAATGTAGAGGAGGAAAGAGGGAAATAAGTGGTAGGGAGGACAGGTCTATTATTTAAAAGTTCCTGAGTATTTTCTATTAAAAGAAGAAGAAGATGAAGAACCAACTCTTACTTATTTCACTCAAAAATAGACTCTCATACAGCTGGGACAGAGCTCTACTGAGCCATGCCAGTGCATGGAAGATGGACCTTTGCAAACCTGGGACAGTTTTCACCTGCTCCATCTATATTTAGATGGGAAACCCATCCGGTCCCTTTTTCCAGGACCACATGGATTTTAATGCTGAGAAGTTTCCAAATCTCTGAGGCTTCTGTTTCTGCTCTTGCCTTGGAGTCAGGCCATGGCGTGAGTCACCTGGCTCTTACAGTTTGTTCAGTATACCAGTTTGGGCTCTGTTGAATTTCTAGGAGAGAATTTAGTTCATAATCCCAATCAATGAACTGTGAAGGAATAGGAGAATGAAGAAGAGAAGGAGAAACCAGTTGGTTTGGTGGTCACACTGCCACAAGGCAATTCTCATTGCCTGCTGGTGTGAATATATCTTCCTTACTCCACCGTCCCATGACCTACATGGCAGTCTCATGAACTGTGTGGACGTCACTGTCTTTTTTCAAGCCCTGTGTGGTGCCTGCAGATTTACTGTGGATGCAAAGGAAGAATGCAGTACATTGAAGACATCTGCTTAGAAGACATCCAGAGAAGTCATCGCTGTGTTGATTCATGGACCATAGGGCGTCCCTGAAATACCAGTGACCAGCTGAGTACTCGCCTAGGTGCCCCCTTCCAGGACCTGGAGGGTCTTTAAGCTGGAAGAGGGTAGATTTAGAGTAGGAATCAGGAAGAAATTCTTAATGTGAGGGTGGTGAGATGCTGGCACAGGTTGCCCATTGAGGCTGTGGATGCCCCTTGCCTGGAAGCACTCAAGGCCAGACTGGATGGGGCTGTGAGCAGCCTGGGCTATGGGAGGTGTCCCTGCCTACAGCAGGGCTTGGGACTGGGTGAGCTGCAAGGTCCCTCCCAACCCAAACCCTTCTGTCATCCCATGATCCTACTGTCACGTCCCTCCGCCAGCCTTCCTGGAATCACAGCTTCTCGTACACCATCCTCACTGTTTTTCTGGTTTTATTTTAATCCTGTTTGTTATTGTTCAGCTTCCCTTCAAGTCAGTGTTTCTAAGGGTCCAAGAATAGAGAATCGCATCAGATAATAACAGGAAGGAAAAGGGAATGCCTAGGATTACTGGACGCATTAAATTAAATCTATTTCACAAGTCTTTCACCAAAGGTGCTTCCCCTCTCCCCAGCATTCAGCTCTGGAAAGGTGCAGGGGAGGAAGAAGAGTGATGTCAAAGGAGAGATTTGGAGTCATTTCCCAGACTGGGCACAGTGGCAAAGCTCAGTGTCATAAATTACCATGATCGCCATTACTTGAATGCTTGGCCTGGTGGTGTCTGTGGTGTCTGAGGGCAGCTGGGGTTCCTGGCACGGAGCCTCCAGCCCACTCCATACCCAGGACGGAGTCATCGCTGTGATTTACCATCACCACACTGCCCTGCTCTCTTCCATTCCCCCTCGTAAAGAAAACGACCTTCTGTTGATCATAAATCTGGCTGGTTTATCCCTAAGGTTTATGTTAGAGCAGCTTCCACCCTGCTGAGATCAGTTAAATGTGAACAGAATACAGGAGCCCACCAGCAGCCTGCAGAAAGGACTCCCAAGTGCTTGAAGGCTTCTCATGAGCCCAGCTCTGGGTCTGAGCTGCCTGACAGTGCCCACGTGGCAGAATAAGTGCAACACAATGCAATGACAGGCCATGCTGTGCAAGGCCATGATGTGATATGACAAGCAGTGCAATGCAGTGCAATGAAATGGAACGTAGTGCAATGACAAAGCATAGCATCCTAGGACAGGCAGTGAAATGATATGCAACGGAGTGCACTGCATGGAAATGCAGTGAGATGACATGGGATGCTGTGACATGCAATGAAATGCAATGCAATGGAATGCAATGCAATGGAATGCCACGCAATGAAATGCAATGCAATGGAATGCCACACAATGGAATAGCATGCAATGAAATGAAATGCAATGAAATGCAGTGCAAGGACAGGATATGACACAGCATGCAATGAAATGGGATGCATACCATGCAATAGCATGCAATGAAATGAAATGCAGTGCAAGGATGTGATGCACTATGTTGTGCAATGGCATGCAATGAAATGAAATGCAATGGAATGCCATGCAATGAAATGCCATGCAGTGAAATGAAATGCAATGAAATGCAGTGCAAGGACAGGATATGACACAGCATGCAATGAAATGGGATGCATGCCATGCAATAGCATGCAATGAAATGAAATGCAGTGCAAGGATGTGATGCACTATGTCATGCAATGGCATGCAATGAAATGAAATGCAATGGCCTGACACTGTGTAACATGTAGTGGAATGCAATGCTTTACAATGACATAACATGCAATGCCATGTGATGCAATGTGATGCGGTGCAATGAAAATCCAATTAAAAGAAAACAAACAAGCAAAAAACCAGATTTGTGGGAAAAAGGATGAAAATGAGGCACATCAGAGAGGCTGATAGCTGCACAATAGCAGCTGTGACGTGCAGCAGTGGTGTTGTGAGCCAGGCCACCCACTGCTGCCCGCGCTGCCTGTGGACACACACAGGGAACAAGCTGATCTCGTTCACCAGCAAGTTCCCCTCCTCCCCCCATCACCACTGCCTTTGTGTTTGTGCAACACATCCCAAACGGGACCGACCTGCTTCAGCATTTTTGGCTTGGGCAGGTCTGGGGCTGGCTGCTCCAGGAGCTTTCCCTGCAGCAGATGGGGCTGCAGCCTCCATGTGAGAGTCCTGGTGCAATTTCCAAGCTGGAAAAGCAAAGCATTCACCCCTGTGTGCAGTGAAATTGAATCACGGGTTGATCCTGCCCCATGTGGGCACCAGGACCCACAAGACAAGGAGATGTTGGCCCCTTCACCTGCAGCTTGATGTTGTATGGTGTTACTTTATGCTCTGAGAGTGTGAATACTGTTATTTTTGCAAACCCTTTGAGCCTGGCCCAACATCCATAACACATCACAGAGCTGTAGAGCCCAGGCCATCCGGATTCACCTCCTCCAAACCCACCACAATCTGTAGCCCACCCCCACCTATACAGGGAAGCAGCTGAGTCCTCATCCATGGTGCATCAATACAGGATGCCCAGGGAATGAGTGGGGGGAGTCCCCACCTGGGGGTGTTCCAGAACTGTGGGGATGTGGCACTGAGGGACTCGGGCAGTGGGCACAGTGGGGTGGGATGTGGTTGGGTTTGTGGATCCTAGAGGTCTTTTCCAACCTAACTCTATGATTGTATTATTCCACCCAAAGGCAGATGACCACCATGGGACCGCCCCAGGGACATTGCTGGCCATTCTCCCATGCACCCAACCAAAAATCAGTTGGGACCAAGCGCAGCATCACAGACCCCATCCAAAAGAAGGAGCAGCAGCAATGTTCAACCTAGACAGCTGATGACTGGGACCCCCCAAGACTGTATTCCCCTTGTTATAGTTTCACCTCTGTGTTTGTATAAAGCGTCTGGGCACCAGCACTGCGCCCAGGGTTGTTTAGAAGGTGCTGCCAAGAGCTGGTGCTGATCTGAGCTCTGCTGAGCAAGGAATGCGTCCCTCCAAAGTATGCATCCATCCTGCCCATCAGCACAGAATACCCGTGAATTAGTGTCAGTATCAGGATTATCCCCCCAAACCTCCCCATATAATCATAGAATGATAGAATGGCCTGGGTTGAAAGGGACCACAATGCTCATCTCATTTCAACCCCCCTGCTGTGTGCAGGGTCGCCAACCAGCAGCCCAGGCTGCCCAGAGCCACATCCAGCCTGGCCTTGAATGCCTGCAGGGATGGGGCATCCACAGCCTCCTTGGGCAGCCTGTTCCAGTGTGTGTGGTCCATTTGCTTTCAATCTGAGCAGAAACCTGCAGTGTGTGCACTCCTGGAAGTGACAGAAGGGGAAGAATCATTCCCAACTTCATCCTCATTTCTCTCATTCCACCCCTTTCCAGCAAATCCTGGTTGCTTCTTTAGGAGAAAGAGGCAAATTCGAGGAATTGGAAAGTTCCCCCTTGGGATTTGGCTTCCTGTTTTGCTCCATGAGGCTGAGCATGGCAACGTTTTCCATAAAGCAGAAGTGAAAGAGAGAAGTGAAGGGCACATGGGCTGCTCCATGCAGAACGCGCTGTCAGCGATGCTCTGTTCCGGCTCCCAAAATAAAACCAACATCCGCTTTGGTCCCTTTGCTGGTGTCTGGGTTCTTCCACTACATGCTTTGCCAAGGTGTCCCTTAGGACCCAAGCCTGAGTCAACAGTGCAGACTGCCTTTAATTGAGAAGAAAAACAGATCAGTGAAGAAATTAGCATCCATCCACTAATTACGCAGGCTGAAAATGGCACGAAAATTGCATCCATCCGGATGGGAGAGTTGAACTGTGGTTCTAAGTCCCTGGTGAACTCATTGCATGTAACATCCATGATCACTTCTTTGAGCTACTACAAATGGAGTCCAACTTCTAGGGATGTGGGGAATGGCTCTGCTTTGGGATCCCAGGGAGGGATGCAGTGTCGGGAGCGTCACATTGAGCCATCTATGGGAGCTGGGTGATCCTGTCTGTTGGGGATGCAAGAGAGAGGAATCCTTGCCAAACACCCTGGCAAAGAGAAGCACAGAGCATTAAATTTTTTACTGTGTAAATTAATTGTTCTTGGCCTGTTGTGTTTAAAACCTTTTTGTTGTGAATATTCCTCTGGATTTTGGGCATCTTAGCTGCAATGAAGTCCTCAGGGTCAACCATGGGATTCAGGGGGCTCCTTGCCCCTTTCTCACTCTCAGGGGTGGATTGGTGAACACTAATTAGGATATGGACTGGAAAATGATCTCTGCCCATCTGGCTGCCCCAACGCTAAGCCCAGAAAACCCAAGCACTGGTTGACCATGAGGTGTCCCTCCAGTTGGGACACGTTTGGTTGATGGTGATGGGCCGTGATCACAGAACCCATCGTGGTGGGCCATCATTGAAGTACCTGTTTCCAACCATAGAATAGCTAGTTTTTCCACAGCAATGCGCCCAGAGAGGGACAGTCCTTCTGCATGTTGGTTCCCCACCTCCATCAACACTTCCACCCTTTGACTCCACACAGGTTGTGAGGTGAATCGTTGTCTGAAGAGAACTCTCCAGCTGGAGACCTGCCTGTGACCCAATGGCCAAAGCAAACAAACCATTGAGGAAACAGCCACAAGCAGAGGGGGAAGTTATTTTAAATCTTTCCCGGATGGGAAATAGCAGCAGTACCTGCAGGTCGTGTGTGCTTCGACCTCCTGACCCCTCCCTGGGGACACCAGAACACAGGTGGCCCCAAAGTGAATTTCAGCAGTGGGTAACTCCACCAAAGGACCCCATGTACCCCATAAATATGCTGGGTTTTGTTGGCTGCAGAGATTCACACATCCACGTGTGGATAGTTTCTCCACCCAACAAGCACCAAGTGTGAAACAGGAGGCACCGATGCCCACTCAGCTCAGCTCCTTTAGGACTTATGGACAAATGAGAGCAAGGAAAGGAAGCGACGTTGTGTCTCCAAGGCATGTCCGGGTGTGCTTGCTCAAGGAAAGGAGGCTTGCAGAGATGCAGTCATTAATCACCCTCATGCTCAGCTCTCCCTTCCTCCTCCCCCATTGATATCCGCAGGGCTGGAGGAAGACAGGCTGGAGAGGAAAAAAGGGCTGAAGCACACTTCTTGAGAAATGCTGAGGCATAGTAGTGTCACGTACTTGTAGGTCAGGTCCCGCTTGGAGCCAAATCAAAGCTTTTTTGTCTGAATTCCCAACTAAGGCATGATTTCCTGGCAGAATGGGTGTCCAAGGCTGCAGCAGGAGCTCATCTCCCCAGTAAGGAATGGGGACCAAGAGCCCCAAAACCAGGACACATCTAGCAGTGGGTTTGGAGGTTTGACTAAGTGCTGTGGGAAGGCTTTTCCGCTGCTTGGTCCTAGGCAACAGTCTGACCACAGTGAGGGTTGGTTCAGCAAAGGGACACTGTCAGAGTGGGGGTCAAGAGAGACACCCAAGGTCAGGGGACAGGGCTGTGAGCACTGATAGAGCTGTGGGTGTCTCTGTGCTTTGCAAGGAGTGGGACCAGATGGCCTTTGGGGTCCGTTTCATCTCCAACCACCTGCTGGTTCTATGATTCCACGATTCAAGGGGTGAGACCATCTCCACCAAGCCACCTTCTCTACCAAAAAATGGCATCTGGGACCTCATGACGTCCAACTGCAGGCTGCTCTCTGTGGTAGCAGGTGTCTGTGTGTCTGCAAGGAAAAATGGCTCGAAAAATGGTTAAAACAGAGGAAGAAGAAATCAGACTTCATTAGCAAGCACGACCAGGTCTGCCACCTGGGAAGCTGGCGGTGTCAGGAGAAGGACACAAGGAATTGGCGTCATTTCCACTTGAAACATCTTATTCCTATTAGATTTCTCACGCAAGCCGTCTGCAGTTGGGTGAGCAGGGAAGAACCAGTGGGGGAACAGCTGGCACAGCTGGATGCACACGGCTGGATGGGGGCATGGATGGATGGGGACAGCTGGATTCGCACACAAAAGGTTGAGGGCACAGCTGGATTCAGGCACAGGAGGACAGGAAAACAGCTGGAAGGTGTTAGATCTGGATGGGAGCACAGATGGGTGGAGGCACAGCTGGATGGGGGCACAGCTGGGTGGCAGTACAGCTGGATGGGGGACAGTCACACAAAGGCACTGATGGATGCGAAGACAGCTGTTTTCTGACACAGCTGGATTGAGGCACAGCTGGATGAGTCACTGATTGATGGGCTACAGCTGGATGCAGGCAGCTCAATTGTGACACAGCTGGATGGTTCACAGCTGGATGGGTGCACAACTGAACAAGGACATAGTTCAATAGGGACATGACTGGGTGGGAGAACAGCTGAATGGGGCACAGCTGGATGGGTACACAGCTGAATGAGTCGTGGTTCAATAGGGCCATAGCTGAATAGACATGGGCAGATGGGGCAAAGCTGGATGGGCACACCTGGATGGGGCACATCTGTATGCAGGCAGCTCGACTGCAACACAGTGGGATGGGGCTCCTATCTAAATGGGTGCACACCTGGATGGATGCCCAGCTGGATGGGTGCACAGCCAACTGCTGTGGGTAGGACACAGAACGGAGGGGACACTCCGGTAACCCAAGGGGATGTCTCTCACCTGGATGAATGAGCACCCAAATCCAGGCAAGAAAAGCAGCCAGGAGCAATGCAGCTCTTCTGCAAGCATTGTAAATGCAATTACTGGCAGCAGGCAGCTGTAGGGCAGGAACCAGGCAGCCAGAAGGTCTCGTGAGGCCGAGCCCAGCCGCCGCACCAGGCCTTTGTGCCAGAGATTAATTCAATTGGTGGCAAGCAAAGATGAGCCCAACAGCGCGGCTGTTTGCTTTCCCCAATTACTCCTCCCAGAGAGCTTCCCCTCCCTCTGTCTGCATGAAGACAGCATCGAAATGAGAGAGCTCACACTCCCTTTTCTCTCCTTACAGCCCCAAAATGCAGGGGGTGACGGGTGGAGGAAGAGAGTTGTCCCTTTGCCAAGTGAACATGCAGTGCTCTCCGAATCCGTCCTGTCTGTCTGTGTGTTGGTAATCAGAAAATGACGTCTCCAGGAGGAAATTTCTTTAGATGACCCAAAACGCAGCCAGAAGCTTCACATAACTTATTGACTCTCTTCCAAATCAGCCAGGAACCCTCTGGTTTTGCAGGAAGATGAAATCCTTGCAGGCGTGTGCTCTGCCAATAGCTCACCTGACCAAGCAGCTGAAATTGGGGTAAGAAAACCCATATTCAGCCCTGAAAATGGCAGGTTTTTGGCTCTCTTCTATCCCAGGTGCCACAGGGCTGGGTTGGATGGGGCAGAGAGGTGAGGTGGGCGAGCAGCCGGGAGAAGCTGGTTCTCAGTGTTTGTCACTCCTCGCCCTATTTATGGTGTTCCCACCACCAGACTCACCTTGGGCACCTGCAAGGACACTGTGAGTGGTGACATCAGCTCTTTCCCAGCTCACATTCAGTTCCATAGACAGAGGTGGGATACGTGCTGCTATCAGCAGCTCATCACAGCAGTGAGCTGTGCCCTTCTCGGCCCCATCTCTCCCAGCAGCGTGGCAGCATAAGGGGAAAGCCCTGCTTTTCTGCAGAATGCTGCCAGGCGTGTTTGCACAAGGTGTGTTTGCTGCTCTGCTCTGCAGACACTTTTTCTTCTCCCCCCCCCCCCCCCCCAGTTTCCTGCTCCCCGTGGCAGCTGGGAATTTCATGAGGGCAATGAGCCATCCCCACCCCATCCCCACCTGCATGGGCAGCCCCAGGACTGGGGTGATGGCTCCAGCCCGGCTGTGGTTGCAAATCTCCACCATTTCTCCTGCCAGAAGTGATCTCCATGCAGTGCTGCAGTGCCAGGATCGATGAGAGCCAGCCTTGTCCGTGCCCATACAGGCGCCATTGGGTTGCAGGCACCTCACCCCATCTCCCCATCTCCTACCCCACAGCGAGGCCCACACCCCAAACCCTTCACAGCAACGAGGTGATGCTGGGGAGTGCCCTGCATTGTGCTCCATCATCACCTAAAAACGGGACCCCATAAGAAGGAGGGAAACAAAATAATTGCAGAAGGTGAAGCAGACTGAGTGCAGGATCCCATAGAAAGGAAGGGCTGAGCCCAGCATCCCGTGCAAGATATGTATCCTCAGGCTCTTTCTGCATCGATTCTTTCATAGCCACGCCATCCCCCAGGCTCCTTCCCTTATTGCGTTTTAATAGCCCTGCTCAGGAAGTGCAGCAGCTCTATGGGTTGGTTAATGAGTAGCGAAGGCACCGACCCCTCTGCCCTGCTGCAGCTGGGGCAATCCAGATGTTGACCGGTGTGATCCAGCTGTGAGCAGAGACAGAAACTTCCCCATCCTTTTCTCCCTGTTTAGGGGGAAATTGGGAGCATCCCAGTGCCCCATTCAATCAAGATCTTTTCAAGGTGGGAATGATGACCCCTTCTCCAGCTGTGCCCCTCCATCCAGCTGCTCTATCCAGCTGTGCAACTCCATCCAGCTGTGCCCCAGCTACAGATTTGCCCCTTCTATAGTATGGAAAACCTTTCCCAGCTGTGCCAGCACCATCTGTTCTGACATCTCCATCCAGCTGTGCCACCCACATCCAGATGTGCTCCTGCCCAGCTGTGCCCCCACCCAGATGTTCTTACTTATCCAGTTCTACACCCATCAATTTCTGACTTCCATCCAGTTGTTTCCTTACCCATCTGAACCCCTTGAGTTATGCCCACCTATCCAGCTGTGCCACCTGCACTTTTGCCATCCCAATCCAGCTGTGCCACCCAATCCTGCTCTCTCCATCCATCTTTGCTGCCACCCAGATATTCCCCCTCCTATTTTGCCCTCCCAATCCTACTGTGCCCTCCTCCAGCCATCCCATCAAACCCAGCTGTGCCATCCCACTCCTTCTGCACACCCATCCAGCTGTGCCATCCCAATCAGTTGTGCCACCCCAATCCAGCTGTGCCCCCTCCAGCTTTGCCATCCCAATACAGCGGTGCCATCCCGATCCCACTACACACCATCCAGATGCATCCCCTGTCATACCACTATCCAGATGTGTTCCCCTCCAGCTGTGCCCTCCCCATCCAGCTGTGACATCCCAATCCGAATACACCACCCCCTTCCCTGCATCCCCCTCCAGCTGTGTCCTCTCCATCCAGCTGTGCCCTCCCCATCCAGCTGTTCCACTCTATTCCTTATGTGCCACCCCATTCCTTGCGTCCCCACCCAGCTGCGCTCTTCTATCCAGCAGTGCCCCCTCCCCACTCTCCACCCCCTCCCCACCCCACAGGTGCCCGGGCCGGGCGGGGCGGAGCGGTTCGGCCCCGGGGCGGATCGGGGAGGTCGGACATCAGAGGGGCGGCCCCAGATTGCGATCTCTGCTTCGCTCCCGGCGCATCCCGGCTCCGGTAAGTGCCGAGTCGAACCGAGCCGGGGAGGGTGAGGCCGGGATGGGGAATGCAGAGCCAGGAGGGGTCGGGTTGAACAACAAGATCAGATCCGGTCTAAACCGGGGCAGGATCCAAACAGACTGTGTCACATCGACCCGGCTTTGGTGGGGCTGAACGGGGCGGGATGGGGTCGGGGTGCGGATCGAGACGTGGGGTGACACTTGAGCGCGCACTCAGCCCCATTGGAGGCGTGACTATGGTGGGTTGGAGTCCTGGACTCCCCAGGTTGGGGGGCTGAGGGTAAGGAGTGGGTTCAGGGTTCCTCGGGGAACCTGGATGGGGTTCCACACCCATGGGATGGTACAGCCCAGAGCTGCCCATCAACATCTGTCACCTGTAGGGAGGGGGTCGGGGCCCCCCAGCTGTGCCCTACACTCTAAGCTGGGAGCTGGAGGTGTTTTCCTAATGGGATCTGGCTGTGCTATGTCAGTGAGAGGAACACTTATATGTATTTATATATATGCAGTGATGAAGGTATGGGTGAACAGAGAGGTGTGTGCACACAGATGTGCGTCCAGAAGCTTAAATTTCTGGTTATCTATAGATAGAGGTGTGTGCAATGGAGATATATTCCTGTGTACAGGAATGTGCAAGGAGATATATTCCTGTGTACAGGAATGTGCAAGGAGATATATTCCTGTATACAGGCACAGAGATCCATTCAGATGTGCATGGAGATGTATTTGTGGGTATAGGCACAGAGGTTTGAGTAATTGAGAGTAATTGGGGGGTTGGAACTACATGATCCTTGAGGTCCCTTCCAACCCGGGTCATTCTGTCATTCTGTAATGTATATACATTGTACGTGTGTGTGCTGACAGAGCCCTATATATGTCTGCTTGGATTTGTGCAGAGGTATATACACACGCACGGAGGTATAGATCTGCTTGTGTATATATTCTTGTCTATGGATGTTTATGCACATGGGTGAACAGATGGACCCACATGTGGGTTTCTGGGTGTATTGTGGATACGTGAGCTTGTGGGTACATACCTCAGGGTTCACACAAACCCACCCCATGGCTGGAGGTGGAGTGCAGGAGTGGCCCTATCCCCTTTTGCCACCATCCAACTCCATGGAGGAAAACAGCTGTGTCGTGTCCCAAAACGTGACGTGGGGCCGGGTTGTTTTGCAGAGCAGGAAGGCAGCCCCAAGCTATGTGTTTTCCCCTTCTCACATCTCTCCGACCTGCTTTGCCTAATCCCTGCCCCCGCAGTGCAGGTTTGATGGGTTCCGTGCAGGCACATTTGCAAACGCGTTTTGTCCATGGGATGAACTTTGTGTCTGTGAACACATAAACTGGGTTTATTTTATTGCTGGGGCACAAAACCATATGGGAGATGCCCATAGAGCAACAGAGGCCAGCACCCCACTATGTTGCATGTCCCAAGTCGCTCTCCTCCCTACCCTTCATCTCCAGGCTTTGATAAATGCAGATTTCCCCTGTATTACCCATGGAGGGCTGAAAATCTGCTGAGCTGCAGCTTTCACTTCCATCATGGCGCAGACCCAGAAACCATCCCAACAGCCTCCAACAGCTCCCACTTCTCCTTCCTGCCTTTCCCTTTCCATGCAGTGCTAAATCCCACTACACCCTGCACAGCTCCCACCCAACATAGGGCAGCCCTTTCCCCACTTGGAGTCTTAATTTCCCCATGGGTTTTACCCTGTGCCCTTCACTGTGGCATCAAGGCAGCCCATCTTCTTGGCTGCTGTTTTTTAGGTCAGGAGTGTTCCGCCACCAACCATGCTCATAACCCTGAGCACGTCCCTCTCGTACCCTACAAGTGGTGTTTTGGGGGTAAAATCTGCTCAAGAGACTGTAATGAATTTTAAAGCTCAGTTCTTGGGACTGGAGCTTCCTTGAGTGGCTTTGGGGCAGAAGGGACTTTTTGAAGGATGTTGTCGCTCATCTCATGACTGCAGCGCTCATGTCTCACTTGCTTTTCTTCTTGGGAATTCTTCCTGGAGATGTAAAAGCCATTTCCATGGATCATCAGAGGAAAAACAAACCCCAAACTAATGTTCCATTCTCCCATTGACCCACTGACCATTGTCCCATCACCCCATCAGTCCATTGATCCACTGATCCATTGCCCAATTGGCCCATTGACCCATTGACTCATTATTCCATTGTCCCATCACCCCATCAGTCCACTGACCCATTGTCCCATTGACCCATTATCCCATTGCCCCATCACCTTCTGTCCACTGACCCACTGTCCCACTGACCCATTAACCCACTGTCCCATTATCCCATTGTCCTATCACCCCATCAGTCCACTGACCCATTGTCCCATTGACCCATTAACCCACTGTCCCATTATCCCATTGTCCTATCACCCCATCAGTCCACTGACCCATTGTCCTATTGTCCCATTATCCCCTTCGCTCAGTGTCCCATTGACCCATTGTCCCACTGACCCATTGTCCCACTGACCCATTAACCCATTGTCCCATTATCCCATTGTCCCATCACCCCATCAGTCCATTGACCCACTGTCCTATTGTCCCATTATCCCCTTCGCCCAGTGTCCCATTGACCCATTGTCCCACTGACCCATTGTCCCATTGACCCATTAACCCACTGTCCCATTATCCCATTGTCCTATCACCCCATCAGTCCACTGACCCATTGTCCTATTGTCCCATTATCCCCTTCGCTCAGTGTCCCATTGACCCATTGTCCCACTGACCCATTGTCCCACTGACCCATTAACCCATTGTCCCATTATCCCATTGTCCCATCACCCCATCAGTCCATTGACCCATTGTCCCATTGTCCCATTATCCCCTTCGCCCAGTGTTCCATTGACCCATTGTCCTATTGACTTGTTGGCCCATTGGACTGTGCCATCAGCCTGGATCAGTGCTGTGCCAATGGGTTTTACTTGGAAATGTGGCTTATTTTTGCAAAAGCAACGAGTTGCTTGAGAGGAGCAAGGGAGAACATCTGATTCCTCTGCATGAGGCAAATTTAGAACATGGAACACACTCAGCTGCAGCAGTGTGCTCACATCAAGCTTAGCCAAAGCTCCCTGCTCTGGAAGGGAGGTGAAACAATGCAGTAATTGCATAAGGATGGAGAAGAATGCACATCTTCAGTGCTATAACTATTTATTTTAGCAGCCTTGAAGGTGGCCCGGCGTACCCATGGGTGCTTGCATTGTGGTGTCACTACTGTCACATCCCTAGGTCCTTCTCTGGGCTGAGCCCGATGGCACATCCTCAGACATCACTTGGTGCCTGCATTTTTTGGGGTCTGGGGAACACTGTGCCCACCCTGACATGCAATGCCACACGACCACACACCACGCAGTGCTGTGCCCACGCTGCCACTTGGTTTCTGTTCCCCATTTGGCGCTTGGCTGCCACGTCAGAGTGGAAGGGGAAGTGATGCTGCAGATGCACCCAGGACCTGGAGCGAGTTGAGGGCCCAGATCCCCCAGTACTCTGAGCACCTCAGCAGGTAGGCAGAGCTCTGGGCTCCCCACGCCCACCCCCTTCCTTTTGCAGACCATTTCCCATGGTGGTGATCCCATGGGTGCTGCCCCACTGGGGGTCCCTAGGGAAGGCACGTGCATGGGGTACCCTGGCCCTATGCTCCACGTTCTTCCCCTACCCTACACTGAGGCTTTGGGCAGGGACGGGGGCACAGTGGATACATCACCTCAGCTCTGGGGTGGCTGTTGGAGGTGGCTGAGGCTGGGCAGTGGGTGCCATGGGACACCATGGGGCACAGGGGGGTCACAGGTGCCAGGTGAGGCCTTGGCAAAGTGATGTGTCCAGGGCTGGGCAGGGGGATGGTTGCTGCCTTTTGTTGTGCTTTATTTCCTCCTTTCACTTGTCGGGTTGCAACTCTCTCTCCTGGCAGAGCCAGCTGCGGTTTCACCTTCTGTCTCGGGGACATCTTCCCATCCCCTATAAAAAGCCCCCTACCCAGCAGCCCAGAGCTCAGAGGGATGGGTTCCCATCACCCACACAATTAAATCCTTCCACCACCGATCAGACACCGCTCTCAGTTTCTGTATGAAAGTGCCCACAAAACACATCCGTGTCCCGCTGCTGGCGGCACTGCTTGCTGCTTCCCAACCGGGTGACTCCGCCATGGGACTTTGGCACCCCCTGCAGAGGAGCTGGGACGTGGGCTGAGCTCACTGCATTGCTAATGGCCATGCTGTCATTTCCTCTGCGTCAGCTCTGTCTGCCCAGCAAAGTGCCAGAACTGAGGGGTGGTGATGAAGGCAACTAAAATGTCTCCAAGGGCCATTGCTCATCCACCCAATAGACCCCAATTTCCATCATTCAATAGGATGATAGGGAATGGCCTCCAACTGTGCCAGGGGAGGGTCAGGTTGGATGTTAGGGAAAGTTTATTCTGTCAAAGAGTGGTGATACAGTGGCACAGCTGCCCAGGGACTGGGGGTTCACCATCCCTGGGGATGTTCCAGCAACATGGGGATGTGGCACTGAGGGTTGTGGGCAGTGGGAATAGTGGTGTGGGCTGGAGTTGGGCTTGGGGATCCTGGAGGTCTTTTCCAACCTCAGTGGTTCTGTGATTTCATGATGTTATTATCAGTGTTGCCTGGAGATGGTGGTGGATGAGGCTATGGGGCCACACATGACAGTCTAGGTCCATCCTGGATGCATCATACGTGGCCAAGCCACTGACTGTCCCATTTGTCATTCACAGACACTTCACCCAGTGAAGACAGGACTATGAGCATGGCCAACTTCACAGCTGGGAGAAACTCGTGCACCTACCATGAGGAATTCAAGCAGGTCCTGCTGCCCCTGGTCTACTCAGTGGTGTTCCTACTGGGGCTGCCACTCAACGCCGTTGTCATTGGGCAGATCTGGCTGGCCCGCAAGGCACTGACCCGCACCACCATCTACATGCTGAACTTGGCCACGGCCGACCTGCTCTACGTCTGCTCCCTCCCTCTCCTCATCTACAACTACACCCAGAAGGATTACTGGCCCTTCGGGGACTTCACCTGCAAATTTGTCCGCTTCCAGTTCTACACCAACCTGCACGGCAGCATCCTCTTCCTCACCTGCATCAGCATCCAGCGCTACATGGGGATCTGCCACCCCTTGGCCTCATGGCACAAAAAGAAGGGTAAGAAGCTGACATGGCTGGTGTGTGCTGCGGTGTGGTTCATTGTCATCGCTCAGTGCCTGCCCACCTTTGTCTTTGCCTCCACGGGCACGCAGAGGAATCGCACTGTCTGCTATGACCTGAGCCCTCCGGACCGCTCCGCATCCTACTTCCCCTACGGCATCACGTTGACCATCACCGGCTTCCTGCTGCCCTTTGCAGCCATCCTGGCCTGCTACTGCAGCATGGCCCGTATCCTGTGCCAGAAAGATGAGCTGATTGGCTTGGCGGTGCACAAGAAGAAGGACAAGGCCGTGCGCATGATCATCATCGTCGTCATCGTCTTCTCCATCAGCTTCTTCCCCTTCCACCTCACCAAGACCATCTACCTGATCGTCCGCTCCTCACCCAACTTGCCCTGCCCGACCCTGCAGGCTTTTGCCATTGCCTACAAGTGCACGCGGCCCTTTGCCAGCATGAACAGCGTCCTCGACCCCATCCTCTTCTACTTCACCCAACGCAAGTTTCGTGAGAGCACCCGTTATCTCCTGGATAAGATGAGCTCCAAGTGGCGGAACGACCACTGCATCACCTATGGCTCCTAGGTGAATGAAGCCACCTTGGTGTCACCGGGGCTGGGCATGGAGCAATTTGGGTTGAAGCTGCATGGTGCTGAGATGGGGACGTGCCCAGGGAGCTGTGGGTGCCCAGTCCCTGGAGGTGTTCAAGATCAGGTTGGATGGAGCTCTGGGCCCTCGTGGGTTGGAACTAGGTGATCTTTGAGGTCTCTTAACCCAGGCCATTCTATTGTTCTACCATCTCCCAAGCTTCCAGACTCATTTCCATCCTATCTCCAGCCCACAGCAGTGTGGAGAGCATCCCAGCACAGGGCCCATGTGGTGTCCATTGGCTCTCAACAATTGCTCAATGCCATCCTGGTTTTAGCTGCCTTGTGACAAGTTTTGGTGGAGGCTGAGGCAACAATGCACTAAATGACACTGGTGGGACCGGTGTTCAAAGCTTCTCCTCCTCTTATGGGGCTGTACCATCCCTGGGAAGGATTTTTTGAGGGCTGGGAAGTGTTGCTCTGTGTTTCCCAAGTGAAACTGTGGGGCAGTTCATGGGTCCCAACTACCAATAGCCCCCAGAACCTCCATGGCTCCAGGAGAAGAAAAGTTCAGTGTCACAGATATTTCAAGAACTCCAGAATGAGGCTGGACCAACAAGAGACATGGTGCGAGACAGCACCCCCAGCCAGACTGGGAGCTGGGAAGGGGGAATGAGGGGAATGGGGACACCAGTGCCACATTTCCCACCCAGGCTGATGGGTTCACACCAGCATTGTGAACACTGTCCTTGGACTCAGCATCCTCTGCCACCTCTGCCTCCCAGAACCTCACAACTGATGTGCACTCTGCAGGGTGATGGTGCATTGTGAATCCATTGAATCCAAAACATCATGGTTTGCATGGGACACCGTCCAGATGAGGTTGAGCCATTGCCACCCAGACACTGGGCACTGTGGCTGTACCTCTAACTGCTTTGCCAGACTTTAACACATAGGATGTATAGAATAAACCTACCCTCCTTTTCCCTGTATGTACCCAACAATACACACGTTCCATATGCACCCATATATACAACACCCAAGCAGGGGAAGGTTGTAGCACTGCTCAGATACACTCCACTCCAAATACACTTCAACTATCCACATCATGTTATGTGTGTGCCTACAGTATGTGTGTGTAGATCTATGTGTGTCTCACGGTTGTGCAATAATCACATCTAAGTCAATTTAAGCAATTTGCTTTCAATCTCAAGAATTAGCAGCCCTTCAGACAGGATGCTTCTGCAAAGCCACCCGGCCAGGCTCCCCATTTAATCCCAATGCACTGTGTCTGGATGCACTTCAGCTCTTCCTTCTCTTTGCCAAAGCAAAGGGGAAGGTCATGTGTTGGGAGAGGGTGCACTTGGCTGGGATGCAGGAGGCAATGGAGGAGATGGGGTGGACTTGAGGTGGACTTGGGGACGACTAGGGGTGGACTTGGGGTGGACTTTGGTTTCCCTTTGGTCGTAGCCAATGAAATCTCTTCCAATGCGTTTTTGGGGTCTCCCATTCTCACAAAGCCATGTGATGCATTAATACCATTAATGGATAACCTGGAGGGGATTCATCTGTCCCCTGGTTTCCCCAGACAAAGGAGAGGAGGGTGTTGGGCTCAGGTTCGGCCACACCACCCGGACCCAGGAGAGGGCGCAACGTCTTCAAGTTTGGAAAGGGCGAAAAAAAAACCCTCCGGATTTCGGAGAGTGAACAAAAACCTTCGGATTATGGAGAGAACATCGGATTCTTGGGTTTGAAGGGATGTACACAGGGGGGTGGGGGGACTGCAGGTAGCACTGCTTGGCCTTGTGGTGGCCACCAACGTGGGGTTGACTATGGAAAGTTCTGCAAAACGATGTTAAGGGATGTCCCAAAAGAGGCAAAACTGCCCAGATTTGGTGTTTTCCCAGGAGTTCAGATACCCCCAGGCCACCTTTGTGGGGTGTGCAATCAGACAGCGATCACCACTGAGTGCCTGGGAGAGGTTTGGGGACTCTGTGGGGACGCTCCAGGCTTGGGGAAGGGTCACAC
The DNA here is from genome assembly GCF_054131305.1 of Coturnix japonica. Classification (NCBI taxonomy): domain Eukaryota; kingdom Metazoa; phylum Chordata; class Aves; order Galliformes; family Phasianidae; genus Coturnix; species Coturnix japonica. Next base: position 178,204,226 of record NC_140663.1, on the reverse strand, counting down.
AAAGAGGTCTGAGAGGTGGAAGTGCCAACTCTGTGTGTGCTCAGGGCACTCAGAGCTCAGCTGATGGGCTTCTGGTCTGCCTGGCCTTGGGGTCTGAAGGCTCCTTCCCAGATCCGTGGTGTGGATGTGATGGTGGTGGTGTTACCCTATAATGCCACCAAGGCCCAGAAGGCTGCGGTGATGGGCACGGCAATTTCTGGGGGATGGAATGGAAGGGGACACTTGGAGACATCTCCTTCACTTGCAGCCGTAGGAGCAGCTCAAAGCAGAGGAAACACAAAGCTCTTCCCTAAACCGCATCCCAAATGCCAGGGGACAGCATGGGGACACCCAGCCCTGAGAACAGCAATGGAGGAAAGGGAGTGAAGGGCCGCCCCCCCTCCCACCTTCCCCCCCCCAGGGGCTCAGGGCGCTGCTGGAGGCACTTGGAAGGTTTCCGTGCAGAAAGCAGCGTCCTTTCCGTGGTGCCACAGCAGAACAAATCGGGGTTATCCCATTCATTTTCGTTTCCTCCGTGATAAACCCTTGGGAGATGGAGACCAGCGCCTGTAAGCACGGAGTGCTGGCAGAGTTTGGAAGCTGAAAAGCCACGAGAACATCGTTAAACAGGGCAGAGAGCTGCCAGGGCTCGTGGAAAGGCGGGGATGGGGCAATGTAGGAGGAATCCAGAGGAGGGGGGAGGGGGGGGGGGGGTTGAGGGGGACGGAGGATGGAAGGAAAAGGGTCTCTTTTGCCTTCAGCCCCGACTTTGAACCTCCTGATGCGGTTTTCCCCGCAGAAAGCAAAACCAAAAAGTTGAGAGAGATGGAGAGGGAGGAAGGGATGGGGAGGGAGGAGGGGATGGGGAAGGAGGAGGGGATGAGGAGGGAGGAGGGATGCGGGGGGTGACTGCTCGGCCTGCTCTCCTTCTGCTGTTGCCAAAAAAAAAGAGAGAAGGGGGGGGGAAAAAAAGGACAATCCGCAGCCCTGCAACCATCCCCCTCTGCAGGAGGAAACTCCGCCTCTCGGGGAAAGTTTATTTGAATGCAACAAATAAAAAAGAAGGGGGTGAGGGAAGGGAAAAAAAAAGAGGGAGGGAGGAAAAAAAAGCTGGAAAAAAAAAGAGAGAGAGAGAGAGAGAGAAAACAAAGCGGGAGGGATGAAGGCCGGCGGCGGCCCGGAGGAGGAGCGGGGCCGGGCGGTGCCGGGGGGCAGCGGGGGGCGGGCGGAGGCGGCCCCGGGGGGGGCACACAATGGCGGAGGGGGGCAGCGGCCGGGGGGCATTGCAGGGCCGAATGCTGCCCGCCTCCTCCCCGCCTTCCTCCTCCTCCTCCTCCTCCTTCTCGTTCCCGGCTAGGAAAGTTTCTCCACCGCCGAACGCCGAATCGCCGGGCCGGGCGTTCCGCAGCCTGGCCCCATCGGTTCGTCAGCTTTCCCTTCGCTTCGCCGAGCCGGAGCCAGCACCGGGCCCGGCCCATGCCGGGACGCCGCCGCCGCCGCCGCCTCCTCCTCCTCCTCCTCTTCCTCCTCCTCTACCGCCTCGGGGGCCGGCGCTGAGCGCGGAACCGCCGCCGCGCTGGCCCAGCGTCCCGGCGATGCGCAAACTCTTCGGAGAGAACGGACGGCGCTCCCCGGGATGCGGAGCCGGGAGCGGCTCCGGTCGGGCATCGCAGCCCCCTCCGCCTCCGCCCCGCAGCCGAGTCCCGCACCCCGCTCTGCGAGCTGCCCGCGGAGCTCCGCCGGGGCCCGGCCCGCATTCCTGGCATAGCTCAACCCACCCTCCTCCTCCTCCTCCTTCCTCCTCTTCTTCTTCCTCCTCGTCCCGCAGCCTGGAGGAGCCGCGTCGGGGTGTGGAAGGTGAAGGGCGAAGCTCCCAACGTTTGGCCGAGAGGGACGGAGAGGCTCCGGGCAAAGCGGGGAGCAGGCAGCCGCTGGCCCCCGCCGGTCCCGTGGTAGCCCGCGTGGCCAAGGTGAACCTCCTGCCCTTCGGCAGCCCCGCCGGGAGCCGCTATGCCAGCAGCGAGACGCTGAAGGAAGAGGAGCAGCCGTCGGGCTGCTGGGCGCTGCACGGAGGACGCCGATCACCAGCTTTGGGGCCGAGCGATGGGTTGGCGTGGGGACAACCCCAAATCCGAGCCCGGCCCAAGTTGCCTTCGGGCATGGCCAAGGTGAGTGCGGATTTGGGGAGCGATGCTCTACAGCTGGTGGGAGACCGCGCTGAGCACCGTAAGTCTTTATCCAACCCTGACATCGCCACCGAGACGTTGACGCTGCTCAGCTTCCTCAAGTCGGACCTGTCGGAGCTGAAGGTGAAGAAAAAAGGGGTGAGGATCGGTGAGGCCGCGGCCTGTGACATCCCTACATCCAACCTTCGGGCCCGCAGCTCCACTCAGCCCTCCGGCCGCTGGGCACCGGGTGAGCGGCCCACCCTTAAGGACCTGACGGCCACGTTGCGTCGCGCCAAGTCCTTCACCTGCTCAGACAAGTCAGGTACGAGACGGCTCTTCCTGCAGAGCGCCATGAAGCAGAGCTCCTCCGAGCTCCTCCTGGCCTCTGCCAGCAGCCACGATGGTGGGAGGCTGGGGGATGAGGAGGAGGTGCTGCCCGTGGTCATCCAGGATCAGTACATCCAGGAGGCCAGGCAGGTCTTTGAGAAGATCAACAGGATGGGCTCCCAGCAGGACTATGGCTTGACAGCCGAGCAGAAGGACAGTGGAGGTGTGGATGGAGCCGAGGAGGTGGCACTGATGGCAGGGATGGACATGGCCCTTCGGGGGCAGCCGGTGGGCATCCAGTGTTTGAAGAAAGTTGAGTTGGAGGAGAGCGTCTCTTGCAGGAAGTCCATGGAGGAGCTGCTGGGTCATGATACGAGCGTGATGGATGAGGGTATTGTTACTGAGCCGGAGCCGGGGCCCACCAGGGTGGCCTTGGGGGACCTACATGAGACCTGGCAGCTGCATGACACCAATGTCAATGCCACTGAGCCACCGCCACCCCCAGCTCCGGCTGCAGAGGATGCTCTGCCCTGCAAGGCCCAAGCACCATCAGAAGCCCCGAGCACACCCAGCAGTTTGCGGCGCCGGCGGAAATTCCCCTCAGTGGGCACCAATGGGGTGGAAAGTGGCATAGGGGAGGGTCCCGGTGAGCCCTACCGCTCTCTGAGTGACCCCATGCCCCACCGGCGTTGTCCGGTGGCGGAGGAAGCAAAGAATTTCTCTGTTGACAGTAACCTATTGGGTTCATTGAGCTCCAAGGGTGGCATCCCCCAACCCTCAGCCATCGCACTGGCTGGGCATGCAGGCAGTGCAGGCAGCGACCTGTCCCTCTGCAGCGATGGGCTGCGAGATTACAGCAGCCTCATCCAGACCATCGTCAGCCAGCCTGGTGCCATGGATAAAGTCATCGATGAGAAGGGCAATGGGAAAACCATCAAGAAGAAGTCTCTGAGTGATCCCAGCCGCCGTGGCGAGCTGCCGGCGGGCGCCTTTGAGGGACCCAGCGAGGCCATCAGCGAGCTGGAGGGCAGCATCCCACCATCCAGCAGCGAGCCCATCCTTTCGGAGCAGAGAGCTGTCCCTGTCTGTCCACAGGGTGTTGGACATGGCTACGGCTTTGACCCCAAGCTGGCCGAGGTGTTGTCACCACGCGGCGCCCGCCGGAGCTCCAAGAAGCGCAGCAGCCGCGTGTCCCACCAGGAGAACCAGGTGGTGCCCACTGCCATGGCCAGAGCCCGCCCAGCCACCAAGCACATACGGCACACCAGCGAACCTGCCACCTTCATCCCCATCACGGTCCCCGAGCCACATGCTGGCCACCATCCCCAGCACCCCACACTGGAGGCCACCCATCCCCCTGTCAAGTCCTTCCCTGCCCTACAGCCGCCATCACTGGAGGATGTTACCAAGCGTTACATGCTGGCCCTCAACTCCAGTGACACGTCCCCCAGCCCTGGGGATGGGTCCCGCTCCTCACCTGTGACACCCACTGCCCCGGAACCTGCCAGGTGCCCACGGCAGCCTGACCCCAGGAGCAAACCCCAGGTGGTAAGTGCGCACTGTGCCCAAAATTCCGGCACTCGGTGACATGTGAGAAGTTTTGGGGTCTCCTCCCCATTGCGTGTCTCTCTTTGGCACCAAAGTCTTTTCATTGACATGGGGAAGTGCTGTGGAATGGCCAAGAGTTGGGTCTGGCCTTTCCTGGAGAGATGTTGGTCCTGGGGTGGACAGGTTTTCAGAACAAGGTGATTTTGGGGGTGGAAGCAATTCCCAAGCAGGTGATTTTGGGGTGAGAACCAAGTGATCTCTGGGTCAAACAGCACCAAAAGGCCATGGGAGGCAGTTCTATCCTCATGATACATCCCCCAACAATGCGCTGTAGGGTCCCCATAAATGAGTGTGCTCTTGGCCAGCGATGGGTAATTTTGTGCCTGAAATGCTGAATCAAAAGTTGCATTTTTCCCTTGGCAAAGGGCTTAAATTGCCTTTTTGATCATTATTTCTGCTGTTCTGCCCCATTGAGCAAACCTGCACTTTCCACCCCAAAAATGCCTTGCAATTGCTCTGCATGGGAACGTGCTGAGCACAGCTTTTCCACTAAAACTTTGCAACTTGAGGCTCACTGGTGACCGTGCTGAATTACAGCTTTATACAGAAATTTTCATTTCTAAGGGTAAGGTGAAAAAGTGTGGGGAGAAAAAGGCAATTGTACATGCTGCAATGTAAGAGTTTAACCCCGTTTATTAGGGGCTCTGAGGTATGGGTTTTTGGATATGGGAGCATGGATAGAGAACACAAAGCTGCTGGAAAAGTGATGCCATGCTTGCAAGCACTGCCACCTCCTACACCCATTGGGCTTTTAATAACTCAGCACGAGTCCTCGTGGGCTGAAATCCCCACATGGCACCGGGGAGAAGCCCAGAAATACCTGAGCCCCATTTGGGTGGCGATTTATTGCAGTGAGAGGATGGGCCATACAATTACTTGCAAAGCCTCCAACAGACAAATGAGGAGTGCCCAGGAAGCATAACCCTCACGGTCCACACTGAGATGCAAAATGAGGATATGTGTGTGAATATAACAAAATTCATTTTTCCCCCATTTTCTTCCCTGAGCATTCCCAGGCTGGATGTTTGGGTTCCCACTGTGTTGTGTTGGAATGTCCTTTGAGTTCCCAATGGGTTTTGTTGGAGTTCCCTTTGGGTTCCCACTGGGTTGTGTTGAAGCATCCTTTGGGTTCTTGTTTCCTTTGAGTTCCCATTGGGTTGTGTTGGAATTTCCTTTGGGTTCCCCTTGAGTTTTGCTGGAGTGTCCTTTGGATTCCCACTGGGTTCCCTCTGGGTTCCCATTGGATTTTATTAGGGTTTCTTTGGGGTTCCCATTGGGTTTTTTTGGTGTGTCCTTTGGGTTCCCACTGAGTTGTGTTGCTGTTCCTTCTGTATTCCCAATGGGTTTTGTTGGAGATCCCTTTGGATACCCTTGGAAGTTTCCTTTGGGTTCCCATTGGGTTTTGCTGGAGTTCCAGTTGGGTTCTCATTGGGTTTTGTTGGAGCTCCCCATCCAAGAACCAATGTTGTTCCAGTGTCACATGTACCTCGATGGCACACTCCAGGGCTGCAATAAAGGACAGGCAATCCCCTCTTGGACACATCATGGTTTGGGTTGGGAGGGACCTTAAAGATCATCTGGTTCCAATAATACCCTGGCATCTTCTTGGCAAATCCAATGGATTTTCTCTTGGATGGCTGCCATATCCCCATGATGTCAGGGTTGGAGGGTTCTCCACAGCCCCCCAGGTATGGGGGACAGCAGGACCCCCACCCAGGGACACAGGATTTGCTGAACCTGCAGCCATCCCATGAATCCATCCTCGCTCCTGCGTTGGGTTGGAGCTGCAGCGCCGGCTTTGATCCATGCCCTTGGGCGAGGGTGGCTGCCTTACTGTTATCAGCACCCATTTTCTGCTCAATCCACCTCTTTCCTTGCTCTGTGCTCACTGATTCCCCACCTCCTTCTCCCAGCAATTGCGAATGAGAGCAGAAATCCTCCTTGCTGAGTTCCCAGCACCCGTGGCCAGGTGGGTGCTGGGTGCTGCGTCACGTCCCACCCCACAGATGGGTGCGGGTGGTGGCAGGTTGGGTTCTTTTCCCAGCCCCAGGCTGCAGGAATAGCAGCTCACAGCTGCGACGTGCCCTGCTTTCCGCGTGTTTGTTTGCACTAAATAATTTATGGATCACGTTGGTGCCGATTCGGTTGACGCCTCCAGGGTGATTGGGAAGGAAGAGGAGATGGAGGGGCGAAGATAATGGCATCGCCATGGTATTGGTGGGAGAGGGGACCCCAGCACTGTGCTCTTTGGGAATGGGGTTGGGGTGAGTTTTGCTGTATTTTTGGATGGTGTTGGTATAGACCAAGCGCTCAGCTCCCCATGATGCATCTACAGTTTGAGGGTCTGGTCTGTAATAATTGTTGGGGAATAATTAATGGTTGCAAGAGACCTCGTGATCATGGAGTGAGAAGTGCTGTAGGAGCACCAAGCATTGCAGTTCCCAACCAGGAGCATACAGGCCGATCGGGGACTCATTTGGAGCAGTTTCTACCCCAGCCAACCCACTACAGCACCAATTGCTGGCAAAAAGGATCCCAGTTTGGCTCAGCATCACCTTGAGGCCGTGGGGTCAATGGTGCTCACCTTGTTCGAACCCAGCACCACGGGGGCAAATTTTGCCTTTTAAGGCCAACGCCGCAGCCGTATCTTTGAATCTCCGAGCCTCTTTGAGCTGCAAAGAACTTAAAGCAGCATTTTATTCCCCTTTGATTTATTAGAGGGCGGCGCTGGGATGTTTTATTTCAGATGGCACCGACTGTGGCCAGGGGGGGTGAGGGGGAACTACGTTGCTTTCATTGTAGGGCACAGCACCAAGGGCTGGATGTAACCTGGGACCTCCAGGGAAGAAATTATCCTCATCTTCTATTTATTTTGTCTTGATTTCTCTCCCCTTCGGCTCAGGCTTCTCCTCCGCTCCATTCCACTGTCATTCCTCCATGGGGGCTTTTGCTCTTCCAAAATGGTTCTGCATCACAGCATCTGTCTGTCCTTCTGTCCATCTCTGGGAAGTAATGAAGGGGTCTGGTGTTTTCACAGTGCTCTTCCCCAGGGAAACGTTCCTCCTTTCACAGCTCTGCCTTATCCTGATTCATTATGAGCTGCCTTTCATTCACCCAGCACAGCTGTCCAAGGGCTGTTTGAGCCCAAACTGCAATCCCCTCAAAGGTGAGGACCATTCCCAGCACCACCAAGGAATTACTTTCATACTTTGCATTTTTTCCCCAAACTTATTTGGCGTGCACGAAGAACAGAGATCCAAAACCCTGAGCAAAACACAGTGCCCAAATCCCTCCGGCTGCTCTCAGTATGGCAGAACCCCAACCCAGCCCCAAGGATCCCCCATTTTCTCACTGGTGCCTGCTGGGCTGCGTGTGCTGGCGGGTGGCTGCAACGTGCTGTTCTGTAACTGTTTGTCCTGGGCTCCTTCCAGCAGTTCTCTATGGGGCCGGGGAGTCCCTGGTGCCGAAGAGCTTCAAACCCATGCATCCCACAGCAAAACCCTTTTGCAGCACAGAGTCTGCAGGGAGAAGCGACGCTTTGGAGGCAGCAGGATAAAAAATGCGTAATAAATATAAGGAAAAATGAGATTTCCTGGCAGCAGCATCCCAAAAGCAGATGGGATGGGGGGCGCATGTGCTCCCTGGTGGGGTGGAAGATCAGGTGTGTTCGCTGCCATGTGCTGTTTGTTGACTTAGTAGCGGTTGGACCCAATGGGAAAATATTGACTTAAACGTAGCACCTCGTAGGATAGAATGTGTCATGGGAACGCAGGCCTGGTGCAGCCTTCCCCCACCTGGTGCTGCCCAACAGGGACACATGAAGAAAGCTCTTTTGGGATGGAGGGAGGAGGAAAAGGGGATTTCCTCTTTCCCCCTTCCCCCTAAAAGTGGGATTGCAGTGGGGGGTACGTGGTGGGACCGGGGCTTGCAGCATCCTTTGTCCTCATGCCACCCCTCTGCTCCCTTCTCACCCATCTCCATAGGAACCACATTTTGGGCCATGGTTGGGAGTTTTCTCCTTTTTTTTCCTTGCTGTTGCTGCAGATCTATAATTACATGGCTGGGGCGGGGGAATCTCAGCTTTTCTCCCCCAGGAGATATTTTGGGTGCTCTGCTTTCGGGTTCTGCCTGTGCCATCAGGCACAGCCCATGGGGACACCGGCTCTGGGAGGGGACATCAGCTCACCCTGCACCCTAACAATAGGAAAGGCACCAATTTGGGGTTTGAGGGAAGCACAGTCCAGAAGAGGTGATGGATGGCTGTTGCTTATTGTCACCTCTGGATGTGGCTGTCAGAGGGGTCAGTGATGTGAGGCAGCAGCCACCCCTGTGCCAATGAGGGTTGGGTCAGGATCTGGCCCTGGAGAGAGAGGGCTGGCACTGGGCTGGCCAGATTCATGGGGATGTTTTACACATGCAGGGGTGCATAGGGAAATACACGGGGCAGGGCTGCTCCATCACTGTGCATGCATGCACATGGATGAGCTTTACACAAGGACTGCCCTGCAGTTCTGGGCAGCCTCCCTGCTCCCTGCCTGCATGGAGCTTCATGCCTGGGCTTTTCCATGTAAAATCCCACACAGCTGAAGCATTTTGTTGGCTTCTCCAGCTCTTTTCCAGGCAACCATCACCTACCCCCAAAGCTCTGGTTTGGGAAACATGGGCTCAGTCCATTGGTTAACAATCTGTTGTCACAGGGAATGTAACAGCTTGGGAGATTTGCATATGCATCATTGATACCTGCTAGCCAAATTCAGAAGAGACTCTGGGGTTTCCAGGTCTTATTTCTGCAGTTATGTTAGTGTCCAGCAGACTCTTTGCACATCCTTAGTGTCTTGTGTCCTATCTGCAGGGAGACTTCCTTCCTTCCTCCCCTCCTTTCTTCTTTCCTTCCCTCCACTCACACACAAACCCATCTCCATAAATCTCCATCCACCTGTCTCTGTTGATTTCCATGCATCCATGCATCCATCCATCTCCATCCATCCATCCATCCATCCATCCATCCATCCATCCATCCATCCATCCATCCATCCATCCAACCACCCAACCATGCATCCATTCATCTCCATCTATCCCCCCACCCACCCATCCAGCATCCGTCCACCTTTCTCCATCCATCTCCATCCATCCCTCACCTTTCTCCATCCATCTATTCATCTCAATCCATCCATCCATCCATTCATCTCTAACCACTCATCTCCAACCATTCATCCATCCATCTCCACCTTCCACCTCCATCCTTCTCTATCCATCCATCCATCCATCCATCCATCCATCCATCCATCCATCCATCCATTCATCCATTTCTAACCTCACATCTCTGTCACAGAGTCATAGAATATCCCATTCCGAAAGGGACCCATGAGGATCATTGAGTCCAGCTCCTGTTCCACTGCTATCCCAGGTTTTTCTTACATCTTAACCAGTGAACCTAATTCAATAAGATGGTAGAGTTTATTTTTTATAAAAGATAATATCCTTCAAGGGTGATTCTTGGCCTTCCCATCAGTTTTCCAAGGCCCATATTAAACTGGTAGGAATTTGCTGGCTGAAAAAGGTGTAGGACTTGTAATTCACCAGCATGCATCACTTACAGTGGCACCATCTCCACTGCATTTCCAGACCTCAAAGACAGCAGGAAGCAGGACCTGCAAATTGTGCACTACTTATAAGTGTCTGCAGAGAGCAATGTGTCCCCAAGGCTGCCAGTACTGTAAGAAAGAAGAAATTTTAAAGCTTGATGCATCCTGATGCAGTCATCCTTCTCTGTCCATCTGTCCAACCATCTCCATCCTTACCCATCCATCTCCATCCATCTCCATTCATCCACCAATCCATCCATCTCCATCTTTATCCATCCACCTATCCATTCATCCATTTCCATCCACCTTTTTTCATCCTTATGCAGTCATCCTTCTCTATCTGTCCATCCATCTCCATCCTTATCCATCCATCCATCCATCCATCCATCCATCCATCCATCCATCCATCCATCCATCCATCCACCTCTGCCCTTATCCATCCATCCATCTATCCATCTCCATCCTTATCTATCCATCCATTCATCCACCTCTATCCTTATCCATCCACCTATCCATCTATCCATCTTTATCTCCATCTCCATTCATCCATCCATCTCCTTCTTTATCCATCCACTTAATTTATCCATCGATCTCTATCCACCTTTTTCCATCCACCCATCCATCCATTATCCATCTCAGTCCATCTCCATTGTTATCCATCCATCCATCCATCCATCCATCCATCCATCCATCCATCCATCCATCCATCCATCCATCCATCATCCATCCATCCATCTCCATCTTTATCCATCCTTCCATCCATCTCCATCCACCTTTTCCCCTTTTCCCATCCACCCACTCATCCATCCACCCATCCCCATCCACCCACCTCAAGCACCCACTCCCAGACCCACTGGCCCCATAGATTTGCTTTGCAGAACATACATGGTCCATCTTCCAGAACATCTGATCCTGAAGGCATCAAATCCACGTTTGCACAGCCCGAACCCACTGAACTGAGCGCTCTGTGATTTGCACTGTGGTTCTTCCAGGCCAGGATGTGTCCAGAGGGGAACACTGGCTGCTTCCACCCCCTTTCCCCACGCGGCTCTTTTTAAAGCTCTGATGTTTGGTCCCGTTGGGGCTGTTTCTCCAGGCTCTCTCGGTTTCCATGGCGAGGATGGGTGAGGAATTTCAAAGGGAAAGGCTCCAGTAAATGAACTCTCTCTATAAATAGCATGTTTGCTTTTCGGTCTTTGGGAACCGCGGGCTGGCCAATAGGAGGGAGAGTGAAAATCAGCATCTGGGTAAAAATATTCCAGCAACTCGAGCTTCTCGCAAACTCCTGTTGGTCTGCGCTGGAGGAGAGGGCCCAGAGCTGCACACCTTCAGGCTCCAGCCCCAGTCTCCCAGTCCCTGCCCACACAAGCCACTGGGACCAGTTCTTCCATGGTGGTGGCTGTGGCCATTGCTAACCCTGGACTGTGTCCCCCCTAGCTGCCTTATATTGTTAGGCATATTTAAGTATGCCTATAATCCCTATAATTTGAGGGCTGGGGGTGCCGGTGAGTGCACCAGGCTGGTGACACCACTCCATCCTCATATGTCCCCAATCCTCTGTGTATTGATGCTTGTGCCTTTTTGGGAGCCAGGAGTGTCTGTATGCCACCAGTCATCTCAGTGGTGACATCCAGACCACCAGTGGACACCACAAGGACTTTTCATCATCCCTTTTTGTGGAACTAGAGGTGATTAACGCCACCAACCACCCCAGCGGTGCCATCAAGGCCATCAATGGACCCCACAAGAACTTGGCACTGGGGCAGGGGTGTGCTGGGGGAAGGAACATCCGAGGTGCTGCACGGTGACATCACTCAATGAGTGCCTTCTGGAGGACACATGAGACCCAGTGGGAGGATGGCAGTGGTACCAGCGTGGGGACATCAGCATTGCACGAGCAGGACTGGTTAATATTTCCCTGGCAGGGCCACAGGGTTGCTATTTGTGACTGCACGTTCCCTGGCCCGCTGGTACTCTCCAAAGAAAACAAGCAGGGAGTTGTTTGCATGGGAAGATTGGCATCTCCCAGCCTGGGATATGGTTTCCTGCTTTTTTTAGCTGGGGTAGCAGGAGACTCGCTGGCTTGCCCTGATTTGGCATACTTCTCCTTTCTTTTTTTACGGGTTTTATCCTGACCCCACGGCAGAAATCCTATCACTGTTGGTAGCAGACCGCACTGCAGGAGCCGGTGCTGCACGGGGACACACAACGTTGCTTTTCCATCTCACTTCTGGTTGCCCAAAGCCCTGCTGCAATGGGATATAGATGGCTCAGAGCTTCGGTCACCAGAGACGGGGGTCACCCCTCTGCCACCCGCACCCGCCGCAGGTCAGTAGGTGCCAAAATGCCCTTTTCTCACCCCAGTGTGACAGTGATGTTGTGGGGATGGTGTGACCTCTCGCCTTGATGTGATGCGCCATGGTCGTTTCTGTGCCCCCCCCCCCCAGTTGCTCCTTGCTGCCCTGTCTGTGGCCATGCTGGGTCAGGGGACCTGCTGTGGGGCTGGGATGGCTGTGGGGTGCAGGTAGTACTGGGGATTGGTTCCATTGAGGGCTTCTCCTGGTGGTTTCCAAGAGCATGGTCAGGGCAGGGTGACCATGCACAAGGCTGGGATAGGGGCATGGCATGGTCTTCTTGGGGCTCCTGGGTGCCCATTACCTCCTGGGTGTCCCTAGGCACCCAGGTGTATCTCAGTTTGTGGATGACCATGGATGTCTTGGGTGTCAGCTCCTTGGTAACCATGTGGTCTTGGGTGGCTCTTGGGTGCCCATCAGTTCCTGGGTCCTGATGGATTCCTGGGTGCTCTTAGACTCCTGGGTGGCTCCTGGGTGCCCATCAGCTCCTGCATGCCTGAGGGACTCCTGGTATCCCTTTGCTCCTGGACTCCTCCGTATTCCTGGGTACCCATAAGTTTCTGGTGTCTGTTGACTCCTGGCTGCCTCTTGGCTCTTGGTGTCCATGAGCCCCTGGGTGGCTCTTCAGTGTTTGTCAGTTAGTTCCTGGTTTCTCATGGACTCTTTGGTGGCTCCTGGGTGTCCATCAGCTCCTGGTGTCCATCGGCTCCTTGATGGCTCTTGGCTGTCTATAATCTTGTGCATACCCATGAATTCCTTGGATGACTCCTGGATGCCCATCAGCTCCTCAGTGTCACCAGCTCCATCAGCTTCCAAGTTTCCAACAGCTCCAGGGTACATCAGATCACCTCTACTGCCACTGACTCCTGGTGCTCATTACCACCTGGGTGCGTGTGAACTCCTAGGTGTCTTTTGGTGTCTGTCAACTCTTGAGTAGTCATCAACTCTTGGGTGTCCTTTAGGTCTTGGGTGCCTGTAGTTCCTTGTTCCCCTGGGTTTGGAGTCCCTATGGAGTTCTAGATGTCCTCTGGGTCTTGGGTGCCCATCAGCATCAAGGTACATGTGGATTACTGGAGTTCCACAGACCACTGGGGATCCACAGATTCCTGGTGTCCATCATCTCATGTTGCCCATCACACCCTGGGTGCCATCAGGCCCTCTTGGGTAACCCCCTTTTGCTTGCTCCCTCCTCTCCATGCCCAATGCCCTATAAGACCAGGCACCCAACCACCTCCTGCCCACATGTGCTAGCACTAAGAGACAGGGACAGGACCTGCAGATGTCCACACACCGCTCCAGTGGGATTGCAACAGGGCAAGGATGGAAGGATGGTTGCGTGGTCCCAGGACTGGGTGAGCACCCACTGGGCACGGTTCATGGATTGGATGTAGCAGTAAGGATGGGGGCTGTGCTGCTGTGTTCTGACCTAAGCATCTGGAAAGCAGCGCTCTCAGGCTCTGACCTGCGTGACTAAAACTTGAGCAAAAAAAAAAAAAAAGAAGAAACAGAAAAAAAAAAAACCCTTCCATATTTGGTGAAAGCTGCTCTGGGGCCTGGCGGCCCACATCCCCCATGGCAAGCTTAACCTTCTGAGTGCAGTGAGTTTTGTAAGGGCTCGGCATGAGCAAGGGAAGAGTTCTGGGGGTGTGAATAGGGACAGGCATTGCAGGAGGATGGCACGGGGAGGACATTTGGATTTGAAGATAGCATATGGGTACTGCATAGAACAACACGCTGGGGTCCACTGCAGCCCTAACGGTGGTGGCGGTACTGCTAGAGGAGGAGGGAAACCCCTCCCAGAGCCCTCCTGGTGCAACCTGCGGCCCTGATTCCAATTAAAACCACGTGGGCAGAGCCCTGCTGCCCCGCTGCATGCTTGGCTGATGAGTTTTTGCCTCTCCGGGAAATGAGCCTCCCTCCTGCCCTCATCCCCATCACGTGCCTGGCGGTGATGCTCACCGGGACAGCATGGAGTGCCCAGCACCCTTCTTTGCATCCTGGAAACATTGCTTCATCATCTCCATCTTTAAAAATTTAATTAAAACAAAACAAAACAAAACAAAAAAAAACACCCAAATCTGGCTTTTTTTCTCACACTTTAAAAGCAGAATTGCAGCCAGGCCGTGTCCTCCTGGGATGAATCACCGCAGCCCAGCAGTCAAAGAAGGGAAAGATGAGCTGAGCCGTCCCATCCCCTCCTCCTCCATCCCTCCTCCTTCTCCCGGACGTTTGCTTTCTCCTTGGGAGCATCCCTGCACCAAAGCGGCGCTCCTCAGAGCCTGGGAAAAAGCACAGCTGAGGCAAAAGCAAACATCTCCATCCCGAGGGCTGCGAATAAACACCGGGGTATTATTAGTAACCGGAGCAGAGCTTGAAGCAGGACTGCTGATTTATGCTCGTATTTCCTTTAAAGAAGTTACACTCTGGAAAGGGGTTGGGATGGTTCTTACCCGTGGGAGAACAGCGAGTGGCTGGGTGGATGGATGGATGGATGGCCACCAGCATCCTGCCTTGGCACAACCCCTCTTTTTCTGCTGTTTTTTTGTCAGGAAAACACACCATGCATGAGTGGTACCCAGGGATGGAGGTGGTTTGTACCAGATATGGTGGAGATTGGTACCCAGGGATGGATGGGTCGGGGCCAGGGATGGTGGACATTGGTGTCCAGGGGTGGAAGTGGCCAGTACAGGGAGGTGGTGGTGAATGGCATCCAGGGGTATAGGTGGCCAGTGCAGTGGATGCTGCAGGTTGCCAAGAATGGAGGTGGCCAATACCAGGAGTGGTGGAGATCAGCACCCAGGGATAGATGTATCTGGACTAGGGATAGTAGAGATTGGTATTCAGGCATGGAGATGGCTGGTGCCATGGATGGTGGAGATTGGTACCCAGGGATGGAGGTGGACAGCATCATGGATAGTGGAGATTGGCAGGAATGGAGATGGCCAATACCAAGAATGGTGGAGGTTGACACCAAGGGTGGATGTATCAGGACCAGGGATGGTAGAGACTGGCAGCCAAGAATGAAGGTGGCCAGTGCCAGGAATGGTGGAGATTGCCAGGAATGGAGGTGAGCAATACCAGGAATGGTGGAGATCAGCACCCGGGGACAGATGTGTTAGGACCAGGGATGGTACAGATTGGTATTCAGGCATGGAGGTGGCCAAGACCAGGAATGGTGGAGGTTGGCATCAAGGGATGGATGGATGAGAACCAGAGATGGTAGCAATTGGCACCTGGGAAAGGAGGTGGCGGATACTGGGGATGGTGGAGATTGGTGCCCAAAGATGAAAGTGGCCAATTTCAGTGATGTTGGAGATGGGCACTGCACAAAAATGGCTGTACCCAGCTCCATCCCCAGGCCAGAGGCAGAGACACTGGGACAGCTTGCAGGCAGACAGACTTCAGGGCACTGGGGACGAGTAACGTGGGAAGGGATCCAAGAGCTGCACGCCGCCTCTGCCGGTGGGAAATTCATCCCGAGGCAAAGGGCCAGAGAAGGGCTGGGCTGGGTTGATGGGCTTGCATTGAAAGCTATACAAACTCCAATCAAACCTTCTGGTTAAAAGAGGAGGGAATGTGATTTTTCCGAGTGATTTTTTTTTCCTGCCAGAAACCAAGCAATTGAGGAAATACGGAATTGGATGTAATAGCATCATCCGAGCTATTTAGGTTTCACGTCAGCCACATCAGTGCAAACCGCCAGCCCTATAAACGGCTCATTTCATTAACCTCAAACCTTCCTCCAGAAACCCCTCCTCTGGCCCTCGAGTCATCCTGAGAAAGTGCAGGGAGAAAGGAGCGCTCGGCTGGGAAAGTAGAGAGGGGTCAGAGAGCAGCTTGGGATAGGGATGGCTGTGTCACATTCCCAGCGGTGGTTGAAGTTCCCCAAAGGTAATAAATTGTCTGTTATCCGGTGTGTAGATTTGTAGATTTGGGGTCATTTTGCCCCAGAACGGGGGTTCCTTGTGTGCAGAGGATGGAGCATCTTGCAATGTGCGAGCAAGCTTAACGCACCGGGGAGATGCCACCAGAAACCAATGGGCTGGAAATGGCTCTGCCTTCTTTCTGTGCCCTTTTCTCCTTATTTTGGGACAAATAAAACATTAAAGCTGTTAATCCAGCCCTGCACATTGGGCATCCCATACACTTCATCCTCCCCAAGGTAGGGGACTGTCCCCAAAGGCAGTGGCTCTCGTTGTGTCCCAGCTCCCTCTAGTGGGATCAGCCCTTGGGAGAGCAGAATTCCCAGTTCCTATCCCAGTTCCCACCAGTTCCTTGCACAGGGAGGAGGAGAGACCCCGAGTTGGGTACAGCTTGGCCCTGGTTTTGCTTTTCCTTCAAGAATTCCCACCTTATTTGCAGTATGTCAGGAGCTGGTGGCTGGGGACAAGCTGTAAACGAGGGAAGCAACTTGTGCGTGCGTGCCTGATTTTATGCTTTCCATTTTGGCACATGCTGAGGGGGTGGGAAGAAAACTGCATCTCTCGACGCAGGGCTTGCTCCTCCTGCAGGACGAGCTTCAGAGCAGCAAACCCTGCTCCAAAAATGATCCCAAATGCTCTGGTTTTACCTAAAGCAGGGCCCTCAAAAAAGAGCGGGGTGCAAAGGCAGTGATGGTTGCACTGGATGCTGACACCCACCCTCATGTCCCATTTCCTGCCGGCAGTGGGGCTGTGACATGCACTGATGTGTGCACAGTCTCAGCCTTATATGGGTGGGATTAAGGTCAGGTTGACACAATAAGGACCATTTCCAGCCCCTGTACAGCCCTATGCAGCTCCCTTTCTCCTAAAATCTCTTTAAAAATAAATAAATAAAAACAATTGGAGGACTTTCTTGCATATTTTGCAACACAAAGGCCCCAACGATGCCCAAGTTCACATCATCATCCATCACTGACATCCATCAAGGAACGACTGGATGTTGTATTGAGGGATATGGTTTAGTGGGAGCTATTGGTGATAGGTGAACAGTTGGACTGGATGATCTTTTAGGTCTTTTCCAACCTTGGTGATCCTGTGATTCTATAATCCATTGCTGTGGACATTGAGCGCCGTGGATGCCAGCTCTGCATTTATATTGGTGTTTTGAGGATGAATTAAAGCCTGAAGATGGATGGGGACGTGGCTGTTGCTAGCCAAGGTTGTGCTGCTCCAAAGGGATTCCTTATGTGCCATAAGGCGCTGTGGCTGCTGGGTTTGATGCTCTCAGGGCCCCATTGCTCTGAGCTGTGGACCCGTTTGAGCCCCATTGCATGACAGTGGAGCAGAGCAGCTCAGATAACTCCTGGACTCTGGGATTCTGCTCCCTGCAAGGTAGGGTTGGGGTTGCTATTGCAGGAGAGGAAAGGGGAAAACCAAAGGGGGGAAGCCAGCAGTTTTCCTGGTGGGATTTGGGGTTGAGGGAATGGAGAACCCGCGGATCGATGGCGTCGGGTGCCAGAACTACAAATAAAGCTCATCCGAGAGGAAGTCTCAAGGTGTTTACAAAGAGCCTCTCTAAAAATAACCCGCTCATATTTTAGCCCTCCCTAAAAATAGGCTGCGCTGCTCGAGTGGCCCAAACACTCCCAGGAATTTCCTGTGGGCTGCGGGCCGCGCGCAGGGGGGTCCGGGCTGGGCAGTGGCGCGTCAGCTTTCCCTCCCCTTCTGACAGCGAGAAAAGCTTTGGGTGCTGTAGGGCTCAGCCCTGCTGCCTCACTTGGCCTTTTCTCCATCCCTCCTCCCTCTTTTTAAAGCTCTCAGGGCGCTGCCGTAGGAGTTCAACGCTAACAGTAGACGCTGGAGAATCCACTCGCGGCACCGCCGTGGGAAGGGGTTGACTAAAGGACTGGGGGTGGATGGGAATGGGGACTGCTTTAGGGATATGGGAATGGCCTTCTGCACAGGGAGAGGGTTGAAACTCCTCCCTGGGTGTGGTGGGGGCCAGTGGATCTGGGGTGGAAACCAAAACAGGTCTAAAACTGCAGCCTCGGTTGATGAGAGGTTGCAACCCACCCGGGTCCAGGGTTACAGTGGAAATGAGTCTGGGATTGCAACCCTGACATGTCCAACACTGCAGCCCAAATGAGTCCAGGACTGCAGCAGAGATGGGTCTGAGATTGCACTTGCAGTGGATCCAGGATTGCAACCCCAATCAGTCCTAGACTGCAACTTCTGTTGGTCCAGGGTTGCAACCCAGATGGATCTGGGTTTGTGGTCCCATTGGGTTCAGCATTGCAACCCCAGTGGCAATGGATTCAGCATTGCATTCCCAATGGGTCTGGTATTGCACTCCCAATGTGTTCAGCATTGCAACCCCAATGGGTCTGGGATTGCAATTCCAATGTGTTAAGCATTGCAACCCCAATGGGTATGGGATTGCAATCCCAATGGATTCAGCATTGCATTCCCAATGGGTCTGGGACTGCACTCCCAATGTATAAAGCATTGCAACTCCAATGGGTTTGGGATTGCAATCCCAATGGGTTCAGCATTGCAACCCCAATGCGTATGGGATTGCAATCCCAATGTGTTAAGCATTGCAACTCCAATGGATATGGGAATGCAGTCTGATGTGTTAAGCACTCTAACTCCCAGTGACTGTGGGACTGCAACACCAATGGCTCTGGATTTCCAATTCCAATGGGTCTAGGACTACAATCCCAATGTATTCAGCACTACAATCCATATGTGTCTGGGACTGCAGTCAAAACGGGTCCAAGACTGCAACTGAAATAGATATCAGACTGCAGTTCAAATAGTTCAAAGATAGGTCAGCAGATAGGTCAGACCCAGATAGGTCCAGCATTGCAAGCACTGCAACCCCAATGGGTCTGGGATTGCAGTCCTGTGGGTCCATGATTGCAGCCCAAATAGGTCCAACTTTGCAACCCAGATGAGCTCAGGATTGCACCCCACTGTGTGTGGAATTGCAGCCAAAGTGGGTCTGAGACTGCAGCCCCACTAAACAAGGACTGCAACTTAGATGGGTCTAATATTACAACCCAAATGGGTCCAATATTGCAACCCAAATGAATCCAAGATGGCAACCCCAGTGTGTCTGGGATTACAGACCAAATGGGACTGGAACAGAAATGGATCCAAGTTTGCAACTCAAATGAATCCAAATCTGCAACACAAAGGGGTGGCAAGACAAGTGGGACTAGGATTGCAATTAAAATGGGTCCAAGATTGCAACTCATTTGGGTCCAAGATTGCAACTCAGTTGATTCCAGGACTGCAACCCTCAGGCCAGGTCTGTGTCCTCAGTAAGTGTGGGATTGCAGATAAAATGGGTCCAAGATTGTATCCCATTTGGGTGCAGCATTATAGTCTAAAGGGTTCAGGAATGCAACAGAAACACATCCAGGATTGCAAACCCAATGAATATGAGGCTTATTCAAATGAGTCCAGGTTTGCAAGCCAGGTGGTTATGGGATTGCAATGAAAAGAGCCCGAGATTGCAACCCTGTTGGGTTGGACTGTTGTCCTGAGAGGTCCAGGACTGCACAGTTGATCTGTGATTGCAAATGAAATGGATCTGAGATTGGAACCCAAATGGGTTGAGGATTTCAACTGGGACTGCAGCCCAGAGGGGTCCAAAATTGTGTCTGGGACTCCAACAGAGATGGGTCCAGGATTGCAGTCCAGATGCTTTCAAACCAAACTGGCCCTGATTGCAACCAAGTCGAGCCTGTGGTGAGTGGGATGCTGCAGAAGCAGTAAGGAGGGCCTTGCAAAGAGCCTCATTACCCCTAATGCAATTACCCCTATGCAGCCCACACCAGGTCCCTCCTCCCCAATCACAGCGATGGGGAGGGTTTCAAGCTGTCTGCATCCAGCCTGCATTACATGCACCGAGCTGCCCGTTCTCTGCCTTGCACCCCAGGGAGGGCTGCCTGTCCCTCCTCGGTGCCGAGAGGAAATTGCCTGTCTGCAACAGTAGGGTTCAGCCCTGCTGCACTGCACGCCGTTGCTGGGGAAACGGGCAAGCGGTTAATTAGATTTTCATTAACGAAGCAGGAGGGAAGGAAGCGCTGCAAGAAGATGCTGGGACAGCGAGCAGGGATGTGGGTGCTAAAGGGTGTCGCTTTTTGGGGGGGGGGTCCTGCTCCGTGCCTTAGTTTCCCCAGCTTCTATGATATGGGGAAGGTTTGCTCTGTGCCTCAGTTTCCCCTATTAGAAAACCCTCTTTTTAAAGCCAGATCCTGGAAATCCTGGCTGCGCTTTGAGAGAACGATACGTGGAACCCTAATGATGGGAATACACTGGATACACTGTGACCCCCAAAGTGCGAACACATCATCCAGCCCCATAACCACCACCACCATCCCAAAGCATCCCCATCTCCCAGGAGCTGATGGCCACAACCCCCCTCCCTGCAGCAGCACCCAGCCCTGCGCCGTACGTGCGTGGGCACGGCTCAGCCCCTCTCCCATCTCTCTCCACCCCGGTGCCCGTGGGCACCTCCCGGGGCCGGGGACACGCTCACCCCCGGACGCAAGCACGCAGACGCACGCAGCCAACGATCGCTCTGCAGGAGGGTTCTATCGGTGTTATCATTTTATACGGCTGCCTATAAATAGCTCCTTCTTTTCTATCCCCCCTCTGCGCCGCTGCGGAGGTTTTTTTTTTCTTTTTTTTTCTTGAACCAAACGGGGTTTGGGGGGGGGGGGTCCGTGGGGGAGAGGTTGAGCTTTTTTCTCCTTCCCGTTGGGCCGCGTGGGACGGACCGAGCCCGGGACCCCGCATGCTGCAGATGGTGAGGACGTTGGCGCAATTCACCATCGCGCTGGAGGACATGAGAGACATCGGGGACGGCATCGATGCTGCCTTCACCGCCGCCTCCGGGCTCGGGGGGGCTGCAGAGGAGCTGCCGGAGAAGGGTCGCGGTGGCCCCGAGGTGACGCGGAGGAAGGGGACCCCCCTCCCCGCCGTGGGAGCAGGGATTGGGTGGGGGGGGACACGGCTGGGGGTGGGTGAGGGGGGGACGGCTGCGTCACGGTGGGACACGTGTGCTGAGTGGGGTCTGGAGCGCCGTCGCTGTGGCAACCGTGCATCTTCATCCTGTGCTGCATCCACATCCCATGGCTGCAGCCTCAGCCGTGCCTCCATCCTCAGCCTCATCTGAGCCTCCATCCTCAGCCTCAGCCTCATCCCACACCTCCATCCTCATCCTCACCATCCTCATCTGTGCCTTCATCCTCATCCCACGCCCCCATCCCCATCCTCATCATCATCCTCTTGTGCCTTCATCCTCATGTGTGCCTCCATCCTCATCCCACAGCTCCATCCTCATCCTCACCATTCTCATCTTGTGCCTTCATCCTCATCCTCATCACAGTCATCTTGTACCTTCATCTCCATCTGTGCCCTAATCTTCATCCCACGCCCCCATCCCCATCCTCATCATCATCCTCTTGTGCCTTCATCCTCATTTGTGCCTTCATCCTCATCCCACACCTCCATCCCCATCCTCATCTCCATCATCATCCTCTTCTGCCTTCATCCTCATCTGTGCCTTCATCCTCATCCCACACCTCCATCCCCATCCTCATCTTCATCATCATCCTCTTGTGCCTTCATCCTCATCCCACACCTCCATCCCCATCCTCATCTCCATCATCATCCTCTTCTGCCTTCATCCTCATCTGTGCCTTCATCCTCATCCCACACCTCCATCCCCATCCTCATCTCCATCATCATCCTCTTCTGCCTTCATCCTCATCTGTGCCTTCATCCTCATCCCACGCCTCCATCCCCATCCTCATCTTCATCATCATCCTCTTGTGCCTTCATCCTCATCCCACGCCCCCATACCCATCTTCATCTTCATCATCATCCTCTTGTGCCTTCATCCTCATCTGTGCCCTCATCTTCATCCCACACCTCCATCCTCATCCTCGTCTTGTTCCTTCATCCTCATCCCATGCCCCCATCCCCATCTTCATCATCATCCTCTTGTGCCTTCATCCTCATCCCACACCTCCATCCCCATCCTCATCATCCTCATCTGTGCCTTCATCCTCATCCCACGCCCCCATCCTCATCTTCATCATCATCATCATCCTCTTGTGCCTTCATCCTCATCTATGCCTTCATCTTCATCCCACACCTCCATCCTCGTCCTCGTCTTGTTCCTTCATCCTCATCCCATGCCCCCATCCCCATCTTCATCATCATCCTCTTGTGCCTTCATCCTCATCTTGTGCCTTCATCCTCATCCCACGCCCCCATCCCCATCCTCATCTTCATCATCATCCTCTTGTGCCTTCATCCTCATCCCACGCCCCCATACCCATCTTCATCTTCATCATCATCCTCTTGTGCCTTCATCCTCATCTGTGCCCTCATCTTCATCCCACACCTCCATCCTCATCCTCGTCTTGTTCCTTCATCCTCATCCCATGCCCCCATCCCCATCTTCATCATCATCCTCTTGTGCCTTCATCCTCATCCCACACCTCCATCCCCATCCTCATCATCCTCATCTGTGCCTTCATCCTCATCCCACGCCTCCATCCTCCTCTTCACCTCCATCCTCATCTGTGCCTCCATATTCGTCCTTGCCCCCATCCTCATCCTCCATCCACTCTGAGCTTCCATCCTCATCCTGTGCCTCAATCCTCATCCCACATCTCTGTCCCTGTGCCCATATCTGGATCTCATGTCTCCTCTTCACCTGTGCTGCCATCCTCATCCTTGTCCGTGCCTCCATCTTCATCCTGTACCTCCATCTTCATCTCATACCTCCGTCCTAATCCCACACTTCCATCCTCATCCCACTTTGTGCTGAGCATCTGGGGGCTGTGGGGTTGCTGGGGCCTGAATCTGCACACAGCCCCCCCACCCACCCCAGCCACATATGCTTGTTTGCACTGTGGAGGCGTGCAGATGAGGCAGGTGGTTGCAGTGCTGGGGTTGCAGTGCCCCCTACATCCCCTGATCCATGGGGTGCTGAGCATCTCAGTGCCACGCTGATGCAGGGTGAGGGTGGGATGTGTTTGGGGGTCCTGGGGGAAGCAAGATGGGAGCAGCCCACAAAGGGTCAGGAGGAACAAGCTGTGTGTGGGATGGGGAAACTGAGGCATGGTGCAGGGGTAGGCATTGCACTGGTCCCATGTAAGGTCAGTCCTGATACTAAAAGTTGTGGTCCTGGATGTGCAAGGAGGAAAGTTGCTTTGGTGGAGAGAAAGCAGCCTCAGCGTGGAGAGCAATGGGGAAACTGAGGCACGGCTCTGTCCATGGGCAGGAATGGGAAAGGGCATTATTTGGGGGTGAGTGTTCCAGTGTTTTGGGGTGGTTGTGCCCATAAACGATGCGGGGGTGCAGAGGAAATGGGGGTGCATCCACACTGGGGTTCTGCAGTTCCAGGGACATCAGATTGGAGCATCTCCTCATGGGGGACCTTTGGGGAGATCCCTACATGAAGGACTTTGGGGTGTCTGCAGTCCCAGGGCTCTTTAGGCTCACTGTGCCCAAAGCCATTGGAGAATCTTCATCCCCAGGGTCCCTGGAGAACCTCAGCACACAAAACTTTTAGGGTGTCTCTGCATCCAGGGTACTCGGAGCATCTTGGCACCCTGAAATGTTGGTTATCTCATACCCATGGTCCTTGGATCACTTCTACTCCCAACACTTTGGGGGTGTAGAGCCTTTGGAGGACTTCTGCACTCAAACTTTTTGGGGTGTTTCTGCACCAGTGGACCTTGTAGCACCTCAGAACCCCAAATCTTTGGGGTGTCTCTGCAACCAGGGTCATCAGAGCACTTTGGCACCCAGAACTATTGGGGTGTCTCATACCTGTGATCCTTGGACCACCTCTGCACCCAAAACTTTTGGGGTGTGGGGCCTTTGGAGCATGTCTGCACTCCAATCTTTTGGGGGTATCTCTGCATCAAAACTTGTGGGGTGTCTCTGCACTCAGGGTCCTTGGAGCATCTCAGTACCTTTGGGACAGCTTTGAATCCAGAGCCTCTAGAGCACTTCAGCAACCAAAACTTTTGGGGTACCACTCACCTTATGTCCCTTGTTCCACTGTGCCCTAAGGCTGAGCTGCAGCCTGGGCTCCGCTTGAGGGCATGCCCCATTATAGGGGGGACTCTGAGCCCCAGAGCTGCCCAAACCCCAAGCTCCACAATCCCCCCCAATGCTCTGAGTGCCCTCCTTGGTGCACACAGCATCAGAGCAGGATGGGACCAGCACGGATGCCCGGGTGCTGTCAGGAATTCACAGCACGGGGCCGCGCCAAGAGGGGAGAAGGAGCCCGCCAGCACCGACCCATGTAGGGCTGTGAGAGCTCCTGACGCGGGCGTGGAGGAAACCAGGCGTCGGTGTCATGTACTTCCTAATCCTCCTGGATTCCTCCATCGGGGCGGAGAGGGAGCTGGAAGCACGCCGGGCTCCTCTGGTGCACAGCCCCTGTGCCGGCACCGGAGGGGACGTCTCAGCGTCCCTGTTGTCACCCTGATTTCATTTGGGTTTTCTCTCCACCCGTGCAGGACATGAGGAAGCACGTCATCATGACGCTGCTGGACACGGAGCAGTCCTATGTGGAGTCCCTTCGCACCTTGATGCAGGTAAGGGGGCATGGACAGGGTATGGGGGGGCATGTGATTGTGTATGGGGACATGGAGAGCTGTCGAAGAATGGCTGTCCCTTCCTTGTGGCCATCCCTTCCTTGTGGCCATCCCTTCCTTGTGGCCGTGCCTGGGATGTGGAGTCAGACCCCAGTGCTGTATCAGCATAGGAATGGGGAGGAGATGGGTGGCAGCATTGGGGACAGCAACAAATCAACCCCGTAGCTGGTCCTGATCAGCTGTCACTTAGAAGGGAGCGTATCCCAAACCTCTTTCTTGCATCTCCTGTGCCCCTGCTGGTGCACATCCCATGCTGGGGGACTTCAACACCCCCAACACCTCCCATGGCTGGTTTTTAGGGGGATTTTTAGGTCCTGTTTATTCTCCAACCTATTTCCAATCCCCCCCCCCCGAGCAGCCTTACTCACATCTCAGATGGCTGTGAAGGTGTTTTAGAAAGGGCAATGGCAATGGGTCCCCTGAATGCTAAGCCACACTGGCAAAGCTATAGGATGTCAGACCCTGCTGCTGCAGGTGGAAATCTGCATCTGTTGGGATGAGTATTTGGGCAGCTCTCATCCTGGCACCTATTTTTGGCTTTTCTGATCAGCCCCCAGCGAGGTTAATCCCACAGCAGATCCAGATGTGCGCTGCTGAAGGAGAAAAGGACCTTTTGAGGCAGCTCTCAGTGCAGATGTTGCCTTGGAGGGGCAAAAGGAGCCTGGCTCTAGGCCTGATTTTGGGGGAAGCTCTGCATGGTTCTGGGTTGGATGGTGTCTCTGCTGGCCGTGGTGTTGATGGCTGAGCTGTCACCCTTGGGACACATCCAGGGGAGCTGGTTTTCTAGGGCTCAAAGTGGCCCCAGCCAGGAGAAGGCGCACTGGTGGCTGTAGGATCATGGCTCCCACTCATGGGGACCAGCTGGAGCTGCAGCTTCCAGCCAACCCAGGTGGTACAGGGGCAGCTCTGTCATTTGCTGAGCTGGGGACCATCTCCATGCTCTTCTCCCCAATCATCAACACGGGGAAACTCGTCCTTAGTGGGAGGCACCTCCATTACCAGGTCAGGTGGAGACATCCAAAGCAGCCTGAAGTGGGACCTGTCCTACCTTTCTCAGCTCAATGGTCCTCCCAAAGGACAGCAGCACCCCATACCATGGGGATAAGGAGGATGCAAGGCTAAAGAAGGCTTGAGAAGGCCTTTCTCCTGGCCCCAAGAACCCTAAAGTCCACCCAGAAGTGATGGTTTGGGATCCTACGGTTGTGCTGCCATGATTTCCCAGTTGGGTGACACAGAGGGGACTGAGACAAACCTACTCTGCTCCCCACACTGCTGTGGGATTCACTGGGTGGGATTAGTCCCTGTAGGGTTGGGGTGCCAACACTGGCATAGCCAGTCCCTTTGATCTGTCCCCAAATGCCCAAAGCCATGTAGGCTTGACACTTCCTCCAGCATTCCAGGCCTTTTTCTGGGTTCACTGGGGGAAGCCCCTGCTGGGATGAAATGGGCTGAAAAAGTCATTTTGGAGACATGGAGGGGAAAAAAAAAGGTGGATAATCTCATGGTGCCCCAACACAACGATTCCCCATAGGGCTACATGAAGCCACTGAAACAACCTGAAAACTCACTGCTGTGCGACCCATCCTTGGTGGATGAGATCTTCGACCAAATACCTGAGCTGCTGGAGCACCACGAGCAGTTCCTGGAGCAGATCCACGACTGTGTGCAGAACTGGCACGAGAAGCAGAAAGTGGGCGACCTCCTGGTGCAGTCGGTAGGACCCGGCCCCCGTTCCCTGTTTTGGGTTTAGCCCTAAAGCTTTGCTTTATCATGCTTGTTTTCTCGGACATGGCCCCAAGTGGGGAGCAGGAAGCAGGAGGATGATGAAAGGATGGGCAAACCACGTCGGAGATGGAGAGAGACGATCTCCAGGCCCTTGGTCTGCTTAGCTTAACGGCGGGGTGGTGCAGCGGCCGACTGGCTCTGCAGCTCGGAGTTTCTGCATCGGGAGCAGAAATGTCAGGGCTGAAAAATCAAGGCGGGGAGCTGAGCCTGGGCAGATCCAGACGGACACCGTTTTAACCCTTGGGGCAGCTTTTCCAAGCTCCAGCTGTGCCCTGACCCCGTGCTGATCCCGTTTTTCCTATTCCATAGAATCACAGAGTGATAGAATGGCCTGGGTTGCAAAGGCCCACAGTGCTCATCCATCCCAACCCCCTGCTGTGTGCAGGGTCACCAACCAGCAGCCCAGGCTGCCCAGAGCCACATCCAGCCTGGCCTTGAATGCCTGCAGGGATGGGGCATCCACAGCCTCCTTGGGCAACCTGTTCCAGTGCGTCACCACCCTCTGGGTGAAAAACTTCCTCCTATTTCCCCCAGTTCTCCAAGGATGTGTTGGTGAACATCTACTCTGCCTACATTGACAACTTCCTTAACGCCAAGGATGCTGTCAGGATCGCCAAGGAGGCACGGCCGGCATTCATGAAGTTCCTGGAGGTGAGTCCTGGGTCACCATCTTACTGGGAGCCACTGGTGAAGCAGAGCGGGTTAGTGGGAGTAAATTGGTTATCTGTGCTGAAAGTGGGACTTTTCCATCTTCTTATTTTTTTTAACTGGGGAAAGCCTTATCTAAGGTCATAGAATCACAGAATGGCCTGGGTTGGAAGGGACCTCAAGGCTCATGGAGCTCCAACCCCCCACCACAGGCAGGGCCACCAACCTCCACATTGATACCAGCCCAGGCTGCCCAGGGCCCCATCCAACCTGGCCTTGAACACCTCCAGGGATGGACGGGGCATCCCATCCTGGGTGTTGTCAAAAGGAGGCACCCACACCCCAAAGCAGTGTCACTCTATGTCCTGGGATGGTGCCATAGCATGTCCCCATTGTATCCCATCATCCTTGTCCCCCACTAATATTCTGCAGCAAAGCATGCGAGAGAACAAGGAGAAACAAGCTCTGTCCGACCTGATGATCAAACCTGTCCAGAGGATCCCGCGGTACGAGCTGCTGGTGAAGGTAGGAGGAGGGGCACTGGGATGAGATCTGTGCCATCCTGGGAAGGAGTGACACTATGGTGTCCCCTTGGCAGGACCTGCTGAAACACACACCAGAAGACCACCCTGACCACCCCTTCCTCATCGACGCCCAACGCAACATCAAGCAGGTGGCCGAGAGGATCAACAAGGGGATGAAGAGTGCTGAGGAGGTGGAGAGGAACGCACGCATCGTGCAGGAGATCGAGTCCCACATTGAAGGGATGGAGGATGTATGGATGGGGGTCTTGGCATGGGATCCTGGCTGGGGGTGGGTGATGTGGACACCAGCTGCAGGGCATGGGGACAAGAGGGGACATTCAGCCACCCAAGGGAGCAGTACCCATGTCAGAGCTGAACCCAGCACCAAACACATGGAGTGGGTCTTTCCTTTCACCCAAAACTCAGTCAATTTGGGGGGCTAACCCATGTTGGGCCACTTGTTTCCTCATTCAGGTCTTGCTTTCCCCATTCTTGCCTCCATGGCTTGATGGGAGGTTTGGAAAGGGTACAGGGTGACAACTCAGAGCTGTTGGAGTCCAGGGGTAGGAACAAAGCCACTCACGAGCCTTTTTGTCCCCACAGCTCCAGGCTCCACTTCGCAGGTTCCTTCGACAGGAGATGGTGGTGGAAGTGGTAAGTGGAAGTGGTAAGAGATGGCCCTCTGTCCCTTGTCCCCATGGCACATTCACTTAGGTGCCATTGTGCACCAAGCGCGCAGTCAGTGATTGGGATGATGGGTCATGTCCAACAGGGATCATAGATGGATGGATGGATGGATGGATGGATGGATGGATGGATGGATGAATGGATGGATGGATGGATGGATGGATGGATGGATGGATGGATGGATGGTTGGATGGATGAGGGCAATATAAAATTCCCCAAGTGCACTGGGAAAGATGAGACAGGGAGAGCCTGCAGTAGCCCAGGTTCAGGGATGGACAGAGAGGCTGAAGATGGAGTCCTGGCATTCCTATGGGCTCCCCCAAGGACCACTGTGGGGGTGGCACATGGAGAAGCTGAGGCAGGGCTGGGTGCATTCGCGCTCCCTTGTGTCTCTTGCATCTCTGCAGAAGGCAGTGGGTGGGAAGAAGGACCGTTCTCTCTTCCTCTTCACGGACCTGCTGGTGTGCACCACGCTGAAGCGCAAGTCAGGCTCCCTTCGACGCAGCTCCATGAGCCTGTGAGTGCTACCAGGAGTGGGTGGCAGCCATCTTCCTTTCACATTGCATCTCTCTGGGGTTATCCCACCTCCTTGGGGCATCTCTATGGGCTTGGGATGGTTTTAGGGAGGAGGTGTGGCTCAACCAACCCCTTGTCCTGCAGGTACACAGCAGCCAGTGTGATTGACACAGCCAGCAAGTACAAGCTGCTCTGGAAGCTGCCACTGGAGGATGTGGACATCATCAAAGGTCTGTCACTGCCTGATGCCAATTCCATGTCCTCAAAGCCATTAGTCAACCCCTAGACAATAGTGATGTGTTCAAAGCATTCCATTGCTGGAGCTGACACCACCCTGGCTAAAAGCATTAGGCCTCCCCTGGGCAGCTTTGGGGAGGAAGGGGTTAATGTCACACGCATGTCCCCTTGCAGGTGCCTCACAAGCCACCAACCGTGAGAGCATCCAGAAGAGCATCTGCCGCCTGGATGAAGATCTCAGCACATTGGGCCAAGTCAGCAAACTGTCAGAGACCCTCAGCTTCCCCCACCAGGTATGGGGATGGTGGTCCCCTGTGGGTGACCTCCACCATAAGACCAGCTGGGATGTCCTCACTGAAACACAGAGCCTGTGGGAGGGTTGGTGGCCCTCAAAGGACCCAGATGCCACCAGCCCTGAAGCCACAGGAGGGTCGGGACGGCTTCCAAAGGATGTAACGTGGGATGGACGTGGGGCTTGTGGCGTCCCCCGTGGACCCTGATGCTGTCACCCTCCCCAGAGCCTGGATGATGTGATCAAGGACCTGATGGCCGCCATCCACCGGGAGCTGGCGGAGAAGCAGTCCCTGTCCTTCAGCATGGCCTTCCCCCCCAACAAAGTGGAGCTCAGCGCTGCCAAGGCCGATGGCACCGAGTCCTTCATCTTTGAGTTCCCCAACCCTGATGCACGGCTCGGCTTCGAGCAAGCCCTTGAGGATGCCAAGAAGAAGCTGGGTAATGCTGGGACATGGGGTGGGAGACAGAGATGGGCTCAGCATCTCACACCCCATATTGCCCAAACTGCCTCCTTTATGCCCCAATTTTCAGCTCTTCTCTTATTTCCCCAGCTTCCAGCAAGAACTGCCTGGACCCCGAGTTCCTCAAAGCCATCCCCATCATGAAGACACGGAGTGGGATGCAGGTGGGTCCATCTGCTGCTCCCACATTCTTGGGAGGGTGCATTTGGGTATTCCTGTCCATCAGCGGGATGCCACCGTGCCGGCACCTTCCCAAATGACCTCTCCTTGTTTTGTTTTTTTTTGCCCCTTTCCAGTTTTCTTGTGCTTCTCCCAGCCACAGCAGCCCAGAGAACGCCCATGAGGTGTGGGTGTGCAACAGTGATGGCTACGTGGGGCAGGTCTGCCTGCTCAGCATCCGCAAGGAGCCCATCGTTGAGGCGTGCATCGCTGTCTGCTCAGCCAGGATCCTCTGCATCGCCTCCGTGCCTGGCCTGAAGCGACCCTATAGGTAAGGAGACCCTCACCCCATGGATGGTGCCAGCATCACTGTGTCATGGTGCTGGAGCTGTGGCTGTCCCCATGGCAGGGAGCGCATGGAGCCGATTGTCAGCCCATCTTCAGAGCCAGCACCGACGCAATCAGAGGATTCGGGGCCACAGCAGTGCCTGCACATCTCCATCTCGGGCTCATCACTGGAGCTCTCTGAGCCTGTTGACAGCACACACCGGGAGCTGGTGCCTTTTGACAGCGATGACACAGACGATGAGTCCTCGCCCAGCCCCTCAGGCACACTGCAGAGCCAGGCCAGCCACTCCACCATCTCCTCCAGCTTCGGCAGTGAGTCATCCCCATGGGGGGGAAAAGTCTATTTTTTGTCCCAAACCAGCAGGCAGCTCCATCATCACCCATGTGGTTGTTCCCCGCTCTGCCTTGGGTACATTGCATTGATAGAAAAGGAGCTTCCATTTCTCTTTTAAAGAAATGCAAGGAAAAGACACGGGGAGATCCTAATTTGGATCTCATAATGACAGGATTAGGGTGGAAGCTTATCTTCTGTTGTAAAACCATAGAACAGGACTGGGGGAGAAGTTTGTCTTCTGTTGTAGAACTACGCAATCATAGAATGGTTTGAGTTGGAAGGGATTGCACAGATCTGCTTCCAGCCTTTATGCCACTAAATCATGCATCAGCTCAGGCTGCCCAGGGCCCCATCCTACCTGGCCCTCAACACCTCCAGGTGCAGAAGTGTGAAAGGTCTGTGCTAGGTGAAGGCTGTCATTGCAAATCCCATTTCTCTTCTAAGCTGCAGAAACTCTGGGTAAAGAGATAGGGGCAGGTTCCTACTTCAGACTCCACGATGCTGAGGTTGGGGAGGCAAGTTGTTCCTCATGTGGGGTAAATTCTGGCGTGTTTTGGGGTCAGCATCCATCCGTTCTCCCTGGGTACCATGAGGGCTTTGTACAGCATCCTGTGCACTCATCCCCATCACTTGGACAGGCGATCTGTGATTCTCTGATCTACTACTCGAACAGGTTGCTCAGAGCCTGTTCCAGCCTGACCTTGAATGCCTCCCAGGATGGAGATATCATGGAGTCCAAGAAATGTTTAGATGTTGTACTGAGGGACATGGTTTAGTGGGAAAATATTGGTGGTAGGTGGATGGTTGGACTGGAAGTCCAGGATGCATGGATGGATTATCTTGGAGGTCTTTTCCAATCATGGTGATTCTGTGATCATGGCAATTCTGTGATCATGGCGAGGTTGGGTTGACAGCTGAATGACCTCAGAGCTCTTCTCCAACCTCAATGATTCTGTATACCTACAACCCATCCCCTCCTCACTCTTCCCTACAGATGAGGAAATCCCAAGCTGCAAAGAAGCAGCAGCAGAAACGACGAGCTCAGAGGAGGAGCAGGAGCCCGGCTTCCTTCCCTTGGCCACTGCCTTCGGTCAGAGCCGACGTGGTGAGAGCCCAACAGATGGACGAGCCCTTCGGCGCTCCAGCCGCGGCTCCTTCACCCGCGGCAGCCTCGAGGACCTGCTGAGCCTTGACCCTGAAGCCTACCAGAGCTCCATGTGGTTGGGCACTGAGGATGGCTGGTGAGTCCCCAACATGTGAGGACCCATATGAACATAGCTCAGCCCTTCATGAGCCTCAACCCCATGTTTTTTAATCTCTCCCATCTCTGCAGCATCCACGTCTACCAGTCATCGGATAACATCCGCAACAGGAAGAACAGCATGAAGATGCAGCACGCTGCTTCCGTCATGTGCATCTTGTAAGAGGGTTTTGGGTTTGTTTGTTTTTTATGGGGTGGTTCCAGGCTGCCCAGCAGTGCTTCTCACAGCTTTCCCCCCCCCCCTGCAGGTACCTCGATAACCAAGTGTTCGTGTCGTTGGCCAATGGAGAGCTCATCGTGTACCAGCGAGAGCCAGGTGGGGCTGCTGGATAGACCCCAAAGCAGCGATGGTTTGGTCCCCAAGGGAGGGATACTTTGGGTGTCAGCACCCACAGGGAGGGCCATCCTTGAGGGATGCTGAATGGGCAGCCCCAAATGCTGAGCATGGTGATCTCTGCTCACCGGTGTCCAAAAGGATATCAGCTCATGTTACCGCTGCCAATGTCCCCAAGCTTACATCCCCTATAGAGGGATATCCATTAGCATCTGGATAATGATGTTTCCAGCCACCTCCTTCCCCCCAACTGGGGGTTTTGCTGCCATAGTGACCCCTCCATCTCCACATCATCCTTATAGGTCCCTTCTGGGACCCCTACAAATCCAAGACTCTATCCCTGAGCTCTCAGGGCAGGGAGGGCCATCTTTGAGAGACACAGAATGAGCAACCTCAAATTTGGAATATGTGTTCTCTGCTTCCAAAGGACATCAACTCAGGACCCCACACTTGCCCCACTTGCAGCCAACTTTAATGAACCTGCTTTAGCAGGGGGGTTGGACTTGATTCCTTCCAACCCCTACAATTCTGTGATGTCCCCAGGCTCATGTCCCCTACAAAGGACAGGTGACAGGACAAGAGGAAATGGCCTCAAGTTGTGGTGGGGGAGGTTTAGGTTGGATATGAGGACAAATTTCTTTACAGAAAGGGTTGTTAAGCACTGTGATGGGCTGCCCAGGGAGGTGGCTGAGTCTCCATCCCTGGATGTGTTTAAAAAACATTTGGATGTGGTGCTCAGGGCCATGATTCAGCAGAGGGCTGTTAGTTAGGGTAGGATGGTTGGGCTTAATGATCTTGAAGGTCTTTTCCAACCTGAGCAATTCTATGATTCTATGATCCATCAGCAGCTGGATGTAAAGTTTCCAGCAACCTCTCACTCACAAACCACCTCAAGCTGGGGGTTCTGCTGCTGTCACAACCCCTTTATCTCCCCCTGTCCTTACAGGTCGCTTCTGGGACCCCCAGAACTCCAAATCCCTCTCCCTGGGCTCCCCGGGCAGCCCCATCACCAAGATGGTGGCAGTAGCAGGGAAGCTGTGGTGCGGCTGCCAGAACCGGGTCATCATCCTCAACACAACCACGCTGGAGCAAGAGGTACAAGGGCAGGCGTGATGCCACAGCGGGGGCACAACACATACAGCCCCTGGTGGCTCTGGGTGACACCAGCCTGGCTCTATCCCCGCAGCACACGCTCCAGGTGGGGCAGGACAGCGGGCGTAGCGTGAGCTGCATGGTGAGCGCGGCGCCTGGCGTCTGGTTGTCGCTGCAGGGCAGTGCCCTGGTGCGCCTCTACCACCCCACCAGCTACGAGCAGCTGGCCGAGGCCGACATCACCCCTCCAGTGCACAAGATGCTGGCTGGTAAGAACACAAAGCCCCTGTTCATTATGGTTTCCCGTTTCCCATATTCCATCTGCATTGCCTCCCGTTATAACGCGCTTTGCTCTGGAGCCTTTGAGTATCAGGTAGTGCAAAGTGCTTCTGTCCCATCTGCATCCCAACCAGCTGCAAGGAGTGAGGTTCCCTGCACCCAACCTCTGCATTCTGCAGCCCCTGGCTGCAAAACCCCGTGCAGAAATGTGGTCCAAATGCAGAATCCCATGCAGCAGTCAGGACCTGGGTACAGAGCCCCATAAAGCAGCCAGGACCTGGGCATAGAACCCCATACAGCAGCCAGGACCTGGGTACAGAGCCCCATACAGCAGCCAGAACCTG
The DNA here is from genome assembly GCF_054131305.1 of Coturnix japonica. Classification (NCBI taxonomy): domain Eukaryota; kingdom Metazoa; phylum Chordata; class Aves; order Galliformes; family Phasianidae; genus Coturnix; species Coturnix japonica. Next base: position 178,170,283 of record NC_140663.1, on the reverse strand, counting down.
GGTACAGAACCCCATACAGTAGCCAGGACCTGGCTACAGGACCAGGTATAGCACCAAGGACCAGGGTCCAGAACCCCACAGCCCAACCAGGACCTGGGTAGAGAACCCCATACAGCAGTCAGGACTTGGATCCAGAGCCCCACACCCCAACCAAGACTTGGGTACAGAAGCCCACACCCCAACCAGAGCCCAGTTTCAGCACCCCAACCAGGACCCAGGTATAGGACCACATGTAGCAGTCAGGACCCAAGTGCAGAACCCCATACAGCAGTCAGGACCTGGGTCCAAAACCTCACACCCCAACCAGAACCCAGCTACAGAACCCCACAGCCCAACCAGGATCTGAGTCCAACACTCCACATACCACCCAGGAACCATGTCCAGAACCCCATACAGCACTCAAGACCTGGGTCCAGAACCCCACACCCCAACCAGAACCCAGGTCCAGAACCCCATACAGCATTCAGAACCCAAGTACAGGACCTCATACAGCACTCAGGACCCAGATCCAGAACCCCCACACCCCACCCATACCCCGGGTCCAACACCCCAACCAGAACCCATTCCCACCCATCACTCTGTACCCACCCTCCCCTCCTCGCCCCCCACCCCAGGTTCGGACGCCATCATCCGGCAGCACAAAGCGGCGTGTCTGCGGATCACGGCTCTTTTGGCCTGCCAGGACCTACTGTGGGTCGGAACCAGCGCTGGCGTCGTGTTGAGCTTGGCCATGCCTGGGAAACGAGGAGCGGAACCGCCGCCTCCTCCCCTCGGTTTACCGCAGGGACACACCGGGCACGTCCGGTTCCTCACCGCTATGGAAGTGCCCGAAGGATGCGAGCTGCGGGCGGGGGGTGCGTGAGGGGATGGGGGGTGGGGATGAGGGATGGGGGATTGGGGTTTGGATATAGGGGGGCTTTGGGGTTGGGGCTTTGGGTCTGAGAGATGGGGGTTGGATATAGGGGGGCTTTGGGGTTGGGGGATTGGGTTTTGGGGTGGAGGGGGGGGTTGGGGTTTGGATATAGGGGGGCTTTGGGGTTGAGGGTTTGGGTCTGAGGGATGGGGGTTGGATATAGGGGGGCTTTGGGGTTGGGGGTTTGGGGTTTGGGTCTGAGGGGTTGGATATAGGGAGGCTTTTGGGGATGGGGGATTGGTTTTTGGGGTGGAGGGGGGGGGTTGGAGTTTGGGGTTTGGATATAGGGGGGCTTTGGGGTTGGGGGTTTGGGTCTGAGAGATGGGGGCTGGATATAGGGAGGCATTTGCGGATGGGGGATTGGGTTTTGGGGTGGGGGTGGGGGTTGGGGTTTGAGGTTTGGATATAGGGAGGCTTTTGGGGATGGGGGATTGGGTTTTGGGGTGGAGGGGGGGGTTGGGGTTTGGATATAGGGGGGCTTTGGGGTTGGGGGTTTGAGGTTTGGGGGGGGGCGGTTGGGGTTTGGATATAGGGGGGCTTTTGGGGTTGGGGTTTGGGGTTTGGGTCTGAGGGATGGGGGTTGGATATAGGGAGGCTTTTGGGGATGGGGGATTGGGTTTTGGGGGGTGTTGGAGTTTGGGGTTTGGATATAGGGGGGCTTTGGGGGATGGGGGATTGGGTCTGAGGGATGGGGGTTGGATATAGGGGGGCTTTGGGGTTGGGGGTTTGGGTCTGAGGGATGGGGGTTGGATATAGAGGGGCTTTGGGGTTGGGGGTTTGGGGTTTGGGTCTAAGGGGTTGGATATAGGGAGGCTTTTGGGGATGGGGGATTGGTTTTTGGGGTGGAGGGGGGGGTTGGGGTTTGGGGTTTGGATATAGGGGGGCTTTTGGGGTTGGGGGTTTGGGGTTTGGGTCTGAGGGATGGGGGTTGGATATAGGGAGGCTTTTGGGGATGGAGGATTGGTTTTTGGGGTGGGGGTGGGGGTTGGGGGTTGGGGTTTGGATATAGGGGGGCTTTGGGGTTGGGGGTTTGGGTCTGAGGGATGGGGGTTGGATATAGGGGGGCTTTTGGGGATGGAGGGATTGGTTTTTGGGGTGGGGGTGGGGGTTGGGGTTTGGGGTTTGGATATAGGAAGGCTTTTGGGGATGGGGGATTGGGTTTTGGGGTGGGGGGGTGTTGGGGTTTAGGGTTTGGATATAGGGGGGCTTTGGGGTTGAGGGTTTGGGTCTGAGGGATGGGGGTTGGATATAGGGGGGCTTTGGGGTTGGGGGTTTGGGGTTTGGGTCTGAGGGGTTGGATATAGGGAGGCTTTTGGGGATGGGGGATTGGTTTTTGGGGTGGAGGGGGGGGGTTGGAGTTTGGGGTTTGGATATAGGGGGGCTTTGGGGTTGGGGGTTTGGGTCTGAGAGATGGGGGCTGGATATAGGGAGGCATTTGCGGATGGGGGATTGGGTTTTGGGGTGGGGGTGGGGGTTGGGGTTTGAGGTTTGGATATAGGGAGGCTTTTGGGGATGGGGGATTGGGTTTTGGGGTGGAGGGGGGGGTTGGGGTTTGGATATAGGGGGGCTTTGGGGTTGGGGGTTTGAGGTTTGGGGGGGGGCGGTTGGGGTTTGGATATAGGGGGGCTTTTGGGGTTGGGGTTTGGGGTTTGGGTCTGAGGGATGGGGGTTGGATATAGGGAGGCTTTTGGGGATGGGGGATTGGGTTTTGGGGGGTGTTGGAGTTTGGGGTTTGGATATAGGGGGGCTTTGGGGGATGGGGGATTGGGTCTGAGGGATGGGGGTTGGATATAGGGGGGCTTTGGGGTTGGGGGTTTGGGTCTGAGGGATGGGGGTTGGATATAGAGGGGCTTTGGGGTTGGGGGTTTGGGGTTTGGGTCTAAGGGGTTGGATATAGGGAGGCTTTTGGGGATGGGGGATTGGTTTTTGGGGTGGAGGGGGGGGTTGGGGTTTGGGGTTTGGATATAGGGGGGCTTTTGGGGTTGGGGGTTTGGGGTTTGGGTCTGAGGGATGGGGGTTGGATATAGGGAGGCTTTTGGGGATGGAGGATTGGTTTTTGGGGTGGGGGTGGGGGTTGGGGGTTGGGGTTTGGATATAGGGGGGCTTTGGGGTTGGGGGTTTGGGTCTGAGGGATGGGGGTTGGATATAGGGGGGCTTTTGGGGATGGAGGGATTGGTTTTTGGGGTGGGGGTGGGGGTTGGGGTTTGGGGTTTGGATATAGGAAGGCTTTTGGGGATGGGGGATTGGTTTTTGGGGTGGAGGGGGGGGGTTGGGGTTTGGGGTTTGGATATAGGGGGGCTTTTGGGGTTGGGGGTTTGGGGTTTGGGTCTGAGGGATGGGGGTTGGATATAGGGGGGCTTTGGGGGATGGGGGATTGGGTTTTGGGGGGGATTGGGGGAATTGGGGTTTGGGTCTGAGGGATGGGGGTTGAGGTTTGGGGTTTGAATATAGGGGCCTTTGGTGGGATGGGGGTTATGGGGTCTTGGAGAGGATTGGGGTTTGGGGTTTGGATATTGGGGGACTTTTAGGGATGGGAATCTGGGGGGAATTGGGGTTTGGGGTTTGGGTGTGAGTGATGGGGGGTTGGGGTTTGGATTTGGGGGGACTTTGGAAGATGGGGGGAATTGGGGTTTGGATATAGGGAAGTTTGGGGGTTGAGGTTTAGGGGGGACTGGGGTTTGGGGTTTGGATATAGGGGGGCTTTTGAGAATGGATGGTAGGGTTTGGGGGATGGGGGTTATTGGGGTTTGGCTCTGAGTGATGGGGGGGGTGGGGTTTGGATATAGGGGGCTTTTAGGAATGGGGATTTGGGGGGATTAGGGTTTGGGTGAGAGTAATGGGGAGTTGGGGTTTGGATATAGGGGGCTTTGGGGGATGGGGGGTGGTTTGGGGGACAGGAGGGATGGGGGTTGGGGTTTGGGGTTAGGACATGGGGGGCTTTGGGGATGGGGGATTGGGTTTTGGGAGGGGGTTGGGGTTTGGGGTTTGGATATAGGGGGCTTTTAGGAATGGGGATTTGGGGGGATTAGGGTTTGGGTGTGAGTAATGGGGAGTTGGGATTTATATATAGGGGGCTTTGGGGGATGGGGGGTGGTTTGGGGGATAGGGGGGACTGGGGTTGGGTCTGAGGGATGGGGTTTGGGGTTTGGATATAGGGGGGCTTTTGGGGATGAGGGATTGGGTTTTGGGGGGGTTTGGGGTTTGGATATAGGGGGGCTTTTAAGAATGGGGATTTGGGGGGGATTAGGGTTTGGGTGTGAGTAATGAGGAGTTGGGGTTTGGATATAAGGGGCTTTGGGGGATGGAGGGAATTGGGGTTTTGGTCTGAGGAATGGGGGTTGGGGTTTGGGGTTTGGGGTTTGGACATGGGGTGCTTTGGGGGATGGGGGTTGGGGCTTGGGGGGGATTGGGGTTTGGGGTTTGGATATAGGGGGGCTTTTGGGGATGGGGACCTGGGGGGAATTGGGGTTTGGGTGTGAGTGATGGGGGTTCAGGTTTGGATAAAGGGGGTTTGTGTGATGGGGGCTTGGGGGAGAATTGGGGTTTGGGGTTTGTATATAGGGGGGTTTTGGGAATGGGGGGTAGGGTTTGGGGGATGGGGGTTATTGGGGTTTGGGGTTTGGGTGTGAGTGATGGGGGGGTTGGGGGTTTGGATATAGGGGGTTTGGGGTGGGCGGGGCTAACGTGGTGGGCGTGGCCAGATTCTAGGTGAGCGGGGCTATATGTGACGTAGGCTAACGTGGAGTGGGAGGGGCTATAAGTGGGGTGGGTGGGGGCAACCAATGGGTGGGCGGTGGCTAGGGGGGGCGTGGTCAAGTGAGAGGTGGGCGGGGCTTATGTGGGGAGTGGGCGGGGCTAACAGAGTGGGGGGCTACATGTGGGTGGTGGGCGGGGCTAAGATGGTTGTGGGCGGGGCTTAGATAGAGGTGGGCGGGGCTAAGGCGGAGTGGGCGTGGCTAACAGAGGGGGTGGGGGGGCTTAAGTGGAGGTGGGCGTGGTTAAGATGGGGTGAGCGGGGCTTATGTGGGAAGTGGGCGGGGCTAACGGAGGGGTGGGAGGGGCTACCCGTGGGTTGTGGGCGGGGCTAAGATGGTTGTGGGAGGGGCTTACGTGGAGGTGGGCGGAGCTAAGGCGGAGTGGGCGGGGCTAACTAAGTGGGTGGGCTACATGTGGGCGTGGCTAAGAGGGTTGTGGGCGGGGCTTAGGCGGAATGGGCGGGGCTAACAGAGGGAGAGGGGGCTAATGTGGGGTGTGGGCGGGGCTAAGGTGAGTGGGCGTGGCTTAAATGGATGTGGGCGGGGCTAACAGAGGGGGTAGGGTGGGCTGCATGAGGGTGGCGGGCAGGGGCTAAGATGGAATGGGCGGAGCTTAGGTGGAGGTGGGCGGGGCTTAAGTGGGGAGTGGGAGGGGCTACATGTGGGTTGTGGGCGGGGCTAAGATGGTTGTGGGAGGGGCTTACGTGGAGGTGGGCGGAGCTAAGGCGGAGTGGGCGGGGCTAACTAAGTGGGTGGGCTACATGTGGGTGTGGCTAAGAGGGTTGTGGGTGGGGCTTAGGCGGAATGGGCAGGGCTAACAGAGGGAGAGGGGGCTAATGTGGGGTGTGGGCGGGGCTTAAATGCAAGTGGGCGGGGCTAAGGAGGGTGGGCGTGGCTTAAATGGATGTGGGCGGGGCTAACAGAGGGGGTAGGGTGGGCTACATGAGGGTGGTGGGCAGGGGCTAAGATGGAATGGGCGGAGCTTAGGTGGAGGTGGGCGGAGCTATGACGGAGTGGGCGTGGCTAACAAAGGGAGTGGGGGGGGCTACATGAGGGTGGTGGTGGGGGCTAAGATTTTTTGTGGGCGGGGCTTAAATGGGGTGGGCGGAGTTAAGATGAGTGGGCGGGGCTTATGTGGGGAAGTGAGAGGAGCTTAAATGCAAGTGGTCGGGGCTAAGGTGGGTGGGCGTGGCTTAAATGGAGGTGGGTGGGCTAACAGAGGGGGTGGGTTGGGCTACATGAGGGTGGTGGGCGGGGCTAAGATGGAGTGGGCGGGGCTTAGTTGGAGGTGGGCGGGGCTAACAGGGAGTGGTTACGTGAAGGTGGAGGCGGGGCTTTAAGTGGAAGTGGGCGTGGCTAAGAAAGGGGGCGTGGCTTATGTGGGAACTGGGCGGGGTTAACGGAGGGGGTGGGCTACATGTGGGTGTTGGGCGGGGCTAAGATAATTGTGGGAGGGGCTTACGTTGAGGTGGGCGGAGCTAAGGTGGGGGTGGGCGTGGCTAATCACGGTGGTGGACGGGGCCAAGCACATGGGGGCGGGGCTAAGCTCATACCCGTGGATGGCGCATCCCCCCTTCCCCCCGGTCCCATCTATTTGGTCGCTGTGCCCCTCAGGCCCCGAGCAGCCCAATGATGCGGAACAACGCGACCCAACTCACCCCCGGCTGCCTCTATCCAAAGCCAAAATGTTGGTGATCAGCGGAGGAGACGGCTACGAGGATTTCCGTCTGACCAATAGCAGCGAGAGCGTGGGACGCGACGACAGCACCAACCACCTCCTGCTGTGGCGGGTCTGACCCCCCCCAACACCCCATACACACACACACACCCACCGTGCAGACCCCACCCCCCACCCCACGGACCTCCCACCCGCCCAGCACGTCTCATCTCCAGCCCGGCTGCTCTCTGTGTGCTCTGGGGAGGGGTTTTGGGGGGACTCACCCACCCCGAACCGCCGCTTTCGGGGCGTGGAGATATGGGGTGGAAGTGGGGAGGGTGGGGGGCCGTGTCCATTGGGACAGAGCTTTGCGATGGGGGTTTGGGGGGGGGGGGACACGGCCAGCGCCGCTGCCTTTCGCCCCGGTTTCATGTGTGCCTGCTTTGGGGGGGGGGGGAGTCACCCCCATACCCCACATCGGGGACCAGCCCCAGGGATGGTGTGTGGGACCCCTCCCGGCCCCCCCCCGCTAATGCGCTCGCTCCATCGCCAGCACCCAGACAGCTCTGTTTGTTCGTTTGTTTTAAATATATATATATATTATATATATAAAGATCCCTATTTATTTTCTTCTCTTTTGAGGGGGGAGGTGGTGGGGCTGTAGGGGAGGGAGGGGCACGATGGGGTTAAGATTAGGGTTAGGGGCTGTGCCGTCATCCCATCCCTAGAACAGAAGGACCTGGAACAGAAGTGAGTGTGACCCCAGCAGCAGAGCCCCCCACCCCGCTCCATCACAGCCACAGTATCAGCAATGTGCCACCATTGCATCCATCACACCCCACATTGGGGTGTCACCAATTGGTCCCCCACAGCCACACACTGCAGGGCTGTCTGTGTCAGGAGCTGAATGACACAATAGGGGATAAAAGGGCTTTTTTGGGGGTTCAACGAGGATTTTCTCACAGGCTGTGGGGATTGGAGGATGGGATGCAGGTGGGGGTGTCCCCACATTGCTGCTGATGGGGCTGGGGGGCACACGGGGCTGCGGGGAAGGGGAGAAGATGGAGGAGAAGGGGACCCCACAGCTCCTACTGCTCCCTATTGTATCCCATAGTGACGTGGGACTGAGGCACCTCTGCTCCATGCTGTGCCCTATGAAGACATGTCCCTGTCGTGCCTGTGTCCCCATGGGGAGATGATAGGGATGTCCCAGACCCAGTGAGTGATGGAGATGCTGCCATATCTGTCTGTCCATCCATCCAAGGAGGGATGGCAACATGGTGATGCTCTTTATAGTATGGGGTTAGGGGGTGGATTTGCTCATGTGAGAGCTCTCTGTCATTAAAGGTTATATGTGTTAGAAATATCCAAGCTTGGTCTTGTCCTTCACCTGGGGATGGGGACAGGGTGAGGATGGGGGTATCGAGGTGGGGACATTGGGCAGGGACAAAGATGTTGGGATGGGGACATTGTGGTGGGGACTTCGTGGTGAGAAGCAAGAGGTTTGGACAGGGATACTGGGATGAAGTCGGGGACGCTGGGGTGAGGATGAGGACATCAGAGTGAGGAGACCAGGGAGAGGATGAAGATGTTGGGATGGGGACATTGGAATGAAGATGGAGACGCTGAGATGAAGATGGAGATGGGGATGTCGGGATGAGGATGAGGACATTGAGGGGAGGATGAAGATATTGGGATGGGGACATTGGAATGAAGAGGGGGATGTCCAGATGGGGACATCAGGGTGAAAATGGGGATGTCAGAACGGGGATGTTGGGACAAGGATGACTTTGGGGCAGAATGAAGATGGAGACACCAGAACAGGGATGTTGGAGTGAGGATGAGGACAAGGGGGTGAAATGGGGACGCATAAAAGGGACATCAGTGTGAGAATGGGGATATCGGGATGGGAACATTGAGGTGAGGATGGGGACGTTGGGACAGAGATATTGGGGTGAGGATTGGGACAACGAGGCAGGAGCACTGGGGCAAGGATAGGAATATCAAGATAGGGACATCAGGGCGAGGATGGGAACATGAGGATGAGGAGAGTGGGGTGAAGATGGGGGTGATGGAATCAGAATGGGGGCATCAGGGTGAGGATGGTTTGGGATGGGAACATTGGAATGAAGATGGGGACATTGGGGAGGGGATACCAGGTTGAGGATGAGGATGTGGGGGTGAAGATGGGGCCATTGGGATGAGGCTGAAACATTGGGATTGGGTAAAAAGAGGTGAGGATGGGGACACTGGGGTGGGGACATTGGATGGGGACATTGGATGGAGACATCAGGGTGAGGACATTGGGGTGAGGATGGGGACATTGGAGTGGGGACATTGGGGTGGGGATATTGGATGGGGACATTGGATGGGGATATTGGATGGGGATGCTGGGTGAGGATGGGGATACTGGATGGGGACAGTGGGTGTGGATGGGGACTCTGGGGTGGGGACACTGGATAGGGACACTGGGGTGAGGATAAGGACATTGGAGTGGGGACATTGGGGTGGGGACATTGGATGGGGACATTGCAGTGGGGACATCGGGGTGTGGACATTGGGGTGAGGATGGGGGTTTTGGATGGGGACATTGGGGTGAGGATGGGGACATTGGATGGGGACATTGGGGTGAGGATGGGGGCACACAGGAGGTGGCCACCATGGGGACAAAGGAAGCAGATCCAGACCCACAAAGGGTCCCAGCACAGCACAGCTGCCCCAAGGGGATGGGGATAGGGTGGTGGTGGGGGGGTGCATTGTAAGCAATGGGGTGCAACACCCCAGGGTGCCCCTACAGAGCCCCTACAAGGGGCAAAACGAATCTGACTTTTCCCATCTCTCCGTGCAGCGCCTCCCACTCCAGGATTTTACTATTTTCCCTGTTTTTCACCCCAAAACCCCTTTGGGAGCTGAAAATTCCACCTCCCCCCCCCCCCCCTTTTAAAGCCCGGCAGGCGGCGCTGCGCACGGGAGGGGGAATCCTCCGAGCGTGGTGATGACGTCACGAAGGGGGGGTGGGGGTGGGATGGGGGAAGCCCCGCATTGTGACGTCACAATGGAGGGGGCGTGGCTAACGGGAAAAGCGCGCCGGCGGGGACGGAGCGTTCATTCATAAGGAGCGAGCGCTGCGTTCAATGGGGGGGTTCTATGGGGACGGCGTTGGTGTCACCCCCACGTCACCCCTACGGTGGGGACAGGTAGGGGATGACGTTACTATCCGGGTTGATATGAGACTGATCTGAGGCTTATTTGGGGGGGTGGAGGGCTCGGCTGGTGTATCTATGGGGATATGTGATGAGAATAAGGGAAAGGGGGGGGCTTATTGCTCCATCCTCGTCCCCAAAGCATCGCTGTATGAGTTTATGCTGCAGCCGAGGTGGGGATATGGGTCAGAAGGGGAGCGGAGAAAAAGTAGGTTATGGAAAACTCCAGCTGGAAAATAGGAAGTGGGATTTTCTCTCTCTCTCTCTCGTTTTAATCTGACCATGGGAAACTGCAGCTTTTCCAGCCCTCTTCCCCATTTATGTTGGGATGCTGCAGCCGGGGGTGGCTTCCCAAAGTGGGGTTTGGCCTTTGGGGTTGCTTGGCTTCATCCCAAGTGTCAATGAAGGGTTTTTATTCTTCATTCCCGCAGCCTCGGTGCTGTTGGGTTTTGGTGGTGGAGTTGTGACAGCGTTGGGTTTCAGCTGCACAATCCCCCCCTTGTTTCTGTTCAGGTGGCCGAGCTGCTGTTCCCAAAGTGCCCCCAAACAGTCGCTCCTTGTTCTCCCTTATCTCTGGGAACAACCAGCTGAAACCCTGCACTGGATGTGGATGGAGAAACCCTGCCCTGGATCTTTGTGGGCACGCTTGGGTTGTGGGCTGGGTTAAGGGAGGGAGCCCTTAAGAGCTCGTTTCATTTTGGGGATTGCAGAAGTTGGGTTGTTTTTTCCCCCACAAAGCAGCCACTTGTGGTCCTGGTGAGGTTGGATACTTGGTTTCTACTTTGGGCATCCCATTATCCCCATATGAAGCATGAAGTGGGGCTGGGGTCATTTGAGGCCACTCGTGCTCTTGGAGGTGACAGAGCTGTTCCAAATATATCCCCAGTGTCAGAACTCTCCAAGCTTCTTTGTGTCTATTGGCTTTGGAATAATGACATGAGATGCATGGGGCCGGCTGGGTGCTCCCTAGATCCCAGCAGTCAGGGCTGAGGGGGGAGGGGGGCAATCACCCATTAGTGTTGATGCTCAGGTCTGCCCCTAACCCCCTTCACTGTGCTCCTCATCCCCTCTGTCCCATCCCAGTTCCCCTAATAGCACCCCCAAACACCCCAGGATGAGCTCCCCCCATCCCATAGGCATCACCATACAGCCCCAAACACTGCTCCCCATGGGGGTTTTAAAAGCCCCACACGAGGCTGTTGCTGGTGCTGGGACACATGGCACAGTGAGGGGTCACCGGAGGGTGCTCAGCACGGGGATCTGCATTGCAGCACCATGTGCTGCTGCCTGCTCCTGTCCCGGCTTCCCCACTCCCTTCCCATATTGTGTCATTCTGTGGGGTTTGAGGTCAGACTGGGGCTGTGTGTTGCTGTCCCTGTGCTTTCAGCTGCTCTTGAGCCTTCTTTCTGCCCCCACGGTGAGTGGGAGCTACTGGGAGGAACTGGGGCACAGCTCAGGGCTCTCACATCCTGACACCATCCTGTAGCCACCCCCATCCTGCAGCAGCTGCATCCCAGATGGGTGATGCTGCGTGCTGATTACTCATTCATTTGATTTATAAACCACTCTGACACATAATGACTCCTTATCAGCGGCGTCACATGGGGCAGCTCTATGGGGATGCCCCATTACACCCAGGGGGCATTCAGGGATTTTCCACCCCATGACAGAATCGACTTGAATTATTTTTCCACCCGTCCCCAGGCACACACAGCACATGAGTTGTGCCTGCAGGGTGGTGAAGCTGTTGGTTCATTTTAGCAATGGGTTTCTATGGGGGGGACAACCCACCCCAAAAAGACTTTGGTGCTTGCATTTATTCAATTAAAGGACCCGTCACTGGGTCAGCATCATCAGAGAGAACTTGCTTGCTGGGTTTACTTTATTAGAATGAACCCATTGTTGGGCCAGGGTCGGCAGAAAGGATCCATTGTTGGGTTGGTGAAAGGGATCTGCTCATTGGGGTGGCATTGGTGGAGAGGACCCGTCACTGGGTCGATGGAAAGGACCCTCTCACAAAATCACAGAATCACAGAATTATCAAGGTTGGAAAAGACCTAGAAGATCATCTAGTCCAACCTCTCGTTGTGTTGTGGTTGGTGGAAAGGATTCATTGTTGGCATCATTGTAAAGGACCCACTTGTTTGGTTGATATCATCGGAGAGAACCCATCGTTGTGTTGGAGCTGGTAGAAAGGGCCACTTGTTGGGGTTGGAAGAAAGGATCCATCATTGCATAGGCGAACTGGATCTGTTCATTGGGTTGGCACTGGTGGAGAGGACCCGTCATTGGGTCTGTGGGGAGGACTCTCTCGTGTTGGGGTTGGTGGAAATGATCCATCGTTGGCATCGTTGCAGAGAACCCACTTGTTGGGTTGACATCATCAGAGAGAACCCATCGTTGGGTTGTTGATGGTGGAAAGGATCCGTCACTGGTGGAACCTGATGAAGTTCCTCTCATTGGGTTGATGTTGGCAGAAGGGATCCACTCGTTGGGTTGAGGTTGGCTGAAAGACTCCTTGGGTTGAGCTGAATAATTTTTTATGCTTGCTCAGAAATGTCTTTTTAATTAAGTGTGTATATATTTGTTCCTCTTTGCAGTGATGATCTGGCGCTGGGCAGTGCTGTGCAGGGGAGGATGCCGATCATTTTGCTCCTGAGCAGGAAATACCCGTGCTGAAGGTTTGCAGCATCTGTTCCTTCCCCCGCAGAGCTTCGGTGCCTCCGGTCCCAAAGGATTTGGGACATGTAGAGAAGGGCAGTGCTGTGCTCAAATGCCTTTAATAGGATTTTGGGGGCAGTGACTGCTTCCTGGGAGCATTGGGTGAGCGTGGTCTGATATAATAACAGCATCACCCAAAGCAAAGGCAGACATCTTGGGGCATGGAGGGGGATTTGGGTCCCCAGATCATTCTCTCCTTTGCAGCACAAAAGGTAGAAGAACTCAGGGGGTTGGGATTTTGCCCCTATGCACGCACATCCCATCCCAATGATAGCCTAGAAATGTTGACTTGGATGCTGGGATTTCCTGTGTTCTGTTTTGTTGCCAACCCTGATGAATTTCTGAGCACCGTGCACTGGGGTCCTCGCCAAGGATTTCACCCTATTCCTGGGAAGACTTCCAATCAACTGTTAATGATTTGCCTTCAATTAAACACAATGAGACCGGAGGGAGCGCATTGAGCCGCATCGATGGCAATGGGGATACTGGGGCCGATGGCAATGGGAGAGCAATTGGTGTTCAGCTGCAATCAGATTTAGCAGATCCTCTGCAGGAAGGGAGTGGGATTGCGTGCGTGGCCCTAAAAGGAGTGGGAGGTGTGAGTGCTGGATTCCTACTGAGCTAAAATTGGGTTTCCTTTGGGTGCTGAGTCACTGAGGGCTGTGATTGCACTGTACCCAAAGGGGCTTCTGTAAGATATTGGGGTTTTTTTTGGGTTGTGAGGGTGTTTTGACCTATTGATGTTAAATATTGGGGTTGTGAAGGTGTTTAATTCCATTGTAAGGATGGCAAATATTGGGGTAAGGATGCAAAATATTCGGGCTTTTTGGTCGTGGGGTTGTTTCGTTCTATTATAATGGTGCTCAATATTGTGTTCCTGTTTTTATCTAGTTGTGGAGGTGCTTTGCACTTTAACAAGGAAAACAACAGAGATTGGGAAGTAATCCCAAACCCAACTGTGCTGCTTGGCTGTGCTGCAGCAAATGGGGCCAGGGAAGCCCTCCAGCTGTGAAATAACCCAATTCTTCCCCTCTTACAGGGTTGTTTTCCAGCTGACCGCTCCCTTGCAAAGGGTGTGCTTGTAGATGACCCCCTAAGTCCCCCTGTATGGGCTTGTTGGGCCCCAGACCCAAAAGTCCTTGCTGTCCCTTGAGCAGGAATTAGGGTGGAGTGATGCAGTTTCCTTGTGCCGTGTCCCCCATAGGTGGCCCGAGTGTCTGCAGAGCTTGGGGATGCACTGCTGGCTCCTTGCTGTCCTGGGGGTGAGTACAGCTTCATCCCATCCCTCTGCACGTCTCTTCTTGGTTCTTCCAATACTAAAACCCCAAATGCCCCATTTTGTTCTGGGGGTGTCCTACAGGGTTTCCCATCCTGGGATTGCCACTGTCCTCCACCCCATATGACCTCAATTCTTTGCTGTTTGCAATGGGTCTGCATCCAGCACAATGCATCTGCCGGGCTGTTGCAGAACTGGGGTGGTGTGCATCCGCTGCAGCGCATGCAGTGGTCTTGCAGCCATCACCTTGCTGCTGGCAGGTTTGCATCAGCTGCACTGCATGGAAGGGCTTTACAGCCATCCTGCTCCTTGTGACAGGTTTGCACTCACTATGGTGCATGCAGTGGGGGTTCGTATCCATCCCATTGCTTGTGATCAGTTTGCACCTACTGTAGTGCATGCAGTGAGTTTACACCCATCCCATTTCAGTTGTCCCGTTGCTTGTGATGCATTTGCATCTCCCACTGAGCATGCAGTGGTTTTGCATCCAACCCATTGCCTGGGATCTACTTGCACCCACCGTGGTGCATGCAATGAGTTTGCAGCCATCCCATTGCTTGTGACAGGTTTGCATCCACCTGGTTGCATTGTGTTCCTGCATCCATACCTTGAAGCATGCAGTGATTTTTGCAGCCATCCTGTTGCTTGTGATGAGATTGCAGCCACCACGGACCTTAGCATCCATCCCATTCCCAGCAGTGCATGCAGCAAGCTTTGCTTCCATCCCGTTGCTTGTGACAGCATTGCGCCCACCACAGTGTATGCAACAGAACTGCACCTGGCTTGTCCCTTACAGCACCTCTGCATCCTGTCCTTTGCAATGCATTCTCCCCTGCTGCACCCCACTAATCAACCCTCTTCTTCCCCAGGTGCTGAGCAGCCCCTGCATGGGGACCACTGCCTGCGAGCTGCTGCGATGCCCACCTGGAGAGGAACCCATTGGGGTGAGTGCTGCCCATGGGTGATGCCCCCACCCTGTGCTGTGCTGTGCAGCCTGCATCCCCTCACCACCCTCTTTCCCTCCCTGCAGGCATGCAGCACAGCACAGAGCTGCCGCCCCTGCCCCCCTGGCTCTTCCTCTGCAGGGGATGCGCCGTGTGTCTGCATGCACGGGTGAGCGTGGGGTGCTGTGCATTGGGGAGGTGGGGGGGTTTGCATGGATACCCCTGTGCTCATCTCACCATACCCCGCAGGTTTTACAGCCCTGATGGCCATAGGGAGCCCCAGGGCCTGTGTCTGCCCTGCTCCGCTGCACCCCACGGCACCCCGGGGTGCGCAGGTGGGTGCAGGGCTTTGGAGCGTGGGGTGATGGATTTGGGGTGGAATAGGTTCAGTGTTCATGGAACCAATGGGACAAATCTGCCAAATCCAGCTCAGGAAGATTCGGTGCCAAAATAATGCAGGGATGGATTTGGGGTAGGAGTTGTGCTCATGGCACCAATGGAGGAACACCAAAGTCCAGCATGGCGGAATGCGGTACTGAAATAAAGTAGTGATAAAGGAGGTGGGACTGGGACTCATGGCACTGATTGGGGCATCTCCCCAAATCCAGCCCCCACTGCAGGTAGACGTCGAGCCCGGAGGGTTGTGGCACCTCAGGGACCATCAGGGACCAATGGGACATGGGAGGTTCAGCCAGAGGAGTCGGCAGCGGCGCAGTTGGCTGTGTTGGCAATTGTGCCCGTGTTCTGTGCCATGGGGCTGCTGGGCATCCTGGTGTGCAACCTGCTGAAGAAGAAGGGCTACTATTGCACCGCACACAAGGAGCACGAGCACAGCACCAGTGGTGAGCCCCACTCCCATGCAACCAATATTCTGGGGGTGCCTCTGGTTGCTGTTGAACCCAAGCAGTTTGGGACCATAAAGGGATCAGAATGTGGCCCAGTGCTGGTGTGGGTTTGAGGCTGGTGTTGGGTGTGACCCAGCTTTGCCACCCCAAAGCCAACTTGATCTACTCAAGCCCAACCCCATGGCATCTGGTCGCTCACATCTTGTCCCAGTGGTTGGAGCATCCCCATGTCCTCTGGTCACTATGGCGTCCCTATGGCCAGAGAGTATGGGGCCCATTCCTATGGGTACCTGGTTGTTCTTACCTTGTCCTTATGGTTAGTGCATCCTGCTCATCCCCATGGTGTCTGGTTGCCCCCACATTGTCCCTATGTCCATAGAGCATCAAGCCCATCCCCATGGTGTCTGGTTGCTCCCATGCTGTCCCTATGGCCCAGAGGGCACTGAGCCCATCCATCCCCATGACCACTTCTCTTCATACCTTCTCCATCTGTCCCCAGGTCCTAGCTCCATCTACCAGATTGAGGATGCCAATGAGGACACCATCGGGGTCCTGGTGCGCCTCATCACTGAGAAGAAAGGTCAGGAGCCCCCCAGAAAGGGGGAGGGGTGCCCCCAATGGCCGGGGAAGGGTCTGCCATCCTCAGTTGGCTCATGGTGACTCTCTCTGTTTCCCCACCTCCAGAAAATGCTGCAGCACTGGAGGAGCTGCTGAAGGAACATCAGAGCACACAGCCAGCACTGGCGGGCTGCAAACCTGCCTACAAGTGAGAGATTTCCCCCCCCAGACCCCTTTGAGTCCCTCCAGCCCCACTGAGCCCCCACATGGCTCATATCACCCCTTGTCCCACACAGGCTGCACCTCCTGCCTCAGTTTCCTCCCTCCTGCTGCCACCAGCAGCACCTGCACACAGTGCACGGCCCGGCTCCCCCTTCAGACCCCCCCTGCACCCGATGCAGCCAAAGGAAATGGCCCCAGGTGCTGCCACCCCCTACAGCCACCAAAGCCACCAGACCCGCCGGTGAGATCACCATTCTCTCCATTGGAAGGTGAGCGCATGGAGCCGGGGAATCCCATTTGTCTGCCCCATATCCCAAGGTGGGGTGGGCTCACAGAGTGTCCCCATGCAGATTCCGGGTGTCCCGGATCCCCGAGCAGAAGCCTGGTGTTGGAGGTGATCCTTTCCCTACCAGCACGAGGCCATCGTGGTTGAAAAGCACTGACAGCCGCCCTGAGGTGAGGGGTTGGGGGCAGGACGTGGGCTGGGGACAACCCTTGGGTTGGGGTCATGGGGGTTGGTGGGAGGCCATGAGTGGTCACTTTTGGGGTCTTTCTTGGGGAAATCAGTGCGGTGCTGTGTTGGGATTGGGAGGTGTTAACTCTGAAACCTAATGAGGACACTGATGGTGAATGCTCTGCAACTGAGGGTATGGGGACAGCCCTTCAAACCCAGGTCTCTTCCAGCTGCTCTGGGGCTCTCCAGAACCATGAAAACTTCAATGTTTATTGAAAAAAAAATCAGAACTGTGGGATGTGAGTGGCCAAAAGGGGTATTTATGGGATGGCAGAGGCAATGGGGGCCGAGCGCAGGGAGTTGGATGTCACATCCTTATAACCGTGTCCCCTTTGGCTCTCAGGGCAGCCCCTCTGCAGCCCGGTTTGGGGACAGCACTCTCGCCATGTGACACCCCCAGATCCCCTTTGGGGCCATCCCTGATGCAGGGTGAGGGGCTCAGGCACCACGCGACCCCCGGGCACCACGTGGGATGATGGCAGCCAAAAACGTCGCTGGGACGAGGAAGGGCTGTCCCTATGATCGATGTCCCCAGTGCGGTGACACCAGGATGAGGGCTCTGCCCATTGGGTTTTCAATGGCGGTCAGGTGATGGATTCTAAATGTGTTTTTAAACATTTTGGGTTAATTTCTGGAAATGAAGTCACTAACCCGTGGGACACTGGGGGTGCTGACCCCTCCCTGTCCCCACCATCACTGCTGGCAGCAGCTTGGCACCAGCTCCGTCACCCTCCCCAGCACCCCATTGCCCCTTCCCCATATTTATTACCCCTCCAGGGCTTTCCCAGCTCTTTGAGACCATTTCTGTTGGTTTTTTATTTTTATTTTAAGCCTCCTGGCACTGTTGCTGGAGAGGATGTCGTTAATAAACGAGCTCTGTTTTAGGGCAAGAAGTTGGAGTTTGGTGCTTTTCTTCTCTCCCCTCTTTCTTCCCCCATCCCAAGTGATTAAGGCCCAAGTGGGGACAACTGGACGTGGCAGGGCAGCCATCTGGGGACACCCTGACCTCCCCCCACCAAAGATGGGGCTCAACATAATTTTGGGGTTTCTAGAGCAGCTGCTGAATGAGGTACATGGGGTGTCCTCCTCCATAACATGGTGACAGCCACCACTGATGGCCTAGGTTGTGACACTGCCACTTCAAGTGACCCCATGGCCAATGGGCCACAATCCATCCTCAGCTGGAGATGCAGCCAGTCCCTTCTCCTTTGCAAATGTCACTTGACCCTGAGGTGGCCACGAGGGGACAGTGACACCCAAAGGGATCCTGTGGGTCTGAGCAGAACAACAGTGGTGGCCTTGGGAGCACAGGTGGGACCACGCGGGGACTGATCCCATATTGTACCCATAGCTCGGCTGACCCCACAGGGAGCAGCACCCAGCTCTGTGCCTCGTGGTGCTGTGAGGTTGGGGACAAAGGCAGAGCTTGGTGGGCACCTTCTTCATCTGCTGGGCTGCAGGGATGGAGATTAAATGCTTGGCGAGCATCACCATGGAGCTCCCCCATGATTCTTCCTGTAAGCATATCCCTAACCCTATCTGAAGGGCACAGGACCGTGCTGGATCTACTGGGACATGAGTCAACTTGTGTGTTGGGGTCACTCAAGGCTCACAGACCACCTGGGGGCAGGTGACCATGTTGGGACATGGGACAACCCACATGCTGGGGTCCCTGAAGGGATGGGGGCAGATGGCCATCTTAGGACATGGGACAACCCCTGTGTTGAACTCCCTCAAGACCCACCAACCACCTGGAGGCATAAGACCATGTTGGGACATGGAATAACCCCTGAGCTGGGGTCCTTCCAGCCTCACCCATCATCTGGGGACAGGTGGCCATACTGGGACATGGAACAACCCATACAATGAAGTCCCTCAAGACCCACCAACCACCTGGGGGCATACGGCCATGTTGGGACATGGAGCAACCCAAGGGTTGGGGTCCTTCCAGCCCCACCAACCACCTGAGAGCAGCTTTGGAGGTGGGATCCCATCACTTCACAACTCCATAAACAAAACCCCACCAACCCTCTTCCATTTATTTTTTTTTGGAAACATTTTAATAGTTATCGAATGTTCTACATCTTACAGTAAATATCGTACAGTTACAAACTCTTGGCTGAAATCTGTCAGGGAGATCACGAACTGATCTTCAGAACAAAAACGGAACGGGAAACAAATGAGAAAACCCAGATTTACACCTCATAGTCACAAGCCGCGGCTGCGGGGCTTCCCAGCGCATCAGTTGGAGGCCACGTTCCCTACACACCGTGGAGACTTGGAAGACATGTTTACTCTTTTTATTTCCTTTCTTTTTTTGTTTTGTATCTATGCATTTTTTTAATATGTATATATATATATTTGCTTAAAGAGTTCCAATACTATTTAAAAACGAGCTGATCCAAGTTGTCCCGTTGATCAGAATGGGTCAAGAAATGATAGAGATGGATGGGGCGCGTGAATCAGGTTCACTCTGCTGGATGCTAAGGGGCATGAGGGGGCTCTGTGTTTTTAGGGGGTAATTTTGGAGTGCCCCCCGGTGCCCCCTTTCCCCTTCCTCTCTACATCTCCCAATGGCCACAGCCCTGCAGCTCCATCCCAAGGGCACAATGCTGAGGTGCCGCGTTGGGCATTTTCCTACAAACTCATCACATCCAGTTGGGGAAAGCTGCCATTAGATGACATTTTTGCCATTCCCATTTTCCAGACACTCCCAAAAATCCATTATCACTAGATTGCTGGTGACTCTGTAAGTGCCAAATGGTGTGATGCCTTGCCACAGCTCTCCTCCCTCCCTTCCAGGCTTTTTATCCTATATTTCCCTATAGCAGAGCAACAGTGCGTTGGGGCCTTGGGGAGCCAAAAGCCAAAGGGAGCAGGGAAAAGAAAGAGATGGAAAGCCAACTGTCACGGGTTAAAGCCATGGTGAGGACATTTGGGTGGCAGAGGTGGAAGGAACCGCAGCCCTCACTTGGACTGAAAATATTGATGGTTTGACCAAATAAAATTAAAAAGTGGACTTACGAGGACTCAGTGGCTCTTATTGCTGTCTTTGGCTGGTTGGATTTGAGCACTGAATGCAAATCCCAAATGGGAGGAGTTTCTCTCTCTCAGTATGACCTCATTCCCCAGCCCCACCGGGGGTCACTTTCTGCCCACCGTGCTTCTCAAGAATAGCAAACATCGTCACCAAACCAAGAAAAGAAAAACTTTAAATAACACAGTAAAAAGTGCTTATATTACATATCCAAGCTGCAAAGAAGCTTTATGAAGCTGTTGCTGCCCATCAGAGCTGTGGGCTCTGGGGTTTGCATGGAACTGTGGCAGCACAGGCTTTGAGTCCAGCACTGCAGTGCACTGTAATGCAGAAGTCATCGGTGGGACTGGGTAATGGCAACAGCTGCAGTTTGATAACAATTTTCTTAACACTTTTTCCCCCTTTTCCTGGAGTTTTGCTTTGCCTCCATCATCCCCAAGGACACCCTAACCCCCTCTTGCCCTGGCACAGAGCATAGCCCTGTCCCCCTCAGTGAGGGAAATCCCTTTTCTTCCTGCTCACCAACCTGCCACCATTACCAACCCAACAGCAGCACAGTTGGCGTGTGACGCTTGGGTGCCCCCAGTGCTGCCAACCCCAGGAAGCTTTGTCACCCCAGCAGTGGGGACAGCAGTGACAGCATCCTACAGGGTTCCTTTATGTCACCATGAGGAATGTTAACAGAAAAAGAGGCAGTGCCTTCAGGAGCAAACCTTACCCAAAGAACTGACCTGGGCTTCAACCTACCCTGCAATCCCACAACTCCCAGATTGCCCTAAAGGTGCCAGAACTCAAGGTTAGCAAAGGAAATCACTCAACACCTCAGATGGGTTTCTGAGTTGGGGTTGGAGAACTCTATCCCATGATGGGAACTGGATGGAGCTGCTCACAGCACAACCATTTCCTATTCGCCCTTTGGTCCTACACTCACATCATGCCCTACCCCGTCATGGGTTGACTTCCCAACCTGCTTCTTCCCAAACAAATTCCACTGGGGAAACCACAATGAAAGGGAATCAAATACTCCCCCAGATGGCTTCCCAAGCCCCCCAAGGGCTGCTCAACTCCCCAGATGGGCTCCCCACAGCAAAGTTCACCTCTTCATGCCATGATGGCACCGCTGAGCATTTCTACCCAAGCACAACGGGGAAGATTCATGACATCCGCCACTGATCCAAGCAGAAGAATTAAGATAAAGCCACTTGACCCTCATCAGGCCTCGTTTGTGGTAAGAGATGGAGGTGTTGTCCCTTTTCCCTTCTACTTTATAGCCTCAACCTGTTTTGATGAAAAACCCGTCAATTTTTTTAGAGCAAGCCTGAAATTCAGAGCTTTGTTTAGGGGGAACTTAAAAATGCCATTAAAAAAGCACAGTGAGGAGGAGGCTGTGTCCATCTGGGGGCTCCTCTGTGCCACGAATGGCATTTCACCCCTCAAATTTAGCATCCTCTCTCCTTTCAGCAGCACACCCCGCACCTTCCTGGCCATGGATGAGAATTCAAGACAGCTCCTCCCATTGCAGTGATGGGTGAGCAACCCTGGGGCAGTGATGGGACTCAATGAGGTGCTGTTAATTAACTAATGACTTTCTTCCATCACAAGAGCAACATGTTCCAGCACCGACAGACAGCTCCTGATACACAGGCATTCCAACACCAAGTCAACAATACTGTGAGAGCCAAAAAGTAATAACAATAATAATAATAATAATAATAATAATAAAGCATTTGAGAGCTCCTCGGTTCCTGTGATTTATTATCATGGCGGGTTGGGTTTCTTTTGCCCAAGTTTAATTGCAACGTATTACAGAGGACAATGCGGTTTCCCTACTTCCAAACGTCCCCCTTCCCTTTAAGTGCTGACCCTATAGGCAGGGAGGCTTTGCCAAAAGCTAAACGGGGGCAACACTGTGATTAATTACATTTTTTTATTATTTTTTTTAAACTTTTTTTTTTTTTTTTTTTTTTTTTCCTTTTTTTCTCCTTTTTATACAAAATGAAAGTGCAACACAATGAACTACGTGGTGGAAACCCTCATGACCTCCTCCACCCACAGCGCTGACGTTCAGGCTTCACCACTTTGTGCCCTTTCTGTCTTCTGACCGCGGGCAAATGGAAACCTGGGTTTCCATTAAGAGCAGAAGAAGAAGCAACCAAATGGCCCCCACTGACCTGACAACCAGCAGCCCCCAGTCCTTTGGGGTCGCTACAAAGGTTTCTCCCCCTATGGACTGATTCCCATCAAGAAAGATCCAATTCCTTGCAAGGCTCTGGATGGCTCCCTGGGACCACCTGCAAGGATGGATGGATGGATGGATGGATGGATGGATGAATGGATGGATGGATGGATGAATGGATGGATGGATGGATGGAGCTACTTTGGCACGTGGAGGGAAAACCATCAAAAAGCAAAACAATTATCATTATATTTTTCTCTTAGAAAAAAAAAGAAGTCTTGTTTCTACTCTGGGTTTAGGGGTAAGAATTGAAGAATTGCTCCAGCTGCCTGTAAGTGCTGTCTGTTTGACTGGGACACCCTGGAGGACCCAGGAACGGCCTCATGTTGCCTCCAGATGCAGAAGATTACTTTATTGCTATTGCTGCCCCTTACCCCTACATCTCCCAGCCCAAGCAGCTGTCTCCACAGTGCCAGGATTTGGGCTCGGCTCAACCTTTGTTGACCCCAATCCAAAACATCCAAAGAATGGGAGCACCTTGACCTCCACGAAGGCTCCTCTCCATCCGACCTCCTTTCCCAAATCCCCAGGCTCTGCAGAGCCTTTCTGCCCTGGAAATCTCTCACTTCCCACCTGCAGCATCCCTGCACACCTCTGCCCAGGAGCATTGGCCAGGAAAGAGCTGCCCATGATGGGACACAGCTGGCACAGAGCATCTCGCCTTCCCAAAGGCATCGCTGCCACTCCATTCCCCTTGCACCAAATGCCTCTGCCCAGTTATGAAAAGCAGACCCAATGGTGAACAGTCCTCCTACTTCCTAAAA
This sequence comes from Coturnix japonica, assembly GCF_054131305.1. NCBI lineage: Eukaryota > Metazoa > Chordata > Aves > Galliformes > Phasianidae > Coturnix > Coturnix japonica. The sequence continues at coordinate 178,147,638 of NC_140663.1, read as the reverse complement.
CAAGCGTGTTACGTCGCTAATTATATTCTCTTACTCCTACAAAAGAAGGGATGAGTTCAGCATTTCACTGCAGATAATGCATTATAATCTATCACGACAGCTATCTGGAAGACACCAATTTTCCTGTAATATGTTACGGAAGATTAAATAATTTATATTATCCAACTAAAAATACCCAACCCAAATTGGAATAAGCCTGCCTACCAGCGCTGTGCTTTTTCACATAGTACCCTGAACATCAACCACTCTTACTAGTCAAAGAAAACCTAGGCTCTTGTCAACAACAACAACAACAAAAAATAATAATAATTAAAAAAAAAAAACAACAACAACAAAAAAAGGATGAGAAGAACCCAAACGAACAAGAAGTGGGGATCTTTGCACCACTCGACCGGGCAATGCTGAAAAGTGAATATTCTGAGCTGTAAAACGATAGGACCAAAGAGAGAACGTTACTATTGCTCAGTGTCAGTATGTGTTACACGACTGATGTGGGTCGGGGAGAGGGAGGAGGGAAGGAAAATAAAGAGGCAGAAGATTAGAAAAAGCAGCTTTTACAAAAACCACTAAAGAATGCATAAAGTGACCCTTGCACTTTTTTCTTTTGTTCTTGCAAACAGACGAGGTGCTGCAGTGCAGTGGCCGCAGCCCCGATGTAAGACTTGTGTAGTTGCATACAATGTTTGACTTCAGATCTGGAAGAGAGCAGACACGTTTGCATATGGGTTAGGAGCACAGGTAGGGATTTTCTCTTTGTCCTGTGCACCCAGCGTGCATGAAATGCAACACCTGCTAGCAGGTAATGCCTGGCAGTGGGCAGCAAGACCTCTATGACCACCAAACTCAACCCCACCATGCCCAATGACTGTGTTCCAAGTTCCACATCCCCACAGTTCCAAGGATGGGGACCCCACCATTCTGTGGGCAGCCTGTGCCAGTGCTTGACTGCTCTTTGGGGAAGAAACTCTTCCCAATATCCAACCTAATATCCACTTAGAGCACACCCTGGGCAAGCAGGCTGCAGGAGCAGCCCATGGTTCTGTCCCCATGTCCCAGAGGAAGAAGGAGGGGAGTTCTCCTGCAGCACTTACATGACTTGGCCAGTGGGTTTACCAGTGCGGCGGTACGTAGCTGTAGGTGGGGGTTCCTTGAGCCCGGTACGTTGGCACGGAAACTGGATGTGCTCCGATGGCAGTGTGTTGTGGGGTGGTCAACAAGGTTCCTGCAGCAACAGCGAGGAGAAAGGCTTGGCGTGAAAGTATCACAGCATGGGGGGAGGTGAGAAGGGATATCGCTAACCTAGCACCACGTCAAAGAGGCTTTGGAGAGCCCCAAGGAGCAGACCCCAGAGAGCCCTGGGGCACATCAGGAGCATCCCCTCCTCTATGAGCCATGACAAGCTGGGGATTCCAAGTGAGATTGTGCACGGTGCCTTCAGCAGACTCAAAAAGGGAGAATACGATCTCAAATGTTTCTGCTCTAAGAGTAATGGGGTGCTTGGAACTTTAGGGCATCCTGAATGCATTAATTACATCTGCCCACTTCTCAGTGCAAGCAACAGTAGTAAATATCTCAGAGTGGTTCTTGTGAGGCACAGGCTGCAATCCCTCCGTATAACAGGGAGTCAACAGAGCCCTATTTCTCAGCTAATGCAGATGCAAATGGGTGAACAATGCCTTTCTTTGCATAATTCAGCACACAGTGCTATGAATTGTTTTCTGGAGAACCTCTGAGGAGAGAAATACAGGCTTTGGAAAAAAATAAAACAGCCCACAGCCTGGCTCAGTGACTTAATGTGTCTTCAGTTAATCATGTTTTACGAGGACTGAAATTACCCCATGCATGCAACACACAGGATTTGAGAGTGATGTGTAAACCAAGGTTAATACTTGTTTCATTAAGTGTGTGCTGCAGGATGGTAAGTATCTTAACAAAGAGCTCGAGAGTAGAAATGCAGCCATGGCTGGAGAAGGGTGAGCTTGGCTGTTGCTTTATTTGTGGAACAGAGTGCAAAAGTGAATCCCTCTAGGGCACAACAAATGGAAGAGCTCCTCTGCAGCCCTACGGCCTTGAGTGGTATCAGCATGAAGTGCAAACTAATTGATATCTGCCTGTGTGGGTTGCTTGGGTTTGTCCCATCCAAGAGCTGAACCCACTGCTCTGGATCTGTGGGGCCAAAGAGGAGCCTCTTACCTGCTGACATGGCCATGGTGGTGCCAGCGACCATCCCCATGGCCACGCCGTTGGTGCGGGGCGCAGCGACAGGGGCCGGGTAGATGGCCGAGGGGATGCTGTTGGGCTGAACCACGGTGGTGTGATGGATAACGTGAGGCTGTGCCGCGTACACTGGCTGGGTATAATAAGCTCCCTGTTTGAGAAAGGGAAAACACCACCGGCTTTGTCATCCCACAGAAAGCCCACGTCCCGAGCATGTATCGGCACGGCTGGTCCCAATGGATGGAGCACACACAGCTGGGAAAGAAACCCCCAATCCACATTTTTTCCCATTCTCTAGAAGTTCTTCCAGCCTCCACCCCTTTCCAAGTTCCTCCCAGGACAATTTCAAACAGAAGGATTTATTTATTCCTCCAGAGGGAATGGCAATAAGCACTGGAATGGGGTCCCCAGGGAGGTGGTTGAGTCACCACCCCTGAATGCATTTAAGATCCATTTATGATCCATTTATTATTAAGATCCATTGGATGTGGTGCTCAGGGACACGACTTAGTGGAGGGTTTCTAGGGCAGGATGGTTGGGTTGCAGTTGGACTTGATGATCTTTAAGGTCTTTTCCAACCTGAGCAATTCCATGATTCTATATGGATTCATATGATCATGGGTAGGGGGCATGGCGGTGATGGGTCAATGGTTGGACTTGATGGACTTAGCAGTCTTTCCCAACCTTAACAATCCCATGGTTCCATAAAACACTGCATGGTTTGATGGGATGAAATGGGGCCAAGTCCAAAGTATGTTGGCTGCTGGCATGCAAAATGAGCAAGAGAACTAAGGGAAGGAGGAACTGTGGCCCCATCTGATCCCAAAGGGCCTGCCTCGGCGCGGGAAGCGGGCAGACAAAAGGGAGCACCAGCTCCTCAGGTTTCCAAAAGGAGACAGAGGGGTTCTGAAATCCGGGCTACTGAGAGCCGAGGGAGCTGGAAACAAGGGGGAGAAAAGAAAGGAGCCAACAGAGAAAGCCCCACATCCCATGTAACGGTGATCCCGAAACGTGAGCAGTGCAGTGCTGCAAGAACAGGGAAGGTCGGAGGGATCAGAGGGCTGAGAACAATGAGGGGAGATCTTATTGCAGTCTGGGACAGGCATGGGAGAAGCCCTTCAGGTATGGATGAAGGGGGGAAAGGAGAAACGGATGAACTATCATATTACTTCTTCCTTTCAGGGTGGATTGTAGACACACTGCATTACATTGAGGAAGGGAAGAACTTGCCAAGAGAGATGTGGAAGGGGACAGAAATCAGCCTGATACCCTTCTGGTAGAGCAGAGCATGGAGCAGCTGATAGCCTTCCTGGGATTCAGCTGCATGCCCAGCCCAGGATCAGGACAGCACACAACCTTCCATGGGCAAATAGTGGTGGTGGGTGGTTGTCTGGGCTGGAAGATCTTGGGAGGTATTTTCCAACCTTGGTGACTCTATGATCCTGATTCAGCCTTCTCCTGCCTGTACTCATCTCAGCAGCCAGCATCTTCCTTGCAAAATGCCTGAGCTTGACACCAGGCTCCACTGTTCCGACACAGCAAGGGTCACCCTGCAGGATTAAGTCCCAATGGCAGCAAAGAGCTGCTGGCAAAGCTGCCTCCATCTTTTGTGCCAGGTGATGGGGAGCATGTCAGGAACCAGCAGAGAGCACCTGAGCACACTTCTGACCCTGATAGCTTCCCCTGTGCTCAGCTAATGGAAGGAAAGTGGACAAAATGGGGCAGAGGAGATGCTCTGAATGCAACCTGGCATGGAGAAACCAGGTCACTGCTGCAAGAGAAGTCCTATTAGCCATTAAAGTGGAAGGAAAAAAAAAGAAAAGCCAGGAAAGCTGCAGGGCCAGAGTGCTGCAAGGAGCTCATTATCTCCTACAGGAAGAGGCAGCAAGGAGATTTTTGGAGGACACCTGTCCAACATGGGGTCTTGGCTCTGGTGCATGGCTGGAGGCAGAAAGCAATGCTGGAGCACAGAAGATGGCGCTGGGAGCCCAGCCAGGAGCTCAAGGACACAAATCTGGGCCATGCTGGTGAAGGTGACAAAGGGGGCTGTGCCATAGGAAGCAGGAGAGCAAGGCCCATGGGATGCCACCGGGATGGGGACCACAAGCTCATGTATGGCATTGACACCCGAGCCCCAGTGTTCACATGTGGGATTTGGGGAGGAAAGAGCCCAAGGGGACGTATCAGGTGGTGGTGGGAGATGCAGAGTGAGGCACGTACCTGGGTGTACAGGTTCTGCTGTGGGTAGGCACTTCTGATGGGGTACATAGCAGTTTGGTATGGATTCGGAGACGGAGAGTAGGGAGGAGGCGCGTTGTTGCTCTGGGTCGGTGGGACCTTGTAGGGAGTCCCCGCAGTGTACCCTGGTGAAGAAAGCAGAGGTTTGTAGCTGGTGAGACAGCCACAGGGCTCACAGCTCTGGACTCAGGTCCTGCTGCCCCCTTGGGCTCAGCGGGGAGAGATGCTGTTGGTAGGAGGGCTGGAGCTGTAGCATCACTTAGAGTGAAGGGGATGGACCATGGTGCAGCAGGGAGACTTAAGGGAAGGTAAAGGGGGGTAAAAGGGAAGGCTTAAGGGGGGTAAAAATGGCCTTGCAGCTGAGAGAGGCTGCCAAGGGCAGCACCAGCATCACAAACATCCCATTCCCATGCTCACAAACCACTGCAACCACTGCCACTCAGTGCAGGACCCTTCCTCTGGCTCTTCCCTCTGCAAAATAAGGCAGCCAGCCCCAAATCCGCTGCCTGGAGGTGTTCAGGTGTCGGCAGCATTCTGAGGGCTGGATACAGCTGGTCTTGCCTGGGAAGGGCTGCAATCTGTCCTCCAAATTGCTGCCTATGTGAGGTCTATGAGCACCCAGTTTCTCAGCACAAAGGCAAAGCATGGTCCCACAGGACTCCATGCAGCCTGAGGCCACAGAATCAGAGCCACTTGCGTGTCTAGTTCCTGAAATTAAGTTTCTTCTCCTCTCTCCTCCCCATGTTTTTGTCCTCTCACCTTTCCTGCAGTGAGTAAAAGAACTTCATTGCTGCAGGATCTCACTTCACAGGGCAGCAATGCTGTCACATCCCCACAAAAAGCAGCAAGAGGAGGGGAAGGGCTCTCCTTCCATTCAGCTGTGAGGCTGTTCCACCCAGCTTCTCTCCAGGTATGTCAGCAGAGAGCAAGGCTTATAACTGCATGGTACTATGATGGCACTGTCAGTTCAAACAACCAGAAAGCAAACGCCCGAACCCACAAACCCACCACGCTGGTCCCTCCATGTCCCTAAGAACCTAATAGGGATATGAGGCTTGTTTATCACCACCAAAAACGTCCCCTGTGCCTACAAAGGTCCCCTTGTGTTAACAGCTGCTCTTCCAACACCTCTATATCTGCAGGCTCTGTGCATCGGTGATGAGCAGTGAGCGCACACTGCAGGTGGCTGAGCTCTAAGGAAAGCATTTGATAGGTGCTGAGCTGATGAATCAAGGTGAAGGATCAGTTCCAAAATGGGGAAATCCATCCCAAACAAAGGACACCGTGATCTATCAGCTGAGCTGGAACCTGCTGACCACAGGATGGGGCCTCACAAGAGCAGAGTAGAGAGGGACAATCACCTCCCTATCCCTGCTGAACACCCCTCTCCTGATGGAGCCCAGGATCCCATTTGCTTTCCGGGCTGCAGACTCATGTTAAGTCTCTTGTCCATCAGGACCCCCACGTCCTTAAGGACAACTCCTCCCAGCCTGTACAGGTGCCTGGGGTTCTTCCGGCCCAAGTGCAAAACCTTGCACTTTGCCATGTTGAACCTCATTAGGTTCACCCGAGCCCAGCTTTCCAGCCTGTCAAGGTCCCTCTGAATGGCATCCGTTCCTCCCTCCGTATCGACTGCACCACTCAGCTTGGTGTCGTCAGCAAACTTGCTGAGGGTGCACTCCATTCCCTCATCGATGTCATTAATAAAGATGTTAAAGAGCACCGGTCCCAAGACAGACCCTTGAGGGACGCCGCTCGTTACCGGCCTCCACCTGGACATAGAGCCATTGACCACCACCCTCTGTCTGCGGCCTTTCAACCAATTGCTTATCCATCTAGTTGTCCACCCATCAAATCCACTTCCCTCCAATTTGGAGATGAGGATGTGATGGGGGACCATGTCAGAGGCCTTGCTCAGGTCCAGGTAAATGACATCGGTCGCCTTCCCTTCATCCACCAACGCCGTCACTCCATCATAGAAGGCCACAAGATTAGTTAAGCATGACCTTCCCCTGGTGAAGCCGTGCTGGCTGTCTCGTATCACACGCTCATTCCTCATGTGATCCAGCATGTTGTCCAGGAGGATCTGTTCCATCATCTTCCCGGGCACAGAGGTGAGACTCACCGGCCTGTAGTTCCCCGGGTCCTCCCTGCTCCCCTTCTTGTATATGGGAGTGATGTGACCCTTCCTCCAGTCATCTGGGGCATCACCTGGGAACATGGGCTGGGGTTGGGTTGGCTGGACTGAATGATCTTGGAGGTCATTCCCAACCTTGGTGACTCTATGATTTGATGATTCTTCAGTGCTAAACTGAGGGAAAATCCTCAAGAATTCTTAAAGCTGTGCTTTAAGTCTTCTTTGAGGGCAAATGGGGCCCATTGGCCCCAAACACTGAGTAGGATGGAGAAGTTCAAGGCTCAGCAGCTCACATCCCAACACTCAGACATAATGGACTCATTTACTCCATCAGCACTCAAGGCATCAATTAACGAAGGACAGGATTTCAAGTTTGCTAATACACAGCATGAAGATAATAAGGCGCTTTCCAGGGACTGTGAACAGCATCTTGTTGCCTTCTGCTATGCTGCAGATTAGGAATAAAAGTGTTAATTAAACAGAAAGGGTCTGGTTCCCTTAGTGGGACTCAAGGCAGAGTGCAGAACAGAGATGGAATAGATGCAGGGATCCCTGTGCTGAAGCCTCAGTGTGCTGGAGGGTCCATGGGGAGAACTCCATTCTGTTGTAGGGCCATCATGGAGCTGTAGGGCAACAAGGAGCTGTAGGGCCACCATGAGGAGCTGCAGGGACACGAGGAGCTGTAGGGACACCATAAGGAGCTGTAGGGCCACGAGGAGCTGTAGGGCCACCATAAGGAGCTGTAGGGGCACAATAAGGAGCTGTAGGGACACCATAAGGAGCTGTAGGGACACGAGGAGCTGTAGGGACACCATGTGGAGCTGTATGGTCATGAGGATTTGCAGGACCATGAGGGGCTGTAGGTCCACAAGGAGCTGTAGGGCCACCACAAGGAGCTGTAGAGCCACCATGAGGAGATGTAAGGCCAGGAGGAATTGTAGGGCCATGAGAAGCTGTAGGGCCATGAGGAATTGTAGGGCCATGAGGAATTGTAGGGCCATGAGAAGCTGTAGGGCCATGAGGGGCTGTAGGGACATGAGGAATTGTTGGATCATGAGGAGTTGTAGGGACACCACGAGGAGCTGTAGGAACATCATGAGGAGCTGTAGGACCACAAGGAGCTGTAGGGACATAAGGCCACCCCTCAGCCCACTACAAATGCAGACACTGGACCTTGCTGCAGTTTCCCCACTGCTGAATCACAGACAATTTAATTGCTCTATTAAACAAAGGTGTTAAACACAATAGTCCAGACAGATGCAACCTTCCTCATTTATAAATCAAGGGGGGAAATAAGTGAGCAATCTGCACCGATTTGTGGGTAAAAGCAGCTCACAGCCAAGTTTTAATGTCACACAATGATTTGTGCTCCCCTCACAAACGCGTGTCTGACAGCTAATTTTAAAGCCTAATTATGACAACCTAATGCCTTAGGAGGATTAGGAGTTCACCCAGCCCGTGCCATGGTTCTACAGAGGGCTGGGATTTTAATAAAAAGCAATAGGAAGCAATAGGAGCTCCAGCTCCTATTAAAATTGCTGATTAAATCCCTCATACCACCCCAGAAATCTCAACCCCACGGATCCCACAGTGCAGAATTGCACTGCATTGCACTGATTTTTACCCTAAGGGTGATGGGGAATGGAGGGAGGTGAGGATGAAAGCTCTGCGCTGAGTAGGGCACCATTCACCCCAGAATGACTGCAGAATGTGATGCTTTGCTGATGATGCCCATGGAAAGCTCTAAAGGTCTGGAGCACAGTGCTATGGGAGTTGCTGAGAGAAATGGGATGGGTCGGTGTGGAGCAGAGGAGCTCAGGGGAGACCTCATGGCCCTACAGCTCCTGAAGGGTTGTGGTAGGGGGAGGGATCGGCTTCTGCTCCAAGCTAACAGAAACAGAGGACCTGGAAGGCCATAAAGGGCTGCAGGGCCATGAGGGGCTGTAGGGCCATGAGGAGCTGTAGGGCCATGAGGGGCTGTAGGGCCACGAAGAGCTGTAGGGCCATGAGGGGCTGTAAGGCCATGAAGAGCTGTAGGGACATGGGGAGCTGTAGTTCCCCATTTATCCATTTCCACCCCCACTCCTTGCTTCCTGTCCTCACCCCTTTGCTCACCCAACCCCATTGCTTCCATCATTGCCACCAAGGCTCCTCATCACCTCCCTCATCCCACATTTTTCCCCCAAATCCTTTCCTACCACGGTACCTGCAGGCTCAGCTCTTGTCCCCCTTGGTTTCAAGGGGAGGAAACTCAACTGCAGCAGCACAACAGGGAGGAAAATCACATCCAGGCATGAGCTGAACTGCAAGGGAAAACTTCTGAGTGATACCTGATCTTCTACCAGTTACGTGCTGAGACTTCCCAATAACTCACCATTTGGGCCACTGCAATTAGGATGCAGAGCCCACGTCCCACGTTGGGGTTCCAGCCCCTGCTACACGGAATGACAGGGACACCCCTTTTCAAGTCTTCCCAACATCCAAACCTCCTCTTGGAATGAGAGCAGATACCCTGTGATGGGTACTTCACCCACGCGGGACACTCTGCAGCCTTGCAGAGGGTCATTTAACATCAAAACTAACCCCTCCAGCACAAAACAACTGAGAAAAACCCCAGAAGAAAAGGTTTATTTACTGAATGCTGCAGAAGAAGCCTGGTAGGTTCTGTTCTCGGTCCCAGTGTCCACCGGGAGGTGGAAGGTGCCCTCTGTGGCACAGGAGGAGGAGGTCTGTGGCCAGGCTTGCTTCATCAGAAGTGTAGCTTGAGTGAGAAAGAAGAGAAACATTAGAGCAAGGAAGACACAGCCACCCCCATTCTTGGCCCACTGGAACCACTTTGCTGCCCTGATCCCTTTTTATCCCCTCTTTTAGGGACAAGCACGTGTAGGAATTCCATACTGAGTATCCCATGGTGGGATTGTTTGTGCACTGAACTCATCACCACCTCCATAAAACCCATCACCTCCCCATTAAACCCCACAGAAGCGACCACTCTCCTGAGCCAAGAGACTGGTCTGAAGACCTACATGGGGCACACAGCCAACACGGGTGGCTTTGTGGACATCCCTGGGGACAGCTCTAGGGACTCATGGCTTTTCAGAGCAGCGGTTTAGTGCTTTTATGCAATAAGCACGTACTGAATCATGACTTCCAGCCAACAGATCTGACGTAGAGAGTCTAGGTGCATAAGAAGCATTGAAACAAGGCAACACAAGCTGCAGTGCCGGGCAGGATTGGGTCCCCATGCATGGGGACAAGGAACAGCTGTCCCTCATGTTTCCTAGTTGGAAATCCCAGTGAGAGGGGTACAAGGCATTTTATTTGCATTCTAGCCCCGTGTGGTGGGTACAGAGCATCCCACCCCATCAATGGGGTCTTTGGAAACTCTGGAAGGAGAGCAGGTAGAAGCATGGTTTGGGATAGTTTTCTCTGCATTCTTGGGATATTCTACCACTCTACGACGCAAGGGCTGCCATTACACTTAAGGTGAAAGCACATCTATGGAGATAGCAGAGCCCTAGCAGAGCCGCTGCCTCTGGGAAAGGCTTAACAGGTATTTTCCTGTCCATTTTTCTTCTGAAACTATGGAGCTGTTCTAATAGCTGGCTCAGCAGCCAGGCTCTCTGCACTCAGCTCCCCATGGCCTCCAGAGCCACAGAACTATGTCAGCTCTGCCTACACACAACAGAGGGGATGAAACCCAAGGGAACGATCCTGCTTGGTCTTGGTCTTACAGACTGATGTGGGCACAGTATGAGTCCATGGTTGGATTCGATGACCTCAGTGGTCTCATCCAACCTCAGTTATTCCATGACCAACAGTTCTAAACATTCAAAATCTGATTCACTTTCACCACTTGGCCATACACCCAAGATTGATAAGGACCAAGCAGATGATACAGTGCATGCCTATGCACTGCAGAGCAATGCTTCCTGCAGGGAGGATGCAGCAGCAAAGAGGGCTCACAGCCCCCATCCTATGCCACAGCACAACCCCACTGAGCCATTGAGCATTTTATGGGCTGCTGCTAGAAACATCCATTCTGCTCAGTGCAGGCACTGCAGCAATGGACACGGAGCATTATTCTCTGCTGCATTATTAATGGGCACAGTGAAAGCGAAAAGTGCATGCCCTACTTTCAGCAAAATGAAAAGCAGGCACTGATGAGGAGAGCTGAAACAAGGCAGGCAAGTCAGGACAGCAGACTGCCTAGGAAGGAACCAGCTTAATGGAGACATACATTACTGTTTTTGTCTTTAGAACTGAAATGTCTCGTGTCTCCACAGCACACAATGATTTTAGCTGCTCAGTTTGACAAGCTTGAAAGGGATTATTTCAGTGTTGTCCCCCCATCTATCCAGCCATAGAAGGCACCAGGTTGGTTGAGCATGATTTGCCCTCAGTGAATCCACACTGACTACTCCTGATAACCTTTTTCTCCTCCAATGCCTCAGAGATAGCATCCAGAACAAGCTGTCCCATCACTTCCCCATGGATGGAGGTGACTCTGGCTGCCTGCAGTGGCCCGGATCCTTCTTGTCCTTTTTGAAGACCAGTATGATGTTGGCTGTCCTTCAGTCTTCAGGCACCTCTCTTGTTCTCCATGACCTCTCAAAGATGACAGAGGGCGGCCTGAAAACCACTTCTGCCAACTCAGCACATACGGGTGCATCCCATCAGGATCCATGGATTTGGGCACATCATGTTTGCCTAGACAGTCTCTGACCAGATCTAACTCGACCAACGGGAAGTCTTCCTCTCCCCAAACCCTCTCTCTTAGCTCCAGTGTCTGGGATTCTCAAGGGGCACTCATCACTGAAGACTGAAGCAAAGAAGGCATTCAGAAAGCCCACCCTCTCAGTGTCCTTTTATCACTCACCTCATCCAGCAGCAGACCCACATTTCCCCCAGCCCTCCTTTAAGACACACCTATATAAGTCTTTTTTGTTGCCCTTGACTTCCCTCATCAGATTTAATTCCAGGTGGGCTCCAGCCTTCCTTGCGGCATCCCTGTAGGCATTCCTATATTCCTATATTCCTCCCAAGTGGCCAAATCCCTTCTTCACATTCCATAGGCTTTCTTCTTCCCCATGAATTGCCCCATGAGCTCATTGCTCATCCATGCAGATCTCCTCCCAGCTTTGCCTGATTTCATCCTCTTACAGATCTACTCATCTTGACCTTGGAGGAAGTGGTCCTTGAGCAATCAAGACCAGTTCCTGTCATTTCCAATCCTGTCCCTGCTGGTGTTGGATCTGGAGGGTCTGTGGGACTCCATCCCTTCCCAAAGCCATCTCCAGGTCTCCACGTGGGACACTCAGAAGTCTAGAGTGCTAAATCCTTTATTTTCCATGTGGATCCCAATGTCTTGATGTGGTTTTCATGGGAGCCATGAGGTCAACAACAGGCACCAAACACCGCTGGCATCCAGCTTGGTGCTGGTGACCATCACATGGGTACATGGGGGACATAGATGGTGAAAGCAGAAGGTACTTGAAAAGCATTTGAGGACTCATAAGCCACAAGCAGAGGATGCTCTCCCACCCCTCAAAATCTCTCTTCTAAACAGCACCAAGGGGCACATTTGCATGGTTAACCTACAGAAAGAGTCTCAGATATCCAAGTAGATTAAACTTGGGTTTGTGATGAGTGCTTTACTTGTTCCTAAAGGATTTTGGCCAACTCAAACATCCGCCACCCAGGTCTGAATGGCAGCACCTTGCTGGCTGAGGGGATGCATTGGGAACAGCATCTCTGCAGAGGGCCTGCAAAGGGCTCGACATCTCAAATTGCTTGAAAATTCATTGCCAACGAGTTGGATGCTTTCAGAACTGCAGATGTTAAAAGGAAAGCTGATCCCCTCTGATCCCAACGTGTCTGATGGACGGTATGTGAACCCTGACGGCGGGTTCGTTTCTGTGGCTGGGTTATTTCCAGCCTCCTGGATGACAGCAGTTGATTCAAATTGAGCGAATGCTCTTTGTACTGACACAGACGACTGGTTTTAACTCAGCCACTGCACCACAGCGTCGCCTGGACTCCGTTCCATTTAACACAGATGGGAACGTTGCCCACCCCACAATGTACACACTGATGGAACCTTTCTTAGAGCTGGTTTTGCATCAGTTGTCTCTGAAATACTCTTAATTTTCTCCTTTAGGTCATTTTTCCATCTACGGGTGGATATAGGAAGGTGCTGAGCCTGTGCCTGTCTTCCAGAGTTGCCTATGCAGCATTTTCAGGCTTTTACATTTCAGAAAGGTCCAAACCAGGACTGCAGCCTTCTCTATGAAAGATAAGGCTGGGAGATACAGTCTTTGTGGGGCTGAAAGTGGAACTCATGCTCTGAGCAAGCCTTGCCCCACATGCACAGCAAAATCCATGACAGCATCCATCATCCCTATGGGACTAACCTCAAAATATGGTGAAATCTCTTCAATGGGGAATGTTCTGCCCATGGAGGTGGTGGGGTCACCACCCGTGGATGGGATCCAGAACTGTGAACACGTGGCACTGATGGATGTGGTCAGTGGGTAAGGTGGGATAGAACCATGGAATCACAGAATGGTTTGGGTTGGAAGGGACTTTGAACATCACACAGACCCAACCCCCTGCTGTAGGAAGGGACACTTCTAGCCCAGGTTGCTCACAGCCCCATCCAGCCTGGCCAATCTCTCATCCAGCAACAGCCCCAAATCCTTCTCCTCAGGGCTGTTCTCAAGCCATTCTCTGCCCAAGATGAAGCTGTGCTTGGGATGGGTTGGGAATCTTAGAGGTCTTTTCCAGCCTGAATGAATCACTCAGTGATTTCATGATGCTAAACTGTATTAATCTTGAGGGTGTTTATGTGGCGGACAGCCATCCTGTGCAGAGCTGTCTGGAGGAGCGCTGGTTCCGACCTTTGCCATTTCCTAGCCGAGGCAATGCTTGGCCATGCTGTGTTCATGCATCGTTAGGCACTGGAAGATTTTTGTTCTTCTTGGAAAATGGCCTGGCAGCTTTCTGGCCTTCAGGATCTTTCTATTCTCAAAACTATTACAAGTATTCTTAAAGATGATAAACAAAAAGTTTAACCGTCGAGAAAGCCGCCAAGACTCTTCTGATTGAGCATTGAGCCACGTAACAAAGAGATCCGGAGAGGGGAGACAGAAAATGAGCAGAGAAAGAAAGTCTGCAGAGATTAGGAGTGCTCTTCAGATGGGAGAGGGACAAAAGGCTGAGTGGCACAAAGGAGATGGACCAGGGCTTTCGCTTCCCTTTTCACATCATGCAAATCCAAGGCAACAGACAATTGATTATTTGCAGTGCTTAATAATAAAATAAATCAGTAACCCAAGCCTTAATAGAATGGCAGAACTGCACGCTGCAAAGGATTGTGGCCATAAAATACAGCCAGAATCAAAGCAAGGGGGAGGCTAAGTGTTTGTAATGAAAGAGAGAACACCCACAGCCAGGGCTGCCGGGACAAAGGTAGGAGAAATCAAAGCCTCCATGGTTTTGTCCTTATGAAAGCCACAGACTAACAAGGTTTGGGGCAGCTTATTCCACAGCGGACAATGGCGAGGGAATTTCTGAAGGCTGATCCCATTTTAGGGTAGGAGAGCACTGCTCTGGCTGCAGGGGATGCTCAGCTCTCCCCACTTTCCTCCTGGCCCCACTGACCCACTGGTGAGGATGTCCCCACTGTCCCCATCCCATTCCCAAATACCAATGACTTGGAGAACCTTCAGCACAACTCTCTGCTCCTGGATGCCCTTGGGGACATAATGGCCACCAGGACACTTCCTTGTTGACCTCTTTTTTCTCCATCCGATCTGTCACAAATACTTCTGTATTATTTTAGTTGTGGGTTCAAGCAGCTCATTTGCTCAGGAGAAGATAGTTTATCCTTCAGCCCAACCCAGGACATTACCAAAACACTTTCTCGTATTGGGTAGGTCCCATTTCTCACCCTGTTCCTGCTATTTAGCAATAATCTATGCTGAAAAAGCAATCTGGCAAAGCATCATCTTTAATGTCTTCTGTGAGGGCATCTTTACTGAATCAGAGTGATTTGAGAGTGCTCCTACACATCACTTTGGGTTCCTATTTCTTATGAGCAAAAAGGACAGGCAGGATCCATCCAAAGCTCTCCCCATAGGACAGACAGACACCCCAGCAGTCTGTCCACAGAGACAGATAGGACAAGAGGAGAGGAGAGGAGAGGAGAGGAGAGGAGAGGAGAGGAGAGGAGAGGAGAGGAGAGGAGAGGAGAGGAGAGGAGAGGAGAGGAGAGGAGAGGAGAGGAGAGGAGAGGAGAGGAGAGGAGAGGAGAGGAGAGGAGAGGAGAGGAGAGGAGAGGAGAGGAGAGGAGAGGAGAGGAGAGGAGAGGAGAGGAGAGGAGAGGAGAGGAGAGGAGAGGAGAGGAGAGGAGACTCCTTGAACTGCAGTCTTATACTCATGAAACATTTAGATGTCGTACTAAGGAACATGGTTTAATGGGAAAATATTGGTGGTACGTCAACAATTAGATAAGATGATCTTGGAAGTCTTTTCCAACCTTGGCGATTCAGCGAGTCTATCATTCTATGATTCAGTCTCAAGGAACAAGAAGCTATTCACTTTGCTCCACCACTGCTTGCTATTTGTGTCTATAACGACTTATATTTGGGGTTTGAGCAAACCCATGGTGACAACAAAGCCCCCAGTTTGACTTCTCACCACTCAGTGCAGACACGTTCTGTTTTTCCAGTCTTGTTTGGAAAGGTAAATATGCTGCATTTAGCCTCCCTGCTCTGCACACACTGCTGCTCTCCATACACTCGTGTTTTTACAATCTCCAGGCCAGTGTGTTCTATTATGTTTGTTCTACATCCCATTCTTAGCACTGAGGATGCTGCCTACTTCTGACAGGACAGACTCCCAATACGTGTGGAATATTTTTGTTGTAGAGTTCTTCTCACCTCACTATTTCTGCATTAAATCTTCCAGGAGAATTTACTTGTGGCCAGCACCTCTTGGGGAGTAAAAGTCCCGATTCCAGAAAGACTACTCATGTCACAGCTCAGACACTACAAAAGCTTTGGTTTGATCCTGATCCATGGGACATGGTCTGTGGGAATGGTGGGGATGGGTTGGGGTTGGACTTGGGGGTCTTAAAGATCTTTGTGATTCAGTGATTTCCTGAATGGAAGCCTAAGAGAAGTCTTCAGCTCCAAAAAGAATAATGTATATCACAGCTTTGCACTGTATTAAAAAGCAAGTGGTTTATTTAGCTGGGCAGCTCAGGTATCCCTCATTAAGCAGAACACCTCATTAGCTTCTGCCGTAATTAAGATGAGGTTAATAGGTTTTTAGAGGCTTGAAGGCCTCACTGAATACGTCTAGCATCGCTTTGTATCAACTGAGCTGTGGAGTGCAGTATTGGCTCTGTCGCAGGGAAGTGTGTTTGGTTCACAGGGATCTCTACTATTAATGTATTGATTGTTTTCATGTTAAAAGGACCGTGGCATAATGAAATTAGTCCCAATTCCTAAACCATGTTGTTAAGCTTTTGATTAACCCAAATCCTCCTGGAGTTTTCATGGGCAGGTCTGCCAGGAGGTTGTGCAGATCCACGTGAAGGTCTTGTGAAGGTCCTTCCCAGCCTGAACCCTGTGATTCGGTGCCACCCCTGGGGGTATTTCAGAGATCAGTGGATCCCAGGCTGGTTTGGGCTACAAAGGACCTTAAAGGCCACCCAACCCCAGCACTCCATGGGCAGGGACCCCAGGTGCCCACAGCCCCATCCATGGTGATGGGCACCCAAAGGGATGGGCACCCCCATCTCTGGGCAGCAGTGCCAGGGCGTCACCACCCTTTAGGTAAAGTATTTCTTCTTCACATCTGTCTTAAATCTCCTCTCTTTTAGTTTAAAACCAGTCCCCCTTGTCTAGTTGCTATCTGCCCTTGATGTGTGGACATGGCACTGAGGGACTTGGTGCAGTGATGGCAGGACAGGTTGGTGGCTGGGCTTGCCACGAGCAATGAGGCTCTGGACACCAAGCAAGAGAGAATAAATGGATTGGGAAATAGTCTGGGCAAATGAAGACATGCAAACTGCACTTGCAATGAGCAAAAGTAAGGCAAAGAGAGAGACGATGGCATAGTTAAAGTGGTGGACTGGGAATATTACTGTTGTATCAGCTATCCAAATGGATGGGGGAGATTTTGTCAAGGTCAGGGATAGCAGGGAGCTGGGTTCCAGTGAAGAAGCTGAGCCAACCCAGATCAGCCTGTTACCTGTCAGAATGGCCAGCAGAGGGACTGGAAAAGAAGGCTGCAAAAGAGAATGTGGTCTGCAAAATGAAGATCTCTCTTGTCAGCTACAGCAGAACAAAGCACAGCGTGTGGTGGAATGGGTGAAATCCCAGCTGGGATAGATAGATAGGGGAGACTGGCAGGAGACACGTCTGGGTCATCAGGGCAAGGATGGAGAGGAATTTGTACCTGAAAATAAGGTTTCCCAGAGGCAGATGGGGAATGGTAGGTAGGGGAAAGAAGGACTGAGCTGAGCTGAGCTTTCATAGAAAACTGGGAGGGGGAAGATGATGAATATGTCCCCTCAGCAGGGAACAGAACTGCTCGATTTGGGAAAGCCAAAGGAAAAAGAGATTTTAGAAGAGTGTGGCTGATATACCTTGGAATACCAGTGTGGGATTGTACTTGAGATTGGCTGGACAGAACTTGCTCCAGCTTTGGAAGAGACAGATTAGGGTGATGTGAAGGGCAGGAGATGGACAGAAAACACCAGGACAGTAGGACACCAGGACAGACCAGAGTCTGCCAGCACCTCAGGAAAGAAAGGGAACGCGATATGGGCAATGAAGACACCAAACAGGACACAGTTTCTGAAATTTCTCCATCTATTACATGAAAGGAAGGAATGATAAGCATGGGGAAGGGGGAAGCTGTTTTACCTGGAGCGTAGCCGGGGCTGCTGGTTGGATACATGTTTGGGTTGTAGGCTGGGGCAGCCGTGGGATATCCCGTTGGGTAACCTGCAATGAGAAAAAGGGAGAAATGAGGATTCCTACTGAGGTGAGAGAAAATAAGACAGCATCCATGGAAAGGAAGAAACCATCCATGTGAGTCAAGAGGTCATCAGCATAGGTGGGAGATCAATATTCTCAACTGGCCAGGGCAAGGAAGGATGAGGAATTGTGCTCCACAGATTTACATGTGACATCATCAATATTTAACCTTTATTCCCCTTGAAAATGAGGACAATGACCAGAATTTAGGATATGGGCACATTCAACGTGCTCTGAAGAAAGCTACCAAGGAATTACATGCACTGAATGCAGCATTCAGCTGAGAGAAACCAGAGGCACAGCTGTATTCTAAAGGTTTTCCTTGGCTGCAGTAGCTTCATGTGTCACTTACCAAACACTAAGTTAGGCAGTTAGATAACCCTGAAGGCCATTAAGTGAATAATTCCCAATGCTTCCACTCAGTGCTTCCACCAACCACAGCTTCTTGCTAAAGGACAAAAACATGCCAGCCCTTGTATTCACCCATCACTGCACAGCTGCCATCCTGAGGAGGGACCCCATTACTTGCCAAGCCACCTGGAAGGAACACGAGGCAGCTCAGACCGTTTGAAGACACCGTGTAACACGTGAGGTTTTAATGGGCACTTTAGAGAAGGTTACAGAGCATCTTCGATTTCCATCATCTCCAGTTGGATTGGTCAGAGGGAGCTCAGAGAGGAAATCATCTCGGCTACGTGAAGGCTTGGTGAGCTGGAATCACAGAATGGTGGCACCCAGAACAGCTCTGTCCATTTTCACCTGCTTCTGTATAAATCCCTCAAACAGACCAAATGGGACACTTTTACCTGCACTCCCTCCTACAGCACTTGGCTTTCCATTCCATTCCATTCCATTCCATTCCATTCCATTCCATTCCATTCCATTCCATTCCATTCCACTCCATTCCACTCCAATCCATTCTATTCTACTCAACTTCTTGCCATTACACTTCACTCTTCTCTACTCCACTCTGCTCTTCTTTATTCTACTCCACTCCACTATTCTCCACTCCACTCCACTCTACTCTACTCAAACCTACTCCACTCTTCTCTATTCCACTCCACTCCACTCCACTCCACTCCACTCCACTCCACTCCATTCTACTCTACTCCACTCTTCTCTGCCCAAATCTTCTCCATTCTTCTCTTACTCCTCTCTTCTCTATTCTACTCCCCTCTACTCAAACCTTCTCCATTCTACTCTGCTCTTCTCTATTCCACTCCAATCCATTCTATTCTACTCAACTTCTTGCCATTACACTTCGCTCTTCTCTACTCCACTCTGCTCTTCTTTATTCTACTCCACTCCACTATTCTCCACTCCACTCCACTCTACTCTACTCAAACCTTCTCCACTCTTCTCTATTCCACTCCACTCCACCCCACTCCACTCCATTCTACTCCACTCCACTCTTCTCTGCCCAAATCTTCTCCATTCTGCTCTTACTCCTCTCTTCTCTATTCTACTCCCCTCTACTCAAACCTTCTCCATTCTACTATGCTCTTCTCTGTTCCACTCCACTCACTCCATTCTACTCCACTCTGCTCTACTTTACTCTTTTCTACTCTTCCCTTTCCCACTCTCCTCTCCCTTCTATTTTATCGTACTCCCTTTGCTGTGCCTCTCAGTTATCTCTGCTGTTCCCTGGCCTTCACCCCCCAGCATTGCCAGTCTATCAGCAGACAAAAAGAACCTCCGGCATCCTTCCTCACCAAGCTCAGCTGCTGCTGCCTGCTGGTGGCCAGCAAAGATGGGAAAGAAGGAATGAGCAATCAGTTCACACCTCATCTCTTTTACTTTATTAAATAAGAGCCAGAATGGGTCTTTCCTCCCTTCTTCTGAGCAGCAAGATGAACACAGAGCAGCCTCTCCTCCCCCCGGCGCGCAGCCGACTGCTGCAGCAATGCAGTGAAGTTCATTTGAATAAATCCTAATCCAACAATCGTGACCACTGTACTGGAATAAATGACGGCATGTTCTACCCTCTCATTTTCATCAGTGATATATTTGGCTTCTAAATCAGGTTAATTAAAAATTGCTGTGGTTAATGCTGGATAAGCAGCGGTGTAACATTTCTCTTTTCTGAGACTACATAAAGCTGCGTTGTCGGTGTATTTGGGAATATATTGTCCTTCTGCAATCAAAAAGCTCCTCAGGACATTATCTGCAGATCCAAGCAGAGCCTTAATGACAAAGAACTTACATCAGCACCATGAGGGTTGATAAATGTGCTGCGGATGGTACCTGGATGATGGGCAACAGCCTCCAGGGGCATCAACTCTCTACTCCCTACTCGGTGGTTGATCCCCCAAACAAGTCCTGAAACCCAATAGAAACCCACGAACCCATGCTTTCAACATGAGGTTTATACATGAAAAACAAGCCTAAAATAAATCAGACCACCTTCCTTTAGGGCCCTGCTCAGGAAAGATGTGGTTTTGAGTCATCTTTTCCAGACACTCAACTACTCAAAGCCTGCACGGTTATTTCAGGCAGATGGAGACACTGTGTATTCACTCCACTTTGTTCTGTCTTCTGGGTTTTGCTTCTGCTCAGTAGGACTGTGCCTCACCTCCTGTGGGATCTTCTGTTGCACCTTCCTCTTCCAAAGGGGTGGGAGAGGGGCAGGGAAACAAGTGAGAAGTGCTCCTCTTTCTGGATGTACTCAGAGATAAGAAAGTAGCGCAACTGTGTGGCTCATTGGGTTTGGCTCAAAAATTGCTCGGTATAAAAACACACGAGCTGCTTTTTGTCTGTTTTTTTGAGCTGTAAATGACTGATGTTTGTTGGTTCCTCTCCATCCAGCCCCCAAATGATCACAAACCGACCTCCCCAGAAAGCCAAAGCTGTAGCTGCTCCATCTGCCCCATGGCCAACCCAAGTCCCTGCCCCCTGCTGGCCTTTTCTCTTCACCTTCAATCTACGAAAACAATGGCAAGTAGGAAAAATCTCATCCCTTGTGTTGAGTTCTGAGCATCTCCACGGGGCGCTGAGGCTGGAGATAGGAAAATGTCAAGGATGGAAAACATCCTTTGGTTTCTATCTGCAACGGGACCTCGGCTCTGCTGGAGCTCAGGGCCTCGCTGCAATAACAATGTAGAAGCAAAGAAAATCAGATGAGGACATATTGAAAGACATTTATTGGATCCCTCAAAGACAACATCAGGAGTTGTTTTCTTGCTTTATTTTAACTTAATACCATCTCCACAATCAATAGCAGTAAGAAACCCAGCGCTCATCCAGCGCTGTCCCCAAGGAGGATGCAGCCCTGCAGATCTGAGCAGCACAAACCAAACTGGTTTGGAAATTAAGATGCAATAACTGTGCAGAGCTCAGGGCAGCACCAGGCGTGTATTTTAAAGCAGCCTTTAATTTTTCATGCGTTTCTGAATGTTTTAAAGGATTAATGCCAGCTCTGCCCTGTCCTCTTTGGGGCAATGATGCTTCTGATTCACCTTTAAGGCTGCAATCCCCAGTTACCCACTCCCAATGTTTAACGTGCATCCACCTTTAGGAGATGCACTAAGAAATGAATTCAGGAGATGAATTAAGAAAGTGTGGCCCACAGAACCTTCACATGATTTTAAGCAATAGCTTTATTTGGTCCAGGATCCTTCATGACTGCACTCGGAGCACTCATAGTAAAGCAGTCTGCTTATATTTCCAGCTATATATTTTACTGCCAACGTGCAGTTGGGTTGTCTTCCCAGCATGGGCCACATCAGCACGGTGTGTAAGAAATGTCCGGATGGGGTTTTTCACCATCATTTTCACCAGTCATTGAATCATTAAGGTTGCAAAGACCAATGAGACCATCCAGTCCAACCATCACCCCATGGCTGTGAGCTCTCCAGACCATGTCACCCAATGTGACACAGCCAACACCTCCTGGGATGGCGACTCCACCACCTTCCGCCAGCCTTTAAGACAAATCTTTCCCTCCTGACTGCCTTTGGGATGGTTTATCCCTGACTGGATGTGGTTTATCCCTGAAATCACACTACTTTACATCACAGAATGGCTGAGGCTGGAAGGGACCCCTGGGTCCCTCTTGTCCAACCCTGGTGGCTCCATCTACCCTTGATGAGGTCATACAAGTTACAGGATAAAAATCAAGAAGCTCACACAATATAAGGAGGCACCGAAGGCACTGAAAACTGGAGAAGACAAAACGCTGAGAATACTTAAGAGATGCTGAATTGGCCTGGTTGTTTCATACCAAAATCCTTCTGAAATGGATCTGGCTGGTTTTGAGCAGCATCTTTGCAGCTCATCCACCGCAGCATCACGCAGCGTACAGCTCTGTTTGCAGCTTCAGATCAAAAGCTGAGCTGCCAGGAGCACCTGAGTAACAGAGCAGCCAGTGCAGCACTAAACCCAGCTCGTGCCGGGTCTCAGCAGGTCTTACATCTGCCTGAATCTCTGGGAAAAAAAGGATGGAAATGCAGTTTGCTTCTCTTCAGCTTGGGAAAGCAGACAGCCAGGTCCCTGTTCCAGCCTTCCACTGATGACCAGCTGAATTAATTGTTGCTTAGAATGCTGATTTGCACAATGTGCCATTTAATTTCCCAAGAATGGATTCCGTTGGCTGTTATCTGATTATGGCTTCAATCGCTATAAGCAGCCCAAATTCATTTGCAAGACAAAATATTCCCCTCCTGCTCTTGAGGACTCCTAGAAGTCCTCAAGAAGTGATACATGGCTCATGGCACTGCATTGCCGGGAGGCTGTGGATGCCCCATCCCTGCAGGCATTCAAGGCCAGGCTGGATGTGGCTCTGGGCAGCCTGGGCTGCTGGTTGGTGACCCTGCACACAGCAGGGGGTTGGAACTACATGATCATAGTGGACCTTTGCAACCCAGGCCATTCTATCATTCCATAATCCTTACAGGGACAGATGATGAAGTCCCTTATCTAAGTGCAGGACTGCATAAAACCACACTTCAACCCACCGAAGCACCATCATTGGGGCCCCACGCTGTTGTTCAGACACTTGCAGCACTGTCACAAGAGCCAATGAATGACCAAGGGATTAAATGACCACACAATCAAGGAATAAGACAGCAAACTCTATGTTGGCTTCCTGATGCAGCTCCGAGTTCTGCAGCAACGCTCCTCAGTGCTGATTGCTTGTAGCAGTGACAGCAGAAAGGATTCAGCTAATTATGTGATGATTGAGAGAAAGTATCTGATAAGGGCATCTGTGAATTAATTCTGCACTGGGAATCACGTCTCTAGAGACAAAGTGCTATGGCATTTTGGCAATGATGAGCAGCAGAGATCTAAACAATATTTATTCTGCCATTATATGAACTTCCCTGAAAGGATGCCCCCAAACCCTATGTCTGATGAGACTGTTCAAATGCTCCTTAACTCTGGCAGCTCGGGGCTGCCAAAGGGTGGATGCAGGCCCTGAGGGGCTGTAGGGCCATGAGAGCTATAGGACTATGAGCACTGTAGGCCTATGAGGGGCTGTAGGGCTAGCGAGCCATAAGAAGCTGTAGGGCTATAAGCGCTGTAGGGCAACAAGGATCTCTAGGGCCATGGAGCGCTGCAGTCCATCATGAGCCTCCCCTCAGTCTCTGCTCTGGGCCAAGCAAACCAAAAGATCTGAGCCACTCCTGACACATTTCACCCTTCAGACCCTTCCCCATCCCTGCAGCTCTTCTTTGGATGCTCTTAAACAGCTTTATGCCCACTCATCCACTACAGAAACGATCCAATGGCCGTATCTGACTGTCATGGTGTTTCAAGCCATTATCATCCATCAGCAAGAACTCAAATTCAAAAAGAAGGCCAAATTCAACACTGAAATATCAAGACGTGCCTCATCCCTTCTGTGTCATTTACCCCGAGGCTCAATTTGGCTTCTTGTATTTTGAAAGGTGCATCCATTGTCCTTAATCCCCTCCTACAACTCTAAACTCACAGTCCATAGTTTACAGTCCTTCCAAATCAAACATAACCCCAGATGCATCCGCACCTCAGGGGGAAGGAGCAGGAGCCCAACTAGGCTGATTTCCATCCTGTTTTATGCTTAACATTTTAAATTACAAGAATCTGAGTGACTCCTGCTTCCATGGCATGGCATGCTCAGAAGGACAGTACAACCTTTTCCTTCAACACAGAATGGTTCTGAAGCTGAATGTTGGGTGAGCATCACAACGTGCACGTGTCCCACAGCACAGCATTGAGCCCAGGCTGGGTTCACATGGCATGGATCATCCCACATTCATCGTGCAGCTCATCCCCTGTTCCCATCCCATCACTCACCGCCCCACCATGGAGCTACTCCAGCCCACTCACGATAAATGGATGTAAAAATAGAGGGAAAGATGAAAGCAAGGGTGGGACTGTTCTGAAGAGCAAGTTAATGGATGGTTGAGAACCCAGCACTTCTCAAGTCTCCGAGGATAATAAATACATTCACTCCCATGAACAAGTGCCACCCCTTTATTACTGCTTCAAGCCTCATCAGCCCAAGAGCAGAGCAGTCAAGTAATGAACTCTATGCGTTCATCAGACAAGTGTTTTAAGAAAGGTTAGCTCTAGCAACTGATGATGTCCACATTTTCCTGCAGACCTTTCACATTTTGTTCCTTTTCCAGCCAATGGGTCCCTATATATATATATATATATGTATAGGCAGCCACTTATTTCTCACTCGTTACCAATGCAAAGACATTTCCTATCCCTATCCCTAACCCTAACCCTAACCCTAACCCTAACCCTAACCCTAATCTTCATGGGGACTGTAAAGGCACCCACAGCACTTCTGCTGGATATCAGTATAGACCAGCACTCAGACTGTGTGCTCGAGTTGAAATTGGGTATGGGATACATTATCAAAGGGCTGGAGAGCCACATCTCACCCTCGTTACCGCAGAAGGCTGTTGATGATGCCATCTGATCCTATGAAAATTGGAAGACTTTCATGAAACGCTGCATTTAAACATGGTAATTGATGATGACAGCTGCTCAAGGGCTACCCTCGTGCTTTGGTGTTGTGTAGCTGTGCTGCTGGGGCACACGGGTCCCTCTGCATCCCAAGGGCCACCCGGAGCAGTTTGCTCAGCATCGGTGATTTCATAAGATCCAGTTTATCTTCAGGCTATTGAGTCAAACAAAGTAATTCCCACTTCCAGTCCCATTTCACATCCATCTCAGCTGGCTTCCCACCCGTGCCCACCTATGCTGGTTGATGGCTGGACTTGATGATCTCAGAGCTCTTTTCCATTCTGAATGCTTCTATGATGCTAAGAAAAGACAAAGCAACAGCCAGAATCCTCCCAGGGCTCACAGCAGCCAACTGGGTTCAGGAATCTTCCGTATGAACAAAACTCATCTTGAAAACCAACAGCAACTGTCTGAAAATATTAGTAAGACAGTTTGAAGACACATTCTATAAATGAAGCACAGCGACAGAACTTGACAGACTGTCGATCAATATAACTTCTGGGCACGAGACATGTGTCATATCCCCTCCTGTGTTTAGACAAGTCTCTATGGGAAAGAAGGGTTTGAGAACTGCTTAGGTCAGGCAGTATTAATGCTCCTTGCTGCTATTTACTCCATCCTCTAGATTTCCAGCATGTAGAAGGCAAATAGCATGGGAGCACAGAATGGTTTGAGTTGGAAGGGACCCTTAAAGGCCACCTGTCCCATTCCTTGTAATGAACAGAGACCCCCAAAACTCCATCAATGCTCAGAGCCCACCCAGCCTGACTATCAAGACTGGGATACAGCACATACGAGCGCTTGTACTGGACCAGACCAAAGGGCTGCCTTGTCCCTATCCTGCCTCTTACAGTGGTCCAAACTACATCTAAGATGCCTGGGGAGGAGATTAAGAAAGATGGAATGTTTGTGATTCCCTCCAGTGCTCCTGAAGCCTCCAGATATCTGCAGCCTGGGAAGTTCCTGCACTAGATACTGAATCTGTTACATCTACTTATTAATTATTGTTCACAATTTATCATGTATTGTTACCTATTATTGTCTGTTGGTGGAATTCTCTTCTACCATGTCTTCGTGTCTTCTTTTCCCTCTGAAAAACTTTGCTTCCCGTGAGTATTCAGAGCCACATCTGCTCCCTCCACCAGCAGAAAATCCCTTTTGCTCTTGCTTGCTTACAGACGTGATGTGGTTCATGCCAAGCAAGCTCGATTCATGCATCTTTAATGGAATCATTACTTCCGTGCTGAATGCTGAGTACGTATTTCTTTGTCTGAGTGTGTGTCTGTCTGCTCATGGCATCCCACCTCTGTTCATGCCACACTGCTGGAGCCGTCCCCATCCCATGATACCAGTCTGCAGGTTCCATCCTGCCATCTCCTGAGGTTCCCTGCTTTGCTGACATAAGCAGTGCAGCCAGGTGATGCTGGAAGGAAAAAAAAGCTGCAGCAAGCCCAGATCTCAGGATGGGCACATCAGGAGGAAGAAGCTGCCCTGGTTGTTTATGCAACACTGCAGAAGCTCAAGTGATGCTCAGTAATGAATTCTTGCTGCAGTCCCAGGCAGGGCAGGAGTGGCAGAAGCTCCCAGTCCCCTTCTGTTCCAGCAGGAGAGTTTCTATGGCAGCTCTGGATGGGGTGGCAAGGAGGACGTCCCTGTTCATTGCAAAGAGTGGGACCAGATGGCCTTTAAGGGTCCCTTCCAACTCAAACCATTCTGTGATTCCATGACCCCATGGAACCTGGTCCTTTGGCAGAGCCCAACGTAGTGGCCAGAAAGAGAAGCACCAACCTTCACCCAAATCTTACAAGGAACCTACTTTGACAAGAGGGGTGGGCAGAAAGCCACCAATGTGGCCACACAATACTTGGAGCTTTTCTTACTCAAGTAATCTCAGCTCAGCTGGGACTGGTTTAGTGGACATGGAGGGGATGGGTTGGGGTTGGATCTGAGAGGTCTTTTCCATCCTTAATGACTCTGTGATTCCATGATTCTGCCTTCAGAGCAGTACTGCAGGCTGCCCAGCTGGCTTTGGGCATCATGATGCAAGGATGAAGGCGACAAGAAATGCCCAGTCATTGAGTTGCATTTAAGTCTCTCCTAATGCACGAGCAGTGTTGTGCTTCCTCTCTCTACTCTTCTGGCACTGGCATCACCCTCCTGATTTCATTGGATTTACACATTTACCCACGGTCTCTGGGGACAGCGGACTTGCTATTGCAATTAATTCTTCTAATAGGCAATTATAACGTTATGGAAACAGATGATTACCAAAATAGGCTGGTTCTTCAGGTTTATAGGATCACAGAACCATAGAATATCACAAGCTGGAAGGAAATCACAAGTGTCAGGTTGGATATTAGGGAAAACAGTTTAGGGTTTGCCGTGACCTTCATGTAGATATTCCGTTTTTAAATGGTAATTAAAATACCCATATGGTATTTTGGATATTTGGATGTGGCCCAACTCAGCACAGTGCTCTCATATAGGTCAGCTCTCCACAAACACAGCAGCAGATGGAGTGCACGCGGAACATCAGCAAAACCAGTTTTTGGGTGTTAAAAGGCATAAATGGGTCTCTTGCATGTATTGGGGCCAGGAGACGAGACTGAAATCGTGCTGGAGGGGAGAACAGAATCCACAACATTGGAACTGGCAAAGCTCCATTGCAGTGTTGAGAAAACGAGGTCCTGCAACAACAGAACTGTACAGATTTCATCCCCCACCAGGAGACCTCCATCAGAACCCACAGCACGGGTGGAACAGCCCAGGGACGTGTTAGCAAAGTGCCATTTCCACTGCCTTGCCATGAAACAATGATTTCTGTGATGGCCCGACTTGGAAAACCAATTACAGCTAATTAAGTAGATTACATTTTACGGTTGAGGTGCGTTCTCTTGTTTGCAATGAGACAGATTTGTGGTAGCTCCGTTTCTGTTTGTTTCCGACACGTTGAGGCAGTCAGGCTTGTTTGGAAAATCCCAAACCTGGCGTGGTGTCACTCAGATGCAACATCTCATGCAGATCAATGGGGAACTGTGGGAGCGTTGGATGGATGGCAATGGTAGAGATGCCCAGAAGCATCCCCTCCATCACAGCACACCTACACGATGCAGGGCACGAGTTGGGCTGGGAGAAGCCACCAAACAGAGGTTCTAAAGGCTCAGGGATCAGCCCAGTGCTTGTTTGATGGGCTGAAATCAGCCTGGCCTTGAATGCCTGCAGGGATGGGGCATCCACAGCCTCCTTGGGCAACATGTTCCAGTTTCACCACCCTCTGGGGGAAAAACTTCCTCTAAGATCCAACCTAAACCTCCCCTGTCTCACCTTAAAACCATTCCCCCTTGTCCTATCACTGCCCACCCTCACAAACAGCCGTTCCCCCTCCTGTTTATTTGCTCCCTTCCAGTACTGGATGCCCACAATGAGGTCTCCCTGGAAGGGACCTTACTTCCCCACTCTTCCATAAGGTCCTTTTTCCCAAGGCTCCTCACTGTCCCTGTAACCCAGAGGCTGCCCCTTCAACCTCTGCTTTGTCTTTAGCGTATCTAAGATGACCTTTGTGGTCTATTCCAACCTTGAGGATTCTACGCTGGCAGGAGGGAGAATTCACAGCACACACTTTGGTTTTAATACGGCTGTTTTCAGAGCTATCTGCAAAGAAAACATGGCATAAAATACAAGGTGACCCTTCCTTTCTCAGCTGTCTTTATAGGTTCACATACTGCAGGAAGGCACTGTGTTTCTTCTGGCTTTCATGGGGTCCTATGGTGATGTGCTTAGTGACCCCTTCCTTTCGGGTTCTGCAGGCTACAGCTTGGTCAAACGATGGCAGGATCCTGGGCAGCCATTGCTCGTGCAGCCTGGTTCAATGCTAATGAACTTCTGTAGATTTACAAGTGCAAAATCAATGTGTTGCAATTAATTCACACTGAGTCATCATCTCCCTGCAATAATATCTCCTTGCAGCGAGCAATGGTTGGGAAAACTGGATAATAGCTTCATTTTCTACGCGGAGCAAAAATACGCTGCCCCTGACTCCTCATAGCAGCAATGAGTCCAATCCAAGCTTTCGTCCCCAGATCAAAGGAGACATTAAAACACTGAGCAAAGCTCTGAGATCCAAAACACAGTGGATGTTAGCAGGAGCCTTAAGGATTCAAAATGGGCATTGAGAATCCATCTGGAGATTCCCAGCACTGTTCCTGTACTGGAAAACATCTAAGAGAAACGTTATCAGTGCCTACATGAGCTCATCCACGGGACGGCCAAAAAAAAGTATGGTCTTTTAGGTGTAAAAATGAGAATTCTCAAACTTGAAATTGTATTTTTCTCTACTCCCAAGTTTAAAGTTAAGGAAATGGTGAAACTGCCCATCAAGTCCTGGGAATTCAGTGAACACAAAGGATGCCGGGGACTCTGAGAATGGTTTTCAAAACTAAAATGATCAACAGCGAAGAAATTCAGAGCAAAGTCCCTTCTAGAATCAATTCTAGAATCAGATGTGGACATTTCCTTGGTAAACCACGATGGACCCATCACACAGGGGCAGGGGGTCCACACCTATAGTAACAACCATAGCCAGAAATCCTCCATATGAGAATAAAGAGCATTGAAAATAAAGATTGAGACTGTCTTTCAAAAAGACACGTTCCTCCCTCCTGAGACCATTCACACAGAATCCATCACTGTCTGCATCCCCCCAACTTGTTGATGGTGTAATTCCCCTTGTTGTCTGCAGCCTTGAAATGGAGCAAGGGAAACAATGAGGTGTAAAGAGCCATCTATCTGCCAGTTTGATGCACACCTTTGTGTGGATTTATGTATTTCTGGCCTTGCTAAACTACTTCCCACCAATGGCCAACCCAGCGCTCTTGGCATCTTCAGGGCAACTCCAGCACTTCTGTCTGGATACAGCAGGAGGGACTGCCTGGCTTTGGCTGCCAAAACCTGTGTGCAAATCGTCCTTCACACCCTAGCTGTGAAATGCAAAGTCCCCCCTGTAACGTGGCTCCAAGGCAAGGATGCTCGTAAAGATCCATGAAGCCCCTCCACTGGCTGACTTGCAAATGTCAAGGAGAAGCAATGACCCACGGCCAGTTTGTCACTGTCACAGCTCTGGTTGAGTGAGTTTTAACGCTTCCCCCGAGCGACCTCCTGCCAAAGCACAATGAAAAAAGCAGGAAGACAATCATCTCTTTATGCAGGAGATTTTCTCCCCATCAAAAATAGACTAACGCGTAATACCTTAAGAGTTTTAATCTAAAATAGATTTCCGAAGGGCTCCATCAGTCACAATTAAAGATGCTTTTAATGACCCGAAATCGGAACCAAAGCTTTATTGCAGAATATCTGGTGCAAAAGGAGATTTTTGTTCCAATTAACCTAAATTATGGAGCCATGAAACAGCACGGCACACCCTCACCAGGCACACGAACAGCCTTTGGGTGCACACTGGCTCTATTTAATGTCAGAAACATATTAGAATGAAAATTATGGTGTGCAAGACCATGTGTTATACGTTCACATTTCAGAGACTACTTACATACGTCCTCTAAAGTAAATCAAAGGGTTCCGTAATTACAAAATAATATCAGAGGTGCTTTGTTATGTCATGGACTACAAGAGATCCAGGATGAGTTCAGTGTATCACAGAATCACAGAATTGTAGGGGTTGGAAGGGACCTCTAGAGATCATCGAGTCCAACCCCCAAAATATAATCAATTATATCTCCAATAGCTTGAAAAATGGAGAAGAAGAAGATACTTGTGAGAACAGCTGTGGGGAACTTCTCTGTCTTGATGACTGAGGACAACAGCCCAACCCCAAGAAGACACATCCACACGTTTACATATTGCATTAATACACAGATCCATATTACACTTTCAAGCGCACCATTTCCATGACTCCATCCTTGCCTTTCCTCCTCCTCAGCTCCTAAATCTTTATCTTGGATTACTTAACGTCCATGTGCAAATGGAAATACCAGTTCTGTGCTTCACCAGCCCACAACATGCCCTGAATGAACCCAAATGGTTGGGTCCTGGCAGATGGCCATGCCATGGATTCCTCACACTGTACCCAAACCTCCAAATCTTCATTGTTCGGCACCATTGAACACCTCGTGTTGTCATTGCCACAATGAGCCCTTTTGCCCCAGTTTGACCATGGCAGCCTCCTCCTGCTTCCATCCATTCCTCCTGCTGCCATGATGCTCGCTTCCCTAGCTTGTCAGCAAAGATCAAGGCACATCTCTCAGCACACACAGATATTAATAGGCATGTATCCCTCTCCGTAAATTCAGCATCCTTCAGAGCCACTCCTTACCCCCCAAATCATAGAAAGATAGAGTGGCCTGGGTTGAAAAGGAGCACAATTCTCATCCCGTTCCAACCCCCTGCTGTGTGCAGGGTCACCAACCAGCAGCCCAGGCTGCCCAGAGCCACATCCAGCCTGGCCTTGAATGCCTGCAGGGATGGGGCATCCACAGCCTCCCTGCTCATCACACATCACTCTCTCCTTCTACCCAAATGCCACAACGTTGACCTATGAACACTAAAGACCTTCCTTCCCCGCATGTGAAAAGGAAAGGACTTGGTGAGAAACAATTTGAGGTCAGGGCATCCCCCCGCTCAGCTCACACAAAGTGCAGAGGTGACATTCCTTCCCCTCTCGATTCCTGTGTGCAAATCTTAATTGCTTTTCTGACACCTACAGAATGTAATCTTCTTTCCTTGTTGTCGCTAGGATTAGGGCAGTACGAAGGTAAAGCTATTTTTGATTAATATGGAAATCAGAAATTACTTTCAGGAGAAAACTGGGGGCTGCTCCTAATACTACTTTATCTTTGGGGAACTGAATCCAAAGGGCAACAAGAGAGGACTTGCAGCTCACCACATCTTCCAACCAGGGGAAAACAAAGAATCACAGAATCCTCAACGTATGTGAAAACAATCTACTCCAATGGAAAAAAGGAGATTTAAGAACCGTTTGGATGTGGTGCTCATGGACATGATTTAGAGGAGGGTGGTTAGGTGGGGTTGTATGTGTAGGTTGTGGCTGGACTTGATAATCTTTAAGGTCTTTTCCAACCTGAGCGTTTTTATGTCATCTATGTCATTTCATGTCTTCTGCCACCTCCTTCTCAGCCTCCATTAATGAATCCACATGAATTTACCTCAATACAGAATTAAACAGATCCTCCCCTCTCCCAGCCATGGGGTGAGCAAGAATGCATGGAGATGGCAGGTGAGCTCCAGCCCAGCCCAGCCTTCCTGCCATAAGCCAGTGATTTAGGATGAATGAGACACCACCAGGCAAGCCTCAACATGGGAAACAGTACTCAATTTCCCTCTGAAGTACTTGGGAAGCCCTAATCTGCCAGCACTGTAGGTGCACACTGAATAATAGGCAGCCTGCGGAACAGGAACCATATATTCTCCTGTATTTTTTTAATGCTACCATCGGGTGCATGAGATGAATGGGATTTTCAAATGGAATTGTAGTGCCTGAGCTACTGCTGGAAACAGGCATTTACCACAGAGGAGTGAAATGGAGACAATTGACTTTTCTCTTGAAAGCCCTCCTGTGCTTTCAAACAGATGCAGGAACCCAAAGGCTCCATAAGGACCAGGACGCCCTCCAAGACTGGCTGCACCAAGTTGTGCTTTAAAAGGATGAGAGATGGAAGCAGGCTGTTCAACACCAAAACATGGCATGGAGCACAAGGCCTGGTAGCATGAATGTTGATTTTGACATAAAAAAGGCTGCAGTGGCTCTTGCAGAAATCAAAGGTTCGGCTGGATGTGCCTGGGATGAACAGCATACATTGACATCCCTGCATTCAGAAGGTATCTGGTCGTACAGCGGTGGTGTGCATTTGGTCTGCGAGCCAAAACAAGCCATTCTATGTCTCTATGAAGGGAAAACTGATTTCCTCTCTGTGTTACTGAGTTAAACATGGCTGTTAACTTCCCTGGTGTGTTAAGGTGACTTTGCGGAGCCTTTGTAAGGCATGGAGACAGAAAACCTTCAGCTCTGCGGGCAAATTCCTGCAGATCATGTGCTCCAGCAGCACGGGGACACTCGGTACATTCACACTGACAGTGATGAAATGCACCTGAATGCACAGAGCTCGGAACAATTACTGCAGAACAGCCTTCAGTACACCGAGGGAAGGAAAAAACCTTCACTACCTTTGGAAAAATGAACAATACTTCTCATTATCAGTGCTTCGTTTAGTATCCCGCTCACCCAAGCCCAATTATAGCCAGAAAAGGTAACTGGGGAATGATAGAATGGCCTGGGTTGCAAAGGACCACGATGATCATGTAGTTTCAACCCCCTGCTGTGTGCAGGGTCACCAACCAGCAGCCCAGGCTGCCCAGAGCCACATCCAGCCTGGCCTTGAATGCCTGCAGGGATGGGGCATCCACAGCCTCCTTGGGCAACCTGTTCCAGTGCGTCACCAACCTCTGGGTGTAAATCTTCCTCCTAAGATCCAACCTAAACCTCCCCTGTCTCACTTTAAAACTATTCCCCCTTGTCCTATCACTGCCCACTATCACCCTCGTAAACGTCTTCATCTGGGGATGAAGCCCAGGTAATGGGCATCCATCAGCCTCCTGATAACGAGCAAAGGCAGATTTCAAATATAAACTCATGTCAAACACCTCTGGATAACGTTAATCCCATGTATATTTCAGAGCACCCATCCCAATCACGGTGCTGGTTTGCTGGTTCCCCTCACACCCCTGGCTTTGAGGGCTGCACTGCACACACTTTTACACCAAACACTTTGCATCCCACCGGCTTAAAGATGCAGACCGTAATTATGTCCTATGAAAGCAGCGCCTTTACCTCCACTCAACAGAAAACTCCCTTAATTTTAGCAGCGTAAAAAGCCTGGAGGGTGGGGAAAAACAACCCACAACCCTAGAAAAAGCTGCTGGCAGCTGACCGCAAGAATAGAATCAAAGCAGGGCTCTGCTGAGGACAGCACTCGAAAGAAGCAGCTCCTCTGTTCCATGCAGAGGAAGCCCGGTGCCATTGCCTCACGCTGCTCCGTACAACTCAGCTGCTTTTTGACCTCCAAGAGCTTTGAAGCTTCTGGGTAATCCAGCTGCGATGAGATTTCATATTCCTTGATGAAACATCTGAAGCCGCTGCTGGGTTTGCTGACGGATCCTTTCACATACCCGTGTGCGAGGCAGAAGCTCTTCCTTTGCTCTCCCTTTTTGTTTTGGAGATGAAGGGCACCCAGCGGATGCAGGCAGAGGCCATGTAAGGGTCGCGGTAATTGCTGGGCAAAAAGCAGAAAGGATTTGACAACAAAGGCAATTTCTTCCTCCATCTTGAGATATCAGCCTGAAGACTTTGTGCTGTGGAAAGGGAATCTCAATCTTAAATCCCCAAAGCTCACGCGATGTCTAACGCAGACATGGATCCCTCTGTCCAAACGATTCAGCTCAGCATCCCATGAGGGATATCATGGACAACCCCATCACCAGCTGAAGACCTCCAACTCAACACATGAGAGCCTTTCCCATTACTCCTGCACAGACTGTGCCCAACAGCTTCCATCCTTCACACCTGTAACATCATTCCTGCCTTCAGCTGTGATCCCTATATTCTCCCCAGGCCACTGATCCCTTCTTACTCTTCTTTTCCCTCAGCCTGGCCAGCAGGCCCTTGCTCAGCTATGCTGGTTTCCTGCCTTCTCTGCCCAATTTCTTATTCCAAGGGATGGATCAGAACCTCTTCAACCACCTCCTCCAGCTGCTGAGTGCCCCTTGCACTTCTCCTTGATAACTAGATTTGATTCACAGGTTGTCAGTGACAGAACCCATGACGATCAATCTGCACTTGGATCATGGGAACCCAATGGCCATGGCAACCCAAAAGCCATGGGAACCTAATGGCCATGGGAACCCAACAGCCATGGGAACCCAACAGCCATGGGAACCCAATAACTATGGGAACCCAATGGCCATGGGAACCTAATGGCCATGGGAATCTAATGGCCATGGGAACCTAACGGCCATGGGAACCCAATAACCATGGGAACCCAATGGCCATGGGAACCTAATGGCCATGGGAACCTAACGGCCATGGGAACCCAATGGCTATGGGAACCCAACAGCCATGGGAACCTAATGGCCATGGGAACCTAATGGCCATGGGAACCCAACAGCCATGGGAACCTAATGGCCATGGGAACCTAATGGCCATGGGAACCCAACAGCCATGGGAACCCAATGGCCATGGGAACCCAATGGCCATGGGAACCCAACAGCCATGGGAACCTAATGGTCATGGGAACCCAACAGCCATGGGAACCTAATGGTCATGGGAACCCAATGGCCATGGGAACCCAACAGCCATGGGAACCTAATGGCCATGGGAACCCAATGGCCATGGGAACCCAATGGCAATGGGAACCCAACAGCCATGGGAACCCAATGGCCATGGGAACCCAACAGCCATGGGAACCTAACAGCCATGGGAACCCAATGGCCATGGGAACCCAATGACCATGGGAACTTAATGGCCATGGGAACCTAATGGCCATGGGAACCCAATGGCTATGGGCAGCCATGGGAACCCAATGGCCATGGGAACCCAAAAGCCATGGGAACCTAATGGCCATGGGAACCTAATGGCTATGGGATCCCAACAGCCATGGGAACCCAATGGCAACCTGTTAATGACTGGAATTTTGCCTATAAGAACAGAACGTGTTGTGTTGGGTCATTTGTGCAAACCCAAATGTGGGTTTGCTTTGGCGTTTCCTAAACCCAAAACTTACAACAGCAGCAACAAACAGCGACTCATCCAGAAGTACAGTCAGTAAGAGAGCACGCTGGGTTGCAAGCAGAGAACGTGTAATTCCATGCTTACTACAGGTCTTGGGGCTCAGAATATCCCTGCATGTCCAACAGCACCAAGCTGGGAGGGGTGAAGAGCACAGTAGATCAGTCAGCATCCACCCCTCACCTGCTCCCCACAACACCCTCATCCCAGCAAGGCCTCTTCCAGCACAAAACAGCATTTTTATCCTTCTTCCTGGTCAGTGTTGACCTCAAACCACAGCAGCAAAACCAATAATCCATCAAGCTTAGCAGCATCCAGGAGGAAGCACCCCTGAGATCCATCCGCGTGCACACAGGAACTGACTGGCTGCTCATACCCAGGAGGAAGGCAGGGTCAGGTCAGTGCATGCAAAAAAAAACCCCAAAAAGTAAAGAAAAGGAAAAAGTAGGTCAAGAAATTTGCTGAAAGGGACAAAGAATGCTGCAGATTCTTATTACCTTATGCAAGTGCTACCAAATATCGGAAGCATCCTTTTTATCTGACTCAAATCCCACATGGGTAATCCATGATTAAATTTAGCGGGTGTGAAATTTCATTAGGTCGTTCAATTTTAAGCATATTGGATAATGAAGTTTGGAATTAAGAAAAGAAATGAATACCGTAATTCTGATCTCCCTTCCAGCCTTCCCCCATCTCTGAGATTATCCTCCTTTGTGTTGTACACTGGGGTCTTACAGCCCACCTTCAACGCAACGTCCCCATCTACCCAGAGAGGTGAACTGCCTGGAAATGCTGGTGGGTGGTGAGGAACTCCCCATTGCTCTGTCAGAGGCAAAAACGCAATGAGACTTTACATGATGTCCCTTTAGAATAAACACGGGTTGGGAACACAGCTCTCTTGAAACAGAGCCGTGGAGCAACCAACATTTGATGACCCATGTGGAGTGTTTCCTTAATGATCCCCACTTCTCAGACAAACAAAACCCTTTGGATTAATCCAAAATGACCCTATTTCTGTTGGTGTGGGAAATACTTTAATAGGCAGCAGGTGCCACGTCAGGTCTGGATTCACCATGCCAGAGAGCCAGGCAGTTCCAAGAGGAGTCACCAGCTGGCTTTGTATGGAATGGCTCTCGCAAAAGGAACATAAGGGAGGTTTGGCAATTGGAGCATTTTCAATAACACCGTTCTGAGACTTTGGTTTGTAAAATGGAAGCATTGGTGTGATTTTCTAAGATCAGTAGTGATTGGACTAGATGATCTCAGTGGTCTTTTCAGCCATAATGATTCTATGAACTATGGGGAATGGACCATGCAAGTCAGTACTTCCATGCCATGCCCCCGTGCTTTGTCCTGATACATTTCCCAAGGCAAATAGAGGAACTCACTCAGTGCCAGCAGAAATAAATAACATATACCTTCACTGAGTAACAATTTCCATCTCAGTGTCAACCCATAAAGCGTGATGACAAATAATTGGATGGAACCAACCAACCAAACACAGCAAACAATGATCTGCGTCTCGTATTCATTTGCTTTATTGCTGGATGGTTTTCTCAGGAAAGAAGGGAAAAAACTCATAGAATGTTCTGAGTTGGAAGGAGGTGGGCACAGCCATAAGCTACTGGAGCTCAGGGAGCACTGGGACGTCGCTCTTGGCCATTGGGTTTGGGCTTGGGAGTGCTGCACAGGGACGGGGGTTGGTTGGACCCTTTGCAGGTGGGTCCTCATCTAGTTCAGGATATTTGACAGTTCTATGGCGGGCTTCAGCAGGTACATTGGCATCAACAGGAAAGCCCGAGGAGGAGGGAGGCTAAGAGAGAAGATGGAGCCAGGTTCTGCTTGGGGAACACAGAAAAAGCATGAGGTGCAGCAGGCACACATTGCCGCAAGCAAAATTCCACTCAATATTAGGAACAAGCATCCATGGGGAGGGCAGAACCACAGCCCACAGGGGATGGAAATATCCCTTCTTGGCAATACTTGAAACTCAATTGGATACAACTCCGCATCTAACTTTGAAGTTGGCTTTGCCTTGAGCCAGGGGGTGGGAAAAAATGGTCTTCAGAGGGCCCTTCCAAACTGAATTACTCTCGGATTTAATATATTAGCCAGGGAGTTTCCAACACAGAATTATTTCATAATTGCTCTTCTACGCTTTCTCTATTTCTCGTCTGCTCTTCAGTCCCTGCTTCCTCTATTTTCTCTCTCTTTCCTGAAATGGCATCTTTCCATTCCACGCTTGCAATTAAAGCAAGCGTGGTTTTATAGGAAACAGACAGGAGATAGCACTCCTGTTTTTCACCTGGATTTGGAAGCTTTATTTGGAATAGATCCATTCAGAGCACTGTAATCCAAGCGGTGTCAAGTACCTGCTGTTATTAAAAGCAACACAGGCAAGGAGGAACACGGCAGAGGGAGAGCACCAAGTCACACGCGCCCATTTGCCTGGTAACAGGCGATAAATTAAAGCAAGGTAATTGCGTTAATTGTTCCCGTTGAAGCTAATTTACTCTTTTCTCTTTGTGTGGGCAGTACTACACCTAAGCTTAATGAGAAAGGTAAATAAACCAGAGTGGTGTCATGGCATACAGAGACTGAGCTGCCAGTCAGAAACAGAGCTGCTGTGTTGTTTGCTAATGATGTACAGCACAGCAGGCTCAGACCCAAGGACCCAAACCACCAGCATCACTCCTGCACTCAATTGCATTTACCAGCAAATGACACCAAGTGGAGCGTTATGATTCAATGCAGGAATCGTACATCAGAGGCTTTTTCTGCCTGTCCAAGGAGCAGCACCCACTCTGGAAAATTAACTGCAAACCAAGTGAAGACGGTCTGGAAGGCAAAATAACAAGAGGCAGTGGGATGACAATGCATTTAAAACAATCTTCTGGCAGGGGCGGTCTCCAAACCTGATGGAAGGAGCCTGGCATACACCTGAGCATCTGCCCTCTGCAGCATCCCCATCCCCTCCCATATAGTCAGTCCACCCAACAAATACTGCAGCCCACGTGCTGCTGCTGTCTCCGGGCACTTCAGCTGGATAAAAGGGGAAAACATTCATTGCCTGAGCTGACCCTGGACATGGTGTACTTGCTGTCTCCCTCTGGAAGCGATTTGTGCTGTTGCTGTGATAAAGGCATTGATAAGAGCAGTGGTTGGTGCTGAGTTGCCAGAAAGGACATTCGGTCTTGCTGCCCCAACCCAGTGATAGCAGCCAGGGACAAGGGGAGGGCACGGCCCCTCCTGACAGCCAGCAGCAACACACACTGACACTGGAGGGAAAGGCTGCCTTGTGATCCTTGGGGAAGCCACAAATATCCCCAGCAGCTCACAGAGGAGGCAATTTAATTCCTTTTGTGTTAACCCACCGCAGACCCCCTTCTCTATTTGTCTACGGGAGAGAAAATGAAAAGCCACCGACAGTTGTTTGATGCATGCATTCATAAACAAAAGCGAGAAGTAAGAAAGAAAACCTCTTGGCAACACATATGAGCAACAACTGGCTGGATCAGAGAGAACAGAGAGAAATGTAAAGAGAAAAGAATCCTGGAATCAGAATGGCTGAGGCTGGAAGAGACCTTCATCATGGAGCCCAAACCTCTGCAGTGGGCTGGTTGACCCCCACCATGTGTTTGGCTGCCCTCCACCAGGAGCTCCAAGGCCTTCTCTGCAGGGATGCTCTCACTGGGTTCTTCTCCCATCTGTACTCATATCTGAGATGGCCCCAACCCAACACACTGCACTTGGCTTTGTTGAACCTCATTAGGTTCAATTGTACCAAATGAAATTGGCATAAAATGAACAAGGTGTCACTCAATGAAACCAAACCAAACCAAACCAGCTGTAAGATGAGTGATGAACATCAAACTGGTCATAAGAAACACGTCTTCATGGAGGTCCCTGTCAGACCATGCCACCAAATGGCATCAAAAATGCACGACTGCAGCCGATGTACCTGCAACAATAATTAGGAAGGAATGCATCTGTCATAGAAGGAGCTGGAGTATTTCATACCAGGGACGTTAAA
Source organism: Coturnix japonica (assembly GCF_054131305.1). Classification (NCBI taxonomy): domain Eukaryota; kingdom Metazoa; phylum Chordata; class Aves; order Galliformes; family Phasianidae; genus Coturnix; species Coturnix japonica. The sequence continues at coordinate 178,108,195 of NC_140663.1, read as the reverse complement.
CCAAAAGCCCAGTGCTTGGGGTGTGGTTTAGCATCTCTACATTTGGAGAGAGAAAAGGAAAATCCCTTCACGTCCCCTTCCTATTGAGGCCCTGCCCCTCTATGCAGCACCTGGAGAAGAACCGAATGGACCATGGGGACTTCGGGTTGGAAATCAGGAAAGATTTCTTCTTCAAAGACTGGTGATGCATTGGCACAGCTGCCCAGGGAGGTGGTTGGGTCACCATTCCTGAACGTAATGGAGAGCCATGGGGATGTGGAACTGAGGGACACAGTGGGGATGGTGGGGTTGGGTTGGGGATCTTGGAGGTCTTCCAACATCCATGATTCCATGGTTCTATGACCCGCTCCAGCCCAGCGATTCCTGGGCTCTAGGCTTGTTCCACACTTGAAAGACCAACGATTATAAATAATACAGGCTGTGAAATGAGGGAAACATCTAAAGAAATGCAGTACGCTTTCAAGCTCTCCAGCAGAGGTCAATAAACAGGGCACCTGCTTTTTATGCCGTTTCAGAAAGCTTCACAGGATTTTTCTGGTGTTTTATTTTACAAATGCACAGAAAAGATGAAGAGGTTCTGAAAAAGAAGATGAAAGTAAAGATCTGAAGAGCTTCAGCAGAGGCAAAAAGTCCTCTTACAGCCTCTGCAACAGCACAAAAGTCCTTCAAACTGCACAAATAGAACTCATTTAGGTTTTTGCAACTTCAAGGCCTGATTTTCCCTTCAGGTACACAACTTGCATTATATCTGACACCGTTCATGTTCTTTGCAACGCGCCTCCATGCAGAGACAGGCAATGCATTGATACAAACAGTGCAGAGTTGGCTGCTCTGCCACATGAGAGCCCTTCTTCCTCATTGTTTTAACATTGCTCCTTGCAGACATATGCTTCCATTGACCTGAACTATACAAGCCCAGAATGGCTGAGGTTGGAAGGAGCTGCTGCAGGGCACAGCCCCACACCCAGCAAGATACATCAGCCACCTCCAACCCTCCCTGAGCTTCACAGCAGCACAAAATGGCTTTGTTTGGAAGGCACCTTAAAGATTAAATAGTTCCAAACCTTTTTGCTACAAGCTGGTTGCTCCCCACCAGCTCAGTCTGCCCAGGGCCTCATCCAACTTGGCCTTCAAGGATGGGCAACTGTTCTAGTGCCTCATCACCATCTGAATAAGGAATTTCACCCCAACATCCAACCTAAATTTCTCCTCTTTTAGTTTAAAGCCATTCCTGCTCATCCCATCACTATCAGACAATGTAAAAAGTGCTCTAAGACCACATGGGACTGATACCTCTAAATGCCAACATCTACACACCGAGGCCAAGAGAGCTTTAGGCCATCACTCTTCCCAATACTGATACATGTGGGCATGGTGGGTTGGACTGGATGATCTTGGAGGTCTTTTCCAGCCTTGGTGATTCTATGATTCCATGCTCTTAGAATCACAGAATCATCAAGGTTGGAAAAGACCCACAGGATCACCCAGTCCAACCATCCACCCATCACCAACAGCCCTCACTAAAAGAGGTCTTTCCCAACCTTAATGATCCCATGATATTATGACATATTATATGACATATAATATTATAATATAATATATTATATTATTGAGCGCTCCTGGCATGGTGCTACCACTTCCCACTGCAAAGGGTAACTTCCTTTTTCATGTCCTGGCAGCAGACACAACAGTGTCAGGATTACTCTATGTAAGGAGCTGGCATTTCCATTTCACTCTCACCAGGAGTTGTGAGATGGAGGTTTGATACTGGAGCTGTATTTTGGTGTCTTTACATCTCACCTGAGTGAGATACTGCAAAGGCTCAGCTGTGTTCTCAGGATTAAGTGCAAGTTCAGGCTTAGAATTTGTAGTCATAAGGGTGAAAAAAGAGCAAGCACTGTAATTCCTGTCTTCCATAGCTATACACAACCTACATAACTCAATAACCTGCTTTAGTGGAGTGTATAATAAAATCAGTGTCACAGGGTTGAATTCATATTCCATGACAGCGAAAACTTGCCTGAAGTAGCTTGAGATGCAGCATTTTCAGTCCAAATCTCAACATGCACCTGTCATCCCACAACGATTTCATCTCCGTACATCTTTTATTGGTATTTTGTTTGGTTTGGGGGCTTTATTTTTTCCTCTTTGCTTATCAGAAGTAGTATTGAGGGATGGATTTGCCAAGCTAAATGTCATTATTAAGAGGTCTACAAGCGGTTATCATGGGATCATAGAATCCTTAGGGTTGGAAGGGACCTTTAAAGGTCACCCAGATCAACTCCCCTGTAGTGAAGGACACCACATCCAGATCAGGTGCTCAGAGCCTGCTCTGGCCTGGCCTTACCATACCTCTCACACACCTCTACCTCCAACATATTTCATAGAAATGGGGCATTTATAATTAGCTAATTAATAAGAACAGGATTCATAGCACCTTGTTGTTCTACCTGCGCTGGGATGAGCCTCCGGTGCACGACCCCATGTGCAGATCCCATGCTGACACCCTCTCAACACTCTTTGTTGCTCCCATTTTAGAGGGTTTACTAAGCCAAGTACAACACGACTGTGAGTTGAAGGACCCAACCCTCAGACCTAGAGCTTCCCCACTCTCTTGGGACTGAATGTTAGGAAAATTTATTCTCTGAAAGAATGACCGTGTTCTGAAATGGGCTGCCCAGGGAGGTGGGGGAGTCGCCATCCTTGGAAGTGCTCAAGAAACACACAGATGTTGTACTGAGGGACGTGGTTTAATGGGGCAATGCTGCTGGCAGACCAATGGTCAGACTGGATGACCTTGGAGGTCTTCTCCAACCTTGGTGACCTAAAACCAGGTGGACTCAAAACACGACACAGAAGAAGCTCAGTCACAACCATCTGGATAAAAGCGAGCCCAGGGAATATCACCACGATTCTCACTTTCAAGCCACAGAGCAAACTGAAAGTCAAGATAAGGAAGTGGCGGCATTATCCAATCTTATCATGCTCTCATCATGATGACTTTCAAAAGGCTGGCTTGCTTTTGAGCCCCTTTCTCCAGCTCAGATGGATTTGCTTTATAAACAACAATGGCTGCCATTCATTTGTATTAAATAAACGATGGCATTAGGGATGTCTAGAGGAACTTCCTGAAACAGGCCCTCAATGTCCCACAAAAGAATTAAAAGGAGAGTTCTCAGACATTGGCGTGACTGTGAGCCGCTGTCTGACCTGTTAACGCATTCAAGCAATCTTCCAAAGAGCTTTTTGGTGTCATTCGTACAGGCTTTCAGGAGATTAAACAAAATGCAGATGTATTTCCCTTTCAAAGGAAATGGAAATGGGATAAAACTAATTTATTAGTTGTCGAGGGCAGAGCTTGGCCAAGCAAGGCTTAAGAAGGAGGATTTTTTTCTATGGAATTTCAGGCAGAGGCGTTGCAATTACTGCAAGATGGATCTCCTGTCCTGCGTTGCTTTCCAGAAGTGTAATTTACACACACAAAGAGAAAGCAAGTGTATCACCTCATCAGGTGTGCAGGTTCAAGATCTTAGAAGGACTGGGTCAATGAATAGTGGAGAAGGGCTTTGCTTCCCAGAGGTTGAGTTGCACACATACGTTAAACTGAGTATGGAGCACAGGGCTGAGAACAGAACGCAAAGAGTTATTCCTCTTAATCTGTGCAACAATTAATACCAGGCAATATTACACTGCACTGCTTTAGCATTTTAACCAGGATATGACTCAGGGAGCTGCTGTTTTTCAGTCAGAGGGTGGTGACGCACTGGAACAGGTTGCCCAAGGAGGCTGTGGATGCCCCATCCCTGCAGGCATTCAAGGCCAGGCTGGATGTGGCTCTGGGCAGCCTGGGCTGCTGGTTGGTGACCCTGCACACAGCAGGGGGTTGGAACTGGATGAGCACTGTGGGCCTTTGCAACCCAGGCCATTCTATCATTCTATGAGTGCTCACTGTGCACAATGCGCATCATTGTCGTGTATTGGGATGAATGGGGATGTGCTCCAAACAAGATGGTGCTTCTTCTCCTTTCCTGTTCCTGCAGTGACTCACCTCCATCAGTTTGGGAGGATGTGGGAACCCAGTGCCAAACAGCACCAGCTGCAGAAAACTTCTGTCTACAAATCTCACAGAAAAACCCACCCCGGCAATGTAGAAAGAGAGACGAAAGAAATCCAGCTGTATGCTAAGGACACAAATGGGCAATAAAGTCTTGAGGCTGCCAGGGAACTGAGCTAGTCCTGAGAGCGAACTGAACCCACTAGCACAGACAGTGCCAGGACAAGACCCCTGTAATGCCTCTACCTCCATGAGATCATGTTTGCCTGGAAGATGCTCACCATCATGAGCTCAATGAGCCCAGTGTGCATTCATTTGGGGTAGGGGACTCGAGAGGAATTATCTTTCAAAAGGAAACAAATTCAGGTTTAATTCTGTTATTTCTGTGGCTTATCTAAACCCCAGCGGTGCACACAGATGACTCTCAGTGGTCTCTCACAACCTTCCTTGAACTGTGACTCTCCTTCAGATTTATGGGATAACTGGTAAAACACAACTAGGATGAAGACTACAGTGAGGCCCTGGGATTACTGGAGAGAAGGGGAAAATCACCTCCTCTCTTTGTCCTTTTTTCCCCTTCTTTTCTTCTCACGTGTCTGAAATTAAACATTTGGGGTTGAATGAAATAATTGTACTTAAACGCAACCAGACTGGCTGGCAGGCAAACGGAGTGTTTGGGGAAGGATAAATATTAATTATTATTCAAGATGAATGGAATTATTTTTATGTTTTCGGTTTCCCTGCCAAATTTCTGGTTCCACCACCACAGTGTCATGCAAGAAGCAGCCCCAGAGCATCCCACAGCATCCGCACCTGACCCTTGAGGAGCTGTAGAGCCACCATAAGGAGCTGTAGGGCCGCCATGAGGAGCTGTAGGGCCGCCATGAGGAGCTGTAGGGCCACCATGAGGAGCTGTAGGGTTGCCATGAGGAGCTGTAGGGCCATGATGGGATGTAGGGCCATGAGAAGCTGTAGGGCCCCCGTGAGGAGCTGTAGGGCCACCATGAGGAGCTATAGGGCCTTGAGGAGCTGCAAGGCCATGATGGGATGTAGGGCCATGAGGAGCTGTAGGGCCACCATGAAGAGCTGTAAGGCCATGAGAAGCTGTAGGGCCACCATGAGCCTCCCCTCAGTCTTCTCTGCTCTGGGCCAAACAAACCAAGGGACGTGAGCAGCTCCTCACACATTTGGCCCTCCAGATCCTTTCCCATCTCCATAGTTCTCCTTTGGATGCTCTCCAACAGCTCTATGTCCTTCTGACACTACGGGGCCCAAACTGCACACCTTGCTCGAGGGGAGGCCATTCCAGGCAGAGCAGAGTGAGACAGTCCCTACCTGTATTTCCCCAACAGCTCATAGTTAGAGCTGTGTAGAAATAGTGAGCCACCCTCAAGGTCCAGGAGCTCCCTCACAACCATGCACAGCCTCTGGGTCACTCAGACCTGCATCCTGGAGGGGGGTCCTGGTCTTCAGCAAATATTGCATCGCTGAGACAATAACCCTGACCCATCTATGCAGCATGCTGTGTCTAAGCAGGGAGGGCTCCAGCCCCCAGCTTGGCCATCCAATCCATCTGCACTCATATCATTACACTCTCCTGGAAACCAAACTCATGTATCAGAGAATCCTTAAAGACCTGGACACAGGATTCTAAATGTGGCCTCACCAGGGCAGAAGGGAGGACAACCTCCCTCACCCTGCTGGCCACGCTCCTTTTAATACCCCCCTTGATCCCATTGACCTCAATGGGAGAGATATGGCAAAACAGCCAAGAAAGGTTGAATAAGCAAAAGGTTTGCAAGCTCTCAAGGGAAGTCTATGTAAATAGGGATGAATAAACTGTAAAAAAAAACCAAATCTCCCTATAAAGAGCTCTTTATCACAGTGCATTAAACGAGCGCGTATTTTCTACGATGGCACATACAGCGCTGCTCATAAATGCTCATGGGCCACCATTGGACTCATAAAAGGAGCACAATGTGATGAATGTTTTATTAGGAACACTTGCCTGGACTGTCATGTGACAGAGCTTGCAAAGGATCCTTTTTCTTGCAGAAGAAAATAAAGGAAAACAATCTGAAAAGATCACAAAATTACCGAGGTTGGAAAAGACCTCCGAGATCACCAGGTCCAACCACCACCCTGTGACTAAAGGTACCCAACTGGTGGTGACCTATTCCAGCAAGGGATGTAACCCACTGGTGGCACTCAGATGGTGGGGTGATCGTGGTGCTTGTAGATAAGCCCAATCGTGGTGCTGCTGTTCTGCAGGAGCATCCTTGATTTAGGAGAGACATGGAGCTGCTGGAGAGCATCCAGAGGAGGGCCACAACAATGATCCCAGGGATGGGACAGCTCTACTATGAGGACAGGCTGAGAGCTGGGCTGTGCAGATGGAGAGAGGAAGGCTGCATGGTGAGCTGAGAGTGGCCTGTCAGCCCATGGGGGGTTGGGTCTTGGGGGGGTTTAAGCTCCCTTCCAATGCAAACCAGTGTGGGGTTCTGGGATAAAAATGGGGCTGACAGGCTGTGCTGTTTGAGAAAGGAGTGTTTGTGCCCGCGGAGACGGCGCGGCCGAGCGGACCATGACCAAAATGTAATTTATATGAAGATGTTTTGAATTTCTTCCAGCTACTCCAAAGTCAATAACACAGAACAGCGCCCTGCTGCTTGTGCACAAAAGGTTTCTGCAGAGTATATGGTCTGGTTATAATTACAGGACAGCGTTTGAAATTAATCACCGCAATAGCCCATGTCCAGGTACACTGTGCCATTTAATTACACGCCTTGCTGTTCATAGAGCCTTCTTCTACCTGCAGTCTCAGGAGTTTCTATTCTGGCAGTAGGTGATTAACATAACTATGCTTAGGGTGGGGTACGGTGCTGCCTTAGTGTTGGTTTCAATATGATTTCAGCTTCCAGAAGCTGCGGTAGGAAGGATGCCATGCAGGGGGATCTGCAGCCACCCGCATCCTCCACTTTCAGATCGGTGTAATACCAACTAAAAAGGCAGGATAATTCCCAATAAACGGGCAAATCACCTCAAAAGGAGATTAAATACCTTCGTCCTGTTTGTGTAACTAACGGGTTTGTGCACCAGGAGCAAAAAAAAAGTCATTGCTTTTCTTATTTTAACCATTCCTTGAAGGTCATTTCTACCCAGAAATTGTTAAAGACCTCCAAACTTGTTATATAACAAAGACCAAGCTAAACATACGGCCTTGGGCTGGTTTGAATTAGCTCACTTGAATCCACGGTGTTTCATCAGTGCACACTGCCATAGTAACTGCTTCCTCTGCTGGAATGCTAATTATTCCCCTCCGCTTCCAGGAACAAGAGCATTAGACCTACAAAAAGATTCCTTTCTCCTCCTCTCATTAGCTGGTTTTACTTGCTCAGCGCATTAATGCGGAGCTAAAAATGATTACACAGGGGCAGCAAATGAGCTGCATAAATCTGCTTGCCGTACGCATTAGGGACGCGGGAGAAACGAGGGCGATGCCGGAGGAAAACCCAATGAATGATGCTTGGGTTGGATTTGTCTCTGGGTTTGCATTTGCTGTCCTGATGAGCCGCACACATGGCTGTTGGATGCATCACTGTGGTCCCATATGCACAACCCAGAGCTGAATGGTGTTCAGACTACTCAGCTCCAAGACCCCCAAGTCCAACCCCAACCCACCCCCACCACGTCCACCCACCACCACCCTCAGTGCCTCATCTGCTCTTATTGAATACCCCCCTTAAAGGCTTTCAATGAGAATCTCATTCTCAAAATCTTGCCCCCCAGCACTGATTCTGAAACATGGAGAGCTCTCCTATCTACCCACAGGATACAAGCAATCCTTATTCTGCTGATAAAATGCATTGGATTGACACATCCAAGAAAGCAAAGGCTTGTGTTTAATACCCGAGTAAGCTGAGCAAAAATACCAGCAGCACAAAGTCTGTACATACATAGACGTAATGCTCGGTGGTAACATAAGGGCAGCTCCTGGCTCTGATTTGGGCCATGTGCATTCTTCATATGAACACACCTTCCCTTCCCACTTGAGCACCAAAAGCAGAAGCCACATACAACACCCACTCAGTTCACTCAGGCCGGGAACCACTCGTCTGCTTCTCCTCATGCCCCAGACTTGCCTGATGACATGGAGCTGGAAAGAGTCACTTTCCACCACCCTCCCTACATGCCATTCATTCCCCCAGCTTCCTTTTGGGTCAGCACCCAGGACTGCGTGAGCTGCCGTTGATTATTGCATTTATCATTTATCTTCAGTTTGCAATAAGGACCAGCTTTACCCCCACAGCCTGTATTTACGAAGGCTCCTTGGCAGGCTCTAAGAGGTTATCCATCTCAAATTCAGTCAATACAATGGATAAGAAATGTTACAGAACCATAGAATCATTATGGCTGGAAAAGCCCTCCAAGTTCCCCAAGCCCCACACACCCCAGCTTGCCCACTAACCAAGTCCCTAAGAAGAACCATAGAATCATTATAGCTGGAAAAACCCTCCAAGACCCCCAAACCCAACCACAGCCCACCCCACCATGCCCTCTAACCACGACCCTCAGTGCCACATCTCCAGGGGTCTGTAACCCCTCCAGGGACGGTGACCCCACTACCTCCCTCATCCCCTAATGATGCTTCCTTGGGCCAAGGAAGCAGCCCATAGCTGGATGGAATAAACCCTCATGTTATCAGAAGAAGACTCTAATAAATACCAGCAATATTTTTGAGGGACGCAAACAACGTGACGCAGTCTTAAGTTATTGCTCTACATTTTTGCTTGCTCCTTGATCTCAAAACATCAAAGATTCGTTTGTTAGAGGAGAGCAAAACATTTCAGGACAGATTCCAGGTTAGGATGAATCCTTTGGTATCCACAGGAAAAAAAAACAACACAGCAGCTGCCTGGAGTTGTTCCTGCTGTTCTTATTCACCTACAGAACAGAGTTGGTGCACATCACAAGCCCAGAGAGGCTGTGGATGCCCCGTCCATCCCTGGAGGTGTTCAAGGCCAGCTTGGATGGGGCCCTGGGCAGCCTGGGCTGGTATCAATGTGGAGGTTGGTGGCCCTGCCTGTGGTGGAGAGTTGGAGCTTCATGATCCTTGAGGTCCCTTCCAACCCAGGCCATTTCATGGTTCTATGACTGTGACATTATAAAAGCCAAGTCCTCCAGAAAGTCCTTGAGAAAAAAAAAAAAAGCGATCGACACAGTTATGGTATCAATACAAAACAGATGGAAACTTCCCATGTATGGGAATTCCTCTGAAATTTTAGCACCTAAAGACCCAAATCCAAGCAATTCTGTTCTGTCACCTCTCTGTGAACCCTCTGCAGCGCTCTGCTAATGGGGACATCATCCCCACCCCATCGCTTCTGATTCTGGAGCAGACACGCTCACATCCAACGCAGAGGAATAAAGAGAAATGAATCATCGATAAGAGATAAAAGCACGGGGAAGAGGAGGCTCATAAATAGAGTTAATTTTTAATATCGTTCCATGATGCACTTGTAATTTTCAGCTGATCAAGCAGATGCCACTGCAGCAAAACTCCCTTTGTAAACTGCAGGAAGATGGAGAGAAAGCTGTGTGAATTCCTATGCATTGGGTAGCTGCTTCTGATGTCAAAACAGCAGTGTAATTCTACGTGTTGTGCTGTAAACAAACACATCCCGCTCCCTCTGAGATGTTGTGTCTTTTATTTCCCCAGACCAACCATGCAACAACTCAAACAGCTCAAACCAACCATTCAACAACTCAAACTCAACGGCCACTCTGAGTCCAACCCAATGGCCACAGCTTTCTGCAGGCTTCTCTTCTTTTGGTCGGGTGATGAAATGGGCCGCCCAGGGCACAGAACCATGGAGATGTTGTACTGAGGGACGTGGCTTAGTGGGAAATACGGTGAATGGTTGGACTGGATGATCTTGGAGGTCTTTTCCAACCGTGGTGGTTCTGTGTTTCTACCACTCTTTGCCGTGCTTTGTTGTAGGTGTTGCATTTCAGCATCCTCTGTAGAATGTGAACCTTCCAGATGCTGACAGCAGGGTTGGGGCTGCTGCTGACTTACAGGCTCCCGCAGGGCTCAATAAGCGCTCCCAGCACAGAGCACTTCAAGGCAAAGTTGGTCTCCATGGGAATAGAGGACCAACTAAAAATAACTGTCAGGCGACATCTTCACAGTCGTGCAGGAGATATTGTCATGGCAATGAAAAGAGTTGTAACCTGTTGTCATGATAACCCAAGCTGGAAATTAATGGGAAAGCGTTCTGCTTCCACTTCATATTTATTCATCGTGGGACTAAGGCCCAGGGTGGGAAAATTACACACTGCTGCCCTGAAGGAATTGCTAGTGGAGAAATTAATGGGACCAAGCTCGTTAGGCCATGCTATCACTGGCTCTTCCCTCTTTCCCTATTGCCAATTATTTATTTTCGCTGGTTTCAGCACATTTTGGAACTTTATAAAGATTTTACCTCATTTGGAGATGCTGTCAAACGTTACTCTGGGCTGATGGAGGCAGAGCAACACATTGAGGGCTGACTGCTGGTTTTAATGGGGACTGAAACGCAGCCTGATGGAAGGGGCACTTGTCCTGCCTTTATTAATACACCCACATGCTTAATGCACAAATTGCTGGTGTTCCTGCTGTTGTAATGTCTAACTCAAAGCACATAGTAAAGCTCCTATGGATTTCACAGAATCATGAAGGTTGGGAGAGATCTAAGATATCCTCAAGATCCCCAAACCAGGGAAGAAGAGCTGTAAGAAATGGAGATAGAGAGGAAAAGGGGTGGCATTTCAACTGGATGCTCAGAGCAAACCATGCCCTATTCAAAGTCTATGTGAACTTTACCATGCCTTCACTTAAGAAAAATCACTCCATTCACTCCAAAATCACCATGAAGGTTAAATACACCACCATTTCCTTCACTGCTTTGTGAGGAGAGAAAAGTCACACTAGCAATAGAAGAGGACTCTTTGCCCACACCTTCCACGTGCAGCAGAAAATGCCTTCACCCCAATAATTACCTCCTCATTTGGAATAAGAAGAGCCTGGAGGCAAGCAGAAGTTCAGATGCATACACACTCCCATCTTCCTGAATGAAACCACTCATGGTTAGGCTGCTAAAATTAGTTCTTTCCCATCAGACCTCATTCATGGCTATTATGTGCTTTGCATCTCCTGGGAATGCCACCAAAATCAACAACTCCTTCTCCCTTGAGATGGACGCTCATCTCTGCACGGCATTAAGCTTCCAGTAATGAGAGATGCTAACTTCAATCCTGTGTGTAAATAGATGGCAATAAACCAAGCAGAAGGCTGAAACTGCCCTTGTTTACTCACTAAAGGGCCTTAATTTACTGAGCTACAAAGGTCTTCACCTGTCATTACTCCAGGGTTTCCCTCCACCACCCTCACACCAAGTAGCTGTGGCCTACATCTCAATCTTGCAAGAGTTCATCCTATTAACCCAGCTTTGCTGTTATTTCATGGAGGCACTTCTCTTAACGCTCAAGCCAACATACAGACTTAGGACGCTGTAAGAAATGGGTCAGTCTTCTTCTCAGCTAAGTAAAGATTTGTTGGGTATGATATCCTTGGTGGAGAAAGCCACGATTTCCAAAGACTCTGAACACCTACAGCAGGCAAATGCTTGTCCCACGAGTTCCTTAAACACTTACAGGGATGGCGAATCCACCACCTCCCTGGGCAGCCTGTGCCAATGCCTCAGCACGCCTTATGAGAACCAATTTCTCCTAACATCCAACCTGAGCCTCCCTTGGTGCAAACCCCAGATCCCCTGTAGCCAAAAAGCAGGACCTGGCACTGAGCCTTATTGAACTCCATCCCGTTGGCCTCAGCCCAGCAATCAGCCTGTCCAGATCCCTCTGTAGGGCTCTGTACCCCCATGCAGATCAGCACTTCCCCCCATCAAGGTGCCATCTTCAAACATACTGAGGGTGCATTCAATGCCCTCATCCAGGTCCTCAATAAGGCATCCCTCGTTCCTGCACAGAGAGAGCACACCTCTCCAACAGCAGAAACGTGGGGTCAGGGCCAGGGGATGTAGCACAGGGGGCAGGAGGAAGGGAAGAAGCCATCACGCTGAGGAGTCTTTCAGGCCCCATCTATTTAAGCAGTGCCAAACAAGCTCACCGATGCAGTATTTTCTTCCTGCGCTCTGAGCCAGGGCTCTGGGATCTCATAAATCATCTCTGGCTGCAGAGACATTAAAATTCAAGCCCAGTACTGCGTCAGATGAAACGAGGCCGAATGCCAGCGAGAGCACAGAGGGGGAAAAGCAGGCGCACGCACTTGGAAGTAAGTGTAGGAACGTGTTTGCATACAAGCAGCCCCTGGGTTTGGTTCCTGCGCAGCAGAAAAACAGGCTCGGTGATTTGCAGATGTGGCACAAAGAACTGTTTTTGATGAAGGTTTATAAGACCCCATCGCAGGTCACGGTGCTGTAGGGACAGACGGACCTCTGTGTTGTATGAAGAAATTGCTGTGTGCCAGGAGAGGAGAAAAATTCAATATTTAATCTGCAAACACGCTTGCAGAAGGCGAGTCGCTGCATTTCCATTTATGATTCTCAGCCTACAAAAATACAGCAGCGTGAACCCAAGTGCTTCTCTGCTGCTCCTGACGTAAATAACAAAACAGGAGGTGCGTGTGGGGCAGAGCAGAGGGCAGCACCTGAGCTGTGTAACATGCAGGAAAGCAAATGGGGATATGGATTGGAACTGCAGACTCCCCATGGTGGTGGGCACAGATGTGAGATCAGGGAGCAATGGGACACAGCTCCGATGCAGGGTGGAGGCTGGGGGGCACAGAGATCCCTGTGGGTCCCTTCCAGCTCAATGTTCTATGAAGGGGAGGGAATTCCCTGAAATAAGCTCTTTTTAGAGGAGCTTCTCAGCAGGAACTGCATCCAATTGAATGATCTTCTCAATTGATCCTCTCAGCTGCATCCAGATGTGGAGTCCTCAGTGTAGGGGAGACATGGAACTGCTGGAGGAGCATCCAGAGGAGGGACACAACAATGATCCCAGGGATGGAACAGCTCTTCTATGGGCACAGGCTGAGAGCTGGGCTGTGCAGATAGCTCTATCGAAGGGAAGGGGAGGGGAGGGGAGGGGAGGGGAGGGGAGGGGAGGGGAGGGGAGGGGAGGGGAGGGGAGGGGAGGGGAGGGGAGGGAAGGGGAGGGGAGGGAAGGGAAGGGAAGGGAAGGGAAGGGAAGGGAAGGGAAGGGAAGGGAAGGGAAGGGAAGGGAAGGGAAGGGAAGGGAAGGGAAGGGAAGGGAAGGGAAGGGAAGGGAAGGGAAGGGAAGGGAAGGGAAGGGAAGGGAAGGGAAGGGAAGGGAAGGGAAGGGAAGGGAAGGGAAGGGAAGGGAAGGGAAGGGAAGGGAAGGGAAGGGAAGGGAAGGGAAGGGAAGGGAAGGGAAGGGAAGGGAAGGGAAGGGAAGGGAAGGGAAGGGAAGGGAAGGGAAGGCTGCGAGGTGAGCTGAGAGCAGCCTGTCAGTATCTAAAGGGCAGCGACAGGAAAGAAGGGGAGAGACTCTTGAGCAGGTTCTGTGGTGATAGAGAAAGGGGCTTGAAAAGCACAGAACATTTCCAGGAGCAGAGCACAACAGCCATCATCATAAGAGCAGACAGACTGAGGTGGGAAAAACCAAAAGGATACAACATACATAGTCATAAGGAAGACAGAGCCAACAGCCTGTGTGGAAGTAAAGGAAACACATAGGAAGAGACATTTAAACAGTGTAAAACAGCGGAGCCACAAGCGAAACAAAGAAAGAGAAAAAGAAGATTGCTTAGAAACAAACAGCAGACAACAGAAGCTAACAACAAGCAGAGCTTCCTTGATACATAAAGACTAAGAGACATACAGGAAAAAATTACATTCGCCCATTACAATACTCGAGATCCATTTTAAAGGCCCAAACACTGGGCAGAATTCAGCTACACATCACCCAAGACAGAGCTTTGGCAGAACTCGAGCTTAAAAATAAACTGTTTTTCTTCCTCAAGTGAGTGAAGAATTTACGACCGTGCGCCATTGGTCTACAGCAGCAACCAGCACAAAAAATGCTCTGTTCACTTTACATTGGCTTTTTTCTTCCCTCCCTTATACACGTCTGCTTCAGCTCCAGTTATTTAATCTTTTTCTTTCTTTTTTTTACTGCGAGGAAAAAAAGAAAATCAATATTGTGGCCGAGCGATGTGGCACAGCACAAAGCTGTTCTCCGCGCTATGCGAGCGCATAGGATTAGAAAGCCCACAGTGGGCTCATTCAGGAATGCATAACCTGAGTTTTGTTTGCTTTTGGGATCTGGGACTATTCTGTTTTGTTATTTGTTGGGAGCAAAGTTGTTGGGGCCCCCAACACAAGAAGGATGTGGAGCCATTGGAGGAAGGACATGAAGATGATCATAGGGCTGAAGCAGCTCCATTGTAGGGACAGGCTGAGAGAGCTGGGGGTCTTTAGCCTAGAGAAGAGAAGGTTCCAGGGAAACCTTATAGCGACCTTCCAGGACCTGGAGGTGCTGACAAAAAAGCTGGGGAGGGATTTTTTATATGGGCAGGTAGTGATGGGACAAGGGGAAATGGCTTTAAACTGATTGAGGGTAGATTTAGAGTAGAGATTAAGAGGAATTTCCTTATTGTGATGGTGGTGAGATGCTGGCACAGGCTGCCCATTGAGGCTGTGGATGCTCCCTGCCTGGAAACACTCAAGGCCAGGCTGGACAGGGCTGTGAGCAGCCTGGGCTATGGGAGGTGTCCCTGCTACAGCAGGGATTGGGACTGGGTGAGCTGCAAGGTCCCTCCCAACCCAAAACTCTCCATTTCCAGAACTGAAAGGAATGGAAGAACCCCAGAGGTTTGGGATGCTGCATTCAAATGATAGTACCAGCTCCATCACATTGCCCATCTAGCAGGACCATGGCCAGCATACCCAAATACAACATGGCATGCATGCTCATAAATCATAGAATCATAGAATCACTGAGGTTGGAAAAGACCTACAAGATCATCCAGTCCAACCATCCCCCTATCACCCACAGTTCTCTCTAAACCATATCCCCTCAACACATCATCTAATGATGTTGGGTCCAAATGACCCAAACCCAACCAGCAGCCCCCTCCTCGTCACTCCCCCAGATGGGGAAATTTGTACCTGTAGGGTTTTCGCTTCCTTATGACTTCAGGAACTCCACAAGTTACTGCCAGGAATCAGCCAATGTGAGCAGCAAAGCAGAGCTGAAATTCAAATCAGCTTCCAGCGCTGAGAAATGCAGCACGTTGCTTGGTCATGTTACTGTACAGAAGCAATGTATGTGCACATAAGACAATGAGAGCCCACATGAGTCGGAGCTCATTCCTCTCCCAGTCAAGTACCATTTCCCTGCCTGCTCTACTCACACCGATTAATAAACATGAAGAAACGCCAGAGGAAAAATATTCACCGTACCCACTTCATCCATTTTTAATCACCCTGAAATCAATCCAACACCCTTTAAAATTCCTGCTTCACACAACCAGTAAGTGGTGGATCACCTCGTTAAATCCAGAGACGGCATTTCCCAGCAAATGGAAGAGAGCACGTTTGTGGAACATAAGAGCAGCAAAGCGGCCTCGTCTTCCTCAACAACCCCCACAAACCTGCTGACTTATGGCACAAGGGAGGATAAGGTCGACTTTACTTTCTTCCCACTCTAGTTTTGTCAGATGGTTTTCATGGTCAAAAAAAACCAATCTGTTGTCAAAGGCATCGCCCTTGCAATGGATAATACAGGAACGTTTTAATTTTAAGTTAATAAGAAAGGTGGAAATGAAGCCATGATCCTCTTTGACCCACAAAGATCATGCAAATGAAGATTAAAGGCCAACTGCAGAAACCCCCTCAGAACATCCTTCCACTTGGACAAACTGTGAGGCTACTGGCTTCCAGTATACAGACAAATTAAACAAAGAGTGATGCTGAGAGTGTGAATCGGGTCAGCTGTGCTCCATGCAGCCCATGTCCAACACAAACAACACCAGTCAGGATAAAAACATCAGCAAGAGCATGGAACAGGGTGGGCTTTAAGGTCCCTTCCAACCCAACCTTCATGGAGGAAAACAGCATCGCTCTTGGGTCATTTATACTGACTTTGCTGCAGAGATAATAATGGACACTACATGATGAAAAAAACACTATTCTCAAGAGAAGAGGGGCGGCCCTATAGGTAGAAATGGATTTAAATTGAAGAAGGGCAGATTTAGGTTGGATGTCAGGGGGAAGCTCTTTACTATGAGAGTGGTGAGGTGCTGGAACAGCTGCCCAGAGAGGCTGTGGATGCCCCCGTCCATCCCTGGAGGTGTTCAAGGCCAGCTTGGATGGGGCCCTGGGCAGCCTGGGTTGGTATTCAATGCATTTGGTTCTATGATTCCATGATTCAGAGCTCTGAGATGCACATTTTTAATCATCAAAACCACCAGATCAGGCCATTTGAACGCTGCCACTCCACCAAACCTTCCCAAGGCATTGGACTCAAGGTTGTCCTGTTCATTGTAAAATTTCAAGTAACTGTTCAAATAAATTCCAAAATCCCTGTTATTTTTCCATTTCCTGCAGTCATTACAGAAGTAAAAAGCAGAAAGACTGCACAGTGGCACACGGAGCCTGAAGAGGGTTGTTTATCCAAAAAAACCCATTGATTTCCATTGGCTGAATCTCCACGATGTGCCACACGTGCTGGAGAACAGCTCTGGCAGCTCCTGGATGAAGGAGAACATCACACACTGCAACCACGCAACACAAACCCTCAGAGATTTACTCACCAGCTTCACATCTCTGAGCCTGTGGACTTTATTATCAGCTTTTATTTAGCAATAGCTTCAATGAACACAGGGCAGCCTACCGAAGGTACATGAAGCACGGCATCTTATCAGCATATTAATCAGGTTCTGATAGGGAAAATGATCATGGTGTAAGCTACAATGAGTTTATGGTTCCACGCTTGAAGCTCCAGAAAAGACTGATTCTTCATCCCTGATTCCCCTCCAGTGAGCTCATCCATTAGCCACAGGACTGGCAAGCACTGAGGACACACAATCTACCCAAAAGTTGACCCAAACACTGAGGACACACAACCTGATGACCAAAGACAGGCTGAAAAAGTTGACCCAGTGATTATTGGCAGCTGGATCCAGACCTGCTGGAGCACACAGCCAATAATGTTCTGCCCATTTCTTGTGTTCATTTCACCCTTCTGACCACTTCAATGAGCACTTCTACTTTCAAACCTTGGTTTATGCATTGTTTATCATTTAAACCAAATTGATCAGTCACAAACCCCAAAGCTGTAATGAGCTCCTGGGGTTATGGAAGGGCTCCATACAAGGTCTGTGAGAAACCTCCCTTCTAGACCCACTAAACCATTTCAAAACAATCTGAGTAAGAAACACCTGACAACTCTTCAACTTGATGTGTCTCCTGTTGAAAGCCCATTTTCTCTGTCAATATGCATTTAAATATCCTCCAGAATAGCCTGTGGCTACATAATAAACTGATCAATAGCTGAGCAATGCAAGTTAAAGCACAGCAAATGATGTCCACCGGTAGAAATCAGCTTTAGATAGACAAAATCTGGCATTTCTAAAGCAAGAGCTATGTCAGCTTTCCGTGCCCTTGAGCACTGCCCGTTTTGATATGTAAAGGAATGAGTGTTCTCCCTTCTGCAGTGTAACTTCAGTTTTCCCACTAAACATTAGACAAATTCATGCTTAAAAGACACTCTGGAATACTACTTGCCTGGCAAAGAAATAGCTCTTCATTTAAATTAACAAAACGGGAAACCCAAGAACCAACACGACCCACATATAGCTTCCTTATCCTGCATCCATACAACCACTTGAACCTTCCATTCTTTGAGCTCCCACTGATACAACCAAGGACCTTATAGCATGTTCTTGAGTCCCACCTCTTCCAACCTCTTGCCCTTAGGTCACATCTACTGCTCTCTTCTCCCCATTTGCCATGAACTCTGGAAGATGAATGGCTGAAGCTTGGGGTGAAAGCAGCCCCACCTGGATGCCTATCAGAGCTGCCATAAGCAAGGAGGACAATGGCTTTAAACATCTGAATGCACAACATAATCTTCACGGTGATTAACCAGCAGGTTATTTTAGAAGATAATTTCCTATTAATGTCACCATTCGACTTATTCAGAATGCAGTCGTGTAGAATTGGTTCATTTAAAACAGAAATCACCCTCTAAATTCCTCCCTCTGGAAAAATCAAGGTACAGGGTAAGAACTGAATATCTGCACCTCAGTGTTTAAATAAAATTGTCCTACAAAGTGCCAGGAAAGCAGCTCCTAAAACACAGAATGGTCTGGGTTGCAAAGGATCACAGTGATCATGTAGTTTCAATCCCCTGCTGTGTGCAGGGTCACCAACCAGCAGCCCAGGCTGCCCAGAGCCACATCCAGCCTGGCCTTGAATGCCTGCAGGGATGGGGCATCCACAGCCTCCTTGGGCAACCTGTTCCAGTGCGTCACCACCCTCTGGGTGAAAAACCTCCTCCTAAGATCCAACCTAACATCCATGGCTGTTTGAAAGCAGAAAATCCACATTCAATGAGTATTTAACGTGGAGTTTCGAACACATGCAAAAAAAGTGAAGTGGGAGAGAAGTAGACTCTTATGAAACCCATCCACACACTGCAAAGCACAAAACTGCTGCTCTCTCCAGTGCACACTTTGGAACTGCTTCTCCCACCCGAGCACTGCTGGAGTCTGCAGTCCTCTCTCTATGTGATATTTCTGATTATTCACAGAGAAATTTTCCCAAAGCTTCTCATGCTTTGACTGGAAGACCAAAGTTTCCCCGTGTGAAGTATCTCCAACTAAGCAGCATGCATAAATTTAACCGAGGAAAAGAGAAATGGGGGATCAAAATAGGGCAGAACCTCTTTGAGGAACTCTCCATACTGGAGTTATCAGCCAGGACTCCTCCAGCAACACAGCAGGACTGATCTGCTGCCAGAAAGAGGGAGCAGAGCCAACGCCGTGCAGATGAAACAGCTGAGAGTATTGGATGCTCAATTCCATGCGCTGTTGACCACTTCTCGCCACAAAGCAGTCTCATGTGTTAGGCTTAAAGTCAACTCACACAGCTGGTAAAGTGAACACGAAGTACAACCGCAACGTGGCACTTAATAGCTAATTAATAGCTAATGACACTCAACTAAATATTAGAAGGAAGAGCGCTGCGAGGTGGATGGCAGGAAGGGTTGCACCATTAGAACCCTGCTTGTGAAACAACACCCAGGGAAGAACACAGACATCCAAATGGAGGCTTTTTTCCAAAGCAAGGCCCCTCTCTGGGCTCAATTCTTTCTCTGTCACTCCACATCATCTCCCTACTAGTCACATAATGATGGCGAGCATAACCCAATGCCTATTTCAAGCATTAAAAGTTGATGCTGTTAGACAACTGAGTTCTAAACACAGGCTTCAAACAGACATGGGCATCACTGTTCAATGTAGGACCAACTCAACCCAAGTGTAATTTGAAAACAAAAACAATCAGCCAACAATGCAGTGTGAATCAGTGCCGACGACAACAACAGCGCGCTCCCCAAATAACTGGCTCCACCACGGGTGGAATTTGGGTCCCATCTCTTCTCATTAACCTCACTGCTGAGCCCCTGATGCCATCCACTTCTCCCTTGATTAAGGGACTCACCACTCGTTAACGACAGCCTTCTCCCCCCAACCAACAGGGAGGTTTTGGTCCTACCTGTGTACGCCATGTTCTTCGGGTTTCCATAGGGAGCCCCAGGCTGAACGGGGCTGTAAACCGGGTTCATGGTGGAAGATCAGGAACTCTGCAGACAAAAAGAAAGCAGAGGTGAGACAGCAGCCTGCACTGCACTCCCGTTCAGAGATCCACAGCGGTGCTGCATGCTGGGGTTACCTCGTTGTAATTCAGGACACGGTGAGCTGAGAAAAAAAAGGATTTACAGCTTGATGTTACAACCATAAAGCGTCTTCCATCATTCAAGTTTTGGATCTCTGCTTTATTTCCTCTAACTTCTTCACCATTGCACAGACTGCCTATAAATACACTTGGAACAAATTAATTTCACATACTCCCTACCTTCGTGGGCCTCAGGATTCATGACCCAGAATCTACCATGCAGTGAACAAGGAAAAGCCAGAAATTGAGCAGAGGAATTCACCTCTTCAGCAGAGCCTGTGTTTCTTGGGTGATGAAGACAGTGGGAACAGAGAACTGACCTTTCATCTGTAAGCCAACAAAAGACCCAATGAAATGGAGAGCAACTCAACCGACTCCAGCAACCTCTTGCCCAAGGCCTGGGGGCTGCACAAGCATTTGTGGGGGCTGCCCAGGGCAAGCAGTGGCTGTTTGGGGTGGTCACGGACATGGCAAGGTGGGCGAGATGGCTCATCTCCAACAGCAGCACCCGCTGTCTTCTGTTGAGTTTTATTTAGAGGAAAACAAGTAGCTTGGGAATTCGCGTCTACCAGTTGTCAGTTAAGCAACTGCTCAGTTAATTATCTTAATGAAGCACATTCTCAATTCTGATTAATAGGAAAATCAGTCATTAAACTTTATTAGGCGACACATTTGTCTCCGCAGCTAGCTAGCGACAGTTTCAAAGGCGAACCCCAACGATCCTACTCCAAAACGTGAGGTTTTAAAATGTATTATTTTACAGCTCATAAATACAGTTGTCCTTTCCAAGCAAGTCTCTCGTGATGGATGTGCAATTTGTTAGATCATTAACTCCTTCCGCTGTACCTCAGGACAGTAAACAAGTCAAATGTTAAACGCTAGGAACAACCGACTTGACAACAATTACTGCTTAATTAATCAGCTGCCCCTCCACCCCAAAGTTAGCAGAGAAAGAGCAATTGTCAGAGCAAAGGAAATGATGGCTGTAAGGCGCATTGCAGCAATTGAGACTGGAAGGATTTATGAGCAAACACAAGAGCTCCATGGGATGGCCATGGTGTTGGCCATGGGATATCAGCACAGAGCTCCCATGCACCGCGAGCTGGGCACCTCAATATCAGAACTATTAGAGCACGTCCAAAGGAAGGTTACAGGGATGGGGAGGGGTCTGGAGGGCAAAGGGTGTGAGGAGTGGCTGAGGAGGGCTGCCACAGCTCAATGTATAAAGAGCTGCAGAATTCACGTTGAGGCTCCTATAGCAATGCTCTGTGCTTTGAGGGTTCCTGTTGGGTTTTGGTCTTTCAGACTGGACATCCCACCTGGTGCATGGTTTGCAGGAGCCCACAGGACCAGCACTGGTTTTGATCACTGTGTCCCATGAGAGATTGGAGGACGAGTGGTCAGTGAGTGGAGCTGCTGAAATAAATATGGTCTGCACACATCGGAACCGCTTTGAGCATGGAAATAACACAGTTGGTGGGAGCCACCTCCCCAGTGTAACAGTGCTCTGAATCACAGCAGCAGCAAAGCACATAACCTAACAGCTCCTACACAGCACGTGATGCCTTACGTCAGAAATGCCACAAACAGGACCTGATTGGAAATGGAGGAGAGCTAACAGATGAGAAATGAAGCAGTACAATCCAATACAGGCACAAGATCTGCGGGGCTCAGCTTCCCCTCACCTCTCCACATCTCCTCTTGCTCCCCCTATAGATAAAGAAGGCTTTGGTGAACCACCACCACATATGTCTGGCAGCATTGGGTGCTGTGCCACAAGGCAAAGAACACACTTCTTGAGAAGGACAAAAGAAAATGCCTCTTAGCCAAAACAGACAGATTATAATCACACGATGGGGTTGAGAGCCCGGTGAGGAAGAGGCTCTTCCTTCCCACTTGGCATGCATGGCATTACCTCCAGCCAGCATGGAAGAGTCAATGCATTTCAGACGGATGATTTGCTTTCTTTTTAGCATCTCGTCTTAAAAGCACATTCAGATGAGCTTCCGATACATTCTGCAAGACAACACCATTCAAAACCCCATTTAAAATTCATTACAGGCACTGTGTCGTGGCATTCGAAAAGTAACACTGAAATGGGAATAGAATGGGATTAGCAAAATTAAATCTCCCTCATCACAATGACTTGCAGCACTTGCTCACGGCCATGAGTGCACAACAAAAAGACTAACAGTAATGAATCATCAACAGACAACTGCAAGTACGGCTGTGCTGCATGGAGCTCCCACAGCTCCCCAGACCCCACAACAGCGATGCTCCACTGCCTGGAAGCTGCTGAGACCCCGCTAAGAGCTGAAGGATTGACCCCAGCTGCAATGCCATGGGAATGAGCTGTGAGCAAACAGCCTTGGGATACTTTCTGGCTGTAACCTGGTGACATTTCCATCTATTTTCTCCTTCCTATGCACCACTGGTTTCCTGATGTTGGTTTGCTTTGTGCCTTTGGAAAAGCTCTGTGCGGGACCACCTTCGTTGCCTCCCAAAGCAATCAAAGCTTTGAATCCTCCAACATTGATGGCCATCAACAATTTTACACACAAACAAATTTTAATGCAAATATTTCTATGTTCACACTGGCGCAAGCAGCATCTCCCACCCCAATACTCAGATCTGAAGGCACTGCATGCTTCTGCACACAGAAAATCATTGAATTGCTGTGGACGATTAAGACCTCCAAGATCCCCAAGCCTGATCCCAACCCAACTCTACCAGCCATGTCCCTCAGTGCCACATCTCCAAGGCTCTGGAACTCCTCCAGGGATGGTGACCCCACCACCTCTTTGGAAGCAGAGAAACAGTGCTGAAGGAGATGGGAGAAACTTTGAGAGCACAAATCCAGCGTGCAAGCTTCAGGAAGGTGATAAAGTTATTTTTCATGTTCTTTGCAGACTAAGTGAAGAATATCTTATAAACATAGCGTTACTTGGAAATAAATATATTTTACTGTATTCTTAAAAGAGGGAGGCTGGCCGTGACAGGCGCATCTTTCACGTTCCTGGGAAATTGAATTGTAGATTAAATCATAAATTTAGACACAACTGCAATGAAAAGAGTAAACAACGTGAAGGTGAGTTATCGTGGATGAGGCTCCACCTCGCTCCACCCCAGCTCTTGTGTTGTACTTTTCAGCACTGAGGTTGTAATGCGCCATCAGGATGTGGTCAGTGGGCAGGGTGGGGCTGGGCTCAGACATGGGGATCTGAGAGGTCTTCCCCAGCCTTGATGAATCTGCAGTCTGTTCTGAAATCAGAACATATGTGCTTCTTGCTCTTATGTTTTTCTGTTGAAATCGAGTGGCATTTTCCCCATG
Organism: Coturnix japonica; assembly: GCF_054131305.1. Classification (NCBI taxonomy): domain Eukaryota; kingdom Metazoa; phylum Chordata; class Aves; order Galliformes; family Phasianidae; genus Coturnix; species Coturnix japonica. The sequence goes on along the minus strand of NC_140663.1, from coordinate 178,084,824 downwards.
CATGTACCAAGAATTATTTATTTCTTGTCGGCCAGCATGGAACCAAACATCAGAGGCTGCGAACAAAGACAAACCCAGAAGAGATATTTCCTTCTTGATCTACACATCAGTGTTTAAAACTCGTTTCACAAAAGTCACATGCTAATTCTATTCAGCCCAAACCTCCTTGAACACAAAAAGCTCTCCTGACCTTGCACTGCATTCTCATTCCAATCATTTCCTGACCATTTTTCAGCTAAGCCATTTGAAGTTTGACCCTCACTTGGGATCTGCCAAACTAATTCAATTAACTTTCTATCCATGTTTTGAAGGGTAACGCACCCGAGCTCAGCTTTCCACACAACATCATTTTCACAACCAGTACTTCCTACTTACACAAATTAGATGGAATCACAGCATGGTTGTGTTGGAAGGGTCTCTAAAGCTCCATCCATGGCCTTGGGCACCTCCAGGGTTGGGGCACCCATAGCTCTGGGCAAAGTAGACTTCTTTGGGCATAGCAGAATGAACACGTCTCGAGTAGAGAATAATATTTAACCTAAGATCTTAGAGAAGAATCTGGTCAAAACTGACACTGTTTGGCTTCGTCTTCTATTAAAAGAATAAAACATAATTTAAAAATATTTATCAATTTAGATGGGTGAACCAAAGGAAGGCCAGACTACAGAAGAAGTTCAGTGCTGCATTTAACTATGAATTACTAACACTAAGTTTTGGTTGTGCAACATATTGTCTACTTTTACCCCTTTAACTGCACCTCAGCCATAACTTGACCTTGAGTCACCAACCCTGGAGGTGTTGAAGGAGCGTTTATATGTTGGGTTGAGAAATGTGGTTTAGTGAGAGCTATTGGTGATAGGCGGTTGGACTGGATGACCCTGGAGGTCTCTTCCAGCCCTGGTGATTCCATGTTTATCTTTTCTTCCACCCAGATAAAGGGTTATTCCAACGTGTTCCCAAATGAGACAAATTCAGATTTGTTAATCAGCTCATCTGGGGCTTGTTCACTTGCAGGAACTGCATCTTGTTGGACACAAAATGGGAACGTGCCTGTGTGTTCATGACATGGAAAACTTAATGGCTTATTTGTAAGCACAAAGCAGCTCGACGTTACCAACCCCATGATGCCTCAAAAATAAGAGCTGAGGAATGAAAAATCCTCACCTTCCCATTGCTGAAGTTTATGATCTACCTAAAAGCCAGGGGATCTAAATAACTTCATCATTCAATTACACTAAACAGGATAAAAACATACAATAAAAGAAATGTCTTGGCCTGGAGCTTCTACAAACACCCTTTGGCCTTCAAATGTGAAACCAGTTTGCTACAACAAAACTTCAGCAATATTAGTATAAAAAATGATTCTAACACAAAGTGATGCTATATTAATTGGTATTCAGAGAGCAAAATGTCTGCATGCAGATGAACCAGCATTATAAATTCTTTGCTTTACATCTGCAAGATAGATGTGTTTTCCCCAGCAGGTAACCAATAAATAAAAGCATCTTTAAAGATATCTAACACATGTGTCCCTGTGTGTCCAACACCAACTCCCAGTAGTTCTCAAATCATTCACTGATATATCCCCATTAATTCCTTCAAATTGAGACCTGCTGACTTTTCCTTTTGAAGCAAACCCTGTTGTAATGCTACACGTAGTGCTCCCATCCTGCCCTCCAACTGAGCCACATCTTGTCTGGTGATTATCTCAATTCTTTTATCTGAACAACTCGACTTCATTGTGTTTTGCGAGGGAGACAACCCAGGATACACAGTTGGAAGCCTCTGATTCTACCTCTGCACAAACAATGGCTTTGGAGATTGGGGTTGGTCATTAGAGAAGCCATGGGGACACAAGAAGCCCTGAGGGGCAGCAGGGCTCAGGCTGCTGTTCCCAGTTCTCCATTCACCTCTATTTATCCTGGAGCACATCCATCAAATATAACATTTCAAGATGCCTCACCCACCAGATCACAACATTTTATTTACCCCATCAGCCCTGATGCCAAACAGGCACTAAGCAGCACTTTTTGGTTAACTTAGCGCAGAATTTGACCTACCACACAATTACTGAAACTTTGGTTTTTCCCTGGATTATAAACATCCATCTTAAATCATTGTGGCAACTTTCAAGCAGTCACCATGAAAGAAAGCAAAATATTCTCCCTTATCTTTCTTATCCAAGGCTCCTCAAACTGCTCCAGACCTTGCTCAGCCAACCACTGCTCTCCCACTAAGAGAAGGTATAATTTAGGAGCCAGACATAAAACCAGCCACAAAAACAATATTCATAAAATACAATTTATGCACTAATAAAAACAAGCTTCCCCTCTTCTGAGCTTTTTCTAAGTATGAAGCAATCCATCACCCCCAAAGCTGCTCTCTGCAGCAGCTCAGAAGCCTGAAGGAGAGCAGCGGGTGATGCGCTCGTCGTAACGCATACCAAGAGAGCCCCAGAGCCAAAGCCTTGCTACCATACATGTATTGGTTTTCATACAGAAGACTTGAGCATTTGTGGAGATGCAGACTCACATCTCGAAGGGATTAGAGCACAAAACATGTCAGGGTAAGACTGAGAATTAGAAGGTTGGACAGAGCCCACTCCCACCTGCAGAACCGTCGGCACATCCGAATCACAGACGAACCACCTCTTGGTTTTAGCCCACCCTATAGCGTTGTGTTTCCTCTTCCACAAAGTCAAACTAAATGGCATGAACCAACTTCAGACCCACTGCACAATCAGTCAATACCGGAAAAGGTCACATTATCCTCAAAGACATGTTTCAATTTACGTTTTCCTCCAGAATTTCCAACCGCAGCCGCTAATTGCTTTCCTTCCATTTCTGCAGTCACTCCCCTCCGTCAGAGAGAACCACTTTCCAGCCATATCCTGAACACTGAAAACATCTTCCCACGCACTGCAACGGGATAACGATCTCAACTGGTGTCTGAGTGGAGGACAAAGTTGACGCACCAGAAATACAATACTCCTGGAATTAAATCAGACCAGAACTGAGAGGGCCTCTTAATAATACACAAAACAGAACCCTGCCAGCTTTACTGGGTCAGCACTCAAGCCCTGCAGGTTTCTACTGTGTGATTTACAACTTCCAGCCACAATGGCTCCTTGATGCCCTCCAAGGTCCTCTCCCGAGTCCCCAGTCCTTTCTTTTCTGGTCCAGATTGAAATACTGCTCTACTATAGATTCATTAAGATTGGAACAGACTTCTAAGTCCATTAAGTCCATTCTATCAACCACGCATCGATGGAGAGTTGATGCCAAAGCACCTGGTGCAAGAGCACAAAACCAAGTAAAGGTAAGGAAACATTACATCAGATGAGTGTGATCTTGAAAGCTTTAAATGAAGGCTATGTAAGCTCACAAAGCTGTACTCAAGCACAAACTCAATGCTCAGTGTGAGAGTTACCAGGGTTAGGGATAGGCACTATAGAAGACCAAGCTCTGTGAGTCTACAGTACACTTCTACAATACATGCAATATGCAGAGTTCATGTTTTTGTTTCATAATCACTGTAAAACCCAGGGAAGTTTTTCAGCCTGCATTGCTCCCATTCACCCAAACAGCCCCAGGCTCCTGGGAACGCTCCCAGCAGACACAAAGGGAGGGATGAAAGGCCACAGCAAGTCAACAATGAACTCTCCTCGCAGGTTTCCGGATTTTCCTTCCCAAAATAAAGAGCTTGGAAGGGCTTCAATGGAGTCTGAAGGAGCTCACAGCTGGCAGTTGCTATCAGCACTCTCAGCTGAAAAGAAAAACTCCCAATTCAGTGCGGCCTGACTGCTTTTTGGGGGGATACAGCGGGATTGGGGCTGAATGGCACCACGTGAGCAAACAGCAAAGCAGCTCCATTGAAAATACCAGTATATGCTCACATGAAAAAATACCCACATAATTCTCTATGGTCTCTCCAAATACGTTAGGAAGGAAATGCTGACTTGTTGGCTGCCATCCCAAAACAGCCCAGCAAACATCTCTCTTCAAATGAGAGCATTTCCATGCACCTCAAATAGGTTTCTGTCCCATATGTGGAGCTATCCGGACAACCTCGGCCTTGGGATCCCCGTATTAATCCCTATCACAAGAGACTGAGTTTGCAATTTAATTGATTCATTAATTGATTAAAAAAATAATTAACATATTACCCCAAATCTTCCCCATGGCCTCACCTGGAGACTGCCCACAGCAAAGGCCGTTCCGCACTGATCCTACATGGACCCAAATACAGACAAACATCCCTTATTTATGGATTCATTTTCAGGGGGAGGAGGGGGGATAAAATAAGATCCTTAATTTGCAAGCAGTTTCTGACACGTTTCTTTTCATCCCGATAGAAACATCTCTGTGCACAGCATCCTCTGTGCCATCACTCTTCATAACAACTCAATCCATGCCTTAAATTAACCCCATCAATCATCCAACAGGTGCTCTCCACCTACACAGGAGATTTCCCTTCTCCCAGTTTTCCTCTGACAGCACCCAGATTGATAACTGATGTTACCTGGGATGGAAAACACGGCCTGGCAGTGTTCTTTATTTCTTTTGTTTTAAGCTTCCATCTACAATCAGCTTTTAATGAACTCACAGCTCTATTCTTACATGCCCCCAGAATGGGCTCAATGTTCCAATGCAGCGTTTCATGCAATACCGGGTGGAGCACGCCGTGCTCTTCTTAACAAAATCCAATTCCTGGCTTCAGTTTTAACAGCTTCCAGCAATGAGGATGAGAAACAGAGAGTGAATAAGGAGCTGTGCTGTAGGAAATACTGGGACGTGAGGAATATCCCATTGCAACAATGGAGGAGGATGGAGACGGACATGGACAGTGGGATGGGTTGGGGTTGGGATTGGGGATCTTAGAGGTCTTCTCCATCCTTGATGGTGCTCAGCACAGCCGTGGTGCAGAGTATGGGGCAGGACCTGGGAGATCTTCAGGCCAATTGCCAGGCAACGTGGGAAACAATGTCCGTAATGGAAAGAGGAGGAGGGCAAACAGAGAGAGTAAGCATGACCTCTGTAATTCACAGGGCCTGGGAACGTGCCCTTAGTGAAGAGTGGCATTACACAGCGAGACGTTTCTCTAAGGTTTCCCCTTTCTTTCCTTCCTTCTTTCCTTCATTGTTTTTTCCTTTACTCTTTCATTTTTTCCTTCTTTCCTTCCTTCTTTCTTCCTTTCTTTCCTTCTTTCTTTTCTTGGTGTCATGCAGAGGAAGAGCAATGGCTCTTTTTTTGAAGGATTACACTCTGCAGATAGGTAAAATCTCCTGTCGTTTTCATAGGAGAATGGGAAACCATGGCAGAGGCCAAACATCTTTGCATGCCATCAGACCCTGCTTCCTTCCAACAACAAGAGCTCACAGTTATCTGCTGACCCAGCCCTGTAATCTCCTCCTGGGCTGTGCTCAGCACACTGAGCCTCCTGCTTTGCATTCACCACTGTCATCTGGTTTTGAAAGCCTTCTGTTGAGAGGGAGACAGAAAACTGAATGCAGGGGAGAATAGCTGGGGCTGTGCCTCCAGTTGTTGGCAAAGGGAGCAGTGAGCAAGAACACCCACTGCACACTGCAATGCTGCTCAAACATGAGGTGACCTGCTTGACCGCGTCCCATGTCTTGACACACATCCTGACATAGGCTGGAGACTTGGAAAACCATAGGATCACATTGAAAGACCTTCAAGATCAAGTCCAACCACCAACCTGAATGGCTGAGTGCCATCACTGCACCATGTCCCTCAGTGTCGTGTCCACACATCACGGGCAGATGGTGATAGGAAAGAGGAGAGATTTAGGTCAGATGTGCAGAAGAAATACTTTACCTAAAGGGTGGTGAGGCCCTGGCACTGCTGCCCAGAGATGGGGGTGCCCATCCCTTTGGGTGCCCAACGTCATGGATGGGGCTGTGGGCACCTGGGGTCCCTGCCCATGGAGTGCTGGGGTTGGGTGGCCTTTAAGGTCCTTTGTAGCCCAAACCAGCCTGGGATCCACTGATCTCTGAAATACCTCCAGGGGTGGCACCGAATCACTGGGTTCAGGCTGGGAAGGACCTTCACAAGACCTTCACGTGGATCTGCACAACCTCCTGGCAGACCTGCCCATGAAAACTCCAGGAGGATTTGGGTTAATCAAAAGCTTACCAACATGGTTTAGGAACTGGGACTAATTTCATTATGCCACGGTCCTTTTAACATGAAAACAATCAATACATAAATAGTAGAGATCCCTTTGAAGCACACGCACTACCAGGGAGCTATAGGTGTGATGGAGCTCAGTTGAGAGAAAGCAATGCTGGATGCATTCAGTGAGGCCTTTAAGCCTCTAAAAACCCACTGAACCTCTTAAATCAGTTCAGCTGGGAAGTCTATAGGAGAACATCCTTGCAAGGGAACACAGCGGCCTGCCTTGCAGCTCGCCCACACTCGCTGCCAGAGCTGTCAGGTCCCATGCTGCTCCCTGAACCAAGCGAGCTGAGCATGAATCACGACGGATCGGGGTTTCAGAACAAAGGCTCATTTCTCCAGCTCTCCTGGCTGGCAGGACCAGCAGCACCTCGCTAAGTGCAGGTATTTCACCACTCCCAGGCAATTACGGGCTTGGATTCAGTAGGAGGACAACAAGAAGTGCTATTCCTCTGAAATACATCACGCCCTGTAACCAGGGGTGGCTTTTAGGCTGCCTCCCGAAATAAACTGAGCCATTACGAGTCGTTGGGTTTCAGTACCTTTCCAAGTTCTGTAATTGCTTCCCCAGCTCACATAGGGTTGAATGGATACACGGCTTTCAGATGTCCCAGGGGGACCCATACAGCCTTGCCACTGGGGCACCCCAATGCCTGTGGGAACAGCACTTACTTAAGGGTGAGGGTGGGCATCTATTCCAGACCTACAGCCAGAAGAACGGGTAGGTGCCTGCAAATGGAGCAGCTCCTCATCAACAAACAGATTGCATCACACAAGAGTATTTTTAGAGCCATCCACAGCATGAGTTTTGTACACCATTAAAGAGGGCATTCACTAAAAACAGCCACAACACGACCCCAAAGCTGATTTTTTTCCCTTTAGCCACTTTTGCTCCATTAGAACTTCCCGTCCATGAAGATCAGGTTGGATGGAGCCCTGGGCAATCTGATCCATTGGTTGGCAAGCAGCCCATGGAATGGGGTTGGAAGTGGATGGGCTTTAAGGCCCCTTCCAACCCAACCACTGCATGATTCTATACATCTATGATCAGACATGTCTGTGATTCTATGATTCCATGAAGGCAGGGTGTATGCAGCTGTCAGCATCTCTACATCAGGGGAAGGGAAGGGAAGGGAAGGGAAGGGAAGGGAAGGGAAGGGAAGGGAAGGGAAGGGAAGGGAAGGGAAGGGAAGGGAAGGGAAGGGAAGGGAAGGGAAGGGAAGGGAAGGGAAGGGAAGGGAAGGGAAGGGAAGGGAAGGGAAGGGAAGGGAAGGGAAGGGAAGGGAAGGGAAGGGAAGGGAAGGGAAGGGAAGGAAAAGGGGAAGAGCCAAGGCCAGGTCAAGGCCAGGTCAAGGCAAAACAATCATTGCACAGCAATGAGCACTGGGTCTAGGGATAATTTGTGTCTAAAGAAGCAGAAGGGTTCTCATCAGCATCACATGGACTCCCCGAGCTACCTGCTGTACCCTATCCTGCACTCCTGCTTTGATGCAAATCCACATAAAATACAAAGTAGTTCAACTGCTCTCCCTGTTTGCAGCAACAGCAGAGACTGCTGAAAGCTTTGATTGTTTACAGCTTGCAAAGGGCTCTATGGGAGCTGCTGTGCCCTTGCTCAGAGGAAGGAGTGTTAGCAAAGGGATGTGCAGCTGCAGATGGACACGAAGGTGCTCCATGCTCAAACCATTCCACGGAGCCACACAAATGCAGGTCCAGTCACTGCAGCATGCTCCAGCACTGCATTAAATACACTTGCACATGGTTGGGCATGGGCAGTGCAAGCTGGAGTTGCAATGGGAAAACGTGCATGGTCCTGCACTCAGCAGAGCTTCTTCATGCAGCACCCTGCCTGCAGAGATATGCTAACACAGGCTGCAGCTTCAGCACAACCACAAAGCACAGCATCACAGGGAGGTTCTGCCCTTAGCAGAGCAGCCTCTGCTACAGCAGCACATCCTAAGGAGGAGGCTGAAGTAAGCAGGGAGGGACTGAAATTAAAGGAAGGTCCTCTAAGGTTCTGCATTCAGGCTGCTGACAAGGAGCCCTAATTCACAGCACTCAGAGCTAAGCGGGTCCTTCGGTCTGCGGAGCGGCTGGGGCTGAACGAGCAATTAGAGGAGAGGAAAACAGATGGCTCTATTTGGCGGCTTTTTTCCGTGTGTCATTTTGAGCTTAGCCAGGTCGTATCACAACTAAATTACCTCAGATTAAGTGCTTTCAGACAACCTGCAATAAAGGGCTTGAAACGATGCAGAACTGACAAACCCACTTCTCCCATTCCACCACCGCCGCATTCCAACACGAAGAGCATTCCTCATTAATAGGGTATTTAATCACTGCAGAAGAGATGCGCCTTTAGCAAACATGAATCCACTCTCCCATCTCTGCTGCATGCAGAGATGTGAACCCCAGGACCTTAGTGAATAATTCCATTTGGATCAAAAATCACAGAATAATTCAGGCTGGAAGGGACCCCAGGCAGTGGTTTATCTCCTGCTTCAGTGTTGTGTCAGGTTGCCCATGGGCTGTCTGGTTGGTGTTTCAGCACTGCTGATGTCTGAGTGTATGCATTTAATTCTTATTCTCTTCATAGGAATCTCAGCTTTCCAAGAACTGATGGTAGAAAAACAAGAAGGAAACTGGATAACAGGAGAAGGTTCTGCCCCATTGAGTGGTGGGCATGGCACAGCTCCTAGGGTGGTGGGCACAAACTTGAGCTGCTGGAGCTCAGGGAGTGCTGGGACACTGCTCTTGGCCACAGGGTTGGGTTTGGGGTTGAGCCTCATGATCACATATGAGGGACCCCACTTTTGGTGTCCGAGTCCTTTAGTAGCATTGCTCACCTTGAAAACAGGGAACCATACCCAGCTCCCTCGTGTGGAGACAAGATTTGGACTTGATGATCCTTATGGGTCCCTCCCAGCCTGGGATGTTCCTTGGTCCTGTGATTCCATCCATCCACTTCCACGCATCGTAATACTTTTTGACCACATTATGGAGCCTTCCACACATGACAAGCTTCCAACAGCCTGGCCTTGCACCCTGCTTTCATCAGCGCTCTTGTTTGAGGATGCTCGAGGTTCCCTCTGCTATTTGTAGAGCATCACCACCACTTGATTTCAACGTCCAATTTTAAATCAAGTACTATGTAGAATTTCCAGCAACGCAGGCACACAAAGGAATCCTAAGCCAATACTTTTATGCCCTGTGGTTGCATATTTCAAACAAACTGTGACAGAAATAGGCAATACTGCTGCAATGCCTCTTCTGCTTATCCATCTGCATAACAGCCCATGAGTAATTTCCAGGCTCACGAGTGGTTGGCAACTCTGCCTGCAGCAGGGGAGTTGGAACTGGATGATCCTTCAGGTCCCTTCCAACCCAACGCAAACCATTCAAACCAGCAGTGTTTTCTCTTTCCTTCTTCCCATCACCATCACTTGAAGAACGAGGAACTTTCAGCACATGGCACTTCACACTTCAGTGATTTGAATTAATAATTTCCTTTCCTCTCTCTGGCCAAGAGTAGTGACTGGAAGCCTGTTCGCAGCAAGAGAATAGGATGATAAAAGTGGAAATTCTTTCCTTATGCTGCAGCAATCAACAAGAATCACAAGTGGAATTTCTTGTTTCCAAGTGTTTCTGGATGAGTAGGAAAAAGAAAGTTCCGTCTCTCTTGAGGTTGGACTTCATGATCTTTGAGGTTGGACTTGATGATCTTGAAGGTCTTTTCCAGCCTGAACGACTCTATGATTCTCACTGGGGTTGGAAATGGATGAGGAAGTTTGATCCTCCCGTGGTGCAATTTGAGGCCATCACCTCCCTTCCTAACAACCACAAATAACTCAATCTGGAAACCTACTCCACACCTATTATTTTTCAGGTATGGAAAGCTTAGTATCATCAGAATGGTGATTACTTCCCCATCTCCTGCAGAAATACACCATGGGAGATAAAGTAAATACACACTGGGGTTGGTCAGTAAACCCAAAGAAGAATCTGTTTACACAAACACGCTGTCGTGTTCACATCGCTCATTACATAACAGCACAAGATTTGTATTTATCTTTAATAAGCGTATTAAGGATTAGCATGGAAATACCCAATGTCTTATTTGACATGAAGCAAACTGGCTGCAATGACCTGCAGCCCTACGACACTCAACAAACAGACGCAAAGGGGAGCAGAAGAGCTCAGACAAAATCCTTCAACTGTGGCTACAGAGCAAGAACCAATGAACCCAGAACTGGGGGTAAGGGTTGACCTCAAAAAGCTATTAACAAAAGTTCTATAAAGACTGAGCTGAAAACTTAATTAGGGACATGAGAAAAAGAGATGCCCGTGGATCAGGGATCATGGTTACCCCCTTCCATCCTCCCCTTCTTCCTCTCCTTTTCCACTTCATGTGGCTGATGGGATGAATCACACATTGGGAAAAGAACAGAGAGTTTAAATGGGGGATAAGAAAACAAAACTCAACTGCAATTTGCTCCAGGTCGGGCAAACTCACTGGATGACAAAGCTGATGAGAACTGAAGGCTCAGCTACGTGTCTGGCTTCCAAAGGAAAACCTGGATTTTCTCCCCAAAAAAATATTTTAAGGGAGCAAAAGGGTTCTCCTCCCATAAAGCAAACTGTATTCCTGTTTGAGAAAGAAAACAAGACAAAACTCAATACATATTCCTTTCTCATGCAGAAAACATTCTTGTTGTCTAACCCTAACCCAAAACCAGATGCCCCCAAGGAACAAAGGAGACGCATCATTCCATCTGTTCACAAATGACCTGCAAGGAACGTTTGGATGTTGTGTTGAAGAACATGGTTAAGTGAGAACTGTTGGTGATGGGTGGATGATTGGACTGGATGCTCTTGTAGGTCTTTTTCAACCTGCGTGATTCTATGATTCTCCAGTACAGAAGCAGACCCCATCCAAGGGTAACCAAGATCATTAGGAGCTCTCATTAACTCAACTTCCCAGCAGAGCACTGGGGAAAAAAAAAGGCCAAAACTTGCCATCAGTCAAAGGAAAATTCCAAAGAAGGAAAACAGCAAACTCTACCTTTTCCTACTCACAATCTGTAGCATGCATGGACCCACTCCTCCACTGTGTGACATCAAACAGAACAATGTCAGCTGTATCCTGAAAAAGGGACCCCTGCAATAAGCAAGCCATAAAAGCAAAGAGTTTTAGGAGCAGCTGGCGCATGTCGTGCGATAGCTTGAGGCTGACTTCAGCATTTGGGATGGGAGGGAGATTTCAAGTGACAAATGCTTTACCCACACGCCACAAGGGCCACCAGCCAACACTTGCAGGGTGTTGTTTCATAGCTCTGCCCCAAACTGCGTGCTGCTGTGATGCAGGTTTTTTGCAGGTAGCGATGGCAGATTTGGAGGCTTTGGAGACTTTTATATGGGATGAAAAGGAGAAAGAGGGAACCCTCGGCCTTACGTTGCCAAGTGATAAAGCAAATGGAATCTTCCAAATGTCTAGACAGCAACGACTTCTTTGTCTTTGGGAAGAGGGATTAGGACAGAAATCCAGCCTTGTTTTGATGTAAAGCTGGAAGACACTTTGGGCTGGATGCCTGGCAGCACTCCAGAAACCACTTTATTATGAAGGAAGTAAAGAAAAGGAGGTCTGTAAGGCAGGAGAGTAAAACTGCTGCCCAGCAGTCACAGCAATTAAGAAAGCTGTCTTGATGAAGAGGAAAAAAACACTGGAAGAGAACCCAAAGGCTCCAAAGAGCAAGAGAGAGTCATTTTGAGATGAGGTCAAGGCTCCAGAGGGGATTACCTTTTCAATTTGAGACTTAATGCTATAGACATGCCTCGAAAAGCTGGCCAGGGTGATTCTGCTGATACCATGGATGACCCCATAATGTCTGCGTGCTCAAGCACCAGCAAAATATCAAAAGTGAATGCTGAAAACTCAGGGAGTTAGGATCAAAAATGACAGGACTAAAGAACGCTGCCTCTTTTCTTCCCAGTACATTAAAATAAAACCCGATGATATTTTGTGTACCTGGTATCATTAGGGGCCCTCTTCTCCCAGGTAACAGAGACAGGAGGAGAGGAGGTGGCCTCAAGTTGTGTCAGAGGAGGTTCAGGTTGGATGGTAGGAAAAAACCTTATCTTCAAAAGCTGATAATGCACTGGTACAGCCTGCCCAGGATGGTGAGGGAGTCCCTGTCCATGGAAGGGCTCAAGAACAGTGGAGATGTGGCTCTGAGGGACACGATCAGTGGGAGCAGTGGGATGGGTTGGGTTGGGGATGTTGGAGGTTGTTTCCAATCTTTATGATTCTACATGATCTCAACTTGAAAACATCGAACCTAAGTACAGACTTCAGGAAGAAGCGTGGAATGGATTTCAAAGGGACTTGTCAGGAAGGAGGGGCTGCCCTGAATGTGAAATCATGTGAATGTGAATTTGAATCCCTCAAATACTGTGCTATCTAAGCGAGTAATAGCCTCAAAATTGAAGGAAGGGCTGCTTATACTTGCTGGAACTGAAAGAGCTGATGAGATTCTTCTCAGTAAAATCTCTGCTATGAGATCAGTGAGGAAAAGCAGTCTAATGGAATCCCCAGTCTATCAGAAACTTCAAAGATTCACTTCAAAGGGAAAAAACTCTTCAACTAAGAGTGGTTGAGTCAATGTAAACCTTCTAAATTTGGAAGAATCACATCAACACGGGATGGGTTGGCTTGGAATGGACCTTAAAGTCCAGCCAGCTCCAACCCCTGCCATGGGCTAGTTGGCACTCCTTGATCCTTAAGGGTCCATAAGGACCCATTAGGTCCTCCCCAGTCCAAACCCTCTGTGGTTCAGCAGGAGGAACAAGCTGGGGAGCCCCAGCAAAACCAGAAATGGATGAGGGTAGAGCCTGTTCTGCAAGGTCAGAGTGCTTCTGTAAAAGGCTGCCTCCAGCTCTGGCTGTGGTTGTTGTCAGGAGCCAAGTTCTGTTAAAAGCTCAGTGCAAGGTATTCTGGTTTCCCTGAACTAACAGAAAAGGAATGGGAAGGAGAAAAGGAAGGGGAGGGGGGAGGAGAGAGGAAAGGAGAAGGGGAAGGGGAAAGGGAAGGGGAAGGGGAAGGGGAAGGGGAAGGGAGAGGGGAAGGGAAGGGAAGGGAAGGGAAGGGAAGGGAAGGGAAGGGAAGGGAAGGGAAGGGAAGGGAAGGGAAGGGAAGGGAAGGGAAGGGAAGGGAAGGGAAGGGAAGGGAAGGGAAGGGAAGGGAAGGGAAGGGAAGGGAAGGGAAGGGAAGGGAAGGGAAGGGAAGGGAAGGGAAGGGAAGGGAAGGGAAGGGGAAGGGGAAGGGAAAGGGGAAGGGGAAGGGGAAGGGAGAGGAAGGGAAGGGAGAGGAGGGGAAGGGAGGGGAGGGGAAGGAGAAGGGAGAGAAATTGTAATTAGTGCTTGAAGTCTGACTTTTGATTCTGATTGCACCATCCCTGCCAAAGACTGGCTTTACCCAAAAACATGAATAAATGAGCCCAGTTCCTAATACACGCCATCTACTCCTGCTTTCTAGAAAAGGGGAGACCTCCCCATGGCAAATCACATGCACTGCCTTACACAAATAGCCATCAGCAAACATAATATCTGAAGCAAAAGCATATGCTTTAAAATCCCAGAAAAGCAAACATTGCAGAGATGGCAAATTTTTATTAATGTCCAACTGTGAAGGCAAAAGAAACAGTTCTTTGTATAAAACTCAGCCTGACTCATAAAAAACAAGCCCTCAGCTACTGCTAATTTCCTCCTTTGCAATCATTTGATTGCAGTGGGGGAAGGAACCACTAGAAATTGTTTACATTGTAAGAAAAAAAACCCAAGCAATGGGGAACAATGATGTTAATGAGCAAGAGGATAATACTCAGCAGGCAACTGCTAGCAAATATCATTCAGCACGCAGGATCCCTTTTGTCATCTTACGTCCATAAAGAAACTGGAAAGCCATATGTAGTAGAATCACAGAATCACAGTACTAGGTACCCGAAATATGAGAGACTTCCTTCCCTTCTTCCCTTCTCTTCCCTTCTCTTCCCTTCTCTTCCCTTCTCTTCCCTTCTCTTCCCTTCTCTTCTTCTCTTCTCTTCTTCTCTTCTCTTCTCTTCTCTTCTCTTCTCTTCTCTTCTCTTCTCTTCTCTTCTCTTCTCTTCTCTTCTCTTCTCTTCTCTTCTCTTCTCTTCTCTTCTCTTCCCTTCCCTTCCCTTCCCTTCCCTTCCCTTCCCTTCCCTTCCCTTCCCTTCCCTTCCCTTCCTTCCCTTCCCTTCCCTTCCCTTCCCTTCCCTTCCCTTCCCTTCCCTTCCCTTCCCTTCCCTTCCCTTCCCTTCCCTTCCCTTCCCTTCCCTTCCCTTCCCTTCCCTTCCCTTCCCTTCCCTTCCCTTCCCTTCCCTTCCCTTCCCTTCCCTTCCCTTCCCTTCCCTTCCCTTCCCTTCCCTTCCCTTCCCTTCCCTTCCCTTCTCTCCTTTTCCTTTTCCTTTCAATGATTACTGTGGGGATGGATTGATGGGTTGGACTAGATGGCCTTAGTAATCTTTTTGAACCCTAATGACTCTATAATTGCATGATTTTACATCATTTCTAAGCTTTACCAACAGTACATGTATTGCACCAAGGCACAATAAATCCTCTGGGTTGTTACTGGAAATCTAACAATGCTAAATAATTTATCATATCCACGGGTTAAAAAGAACATTTCTCTATTAAAAACATACGTCAGGTTCCATCCAACTGCTTTACAACTTCATTGCTTATAACTGCACAGGGCTCATGCTCTCTTCAAGCCCAATCACTGTTCTTCACACTAAACTCTAATTATGCAATCTAGCACGAAAAAGGCAGAGATACAACTCTGTAACAAGCTTAGGCAAAACCAAGGGCCCACAAAGGGCTAAATCAAAAGCTGGCTCACACCAACTCTATTCTTTGTGCAGCCAACCAAGACTAATTAATGCTTTTAATATCAGTTTTACCCCTTTTGGCACTATAAATCGGAACACGCAGCCTTTACGAGCTAACAAAGGAATCTGTGAAAGGTGTATCTTATTAACCAAACTCACGCATTCAAATGCACTTAATCAGAAACAGGTATATTTAGCAGCACCGTACTCGGGAAGCAGAATCATCTGCAGGCTGTACACAGAGAACACTCACTTATCAATACAAACAAGGCTGGCACGCTGGTAAGAGATGGTAAATTATACATCTGAAGGAACGAAGGAAGAGCCATCACTTCCAGCATGGCTTTAGTTGGAGCAGAAATGTGGAACGAGTGCTATGGGGAAGCACTGCAGGGACTGGGGAGCTTGTGCTGCAACCTCCCAGGCAAAAGCCTTCAGGGCCTGAGAGCACTTCTGTATTTCCCCAGCAAGAATGGCAAGCAGAGCTCAAGCAGTCCTCCTGCCATCACCTCACCAGCAAGGCCCCTAGGCATATTCTCATCAGCACACTGCACTTGTTTGGATGGAGTTTGAGGCGTTTCTTTCTTCCTCTCTTCAGGAAATGCACATCCCCATTTGTGGTTTTGAAATCCATGACTCAAAAGCCAGGTGTGTATAAAAATTGACGTAACCGCATCGCTTTGCTCTCTATGCATAAGCCATGATGCCTGCTCACTGCAGGTCTGCTGGATAACAGACCCTATGAACGGGTTCCCAAAGGCTATGCATGACTCCAAAAAGATGTCAAGGCCAAAGAGCTTTTCACTGACACCCATATGATGAGACACAGCTACAATGCATTTCCTATGCTCAAAGAAGGAAAAGAGGCCATAGGCTTATCCCCAAGATCCCCAAGCCCAACCCCAACCTGTACCCACCATGCCCACTGAATGGAAAACATTTCCATGTCCCAGGAAATGTTTTCAGGAAGTTAAAATTCACATGAAGCAAGGATGGGCAAAGTAATCAAGGACAGGTAATGCAATTGAGGATGGAAACATGTAATTAAGGATGGAAAAATGTAATTAAGGATGGAAAAATGTAATTGAGGATGGAAAAATGTAATTGAGGATGGCCAAAGATGTTGAAGATGGACAAAATAATCACAGATCCCAAAGCCTGTCCACCCCGTATTTATGCCTGGTGTGGGAGAGGGAAGACAGAACCCAAAATCCAGCAGATTGAAGCAACCAGAGCTTTCTTGGGGTTCACTTAAGAGAGCCTTATGACTGCACAACTCATAAAGGTAAGGTAAAGCCCAAGAGAAGGGTATCTATTTGAATATCTATATTTGAAGGGTATCTATTGGTCAAGAATGTCCACTATCCCGTTTTTCCCTAAACATGGAAGAGGCTGCTGAGAATCTAGCTATAGTAAAAAGCAATACAGTGAACAATATACATACACTACAGGAGTCTAGGCAGCTGCTCCTGCTGGCTGTAACCATCCCAGTGAAGTACATCCCATGCTCATCACCATAGATTACATGGTATAGCACAGAACACCCATCCTCTGATCTCCCCCCCCCCTTGGAAGTGTCCAAGACCAATTTAGACAGAGCCCTAGGCATTGATCAGGTGGGTGGCAACACTGTCCATGGCAAGGGTTGGAACTGGATGGGCCTTAAGGTCCCTTCCAACCAAAGCCATTCTATGGTCCGCGGTCTTAATCGATCCTGAAGCTCAGAGTGCTACACTCTTTCTCAGCAGCTACATAAAAACCTCCTCTATGGAGAGCTCTGAAGCAATGGGCAGTGCTCCTATGCCCTGATTTATGTTCCACCTACCAGCACAGCACTAGACATAGACACAAACATGTTCCTGCCTGCATTTTCCAAGCCATGAGATGAGCAGCGTGCTCTGAACTTAGGCACTGTCAAGATGCAAACACATTAAGAAACCCACAACGTCTGCAGAAAACTACATTGTAAAACATGGACAATATTCTAACACAACCTATTCCCCTCCTCTACATGTCATCCAAAGGAAAAGAGGAAATGTGACTCACCCTGACCTGGGTACCACCATCATTAGACAGCACTACGGACAGGGATCTCGCTTCACTCTACGACTGGATCCTTGGACCTACAAAGATTGGTGCTACAGATGGCATCACCCAGACCACACGTGCTCTGAAAGGACATTTCTGCTCCAGAGCAGAGCTGTGTGGAGTACTGTGGACCTGGCAAAACTGGCACTTCACGACCTTAATGGTCTTTTCCAACCTTAAAGATTCTATGGAACGCTCACGAGATCAGAAATAATGAGATGAAAGGAGAATCCACGAGGTCCAAACAGGCTCAGCCACAAGGAATCATAGAACCACAGAATCACTGAATTTCTCAGTTGGAAAAGACCTTAAAAATCATCAAGTCCAACCTCAACCCAACCATACTGCCCTAACTCTAACAGCCCTCTGCTAAATCATGTCCCTGAGCACCACATCCAGATGGTTTTTAAGCACATGCCGAATTCCATCCACGTGCCCTGCACATGGGCAGCCTAATGCTAAAATGTATTTCTAAACGTTTACCTCAAACCCAACCATTAACACAGATAAGGGAGGTTACTTTTATATATACATGGGCTTTTCACGCTGTGATTAACTATTTAATTGCTGGCACTTCTCTGGATTTGACAGGGAAAAGGGATGAGGGTTTGCTTCCTGAGCAGGAAACATCCTGAGTAGATGAAGTTAAGAGGTCAGTATAACACCCATCAAGAGTTCAACTGAATTTCTTCCATACTTTCATTTCCAAACATCTCAGCACCACCTCTGCCTTCTTCCTCCTTCACATCAACATCCACCTGCTTTCATCCATAAGCCAACAGCAGGCACTAAACCAGAGCAGGGCTTTTCCCAATGCTGGGCTGGAGCACTCCTCAGGCTAAAATATTGGGAGAGCAAGGGAGACAGCATATAATGCAATGGATCCCTGTGCACAGAGCATCCATCAGCACTACTGCTCTCTGCCTGCATCTGCTTTCCAGCCTCTTTGACTCGAGTGGGAGCAGAACGCTCAGTGGGTAGCCCAGCAGCTGACATTTAAGGTTTGTGTTACTAAGCAATCAGCAAAACATATAAAACGGGGGAATAAAAAAAAGTCTATTTTTGCCAAAGTCCTGCGCAAAAGCAGCTGGGTTGGGTCAGGCTGACACTTCAGCTGTCCTGGTGTTTTCTCTGCAGTAAAAACAGAGCATGAATACCCAGGGGAAAATTCACCTACAGGGCAGACACACAGTGATGCTTTCCAGGCTGGATGTGGCTCTGGGCAGCCTGGGCTGCTGGCTGGTGACCCTGCACATAGCAGGGGGTTGGAGCTGGATGAGCATTGAGGTCCTTTGCAACCCAGGCCATTCCACCATTCTATGATTCCATGATTTTCTTTACACAAAGGAGCAACAGAAGCTGATAGAAAACCATCTATGAGCAGATGACAGAGCTACATACAAAGACTGTCCCCTTGCCAACCCTCTGATTTGACCCAGCTGATGCCTTTCACCTTCTTTTGGATACAAAACAATTGTGTTTATTAAGACAATAGGAAGACTAACAACCACTAAAAAGCCAACTCTCACAGCTCTTTACAAGAGCAGCACACACCTACTGTGCATTCTACCCCAGTCCTCATTACCTCAGACTTATTAACTCCATAAATCAATGCAGTATTCCCATTCAAACGTAACCATTTGAGTACACCATGCAAATGTGAGTCAGTACCTTTTGTGAACAAACTTCCTTTGGATGGAGATGATCTGGACGGCGACGTGCCTTGGGCTGCGGGGCACTGGGACTGGTCACAGCATTCCACAGCTCTAAAGGAACAACAGAAAGAGAACCATCAGTGAGGCTCTGCTGGCAAACCCAATGCACAGAAAGCACGGCTCATCCCATCATGGAGACGTTGTCATTTGCACTGCAGCAAGAGCAGCAAGGCATGTGTGTATGAAACAGACCCACTGCTGTCAACTGGTGGGTGGGTGCATCTACTGCAGCTCCCTTAAAGTAAATGTCCATTTGTTTAACCTCTAAAAACTCAAAGAATTCATTTTTCCATCGGGATTTCCAACAGATTATTCAGCATTTGCATCCTCTCTTGAATCAAGACTGAGAATCTTCCTGTAGGCATCTGCTACGCTCGGTGGCTTTGGGTGGGATACTCACGTGGTGCATCTTGCACTAAGGCTGAATGAACTGAAACTCAATGCTTTCCTATATCCTGCCGGAGAACTGCATATATCTATTATAGATAGATATATAGATAGATAGATAGATAGATAGATATGTAGATAGATAGATAGATAGATAGATAGATAGATAGATAGATAGATAGATAGATAGATAGATATAGATATATCATATATATATCTACTGCATATCAGTCAGCATCAGGAGCAGACAAACCAAAACCAAGATCTTCTCAGCTTCCAAAAAGGAGAAAACACAGGAACTTGGAGTGTTCAGAGTGTGTGGGGCTGAGGGACATGGGCAATGGGCATGGTGGGGTGGGCTGGGGGTCTTGGAAGCCTTTCCCAGCCTTATCAATTCTATGTGTACGCAGTTAACCTCTCTCTCTCTCTGCCTTATAACACAGTGTGTGTGTTGCTTGGAGATTCCTCACATTTTTGGGGTTTCTGGCTTCCTTTACAGCCTCCCAGTTCAATGACATAACTACAGAATGCAACAAACCGTCTCCAGGAGAGAGAGAGTGGAAAGGCAAAGTGAGCTCCAACAGAAAAGACGACTTGACAAATCTCATCACATCACGCTCAGCACTGGCAAATGAGTCTCTCTTGGAGCACATTTTGTACTCCGAGTAGCCTCAGTGCTTCGGGAGGTACCAAATATAACACAACCCCGTTTTAACTTCCTTCCAGGAATACACACAGCCATTTATCAAGAAGATGTGGGCTGCAGCTTCAGTTCCAAAAGCTTCGGTAACATTTTGTCAAATGAAAGAAACGATTCCTTTCGTAGTGAGAAAGAAACAAGAAAAGCAATCTGGGTACCAGCAACCTGAGTGCAACCCCTTCCTCACAGCTGCAGCCCCCCCAGCATCCTTGAGTGTGCCCACCTATGGGACCAACCCTCTTTCCATCCGTTTTACACTAAATCTGGATGCATTTGCCCTCAGTGCTTCACTCAGCAGATCCACCTTGGTAGCTAAATTTGCCAAGTTTTGCATTTTTTTTGTTTTAATTTATTATTTATACATCTTTACATCTCCATGGCCACAGAAACCCATAAATTCCTCGTGCTGAATGCACGAGCGGT